>NC_140589.1:1036775006-1037386435 GCF_964204655.1 Triturus cristatus | reverse complement strand
GTCAATCCATCGAAGGCTTGCTGCCTCTGCCCCCTCCTTTCTGCCCTCCACTGTCAAAGGCTGTTCCTTGCCCCTCCATCCAGGCCTGTGTGGTCTTTTGTGCTGCCACTAACTCTCCAGAATGCCTTTCCTGCTTAGCTTGCTGCTCCTACCCACTTCCTCCTAGCTCTCTTCTGTCTGAGTCCATACCACTGCCCTATCCTTCATGCAGAGCATCATCTGATGTGCTGCCACTGCCACTTCCCTACTGTGGTTAGCTTGTTATCCCTTGCCCTGACCCCTTCCTCTGCCATACAGTGTCTGAGTTCATACCCCTGCCCCCTCACTCTAGCTCTGTGCGTGTTACTCCTACCTTCTTTTCAGCCCTCTGTTGTCCAAGTCTAGCGATGCATGAATAGCTTGCTGGTCCTGCCCCCCTCTCTCAATTATCCATGTGCATGCCCCTGTCCACTCTATCCTGCCCTCCATGGTCTGTTGAGCTGTCACTGCCCATCTGCTCAGCAAGGTCAGCTTGATGCCCTTGTCCCGGCCCATTCCCCTCTCCCCTCTCAAAAAATAAAAATGGCCCCTAGGTTTTGGGTCCCTGGGGCCATTATTCTGCGTGGTAAGGTGGCTGCATTACCTCTCCTCATAATAATTTGATCGACCCAGGGAATGGTGTCCCCGGGGCCTAAAAATGATTGGGGAGGGGGCACATGCCCCTCCCCATAAAACTAAATGCAGCCCACGGGGCATGGGATCCCCAAGGCCTAAAAATGGCCCAGGGAGGGTTTCACACACCACCACCCCAAAATAACTTATTGCACCTAACCCCCCGGAGGCTGCGGCAAAAACCCAATTTTTATTTTTAAGGGCAGGAGCCTGCTTTTTCTTGTAATTACCTTGGATTCTCTGCGAAATTTGAAGCAAAAGTTTTGGAAAATTACGTTTTTTTACCAAGGGGTGTCCCCCACCAGGCCTATGGGGGCAGGGTAGAAACCCCGTATTTTTTTAACCTTTTTTGCAGGACAGGAGACGGAGTCCCTGAGTTGTAAAATGGCTGCCGCCAATCTTAGTTGATGTGATGGCAGCCAGTTAGATCTTATCTTTAAACTGTTTGGCTCTGCGCAACTTCCGCGTCATGGTATATAAATACATTTTCAAAAACTGCTGAACAGATGTACACCAAATCACAAAAACATGCATTCTAGATGAAGATTTAGCTTCTTGCCAAATTTGGTGGAATTCTGTTCAGCCATTTTTGTGGTATTTCTGTAAAAATTTCCTATGAAAAATTGCATTTGGGGAGCCCCCGTGCCCCAGCTGGCACACATAGTGTATATCGGCAGGAGCCAGCATTTTTTTATTATGTGGATGCCCCGGTGTCCAACCAGGTCACCCACCATTCTTTTTTTAATGTGGAACCTGTGGCTGGAGCTATGGGCCCTCACAGCCCTAGCCCGCTCCCCTTTCAGAAGCCAGTCATTATTTTTTAGGTGGGTGCCCGCTCAATCCCCCATATCAAATCTGTTAAAATAAAGGTACCTGGCCCACCCCAGGGTTCCAATGTCTATAATACAAAATGCAGTGGCATTTTTTTTTATATGCCATGGGATCGCAGCTTTGATTTTTTGATTTTTGATTTGGCCCCAGGAGGGTTTCTCTGGGCCTCCCCTCTAGGGTTGCAGGGCCAAGTATCGATACTCTGCCCCTTATATATTTTCTTATAAACAAACTCAAGAAAGGTGACAAAATCTACGAGTCCTGCAATGGCTGCCTCCCACATTGTTTTCGCATGTTGCAGCCAGCCAACCAGCACTCTGCCTCCTGCACAAGTGCACTCCCAAAGGTGCAAGACAGCCCAAAGAAAAAAGTCACCTAGGGCAATCAGAACGCTCTATTTGTTTTCAACTGGGTTGAAGAGTCTCTCGTACCCAACCACCCTGATTTATACAAACTTTTGATCCTTAATTTTTCAAAAACGTCTGAACAAATTGACAGCAAATCACAAAAAGCAAGTTTCTGGATGTAGATCTAGCTTCCTGCCCAATTTGGTGTGATTCTGTTCAGCAGTTTTTACGATATCGCATTCTGAACCAGTCTGTGAAAAATGCATGGGGATTTTGCGTTTTAGGACCTCCACTTTTCCTTAGCCGCTGCTTGAAGGATCACCCCAAAACTTTCCATTAAAAAGCTAGGCAAAAAAGAGCACTTTGTTTAAAAAGCATTCAAGGCTGGGCTGGGGTGCTTTTACACCTTTAGTAGGGTGACCAGAATTTTAAGGCCAAAATCCGGGACATTTCACAAAAATAGAAGAAGGACTACAATTTTATTTCAAGCAAGTGCACAGAATGACAGCGCACCTCAGCAGAGAATTACAGAACAGGCAGTAAGAACATACATAAAATGCAATTTTTAAACCCAGTAGCTTGCCTGTTAATTAAATTGCTTTCTTGAAACAACTGCTAACTATCCCTGCTTTGTAAAACATAAAAAAGCACCTCCCGCCGTTTTCAGTGGACCCTTTTTAGAAACCGGGACATGAGCTAAATTTCTTGAAATCTGCCGGGACAGCTGGTGAAAAACCGGGACCGTCTGGGCAAATCCGGGACGCCTGGCCACCCTAACCTTTAGGGCTGTATTAACTTTAGTAGTTTGTGAATAGAAATGGTCTTATTCATTTTGTGTGTTTGTATTAGTATGCCCCTACATGAACCCCTTCTTAAATTTCCTTAAACCACTCCTATTAGTAAACCCCATTTTGTGTTATGTTCCACCACTGAATCCCACCCCCTTCCTTTTTGATTTCTTCCTACTTCCACACCCCACCCACCCTTTATTCTCCTTTTCACGAGAAAGTAGGGGAGGTGATCAGACCCTCCCTAACCATATGTGTGCAGTTAGACATTTTTTAAGAGGATACCTATTGGTGAATCAAGAAATCTTTTCTCCACTATATTACAATTTAGCTTTATAAATATTATTTTTTATGTTATTATTAACCCCCTTTTCCCTAAATTACACTAAAGATAGCCTAACTTCATCTTCCTCCTTGACCTCCTGGTGAGGTGTCATTCTTTAAGGTCTGCTGTGCATAGATCTACTCATTACCTGTTTGTTCAAGGTGCTTGTTTTCTGTAAGAACATCAGAATGTGAAACTACCCAGTCACAATAACTTTTGCTGTGATTGCTGTACAATATGTGCCTCAACCCCAGCATTCTTAATTTCACTGATTAAAGCTTTAATTTCCCTGCCTCCTCAGTGGTCTCAAAAGATACATCCAGAAAGATGTGAGACAAATTACATGGAGAAAGAGATATGCGCCTAGGGGAGATGACAGCTCTTTAGCAGTCCACCTGAGGAGGCTATGCCCATGGGTGGTCTCTTTACATGTTGCAGGTTGGAGATGCTTCAACGGGGGAGGGCACCTATTTCAACTCTCTGCAGCCCGGAGGGCCACTTATGCCAGCTTATAGATGCCAAGCGGCTCTGAACTGGCCAAGATCTCCTCAGCATGACAGCAAGGCCCTGCCCACATCCATTCATTGTGGTAACCCTTGCTGCACAATAATTCAGCTGACGAGACTGAGGAGGATGACAGACTAGACCAAGTGGCACCTCAGCCTTCTGATTTGGTGTCAGAGGGCGACCATTCATATGCTGTGGCCTCAGGAGTCGAAAGTATCAATGACTGCAAGCCAACCCCTGGAGCGGTCTCCTGCGGGCTTGATCGGTGGGGCCTGGCCCGGACCTGATGAAGTACAACAATCTTGCAAGTTGAGTGCACAGAGGGACCTGGCCCACCCTCCTCCACCAATCTCGCCACTCCACAAACCGTCAGACCTTAACTGGGGCCAAATGCTGCAGACTCCTCCACCCTGCTCCTCACATTGTCTGTGTACCGCTGGGAACCTTCTGAAGTGCTGTTGAGGCCTTGCCAACATCCTGCAATGCTGGCCCCCTCCGCGTTATGCATTACTCGAGCACTGGCAGGACCGTGAGGGGCATCAGCACAGGCCTTGCTGCACCATGACCTCCCCTAAACAGCAATTAGTGGTGCGCCCTATTCATGTCAGCAACCGCTAAGGTGCAATCATAGACACGATCAACGACATCTTCTAGGACCACCCACCAAGGACCTGGATGGCTGTGACTGAGTCACTTCAACTAACCATTAACCTGCATAGTGTATATCTGAGGTGATTCAATCTGACCTCCAAGCTGTCCATCATTCATCAATTCACGAGTGGGATAACCATGGTGGGCCTTAGTTCACCACTCCTCTTGACACCCGTGTTCTGCGGGAACCCCTCGGCATCTGCCAGAGCCCCTCTGCATCTGTGACTGACGGCTTACTACTGCCAGACAGCAGGCGAGAAGATACTGTGACACCCTTGCAACAGCACAGGCCGTGGTTATACCCCAAAGACACAACTTATTTGCCAGACAACTTCCCACTCTCAATCCAGCCATATGGGACACGAGCCCCCAACACTTCCGGCCTTGGAGATTAGAGGGAGCATTTCCAATGACACTGAACGGTGTGACTAAGGATGGATCATAAGCTGTCCTTTGCAGACCCAAGGACGGAGGGCACTCCTCTCTCTAAAACCAGTTTTATTTAGAAAAAAAGTTGAACAGGATTTACTTCTCACCCGTCTGCTCTGGCATGCTTCTAATGATATCAGAATCACCTGGATCAATGATTGGTAATGTGCATACTCTGTTGTATTTTCCACAAGCTGTGCCCACTTCGATGTTGTTCCCACTATAGTGATGCACACTAGTCTTTGCGAACATGGCATAATACTCAATCTCAGACTTCCTCAGAGCAGGGCAGTTCTTCACAAGGATAACCAGTTTGACTTTCCCCTGGTGAATCAGCGTCTGTTTGTATCCCAGCACATACTTGCCACTTTTCATAACCAGTTGAAGTCTCAAATTGATAGACTCAAGGGTCTTTTTCGTCTTCTTGGCGACCACCATCCTGATGCCGGGAGATTCTGAAGAGCAGTCTGCACCGCCAATATGGGGGTGCCACGGACTTTAATGCCAGCTCCCATTGGGCATCTGATCACGTGCCCTCAGATCCTACTTGCCCCATCCTCCTCCGATGATATCAAAATCTATGAGACAACTCCTGTTTATGGAGGCTGTGGCGGGATGGCACTTTAAGGAGGGTAAAGAGTGATACATACCAGGATGCGACCTTGGAGGTTATACTGAAAGAAATGGCATCACTCAACCTACCACTCTGAGAAGTCGTGGATAACAACTCTAAGACCACGACTGATATAAAATCTATTCACCATGACCTCACCTCACCTCCTTGAACAATAGGCTGACCAACATGTAGACTAGACTTGACCACATAGATCAGATACTGCCATCATCCATAGATTGAGAGTAGAACTACTGGTGTCTCCAGACACAATGTAATAAAACTGTAGGACTACAACTGTCAGGATAATCTCCAGCTCTCCGGAGTTCAAGAGAGGCTGGAAGGCAATGGCATGATGGGATCATTGTCACATTCCTCCCCAACATCACTACTTTCCCATTTAATTCTCACTGGAGTTCAAGAGGGCCCATCTCATTTGACCCGACAGCCTAATGACCAGAAAGCCCTTTGGCAAATATTTGTTTGTGTTTTAGGCAAGCCAGGCTGGTGCTTTCAGAGGCCAGGAAGAAGAGCCCATTCCACTACAACACCAATATGATATATGTCTTATGGAAGTTCCCTCAGGAGACAAAGTCTACTTGGAAGCTGTTTATTCAACTATGCCCTTGCCTCAAACACCTAGACATCAGATATGGCCTTCGGGACCCAGCAACAATGCACATCACTCATGACAACAAAACAACAGAAATAATTGACCCAGACTAACTGGATCGATATCTGAAATTGCTTTCCCCCACTACAATGGACATTTGGGTAGGTGCTGGACCCCAGTGGCTGGACCCAAACACCATTGCTCTGCACAGATATGCATATTTGAGGAGGAATGCCTCTGACTAGAAGAAGTCACAAACAATAGTGTGGTGGCCCGATGTCCTACCTTACCAGCAGAGGCCCCCTTTGAGTGACAAATCCCGATCTCCTCTGAAGTCCAGACTCCTGAATACCCGATGCTTGCCTGGCCATAGTGAGGGAGGGTTTACCACACTTACATCGTACCATAGAGCCCTTATCAGCATCTCTACCTGTTCAATGACCATCCTGAATCATGCTCACAACCTTTATCATAGGAGATCCCACATGGATGCATCCCGTGCCCCTGCACCTTTCCAACCACACAACTAAAGAAAATCCCATTGACCCACTTTGGGTCAGTTCTACTCATGATTCATTTCCACAGCCTCCCTCACACAATTCACCTCTCGGGCTCTAATATTAGCAACGTCCATTTGGGAGACCTTGTTGTCTGACACAAGTCATTCACCCTGGAATAATCCTGTTATTTCACCAGCACCCCATAGCCCAGCCCTTAACGTTTGCACCAACGTGGCAACACTCCCTAATGGCATAAAATATCTTGCAGAAAGCAAACTTCAGCCTTACCTAAGTACTGATCCCCTGTATTTTTTTACCCCTCACCTCTTGAATGCAGAGACCCTTGACACAGGCTTTCTGCCTTTCCATGGTATCCCTGAAAATCAATGGTCTTTCCAACTATGTCAAACGAAAGAAAGTACTTGACTATATATGATTCCTTCAGCTTGGCCTAGTCCTCTTACAAGCGACCCTCCTGACAGATGCGGAGAACCAAAAACTCCTGAGAGAACGGGTGGGAAGAGATCATCATGCTTGCAAGCTCATCCTGCTTTCCAATGCTCTACTACAATGAAAGGGTTGCTATACTTGTCGCAAGACAGCACAGCTAAAGGTCCGTAGAATCTACTGAGACCCCTCGCGGCCATTATGTCCTTATTAAAGCTTCCATCAATGACTGGACTTTTTTGATTGGCTCCATTTATGCACCAAAACATGCAAAACAGGACACCTTCACGGCCAAAACCTGTGTCCTGCACCAACACTTTAAAACCAAAATCGTATTGCGGGGGGAGACTGGAACTTGGTGCAAGATCCATACATTGACAAGTCGAACCACCCCCTCCCTCAGTCAGCCCCGGAAAGAAAGCTACTCAATGATATGATGTCAGACTTCTCCCTGGTGGGTCCCTGGAAAATATTGTATCCCACCACCAGGCACTACACCTACACCTTTTGTGCGCCTGATACCCGCATGAAGATTGACTTTTTCCTTCTCCTCCCAACTCTCTTAACTCACTTCCACAATGCTGCTATCAAGACAACAGGGGTTTAAGACCATTATGCCATCTAGGTGTAGAGCAACCTTGGTGTACCAAGACCACCCCCAATCAGTGGAGACTGAACCTATCCCACTAAAAAACCCCTGATGACATGGCAGGGATACACACTCACTTTCAGACTTTCTTGGATCACAAAATGTGACCATTGCCAACCCGAGTACTTCATGGGGAGCAGTCAAGGTGATTATAAGAGGGGACATCACACGAGAGAGGGCCCGTAGGAAACTTGCAGCCACTTAGACTAAACATAAGCTTGAGTTCCAACAACTCACCTCCCAGTACTCTTCCCTGCCCAACATCGATGTACCAAGAGCCTTGCTACAGGCCAAACACAACCTCAATGTACTATACACCTCCAGAGCGGAAACACCTTCATCCCATCTTAAACAGTGCCACTATGAGCAGGGTGAGAAGGCCAGTTGACCTTTGGCCTTGCATACCCACCAACTAGCAGCCTCTGGCACTAACCCGGTCATTCTTCACACAGACTGTGCGCCGCATACTCATCCCCTGGACATTCTTGAAATGTTTAAATCCTACTATGAGACACTATACACCTCTCAGGTAGCAGACTCCCCTGCTGAGATAGAGGTGTTATTAATGCAACATGAACTCCCTAGGCTCACTCTGACACAACAGCAATCACATGAGATTATCTTTACAGAGGAGATCAGGGAAGAGCTAGACAATCTCTCATATGACTAATCCATAGGCCTAGATGGTTAGCTGGCTGAATACTAAAAGAAGCATAGAAAACCGACTGCCATCCTTCCTTTGTAAAGTCTTTACTGAAACCCATTCCTTCTCTGTGACACACGCTGGAGCCATTAGTGCGAAAATCACAGTCATACCTAGCCTGGCAAGGACTCACTGCATTGCGTGAGCTACAGGCCGATGTTTCTATTAAATGCCTATACCAAAATACTGGCCAAATTCCTAATAAAATGTCTCACATGAGTCATCCTCTCTCTGAGCCTTATCCCACGTCTTCTGAACATTGTTCAAAGAAAAAGACAACAAAGTCTCTGTCGATGCCGAAAAGTCATTTGACAGAGTAATCTGAAACTATATGTTTCACGTGTTGCATCACATCGGCATAGGTTCCATATTCTTGGCCTGGGTGCAGAGGCTCTACACACTCCCAAAGGCGATAGTGACTTGCAATGGCTACACCTCCATGTCCATCAACAAACACAGAGGATCAGGGCAGGGATGCCCGCATCCCCTTCTGCTATTTATCCTTCTCCTTGAGCCCTTGGCAATAGCCATCTGGAACTCACCTAACTTACATGGCATACTGCTACCAAGACGGATTCATGAAGTGCAACTCTACAACTATGACATCTTATTATGTACCCAGTGTCCTCCTTGAATATGCTAACAGCATTTTTAATCCACCTTGTCTGGCTATAAAGTGAACTGGGACAAATGGGAAGCCTTACCACTGATGCACACATGACACGTACAGCACTCAGCAGGCATCTGTACAAAGGGACACCTATTTCCTTTAAATACCTTGGAATCTTAGATTCCCAGGGCTAGCTAACATCGTAGAGAACAACATTGAATCCTTACATGAGAAAATTGAAGCTGATTTGAAACGCTGTTCCGACCTCATTGTCCCTCTGGGATAGGGCCCAACTGCTTAAAAATAACATCCTACCTAGACTTTACTAACCTGTTCTCATTATCCACCACCGTATCTCTTCCCTTCTGATGATGAAAATGTTCTTTTGGAGCAGACGCAAACTCCATCTGAAGCTCGATATGCTCTACGCAGCTACTGAAAAGGTTGGCATGAGGCTTCCCAATGCCTCCAAATACTGGTTGGCATCACAACAGGTGCATTTCCACTACATCCTACAATCCTCTTTGGACACTCTGAAATGGGTCCCCATGGAGACAGCCCTGATTGGATCTTATGAAGGAGTTTGGTTGCTTTATACAGCTCACCCTGACCGCATGCTCTCAGCACAACCAGTGTTAGCCACAATCAACCATGCTTGGAGGAAAGCCCACACCTATTGAAAAGCCACGCCCAGGCATCCCTATGGTGCAATGCATCATTATTAATAGATGTCAGAGAACCTATGTAGGGCACGTTGTACTCCAACAGTGTTCGCACCACATCAGACCTATCTATGGCCCAAGACTATGAAACCTTTGTAGAAGTCCAGGTGGAGTTAAGTTTATCTACATGCTCTTTCCGGGGAAAAGGGGAATGGGAGAGAAAGAGAGAGACTGCCTTCTGACTCAGGAATCCTGCCTGCACCTCCTTCACAAACCTTGAATGGAATGGTGAAATGTTTGTGTAGATTTGGTAGTACCACAAGCAACCTGCATTTAAATAAATAATCACTTATTATTACAGAAAAACTCTACCAAACCATTTTAGAATGTTCACCACTCATTCACCCAGTCACTCTGCGCACCTCAATTTTATAGAAAGCTTGCCGCTCTCTGTGTAGAATGCTGGAATCTGAAAGAAACACGTTAGTTAGATTCCTCACCTTAGAATATCCCCAGGCGTCAGACTGGATCCGGAAGATTTTTCGTCAGCAATACCCCTTGCGCGTCGCTAGGCGTCGTCTGCGGCTCCGCGTCCGTCGTCGGCGTCGTGCGCCGGGATGACGTCGTCGGAGTACTTAGACGCCGCCCTCGCGCGCTGACGTCAGTTCTTCTTTTTTCCGCGCCAGTAAGCGCAGATCCGGGAGAGCTACCCCTTTTAGTCTTTTTTGACTAAATCTTTTTGATCATTTTTGATCCTTGTCTGTCGACATCTGGTGCCGGTAGGATGCCTGGGTTCAAGGCTTGTGAAGATTGTCATCGACTGATGTCGGTGACCGATCACCACCGCCGGTGCCTCTATTGCTTAGGCCTCGACCACGACGCGGAGTCGTGCAACGACTGTCAGGCCCTGACTTCGAAGGCTAGGCGGGAGCGGTCCCGCAAGCTTCTGGAGCTTCGCCACTCGGCTCCGCGTCGTGCGCGATCCCGGTCCAGGAGGAGGTCCAAGGATCGCTCGCGGAGCCCTAGCCGACGCCACCATCGCTCGTCGGGCTCCAAGTCGTCGGGTAAGTCTAAACAGTCTAAGAAGTCGAAGCGGCGACATCGCTCTTCGGACTCCCCTCGCCGGTCGCGCGACTCGGCCGAGGGTCCAAGTGGTTCCACCCCCGCGGCTCCGGCGGAGCCGCAGGTGCCGCGTCCGCCCCCATACCTTCCGGTCCCTGGGGCTGACGCGGCGCCGGCGGAGATCAGTGCCTTCCTCTCGGCCATGAGGAGCCTGGCCCCGCCGTCGACGCCCGCTGGCGCGCCTTCGGGCCCCGCGGACTCGACTGGGCGACCTCGCGTGCCGGCGGCTCCGGCCCCGGCGCCGTCGACGACTCCGGTCTCGACGCCGCAGGTCCCCGCGGGGCCCTTGCCTGGGCCCCAGTCGACGCCGGTTGACCTTGTCACTCCTCCACCGGTGCCGACGCCTGAACCACCGACGCCGTCACCGGCGCCACCGACGCCGACGCCTGTGACGCCGACGCCCCGGTTTAGCCCTCATCCGGACCCGACGCCGGCACGGCGTCCGCCGACGCCGCATCCGACGCCGCTTGAGACCTACCATCTCTACAGTCCGGTTCCGATCATTCCTCCTGTTTATCAGGAATCGGAAGAAGGGGGCGACTGGGAGGGGTTCGAGGACCCTCTGGCTGTTCAGTCACAGCTTTCTCAGGACTGGGCAGATGAACTGGGGGAGGCCAGCGGACTGGACACCTCGCCAGACGCTGGATTCACTTCTCCTCCGACCGTGGCTTCGGAGGAGGGTGCAGCATTTTCTGTGGTGCTGCGCAAGGCGGCTGAGGCCCTTGGGCTCGAGTTGCCTGCCGTGGCTGTGAGGACCAACATCCTCACTGAGGTGCTTCAAACCTCAGCAAGCTCCACTGAGCCTCTGCTGCCGTTCAACGAGGCCCTCACTGACGTTCTGCAGGGCACCTGGTCCAAGCCCTCCACAGTTCCTCCTGTGGATAGGAACGTTGCCAGGCGCCACCGCCCTGCTCCGGGCGACCCCAGTTTCCTGTCCCAACACCCCACCCCCGAGAGTCTGGTTATCCAGGCCTCTACTTCCCAGTCCTCCTTCCCGACCGCTCCGCCGGACCGGGATTCCAAGAGACTCGAGCAGTTTGGCAAGAAACTGTTCTCGTCCCTTAGTTTGGGCCTGCGGTCCTTAAATACCGCCTGTCTCTTGGACCGTTATTCCCATTCCCTGTGGGATACGGTGGAGGACGTGCTGCCCCTGTGTCCGGAGGAGGTCCGGACGCGTCTTACCCAGGCTTTGGCCGATGGGAGGGATGCAGCACGGCACGCCATAAGATGTGGGCTTGACACCACGGACTCGCTAGGTCGGGCGATTTCCACCACGGTGGCGCTCCGCCGCCACGCCTGGATGCGGTCCACGTCATTTTCCGGGGATGTCCAGAACACCCTCATGGACATGCCCTTTGATGGCACTCGCCTGTTTGGTGAGAAGGCGGACAGTGCGCTGAACCGTTTTAAGGACTCCCGGGCTACGGCCAAGTCCTTGGGCCTCTCGGCTCCGCGGGCGCACACCTCCGCTTTTCGCCCCTTTCGTGGCCAAGGAAGGGGCGCCTCCTCACGTCCGCAAAGCCACCAGCCGCAGAACCAACCTGCGCGCGGTCGCGGCCGTGGCTTCCGCCGTGGCGGAAATGGAGGACGACGTGGTCAGCCCACATCCACCCCGGCAGCATCCGCCTCAAAGCCTTCCTAGTCCGAGCTTTCAGGCCCATACCACGCCAGTGGGCGGCAGAGTTCGCCATCACCTGCTCCACTGGCGGTCCATAACATCGGACAGGTGGGTGCTGCAAATCGTCCGAAGGGGCTACTCCCTCCCCTTCGAGACGACCCCTCCAGCCATGCCACCACAGCACCACCGTATCTCGGGGGATCATTTGGATCTTCTCCGCGAGGAAGTTTCGGCTCTCTTGGCCAAGGGGGCCGTCGAGCGCGTTCCGAGTCCAGAAGTAGGTCGTGGTTGTTATTCCCACTACTTTCTGGTTCCCAAGAAGGGCAAGGGGGGCCTGCGCCCTATCTTGGACCTCCGGAACGTCAATGCCTTCCTCCGAAAGGAAAGGTTCAAGATGCTGACGTTGGCTCAGGTTTTAGCTGCCCTAGACCCTGGAGACTGGATGGTAGCGTTGGACTTGCAGGACGCATATTTCCATATCCCCGTCCTGCCGGCCCACCGGCGTTACCTGCGGTTCACGGTGGGCCAAGAGCACTTTCAGTTTACCGTGCTCCCCTTCGGCCTCACCAGTGCCCCTCGGGTGTTCACGAAAGTGATGGCGGTGGTCGCAGCTCATCTGCGCAGATCAGGGGTCCCAGTCTTCCCCTATCTCGACGACTGGTTGTTGAAGGCGGGCTCGCCCCAGGCAGTCGTCTCCCACCTCCAGACTACGGCGGATCTCCTGCATTTGCTGGGGTTTTCCATCAACGTGCCGAAGTCACACTTGAGTCCCTCTCAGAAGCTCCTCTTCATCGGAGCGGTTCTCGATTCGGCGCAGTTCCGGGTCCATCCTCCGGAACAGCGGGTCCGGGATATACAGGCCCTGATTCCCATCTTTCGGCCTCTATCCCGGGTTTCGGTCAGGCTAGTGTTGCGGCTTCTGGGGCTGATGGCCTCCTGCATCCTACTAGTGCATCACGCCAGGCGGCGCATGCGGGCTCTGCAGTGGGACCTGAAGTTTCAGTGGGCCCAGCATCACGGCAACCTGTCCGACCATGTCTTGATCTCGGAGGGTACTGCACAGCAGTTGCAGTGGTGGCTCACGGACCGCGAGTGGGTCAAGGGCAAGAGCCTCTCCCTTCCCCAACCGGAGCATGTCGTAGTGACGGATGCGTCCCTCCTGGGATGGGGTGGCCATATGGGAGAGGCGGAGATCAGAGGCCTCTGGTCTCCGGCGGAGTCTCGTCTCCACATCAACCTGTTGGAGTTGAGAGCGATCCGGCTTGCACTGAAAGCCTTCCTTCCCTCTGTCAGGGGAAGTGTCGTGCAGGTGTTCACGGACAACACCACCGCCATGTGGTACTGCAACAAACAGGGCGGGGTGGGGTCGTGGACCCTTTGTCAGGAGGCTCTGCGCCTCTGGACATGGCTGGAACACCAGGGCGTCACCCTGGTGGTTCAACATCTGGCGGGCTCTCTGAACGCCAGAGCAGACGAACTCAGCCGCCGGTGCATGATGGATCACGAATGGCGTCTGAACTCCGAAGTGGTGCAAGGCCTCTTTCAGCAGTGGGGAGAGCCTTGGTTAGATCTATTCGCCACCGAAGAGAACGCGCAATGTCAGCAGTTCTGCGCGTTGGAATTTCCAAGGCGGCACTCGCTCGGCGACGCTTTTCATCACGAGTGGAGTTGCGGTCTGTTGTACGCCTTTCCGCCTATACCACTTCTGCCCAGAGTGCTGAAGAAGATCAGGCGCGACCGGGCCCAAGTCATCTTGGTGGCTCCGGATTGGGCACGAAGATACTGGTATCCCGAGCTACTCAGTCTGTTGACCGATCCCCCGATACGTCTGCCCCTTCGGGAGGATCTTCTGTCGCAGCAGCAGGGGACGGTCCTCCACCCGAACCTGTCCAGCCTCCACCTCCATGCGTGGAGATTGAGCGGCGGCAGTTGATGCCATTTGACTTGCCTCCTGAAGTCTGTGATATCCTTCTGGCAGCCAGGCGTCCCTCCACAAAGTCGGTATACGCCTGCCGGTGGAACAAATTTGTGGCATGGTGCACAGCAAAGGCTGTGGATCCCCTTTCCGCCCCTCTTTCTGAGGTTCTCCTCTTCCTTCTTTCTCTGGCCCGGCAGGGCTCTGCCCTGGGCACCCTGAAAGGTTATCGTGCTGCCCTCTCCGCCTTCTTGCGGCTTCCTGATCAGCCTTCTCTTTTCAAGTCCCCTGTAGTGTCACGCTTTCTCAAAGGCATTACACACACGTTCCCTCCTGTCCCTTTTGTAATGCCTCAGTGGGACTTGAATCTGGTTTTGACATTCCTGATGTGCGCTCCCTTCGAGCCTCTTCACAATTGCCCTCTTCGTCTTCTAACTCTAAAGACTGCTTTTCTGGTAGCCATCACCTCGGCTAGACGGGTGAGTGAGCTCCAGGCTTTATCTTCAAAGCCTCCTTTTCTATCTGTTCATCCGGACAAGGTTGTCCTTCGGCCTCGTCCCTCTTTTCTTCCTAAAGTGGTGTCTCCATTTCACCTTGGGCAGTTTGTCACCTTGCCCACCTTCTTTCCGCCTCCGCATCCTTCCAAAGAGGAAGAGAGGCTCCACCGTCTGGACCCGAAACGTGCGCTCTCCTTTTATCTGGACCGCACAAAACAGTTCCGGGTGGACGACCAGCTTTTTGTTGGGTACGTGGGCGCTAAGAAGGGGAAAGCTGTGCACAAACGAACCATCTCTCGGTGGGTCGTTTTGTGTATAAAAATCTGCTATTCCTTGGCTAAAAAGGACCCTCCTGTTGGGCTACGCGCCCATTCTACTCGGGCCACGGCGGCTACTACTGCCTTGGGACGGGGAGTCCCTTTGCAGGACATCTGTCAGGCGGCGACGTGGGCTTCGCTACACACGTTTGCCAGGCATTATTGCCTTGACAGCCAAGTCCGGAGGGATGGCTTCTTTGGCCGTTCTGTCCTCCAGGACTTTCTGGTGTGATCTTGGTTCGCAGACCCACCACCGGGGATGGTATTGCTTGGGTATCTATTCTAAGGTGAGGAATCTAACTAACGTGTTTCTTTCAGATGAACAAGTTACTAACCTTCGGTAACGATGTATCTGTAAGAAACATTAGTTAGTTAGATTCCTCACCGACCCACCCATCCTCCCCGTTCTGCGAACTGACATCTAGGGTTAAGGTTGTCCTTTCAGGCCCCTAGATTTTATTTTTGGCACCAGTGTCGGTCTTTGCATGGCTCTGCGTTCCTGGCGCGGAAGGCTATGTACAAGAACTGACGTCAGCGCGCGAGGGCGGCGTCTAAGTACTCCGACGACGTCATCCCGGCGCACGACGCCGACGACGGACGCGGAGCCGCAGACGACGCCTAGCGACGCGCAAGGGGTATTGCTGACGAAAAATCTTCCGGATCCAGTCTGACGCCTGGGGATATTCTAAGGTGAGGAATCTAACTAACTAATGTTTCTTACAGATACATCGTTACCGAAGGTTAGTAACTTGTTCGTTAAGCTTCTTGTTGTACTTGAAACCAGCTCTTTTAAATTGAAGAAATAATTCTAAATTTCGAATTATGCTCAAGGAATTCTTATTTCAAAAATAAGAAGCGAAGTGTTCTTGAAATTCTAAATTTGGCTTTTCTAAAGGCACAGAGTTAGAAGCATTAATGTCACTTAGTCCAGGAATTCAAGATTATAGGACTTCCTAATAGCAGGGAGAAATCCGTAGGCAGAGGAAACTTTAGAAAGCTCTATTGAATCTAATTCTTACTGTCCTTTTCTCTGAAAGAAGTGAGAGAAGGCTCCCATTCTCAGGAATCCGCTGAAAGACTCATTTGAGGCTCAAAACGCTATGAGACGCTAGTCTCCAAATAAGGGAAGGATTTTGGCTCGCCAAAAAGGGCGGAGCCCATAAACGGGGGGAAAAAAATTCTCCTTAGAACAAGCGCGACGCAGGAACGCTGTTCCCTCGTTTAAGAGTTCAGTTGAAGTGTCTGGGTGAGTAGTTCAGAATGCTGGCAATCGATTTCCTGATAGTTTCAGGTTTATAGTAGATTCTGATTGAGTCACAATACTTGACCCCTGTCATACGGTCCTTGAAAGAATGGGGGTTAGACAGGCTGAATCCAGTACACCGAAAAGGACTGGGTAGATCTTTTAGCCACCCATGAGAACTGCCTTTGGGAAGCAAGATTGAAACTCATTTACTTTAAAGTGCTGCCTATTACGAAGATCCTTGATGCTCCCAATGGCAACCGCTGGAGGTGTGGGTCCCCAGATGGGGCATCATCCACATACTGTGGGAATGCCACAGTCTGACCATCAACAGGGCCTCCATTACCCATATGCTCAAACAGATGGTCTCTATTACATGACCTTTGAAAGCACAGATGGTTTTCCTCCATGACTTCAACCAATGACCAGGCATCACCCATGAGCAGTCCAGCTGGCGGGCAATGGCAAAAATATGCGTTCTGAGACTTTGGCACACCTACACCTGCAAATGGCACACTGTGGTCATAAGCGATTGTTAAGTTGGGATTTTGGTCATTGCACCTATTCAACAAGGACTCTCTAATGAGCACTGTAAGAAACTGATCTGAATATGAACAGCTTTTAGCATTTTCGGATCTCCTACAAACCTCAGGTTTTGAGTTTTGGAACGATTCCCTAAAGTCTCCTTTATAAATGATTTACTCTCATTTTTTTTTTTTTAAACATAGTTTATTGGTTTTTGCACAGTCACATATAAAACCTTGCACAATTCGTTTCACCATACTGTCTGCAAAATAATCGCACGCCTCCCCACCACTTATACAACCCCCTAAGGCAGGTTCGTAAAATTCCCTCCCGGACTATACAGCGCAGAAAATCAATCATCTACATAATCAAAACTCTACCCTGAACCCCGAACAACACTTCTAGATTCCCTTCCCCTCCCTCAATCCTCCTCACCAACGCATGCGACAACCACTGCCCTCTATTGACGTACAGCCCAAGGAATACCAATGTGTTAAGTTACATGATGTGCCCAGTTTGCTCCGGTGGGACTCCCTCACCCCCGGGGCGGTCTTCCTCCTCCGCGCCTGGTTCAGAATCTCGCAGTGCCTGCACTAGCACCTCCCACGCACCTGCAGCCTCTAGCGCCTTGTCGTCGCCGCGTCTATGAGCCGATTGATACCGCAGCGCACCCTCGCTGGTGGCCCATTTAAGAAGCTCCCCCTTCCACCGTCTGCTAGTGGGCCCCCCCGTTGCCTTCCACCGCTTCGTAATTTCTCGTTTCGCTAAAATAAAGATAAATGATTTACTCTCATGTTCAGAATGTTGCCTGTTACAGCACTCTTCAGCCCTACCAACTTTCTTGAACCTCTAGTAGGCAGCTGAAAATTCCTCAATTTCTTGATCAATGATTTCCAGCTTATCATTTATGTGTCTACCTCTTTTTTATTTTTTTTCTATATGGTTAAATCTTTGTGCATTCTCCAACATCTGTTGTTGGAGGCTCTGAATTTTTCTGGTACTTTCTGGCAGTGTCTCTCCACTGAAGTTGGAGGTATGTCATGTTGCTCGTCAGATTGCTGAAACGCTAGAGGTAATAATCATTTAATAGTCTATTGTGGCATCCACCTCTGTGCTTAGTTCAGTATTTTAAAACTCTGTACTGATTTCAGAGATGAATCTGGTGGTAATGTCTCCCCACTGGCTGTAGGACTGAAAGATTTCCTTGTCTTTGGTTAATTTCTTGAGAACCTTTGTCAGGGACTTGATTCACCATTTTTGACGTGAATTGCAGATACAGATGATGATGATGCAGCTGCTTATTTGGGCAATGGCCGGAAGCTATTTAAAAGAGGTACATCAGGAGTGGTTTTATATCCTTGAGATCTGCTCCTGAAGAATTTGTATGCTACTTTTTGTGACATGGTCTGCTCCAACCATAGTGAAGTCTGACAATGGCCCGCCTTTCAATAGTCGAGAGTTTAGAGATTTCTCGGAGCATTTGAAAATAAAGCATCAAACGAGCACACCTGTGTGGCAACCAGGTGACTGACTTGTTGAGCATTTTATGAGTATGCTAAACAAAGTAGTGAAGTGTGCCACTCTTGAGAAGCTCAATTTGAGAACTGTAATGAATTCTACCTTAAGAGCTCATCGTGCAACACCCCACTCAACCACAAGTGAAAGTCCTGTGACTTTGGTGTTCAGGAGAGCAATAAATACCAAATTACCTCAATGGACCAATCAGAGAATGAAAGATAAGATGTCAACTCATGAGAAGGACTTGGGTAACAAACAAAAGATGAAAATGTATGTTGAAAAAAGATGACATGCAAAGAACACTGTCTTTACGAGTATGAGATCCAGTGCGCATATGACAAATGCAGAAAAGAAAATCTGATACTCCTTTAGATGCAGAACCTTTCCAAGCAGTGTCTAGTGAGGGACACATGGTGACTGCTCAGTGCCCTGGGAAGTTTATTACCCGTAACTCTTCTCATTTCAGGCACTTGACTAATCATTCATCATATCTAATAGTTGAAAGAGAGTCTGGGTCTGAAAAATCAGCAACTGCTGTTGTTTCTACACCATTTACGCAGATCCTGGGCATCGGTGATGACACCTCACAGTTTCGCCGAAAAAAGATCAGGATAAACAATTAAAGCTCCAATGACATTGACTGAAGAGATTTGTATGTATATGTCCATCAATATAAATAAACAGAGGGCGGAGGTTTATGGTCTTGCAAATTAGAAATGATGGAACTCTTTTGGCTCCAAATGGACTTCGTAGTAATGTTACATAAGTGTTAGAACACTGCACATAAATATTAAGGGGCAGATTTATGAGGCCCGTTGCGCCATCGGAACGTCACTTTTTGTGACGTTCCGTGGCGCAGAAGCCTGCGTGATATTTATCAGGCAGCACTGAGCCACTTTTTTTGGCTTAATGCTGCCTCATAAATATCAGTCCCTTTAACGCAGTGTTCTGCGTTAAAGGGGCGTGCAATGGGTGTTGCTGGGGGTTTTCCCAGCAACATCCATGGCCTTTTGACACTGCCCCAGATTTACGAGAAATCGTAAATCTGAGGCAGCGCCAAAAGCTTCCGTCTCCCCAGGGGAGGCGTAAGGGAGGCGCAACGGGGAGAAATATCTTTATTTCTCCTCGTTTTTCCTTTTTCTATGTGTGCTGCATTCTGCAGCACCCATACAAAGAGGAAAAACCTCTTGTGATTATTTTTGTACAGAAAGGTTTCCCTTCCTGTACAAAAATATTTATCTCCGCAACGCAGGCATCCTTGCACCATGGTGCAGAGGTGCCTGCGTTGGCGCATGCAGCCCATTGTGCGCCGGCGGAGGGGAAAAGGACAGGAATGCGCCGCATTTTATAGATACGGCGCATCCCTGCCCTTTTCTTTTGCCGTAGGGAAGCGCAGCAGGAAAGCCTGCTGCGCTTCCCTACGGCAAAACCTCATAAATCTGCCCCAAGGTGTTGTGGTGAGAGTGCAAATAAGTGCAACCATTTTAAGAGTGGTCAGTTTTCTAAAGTTGAGAAAGTCTTAGTGTGCTTAACCATTAAAAGGTGGCGTACTTCAGAAGGCGTGTAATAGCAACAGAGAAGCAACCTGCGGAAACACTGGTAAACAGTCAGCATATGCACTGTACAAGGTGCACCCAAGAAGCATACAAAGGCACAAGCACTGGAGGCACTGTCCAACCACCAGGGTATGCGTAGTACTGTTGGAAGGGGACTGTAAGTTATAAGTTAGCTAGGCAGCACCAACTTAGCCAAAATGGCCATCAGGTGCTGGGGGTGTTTACACCAAAAGGAAGGTAATCACTGAAGGGCAAGAAATCCTAATGGTGTAATGTGCAAAGCAGAGATACAGCCAGGTGAGTAAAAAGATGCCAACTGGATGAATTAACAGGTGGAGCAGCAATGAAAGTTGGTTACAGGAGCAGAAGCCAATGAACTTGTTAACTGCAAGGATAGTGCCTTTTGCACACCCTGTACACTTCATGGTAGAAACAAAAATTAGATGAGCAGTCGAAGTTGGCAACTTGTGCAGAAATTTCACAACATTTAAATTTAAAAGCTGAATTTGGCCTACATGTGATAGATCGAAGGCAGTACAACTTTGATTCAGGATTTGAGAACAAAGTCTCTTTTATGGTGCTGGAGGCTCCTAAAAATTGGCGAGCCACTGTTACCCGGTTAAGTCAGTCCTAGTTACAGACTCTAACCATCCTGGCCATACGAAGGAGAGAGCGATGAAGCACTTGGTCAGTTTCTGCCATGATAGAACAAGATAGAATAGGTCTACTCATTGTACCCTTCTGTCCTCACCTGTGCATGTCAGCTGAATATTTTATTTCAGACCCATGAGACCTTTGCAGTTTTTATTTTACCAGGGGAGGCATCTTCCCACCATTCTAAAATGATCTTCCTGACATTTTCCACTTTTATTATTCAGTTGGAGTGGCACTTTAAGCGCGAAACAAGAAACAATATGGTGAAAGGAGACTTACCCTTTTGTTTTGGTAGGTCTCAGTTTTTCATTCTTCTACATCTCTTCTCTGAGCTGGCTTTCTTAAAAAACTATTTCCCTACATGCCTCCACAAGTTAACTTTCGTTGTTATCGTACGTGCCATGTCTCTTTCCACCTCCCTGCCTCCAATCATCTCTGTTCTCACTTCTAACAGTAGATGTTAGTAAAAAACAGAAGAACCCAAATACTGCTGAAGGCATAATTCCCTTCTACAAACAACACCTGAATCACCCTCTCTGAATATGGATTCCAGACAGCTCTAGTTCATTCATCTAGGAGCAATACCATATGAGACAGCAGCTAGAAACTAGTGGTGTGTAAAGCTTGAAATATTTTCTTCTGCAAAATTTGTGAAATTGTTTTCGAAATGAAGAAAAATTGGCAATCCTTGCAAAGGTTGTAAAGTTTGAATGAGGGGACAAAAATCCATCGAAGAAGGTATTGCACATACAAATGTCAGCAAAGACCTACCTTTTTGGGGAAATGTTCTTGAAAAAGAAAAAAAGGTTTAGAAAACCTTTAAACCTCTGCTAATTATGTAATTGTGTCCAAACTTCACCAACAAAATTTTAAATTTCACCCACACCTACTACGAACTGCCGCCATAGCAAATAAAGAAGAAAGTCATAAGGCAAACGTTTTATCAGTCCATTTCCTCACACTAGCAGTGATTATGGGCCATATCACATAAAGTGAGCAGTGCATGTGTTATTTAAGTACATGGTCTCTGCCACAGTTTTGGGCTGATTGGTGTCATATATACTTCATGAGCTGGAGACAGTGATAAATGGTTTCTTGTTAAAGGAAATTTAAAGGCATTGGCTTCGTTTACCAGTAAACGTAGAATTTCTTGACATAGCTAAGTTAAATGACAGATCATAAAGCGATTGTATACACAGTAAAAATACCACAAACATAAAGGATCACAACAACCCAGACAAAACCGAACGCAACACAACAAACACAGTACAATACAATATCACTGTGCAATGGTGCAGCATAAAAAGGAGAACCCATCACCACCAAAAACAAGCATTGACAAAGTCAATCGGTCTCTCCTATGCGACAATTATTAGCTTTTGCAATATGGTTTTGGACATGTTGAAAAGTAGCACAAGATGCTGTGCAACATCTCTTAAAGTCACAAAAAAGTGCTATGAACTGACCAGCATTGACCATGTCGTAGCGCATTTAAAAAAAAGTCTTGTTGCACAGCAGCCCCCGCTGCTATGCAATAGGTTGGGGGGTGGAATACGAGGGAGGTGTGAGGGAGTGGAGGGAGCAGCAGTTATGGACAGCAGGAGGAACTGGGTAAGGGGAAGGCAAAATGAGGGATGTGTGGGGGAGGAGAGAGGGAGCCCCAGAGAGACAGTACCACGGAAAAGGGGTGGATGGAAGGGGAAATAAGCCCACACACAAGATGGAGTGGAACAACTAGTACTTCAATCACTTTGCAAGCAGCAAATGGGCACTAATTAAGTTGGATCAATCTGTGCTTGGTCCATGAAAAGAAGCAATGCTTGGCATGCAGGGGCCAAGTTTGTCAGAATCTCATTCCTTGTGAGATATTTCATGCCTCAGGATCCAGGTGATGCAATAAGGGGTCCACCCCTTGACATTCCCAACTCCAACTGTAAGTTACGGAGTGTTAGGGCGATCAAGTGAGGGAAGGGAAGGATGGGAAAAGGGGGGAAGAGAACCTATAAAACAAAGAACAATCAACATAAATGCAAGCACATACAATAACTACTCTCATATGATCTCACTAGATTGCTCTTAACTTCCTTATTTACTTGAGGAGGCATCAAATCTGCTTTCATATATCTGTAAATAATCAGTCCTTCGTGTAAACGTTTCTATAATGCACAAAAACAACAGGTTAAACCAAACTCTAATAACCCAACATCACAGACATCATCCATCCATATGAACCCCAATACATACCGTTTCGCTAAATATTAGCAAGGATTTGAGGGCTTCCACAAAAGAGAGAAAAAAAATAGTTGGCCAAAATAACCAGAGTCTTAATCCAATGTAGAATAAACAGTCTCAAAGTAATTTTCCCCCAGGAATCACAGGAGTAACATGAATTAGGCACCTCAAGAATCAGAAGCCAAAGAAAATACAAATAGAACGGTTTCCTCCAGAGTTAATCTCACTACGTCTGTACTACTATGGTCCCAATGCAGCCAAGACTTAGTCAATGTTTTTAATTACTGATTATTGTTCAACATGTAAATCGGTAGCAACATAAATTCACCCCTCTTGGGAATGTTAATGCAAGCAAAAATGGATGGAGGCACTTTTGATCCTACCTCGTTTTGTCCAAAACTAATACGGGGAGCGGTTAGCCTCACCGCAGACTGTAAAGCTGTCCCACTAACACACTCCACTTCCCGCAGAGTGTTAGGTCACAATTCCTGGCCGGAAACATGGTGTCACCGTGGTATACGAGTCTTCACAGCGGAATGTCCAACGAACTCCAGGAAACAGGACTCGCGTTGTGATCAGTCGAGCAAAACAAGGCCTGTAGCTTGCCGCGATGCCCCACAAGTCGAGGCAACACCCCCGGATCCAAATAATGGAGCACCAACACTGAGCTCCCTCCTTCCACAAACCCTCTCAGCCGAGAGACAAACTCAACTCCTCAAAATTACGCCTGCTAACGGGCGTGCGTTGCATTGTCATATAGACGCCTGCTCCTCCTTCTTACTTAGCCTTCTGGGCAATGTAGTCTTACGGTCTTCAAGTCTAGGAAGGCGCTAATCAATGCAATTCCTGACAAAGTTGGAGTCAACAAAGAAGAGTGACACTGAAGTCAACAAATAGTAAGTCATGGGCGGGCTTAAAGCATTTTATTGTAATTACTAGGTCTCACAAGCGAAGGCATTGCTGGATCGATCTAAAAATGGCACACAACAAATATTCACTTGCATTCTTGTCACACATTACCACCTCCAGAAACCTGCTTTCCTAAAACTTGGTGTTAAAAGGTGTTTGCACCAAGCAATGCTTTAACTCATCATCAAGGACATGAAACAGCACCAATCAAATATGTATTTTAATCTGGCCAAATGTCCTTGTTTCTACAGAGTACTTTTTCTTCCTCCATCTTGTCTTCTTGGACCTTCTCTGTGCTGTTAACATTTTCGTACCTCTTAACCACCTGTCCAACAAAGACCTGATCATGCATCAAGCTGTATTTAATGTAAACATGATACAACAATATTTTTCTCATTAAAGGCAATTTCATTGTAATCTGATATGTCTTGAGGGGTGGGAATACATATGCATCCTATTTTCCAACTCATTCAATCGATAGAGCAGAAGAATTTAGGTTAAAATAAGTGCCATAATTTACACTAGACATTAACACGAAAATGCCTAATAGAATGAAACGTAGGAAAATGTATTTTCTTAAACGTGCAAAGTTAACCTGTAGCATGATTTTTGCAGTAAGCACCAAAATCGGAATTACACTACTAGGCCAGACTAGGACTCTTCCATTTTCTAACTTCCCATTACATTTCTTCTTTAATAAATAAATGTTTACATATTTATTTTGTAAATGATTTACACTTGACTTGTTTAAATGTGTCATCTCTGTAGACTGTGCTAACTTTAAAAATGTATTTCTTCTTTTCCTAAGCTACGTGTTCTCTTCGTATTTAGTTTCTAGTTGCCATATATTCACAATGCTGAATGCTAAATAGTGTATTAAAACAATAATGCTTGCATGAAGCTGTGATCTCGTGACTTAATATCGTAGGTTACAACTAGAATGTTTCTGCCATTAGAATAGTTCATTGTTATGTAGTGGAATACTGAATAGCTAATAGTTTAGACTGTAGGGTTCTCATGGGAACTCAGTGTAAAGCTAACATGCATGAATGTTTAGCAACCAAGTTGACACTTATGATCCTTCCCCATTGACTTAAGATGACCTAACACCAGCATGGATGGTTAAATATGTTTTTTTGTTTTGTATTATACGTGTTCCTAGTTACAATTAAGTCCGTGCTGCCTAGACTGATCCAACCCATTCTTCGGCAACCATCTCTTTTTCCCTTAGCACGTTTTGCCCTTTGTACTTTGAGCTACTGCTGACAGAGATTCTGTCGCTTACTACTTTGTGGGTGTCTATTTTCTTTAACAGTTATGGCTACTGCTATGACTAATTTCTCAGTTTGACTTTGAAAAGTTTTTACTGCAACTGTTTGCTGATACTGTTTTGAGGAAAGAGGCTAGTTTGACTTCAATCTGATTCTATTTCAATACTTCTTTGAATCTTGCTCTTTCCCGAAAGGACTCTTTAGGGGTTCCGGTAGGTTAGAATCTGCTTAGGGTAGAATGGGGATTAATTTCCTCTATGGAACATGCTGTAATTTACTTGATTGACTTTACAGAAATATTAAGAAAATCATAGTTAAACAGATTTATCTGATTTACCAATTTGGATAAAGAGACCAAAACTATATACCAAACTCGTATTGATAAATAAAGGTTTTTGAGCTAATCTCAAACTCTTGTTAATGATTGAACTAAATGTGTGCACTGAACCTGTTTTTAGCAGCAAAAAATCTGAAATATATTAGGAACTAGCATCTCGCATGTAAATTACCTTAATTCTTGCTTGTCACCGCCCAGCCCTTCTGGTTGCTCCCCGGTCCACCACGGGTCCTGATCCCGATTGAGTGGAGGGAGTCTACTTCCGGTTTAGGGTTGGCGCTCTAGTTCCCTCCTATCCACACCTCATAAAAACCAATGCAGAGCGAAGCGCGCAGCGGACACATCAAGGTAGCTATACTGTTGTTGTTGCACTAACGCTACTCTGCCTGGCGTTAGTTGACGACGCTCGCTTCTCTACGTTCTTTTAAAAAAATATCATGATTGTCACTTGTTATGTGTGCACTGAACCTGTTTTTAGCAGCAAAAAATCTGAAATATATTAGGAACTAGCATCTCGCACGTAAATTACCTTAATTATTGCTTGTCACCGCCCAGCCCTTCCGGTTGCTCCCCGGTCCACCACGGGTCCTGATCCCGATTGAGTGGAGGGAGTCTACTTCCGGTTTAGGGATGGCGCTCTAGTTCCCTCCTATCCACACCTCATAAAAACCAATGCAGAGCGAAGCGCGCAGCGGACGCGCCAAAGGTAAGCCCGTCTGCGCCCGTCCGCGCCAGACCGGGCTCAGGGCTCAGGAACTCCGGGTCAAACCCTCTAATTCTCTCACCATACTCCAGGGAAAAGCTGCTTCATATCAGTGAATCCTCCAACATCATCTGTACCCACCCCATTGCCCTGGAGACATTTAAAGAGAAGTGCCCTCACTGCTCATACAAACTTGCCCTCATGCTAAATACCCCGCCATCCACAAGGAAGCAACTCAGCATGGCCCTGCTGAACTGCAGATCCTTGCCAAAACACGCTGTAGAAATCTCCATATTGCTACACGATACAGGAATAGATGTTCTATTCCTCACAGAGACCTGGTTGTCAACTAACTCAGACTCTGATGTGGTTCAGGCACTCCCCCCGGGTTACCTGATCCAACGCCTAGATAGAGCAGGCAGCAAAGGTGGAGGAATTGCTATTGTTTACAAAGACCAGCTGGTCTGCCGAATCCTAGATAGCCCCCTGTCAGACTGCGAGAACGCCCATTTCTCTATTCAACTCACCCCCTCAATCACTTTCTCTGGTATCCTTCTATATCGCCCACCAGGAGCACATGGAAAATTCTGCTGCTCGCTACTCGAAGCTACCTTAAACCTAGCTAGTACATCGTCCAATTTTAATCTTCTCGGAGACTTTAATCTACACCTTGATGAGCCTTCAAACAAAGTGGCGACTGACCTTACCCAGGACCTCGCAGCCTATCAGCTGCATCTCAAAAATCACCTTGCGAAGCACTCGAAGGACCATCTTCTTGACCCTATATTTTCAAATATAGCAGAGTTAGAGGGACTGGATCCTATCCCCCTCCCTGATCCCTTTTTTATGGCACCCTCCCTCCACGCACACCCACCTGCTGTCATCCCGCACCTGGGCCCGCCACTGGCCCAAGCTTAATATTAAGGATTGAACCCACGAACTTGAACAGACTGTACCTATTCTCGACTCCAATCCCGTAACTGCCAATAGAAAGTTCTGCTCATGGATAGAAACCTCACTAAATACAGTACTTCCTCGCAAAAACAGCCTACAAAAAATCGAACCTAACAAATCTCCCTGGTTTACCCCCGGCCTCCGCAAACTGAAACAGCAATGTAAAAAATTAGAACGAGCTTGGAGGAAAGATTACTCAAGCGAGAAAAAATTAGCCTATAGAGCATCCATCACATCCTATAAAGCAGCACCCAGAGTAACACAGGCCACCTACTACGAGGAGAAAATCCAAGCATCTTCCAACTCCCCCAAAGAAATATTTCGTATCGTAAAAAAACTCACACGGACTCCTGACCCCCCCCTTGCCGCCGACCCCACCGGCCGTCACTGTGAAGACCTGGCAGGCTTCTTCTCCACAAAAATTAAAAACATCCTCAACTTTCTCCCACCTAATATAACAGATCAAATGCCCGAATTAGAACCTCAGAATAACAACAGTCGCCTCGAAGCATATGCTCCTCTCTCTGAGGAACTCCTCCCTCACATCGTAGACTCAATAAAAAGTGGCTCCCCAAGCGACCCCGCTCCCTTCAATATTCTGAAACTGGCAATGCCCACTATCATCACTCCCATTGCCAATGTATTCAATGCCTCCTTAGCCTCAGGCATAGTCCAGCGAGATTGGAAAAATGCCATGGTGAGGGCGCTTTTAAAGAAACCCCACCTGGATCCCTCGGAATTGGGCAACTATCGGCCCATTTCACTACTCCCCGGCATCAGCAAGGTCGCAGAAAAATATGTTAACCATGCACTCTCCGCCCACCTAGAAACCTTCAACCTGCTCCACTCCTCACAGACAGGCTTTCGCCCTGGCCAGGGCACTGAAACTGCATTAATAGCGGTAGTGGAAGAGTCACAGAAGATTCTTGATGCTGGAGGATCCTCAGCCATCATCCTCCTAGATCTAAGTGGAGCCTTTGACACGGTGAACCATCGTATTCTGATTCACCGTCTCAGAAATCTGGGAGTAACAGGTAAAGCCCTGTCTTGGCTGGAATCATTCCTGGAAGAAAGATTCTTCCAGGTATTTGAAGGGAACATCCGGTCCCAACCAGTACCTCTCCAATACGGGGTACCTCAGGGCTCCTCCCTGAGCCCCACTCTTTTTAATGTCTACATGTCCCCACTAGCACAGATAGTTGCCCCTTTTGGAATCCAACTGGTCACTTACGCAGCTGATACCCAGCTCATTGTGGCCCTGAATCAGGAAGAGCAGTCATCTACCAATCTCTGCTCATGTCTTAAAGAAGTTACCAGCTGGATGAGCTCATCTCACCTTTAGCTTAATGGTGATAAAACCGAGCTCATGCTGCTGGGTAATCAAGCAAGCTTCAATCCCAGCAATTCATGGCCACCATGTATGGGGCCCGCACCATTACCCAAACAGGAAATAAAAAGCTTGGGCATATGGCTTGACCATGACCTCACTTTTAGAACCCAAGCAAGAAAAACGGCCGCCACTTGCTATGGTATGCTTCACACCTTACGGAAAGTACTCCCTCTTCTGCCTGCCCATTCAAGAAAGCTTGTGGTTCAGGCACTCGCCCTTTCCAGGCTGGACTATGGCAATGCCCTTTATCTGGGCGCGCCTAGATCAGTCATTTCCAAACTTCAGGTTGTCCAAAATTCAGCTGCCAGGCTACTCACAGGCATTAATAACCGTTGCTCATCCAAGCCTGCCCTGAAGACACTCCATTGGCTTCCAATACAAGAGAGAATACACTTTAAGACCCTTTGTATCGCACACAAAATCCTTCATAATAAAGGCCCTCCCGTCATCAAAAACCTAATGAAACCTTATAAAGTCACCAGAAGTCTCCGCTCAGACCAACTTCATCTAGCGGAGGTCCCCAGAATCAGAAGGGCTCGGTCAGAAGGTCGACTTCTTTCCTACAACGCCTCGAGACTCTGGAATACCCTTCCTCTCTTCATTCGTAGGGAAGCTAATCATCTGTCATTCCGAAAACAACTCAAGTCATGGCTATTTCCATAACCCCGCCTTCTCCTTGCCTCGTATCCGCAGCGCTGGGATGCCTCCGGGTAGCCATGCGCTATATAAGCATATTTTTCATTTCATTTCATTCATAAATGACTACATTGATGATGTTTATTACGATTTTTTCCATTGATGGTCCATTCTAAAACGGTGGCAGTAGATTTCGTGGGGAACTCGAGACCCTTATTTTAAGTTACGGGTTGAACTGGTTAAATTAAAACATTTCCTCGCCAGCACACATTTCGATAATGGTACCTCATTAGAATTATTTGAAGTACAAGCAATTTTGTTCTAAATTCACTTGAGCAGTAAGTGTTTAAGTGCACTTTCTTGGTCAGACTCTTTGCACGTAATATTTTCATACCCATATTTGGGCCTAGCTTTACTTCAACGTGACAGCCTTGGATCAAGAGAGAAATCCCTGCACGAGCGTTGATGCCGGTGCCGAGTTTGAGAGCGGATGTGAAAAGCGGGAGCAGTGTTTCAGAGAGCAGTATTTCTCCGGCCTGTCATTCTTCCTCCAGACCCAGGGGCAGCCGGTTACTGACAGGCGGCAATATTTCATCAGACTTTTTTCCAAATCATCTCCATCTCGCGCTCCCTCAGCAGAACCGGAAGGCCTTGAAAGCTGACACAGAAATTATGAAAAATGTATGAAATATGCATTCCAGTCGGTTCGCAGTGAGACAGACACCCAACCAAAACTCTATTCCCAGATGCAGTGGAAGTGGATTATTTTAAACACACTTAATCATTGCAACCAATGTGTGGTTTGTTGTTCACATGTGATGATAAGGGGGGGGGAGGGAGGGGGGTGTTAGGTAGCCTGAACACATTCAGTGCCTGCAAGCAAAATCTCGCTGTTTACAGTGAATGACCTGCGGACAGCACCTTTACAGAGAAGTGGTTGACTTTTAAGGCCAGGGCCACACAAAAGTGTAAATGTGTATGAGGAGATTTACACCAGCGCATGTTCTACTGTTAGTTTTCTGCCATTCGCAAAACAATTTCAGTCCTACGCCTGGAAAGCTTCACTAGACGCAGGGTCTCAGGCGTACTACTGGGAAGGTCATCTGACACATGAACCTCCCTCCTCCTGGAAGGGTAGTTACTTGCGCCCTAGACGCAGGGTCTCAGGCGTACTACTGGGAATGTCATCTGACACATGAACCTCCCTCCTCCTGGAAGGGTAGTTACTAGCGCCCTAGACGCAGGGTCTCAGGCGTACTACTGGGAATGTCATCTGACACATGAACCTCCCTCCTCCTGGAAGGGTAGTTACTAGCGCCCTAGACGCAGGGTCTCAGGCGTACTACTGGGAATGTCATCTGACATATGAACCTCCCTCCTCCTGGAAGGGTAGTTACTAGCGCCCTAGGAAAGGGTCTCAGGCGTACTACTGGGAATGTCATCTGACATATGAACCTCCTTCCTCCTGGAAGGGTAGTTACTAGCGCCGTAGACGCAGGGTCTCAGGCGTACTACTGGGAATGTCATCTGACACATGAACCTCCCTCCTCCTGGAAGGGTAGTTACTAGCGCCCTAGACGCAGGGTCTCAGGCGTACTACTGGGAATGTCATCTGACATATGAACCTCCCTCCTCCTGGAAGGGTAGTTACTAGCGCCCTAGACGCAGGGTCTCAGGCGTACTACTGGGAATGTCATCTGACACATGAACCTCCCTCCTCCTGGAAGGGTAGTTACTAGCGCCCTAGACGCAGGGTCTCAGGCGTACTACTGGGAATGTCATCTGACACATGAACCTCCCTCCTCCTGGAAGGGTAGTTACTAGCGCCCTAGACGCAGGGTCTCAGGCGTACTACTGGGAATGTCATCTGACACATGAACCTCCCTCCTCCTGGAAGGGTAGTTACTAGCGCCCTAGACGCAGGGTCTCAGGCGTACTACTGGGAATGTCATCTGACACATGAACCTCCCTCCTCCTGGAAGGGTAGTTACTAGCGCCCTAGACGCAGGGTCTCAGGCGTACTACTGGGAATGTCATCTGACACATGAACCTCCCTCCTCCTGGAAGGGGAGTTACTAGCGCCTTAGACGCAGGGTCTCAGGCGTACTACTGGGAATGTCATCTGACACATGAACCTCCCTCCTCCTGGAAGGGTAATTACTAGCGCCCTAGACGCAGGGTCTCAGGCGTACTACTGGGAATGTCATTTGACACATGGACCTCCCTCCTCCTGGAAGGGTAGTTACTAGCGCCCTAGACGCAGGGTCTCCGGCGTACTACTAGGAATGTCATCTGACACATCAACCTCCCTCCTCCTGGAAGGGTAGTTACTAGCGCCCTAGACGCAGGGTCTCAGGCGTACTACTGGGAATGTCATCTGACATATGAACCTCCCTCCTCCTGGAAGGGTAGTTAGTAGCGCCCTAGACGCAGGGTCTCAGGCGTACTACTGGGAATATCATCTGACACATGAACCTCCCTCCTCCTGGAAGGGTAGTTACTCACGCCCTAGGAAAGGGTCAGATTTGAGTTTTTGAATGCCAATGTCATAAGTTGTTGGGTGTTCAGTAATGTACAAGGAAAGCACAGTTCTGCCCGCTACCTACCCCTAATTTGAAGTTTACAACTGTGTAATTGTACTCACACATTGTAGAGAATTGCAAAGTAGTAAAACCATTTGCGCCTATCAGAAATTCTGTGACTACCTAATGAGCAACAAAGAAACAGTTTTAGCTGTAATCATTCCTTCTGTTTATTCATGGATGGGAGCAGTGCTGTCTGCAGCTCATGTTTTAACTCAGAGTAATACTCAGTAAATATGCAGTCAACAGCGACATTTAATGAAAAACAGGTATGAATATTCGCTCTCCACCTATGTGCAGGCGCAAAGCATGTCATCCATTAGTGACATGAAACCAAGGAGGATATCAATAAATATACGCACCCTGCACCAGAGCAGATAATAAGGGTTGTCACTTTTGTGTGTGACTGTGGTCCCCTCTGTGATATTCAGTGAGTATCCATTGCTTCGTTGTGGAAGCGTTCTTAGGTGGACTTTCTTCTTGAGAATGGTGGCATGATCTCAGGCAAAACAGCAACTCTCTTTTGCGTGTTTATCCACTTCTAAAGCACTCTCAAAGGCAAATGAGTTCATGGAAGACAAGAGTGAGGTGGGACATGCAGAATGTTTCCCACCATGGAGGTGGTACACATTTAGACCACCTCTAGTGAACCCTCTCTGCAGAAGGGTTTGGGGTTATTTGTACACATCTTGTCCATTTGCCTCTGGCTTCCTTGGCAGAGTGTATGCATGCAACTGTACTCGTTGAGGAGGAGCTGGGAGGGCCCATTGAAGGTGTGTATACCATGGACAGGACTCAGCTTCCGGAAGCCATTATCCCTCTAAAAAATGAAAGCAGTCCCATGCTCTTGCTCACAGAGCCACCTGCTCAGCGACTCGCCCAGCATTCGCACAGTCCCTGTGAGGGCTCGCACATCCTTTCATGGAGTGGTCAAGTGCCCCTAGGTAATGAGTGTGCCGCCGATGTGTACACACACACCTACCCATCTGTCTTGAATTTCTGACTGTATTGCCTGCACCATGCTGCAGCCAGTGGCATAAAGAAAACATGTGGGGCCGCCCTGCAAAGTACATGGCGGGGGACCGCCACGCTCCGGATCCGGTAAGGAGCTCTCAGGCCAGGGGCTGTGCACAGTGTTGGAGTGGGCCTCTAAAGCTCGCACCCCCACACCGCGGGGGTTGCTTGGGCTAATTTTACTTCACTGACTGCAGCCAAGCTTTTTCTAAGGGCACAGAGCAGTCATCTGTCATAGAACTGTGCCCTTTTTGCCTACTAGCTGGAAATGGATATGTGCAGATGTGTTTCGTTTGGTGATGGAAATGGATATGTGCAGATGTGTTTCGTTTGGTGATTTATTTAAAGTTACTGCTTATAGATATTTGCAATTAAAATTAAATTATTTTCTCATCAGCACTTCTTCTTCCTTTAAATATATTCTTATTAGACTAGTATATTGAGCCAAACTCTTTGTGGATACCTTTCCACTGAAAACGTTAACACAATGCAATCACACACACAGGTCTTATGAAACGTGCTTTTAAAAACTATTTTTCAATTAGTTTAAAGTATGTGATTGTAGTACTGCAATCAATATTTTGTGTTACTTGCTGATTGTAATTTCATGTAATGACAGAGCATGTTTATTTGCTCTGAGAATGACGAAATGGAGCACCTGTGATTGAAATCTATTGGTGTCTTTAGGGACACACCCCACATGTATGAATTATTTATAAAATGACCGTAAGAGATGGCATTATATCTTATTCAGCTACCAAAGTAAACTAATGTGTATGTCCTCTTTGTCTGTGATTGTTTAGGGAGAAAGGGAATGCCTAGGATGCATTTATGTGTCCACATTAGACTTAAGTAATTATGAGAGACCTGATAGAAAAAAATATACATCCAGGTTGTTTTGGGTCCACTCTTCATGTGAAATTTGATTGCATTGTAAGAAGCAAAAGACATTTTATTTTTCTTGAAGAAGGTGGATGAGAGTAATCAATCTCCACCGAAACACTGCATCAATGTTCTTTTTAAGATTGCCTTGTCAGGACTGTATCACCATAGAAAAATATATTTCTCTTCTCTGATGTCTGGATGTACAATTACTGTGAGGCTTATAGTATAGATTGTGTGTGAATTGAGGGAGTAGAGCATAAGATAGATAGATAGACATTTTATTGTACAGTTAATTAAAACCATTACAAAAAGATCGTTTAAAAACAAACAAACAGAAAAAAGAGAAAAAGGTTAATACGTCTTTAGTGCTCATCATAAAATAAGGATAGCTGTGTGTTTAAAAACTGCGTTCAAAATTTAAGAGTCCTAAAATCAGTTCTTGCCCTGGGGGAGTACAAGGAGTGCAGAGCTAAAACAATTCTTGCGTATCCTGTACTCTTTTCAAGCTTGACCTGATTGGTATTCCACTGTCAAAGTTCGGGTTATGTTGTATCGGTCCATAATGACGGTATTGCGAGGGCGTGTTCTCCACACATTATCATGTTCTAAGCTGATTTGGTAGTCTCACTGCTCCGTAGTGGTCCTTAGTGATCAAGTTTTGTTTTCCCACTAAGGGATCGGGTGTAGAGCTGGTTTCCTTTTGTGTATTTTCCTTTTATCTTCAAGCTTGTGCCTACTCCCTTCTTAGAGATTTGCGGGCTTAGGTATGTTGTAAGACCAGATTAAAAATGTTCTTGATGTGCTTCCATTTTGAATCTGAATTCTGCGATTTCCAGGAATTTTACAAGACGACAACTCAATTGGACATTGTCGCCCGAAAAACATGCCAAAACAGCTTGCCTGCAAGTTCTTATTCGTTTTTCGTTAAAGATTGGCTTTAGAATTGTTCGGCGGTCTTGTAGCAGGTCCTTGCAGTTGGTGATGAGATGTAAGATATTTTCTGCACCATTGCCGCAAAGGCGACACTTTGCTGGCAGGGTTGGGCGTAGCCATGGTGCTATGTGGTTTGCCGACGGCAGTAACCCTAAACGAAATTTTAAAAACTTTTCTTTTATTCTTTTGGTGAAGCAGGATTGCAAGTATTTTTGTGGTCTTAGGCTGGTGTATGTTTGTATGGTTAACCAGCCATGCGCTCGCTCCGCCAGTTTAGTCTTGTCCTGCAAAAGTGATTCCTTTTGAACGGTATTGTTTACCACTTTTTTGAAGCCCGCCACTGGTCCTCGTAGATTCCATAGTTGGTGCAGCCCCAGTGATTCTAATACGTCCTCCAAAAAAAGCCTTGCTGGACAATTCACCCTGTCTTGCAGCTCCTTCCATAGAAGAGTGTTTAGTGTGTTTTCTTCCCCCTTGGAAATTTTGTACCAGGTTTTTAGGTATGCTCCTTTACGAGCCAGAACTTCCCTGGTGAGACCAAATTCAAGCCTGATTTGCGCTGGTGATGTATACCTTGGTAAGCTGAAGATCATACGCATTGCTTTAGTTACTGTTCCATCTAAAACCTCTGCATCCCTTCCTCTCATAGCTTCACTGCCGTAGGTGATAGATGGTATCAGTTTTGCCTGTATCACCTTTAGTAGAGGAGAGAGGGTTGGTCCAGTGATATTATTTTTGAGGTTTCTTAGGGATACTGCTGTCATTAGACCTCTCTTTTTTATTTCCTCACATTGAGGATTAAAGCTTCCCTTGGCGTCTATGATGACCCCCAAATATCTGTATTTGGTAGTAATATCCAGTTTTATTGAATCTATAAACCAATTTTTTGTTATTTTCCTTGTTTGTTTAGTAATACACATGACTTCGGTTTTTTCGTAGTTAATTTTGAGTTTGTTTGTAATAGAATACTGAGATGTTATGTTTAATAGTCGCTGTAGACCTATGGGGGTCTGACTAATTAGCACCAGATCGTCCGCATAGAGTAAATTTGACATCTGTGTCCCTCCCAGTTTTGGCGCATGGGAGTTGCTATTGTTAAGCAAGTTTGATAATTCGGCCAAAAAGAGATTAAATAACATCGGTGCTAGGACACATCCTTGTTTCACTCCAATGCCTGTGGGAATTTTTTTAGACAGAAAGTCTCCTTCGCCTAATTTGACCTGTACCCAGGTGTTACTATGCATAAGGATTAGTTGGTTCAGTAACAATTGGGGGATTCTCATTTTCTTTAGTTTTTGCCAGAGAATGTTCCTGTTTACATGATCGAACGCGGAGCTATAATCGATAAAACACAAAAATAGTGGTTGCTTTGTGATGAGTGCGTGGTCAATCAGAAGTGATAAAGAAAGTATGTTTGTGGTCGTGCCCATACTTTTACAAAAGCCAGTTTGGTTGAATGGAATTGCTTTTGTGTCACCCACCCATGCTGTTAGTTCCTCAAGTAAAAGGCCTGCGTAATATTTTGCCTCGTTGTCGAGCAGGGCTATGAGGCGGTAACTTCCTGGATTGTTCCTGTCACCTTTTTTAAAGATTGGGGAGATTATTGCCCCTCTCCAGGACTCTGGAATTGTTGATGTCTGCAGGATTTCAAATGTTGGTATAAGGACCTTAGCCCAGTATTCAGGGTCTTCTTTGAAAATCATAGGGGGAATACCGTTGGGACCTGGTGCACCTTCGCGTCTCCCTTTAGAGATTCTTTTACGGATCTGTAAGTTATTTATCACAGTTCCTTCGGTTTGTGCAGTGGCATCATTGTGTAAGTGTGCCCATTCTTCTGTGTCCTTTTTAGGGGTGAGTGGTCCTTTCCACCCTTCCTGGTCTTCGTTTAGGTGTTTGCCGAGAAAGTTTGCCCAAGCTTCTTCTGTAGGGCAAGATTCAATCCCGTTGTTTTGCTCACCAGTAGGTACCGTCCTCACTTTACGTAGGAGGTGGTTGATCTTACGTTTTAGGGTTTTGACCTGAATGTTGTTACTAAAGTTGTAATCGTTCTTATTTCTTGGTATATTTATCTCGCATTTTTTCCGAGCATTTTTGTCTATTCCGGCTCTTCCGCATAGTGTTTTCGTGAACCGCACCCACCTCTCGATTGGATCTGTACATGCTATTTGTGCCTCTTCAAATGCTTGTTTTGCTTGAGTAGAGCATAAGGAACTGGGTGTATATAGTTTTACTGTACAATATTTACCATGCTAAAAGTGTATTTTTACTAAAATGTAATTTGTATTTATTTCGGTTGATTAAAAAAACTGATTGTGATACTTAATATTTGGAAGCTCTTCATTTCATGTCCGATAAAAGGAACATTTGTTATAAAACAAAAGTTTATATACACTTCACAAAAAAAAGCAAGTAGAAAAGTTATTTGGCAGAAAGTATTTGAAGATAGGCAGATCTGTGTGACTGTAGAACATCTAACCAGTGGTAGGAAACTTGTCATTGTGGGCTGAATGTTGCTAGGGTAGTGTGGCATCAGCAGTTATTACACATTAGACAACATGTTGTGATGCCACACTATTTGATCCTTTTGCTTCCATTTATGTTTGTTTGTTTGTTTACAGGCATGCCGACACAACACTGCTGGCGACCACTGTGAAAGGTGTGCTCCAGGTTACCATGGGATTATCACTGGCTCTCCAGATGACTGCCGGCCATGCGCCTGTCCTTTGATCATTGCCAGCAATAAGTAAGAACAGCCTGCAATTCCTGGTACTGACTTTTCACAGCCAGGCACTTGCTGTGTTATTGGTATTACTTTAACTTGTGTGATGCTGAAGTAGTATCTTAATGCAGTATTACATTTGGAACGTGTGTTGCTACATGCCTCTGACATATCAGAAGACCAGTGTCCAAAGGGTTGAGAGCAGTTGTGGATAGTTGTGAAATGTTATGTTAGTGTATTTCCATTTGTAGGTGTTTTGTAAAGAGCTGCTTGCCATTGTACATAACTTAGGTATTTGCAGAAAGTAAGCACACAGAGCGGGGTCTCCGCACATAAATCGACCTATCTTATTACATGTGGAGCCGCACTCGTAAAGATCCTACCCGTGAATCCCTTTGTGAATGGCAAACAATTTTGAACCTGTAGAAAGGTGTAAGTTTACCTTTGTGAATCAGGGCCAATAAGTTCATGGTGTTAGAGTCCAGCAGGATAAGGGGGTAACCCTAGCTGACAGTCTTCAATCTGCAGACACGGTTTTGTATACATTCTTTTTTAGGGGAGAGCAGGGGAACATAACCAATCATAATATGCATTCATATATTCAGGATAACCAAAACATACTCAAATAATATCCAAACGAAGTTTCTTAAGAGTACATTTTGCCATACATATTCGTTGTGGTTACCCTTTAAACATAAATGAATCTTCTGCCTGATTTGTTCATATATGTGTGTGTAAGGTGTGCATGTATCTAGGGTTTGTCCCTTTGGGCTGTTGATCATTGATGCAACCAAAAACTGGGTTAATGTGCCCTTTGTTGAAAGTGGTAGTGTCTTTGATGTTAGGGTTCAGCGTTGTGCTGGTTTCAAGAGTGGTGCCATGCATTTTAGGGATGCTTAAGGTGATCTCAATGGAGGTAGGCGCATGTGGAGTGAGATATGGTACATCGAAAAATTATATTCAGAGTTGCAGGTTAAATTGTTTTTTTTTGTTTGGCATTGTGGTGATAGGGCTTCATGCAAGGTAAGTGTAGGGGAAATAGGATTGAGGTCTGAGAATAGAAGTGCAATTATTAAGGAGGTAAAAGTAGAATGATGGGGACATTAAAACAAATACTTATCTTTAGTCTTCATTACTCCGATTGCCATGTTTTCCTTATCACAGTACTTTAAAAAAAAATAATTCCAATCTACGTGACTCTCAGACAAATTAGCCTCCAAACTGACATAAACAATTCCGTTTCCTGCCTGCTACAATATGAAAGAAAGTATCACTTTTATAACGCTCTCTAAAAAAATCCTCTCCGTTCTCTTCGATTTTTTTGAAAACCCTTTCTCCTAACTCTTGATTTGCTGTACTGTAATGTAGACTTACAAATTGCTCCCAGTCTTGAAATATGGCAGCTCTATTCAAGTGCATAAAGAGTGTCCTATGCACAACCACCTAATGAACCGCTACCATCTCGGGACTAGGTGGGTCTTTATTCCAGATGAAAACAAAATGACCTTTTTGGATGAACGTTAAGGTCAGGCCAGATGACTGTAACATCACGGAAAACAAAAACACAGTCATGTAATAATAGGTCTCCTAGTTAACCAGTTCTTTAAGGCGACGTAATAACTAAAACATATCTTTGCTGACCTTAAGGGAAAGGGTAACTCATGTTACAGCACCAAGAGAGTGTAATGTAAACTTTTCAACATTGAGGACACATTGGCCTCATACACTCAAAATGTCATCAGGATCCAAACTGCCAATGAATGCAGCTGTGTAACTTCTCACCAGGCCTCCTGGTATGAGCTGAGCTATATAGGTGTAATGTGGGGATACAGCCATTACATCACATGCGTTACAACGCATGCGATTACAATGCGGTCGTTACATCGCAGTACATTACAATGCAAGTCATTACATCGACTTGCTGTAGGGGGCGCGCTAACCTAAGGAATAATATAATTTACTATTCCAACACCTTCCCTACTGTTGCTCACACTGGAGTTGGAATAGTACATTATACTATTCCTAAGTCCAGCGCGCCCTCTACAGCAATTTGATGTAACGACTTGCGTTGTAATGTACTGCGATGTAACAACGCATTTGTTGTAACGACCGCATTGTAATCGCATGCGTTATAAACGCATGCGATGTAAGGTGCTATATTCATAATGTGCATCTTCTTGGATGTGCAACAGGTGGTAAAATCTTCCCAGTTTTCAACATATATCTGTCTTCAGTGTTCAACATTAGAACAGCTGTAACTCAAATACCACTTCTCTAAACCAATTTTTCCTCTGCAAATCTTATTTCCTGGTGACCAGAGAAAACTCACAGGTAGCATCTTCTGAGTTTTAAGGTCTTCATTGGAGTGGATAGCCACAAGAGGAATATCACTGTCATTCATCTACTATCTGCTTTAGGAGAAGAGTTCATATTCAGTAAAATCACCAAGGAACTATTTGTATATCTGCAAATGATGAGCACTTTCTACATTCCCAAGACATTTTTCATGAGTTTTTCCAAGTCCGAAGGTAAGCTGAGACCAGACCCAATCCCCCCCTTTGTATCTGACCCACGCGTCTTTCGCTGTTGACCATAGCTTTTGACTCTGCCCCCATCTTCCGCGACCAGATACCCGAGGTTGTCTCTTTGATCTTATAGCTGCTATTTTTCCCTAAAAACTGTAGAAATTTATAACTCTGGTTCTACTGGTTGGATTCAATTCGTGTTGGTGTCTTGTTATTTATTAGAATTTACTCCATATTTCTAAATTGGTTTGGGATTTTTCTTTTCCAGTGTTTTGACATTATTGCTGTTTGTGTGCTACATATATATTTTATACATTTCGCTTAAGCCTGACTGCTATTGTGTCAATCTAGCAGAGGGTTATGCATGGACCAATTTAGTGACATTTTGTGACTCACCCTGACAAAGATTGTGTTTATTATTTGAGTGGGTTTTCCACCCCTTTCAACAAATTACCACATTTCTTAAAATCTCTTTCTCAGGTGCAGCTGCCTTCTGTTCAGCTGGGTTACATAGTGTTATTCAGTAGGCTTTCAAAGAAGAGTTTGCATTCAAATATAGGTGCCAAAGAATCAGCAACACGTGGCATTTCTAAAGGAAGTAGTGATGTTGTAATAGAAGGACACAATTAGGGGGTTGCAATTGGTGGCAAGGCCAGTTAACACCTATTAATGTCTAGGAGCATGTGAGAAATATAGCTGGTAACAATCTTCCCTGTAATCTCACCCAGCGCAGGCACAAAACAGGCTCAAACTCCAAGTTTGCTTAATATTCCTGTTTCATACTTAAAATGCATGTAATGAAACTTAAAACAACAGAGGTTATGGCTATATTTGGAAACCTCCCTGAGTGTTAGAACCAATATAATCATTCCATTAAAAGGATACTTGTTAGTACTGGATTAATTACTGAAAGGGAGGCTATGATTTGTTCTCTCACAAACTTAGTAAACCAATGAGTTATTAGGTAAAACACAGTGTCAATTAGAAGGCTTGGGCCTACCCCTCTTAGCAAAGAGAAGCAGGCATTTACATAGAGAAATGTGAGTTAATTATTTAAACAGCACCAAAACACTATCAAAAATCAAAAAAAAAACTGTAAAATTCCCTATCCAAGCTGGTTAAAAGAAACACAATTATACATAAAAGGAGATCCACATTACAGAAATTGGTTCAGTAATTAATGTCTTCAATTTGGCTTTGTGAAACTTTTAACCTGTGTCTGGGGAATAGAGGCAGTCATGTGCACCACAGGAAATGCAGCTGTCATTAATAATTCCAAGAAACAATTTGTTAAACCTGGCATCCTTGGTGTGGTTTTACCCCTAACTTTTTGTCTTCAGACCTTCTGTTTTGTTGGCTTCGTTTTTGCTGGCCTTAACGCTCTGCACTCCTTACCACTGCTAACCAGTGCTAAAGTGCTTGTGCTTTCTCCTCTAAACATGTTAACATTGGCTTATATCAAATTGGCATATTTCATTTACTTATAAGTCATTAGTAAAGTGGTAGTACATGTACCCAGGGCCTGTGAATCAAATGCTAATCGTGGGCCTGCTGCACTTTTTCTGCCACCCACTTAAGTAGCACTGTAAACGTGTCCAAGGTCTTCCATTGCCACCTCTGTGTCCAGTTTTAAACCGCCATGTTGACCTAGCAAAATAAACCTCTTGTCATGTCCAAACCTTCCTTTGTCATACAGATAAGTCACCCTATGGTTAGGCGCTGGACAGTGTCCAATGTATTTAAAAGGTTAGGCATGAACGTTTAAGTTTTACATGTCCTGATAATGAAATACGTACATTTGTTTTCACTTCTGCAAGGCCTACCTCTCCCAAAGGATAACATTGGAGTTACCTTAATACATTTTAGAGTTTAATTTCCAAATCTTCTGGAAAGGTTCACTCAAACACACCCCATTGGCAACAGTTTGTGGTAAAAGAACACAAGCTTACAATCTGTACCTCAGAATATTTACATCAGCATCTGGTAGATTTCAAGCTATCTAGACCTAGAGAGCTGCTCAAGGCAGCAGGTGAGTGGGTGGGAACAACAGTACCCAAGAAAAAACAGGGGTGATCTCAAGAAGGGGGGTTAGGCCCACAGAAGGAAAAGGAGGGAGGTAGAAAGCCTACCAAAGAAGTTCCATCAGAAGCCCAGAACCCTACAGAGGGGGGTCAATTCCCAGCCCACCTCTAGTAAACAGAGTGGTAGGAACCCAGAGTTAAAGAATTTATTGTAAAAGAGGTTGTGCACAGAGGGGATGCAGCCTGTTCAAAAGAAAGGTGACCAGTGGAATGGCCAGTGTAGCCTGAGATGAGTACACCGCAGATGAGGAGGTCCTAGTTGCTTTTAACCGGAAAAAAGGGTCAAGATGGTAAGAGTGGTAGTAAGCAGTTTCACCAATTCAAGGTGAAAGGGATCCCAAACACTGCCCTGGGAGACTCAGGTGCTAGTCACATCGTAGTGGTGGACAGGTTAGTGTCCCCAGACCTGTATTTGCCAGGAGAGATAAGTAGGGTAAAGCCAACCTCAGAGGAAGTCACGGGCTGTCCTGTGGCCTTAGTGTCCTCTAGAGGTAGAGATTACTCTTAGCTGACCTAGGGTGGTAGGTAGTCCTGACGCCCCCCCAAGCACACCCCCAGGATTTCCCCTGGGCAATGACCTCCCAGAGGTTGGCTTGGTCCCATAGGCTGGTGGCAGCTCAGGGCGTTGCCAGTCCCAAGGACCCTGGGTGTCCTGTCTCCAAGGCTAGGAGACGAAGGCCCCATAAAAAAGGTAAGGGTGAGACAAGAAGGCCAATCATAGTAAGAGAGCCACGGGCATCCTACCCAAGTAGTGGAGGACCCAGAGATTGGCTCTGGTAAACCCACTCTTGACCCCAAGGAAGTCCTGGAGTGTCAGGCAACTGATCAGATTCAAGAAGTTCCTTCTGGGCTGAGCAAAGAAGGAGTGAAAGGAAGGTGCCTGCCACCTAACGTGGTAGCTGCCCACCCTGAAATGTTAGAGAGGCACTGTGACACCACGGTAACTGATCCACCTGGTAGTGGACTTGAATAGTTAGCAAGCCCGTGCTGCTTCCCGCTTATGTTTCGGTGCTAGTGGGTGGAGTTCTAAGTTATTCTTGCTGTGTGCACTACTGCATGTTGTAGGGTGCTTAGCAAAGGATGTGGGACTGCCCTAGTTTTAAATGTTTAATTGCACCTATCTTTATAACATGACTCCGAATTTTAGGGCATATTTGCATGTTTTAAACTTACCCCTGCCGAGGCAGACCCGATTGAGCGTGCTCCTTTGGCGTTGAGACTTTCTGTTTGGAACGCAAATTTTCCTTCGCTCCATTAAGACATACTCCAATGCCATTTTGGGAGGGGTTAGCATTCTAGTCCCCCTTCTGGCTGCTATAAATAGACCACTGTGGCGCGGATGTGCAGCGAACATGTGCAGTTGGCACACACAGCGGGCGTGCTGCAGATGTGCCGCTGGCATTCCAAAGGCAAACCCGTTTGTGCCCATCCGTGTCCAGATTGCAGCCAGCCATGCTGCCCAAAAAGATACCGGCAGGACTCAAAGATGGGGGCAGGACGAATTGGTGGCTCTAAGAAGGGAAACATGTACAGGTATGCCTCTCGCTAACGTTCGGGGAGGGGACTTGGAGTTTTGTTGTCCGGCCTGTGACTTTACTCTTAACTCTAGGCCAGAGCCTAAGGCAACTGAGGTAGCACATGAACCTTTTCCAGACCTCCTGGCCCAGTGAGATAAAAGCATGCCTTATCATCTGCAGATTCCTACCTAAGCATGTATCCAATGTCTGCCAATCCCAGAGAATAACAATTGGAATATTATGTTCCTCACTGAGACTTGGTTAAGGGATAAAACAAACCCAGATGTGGCCTTGGCAATTCCCTCAGGCTATTGTATAGTGTGTGCCAACAGGGGTGGCGATAGGTATGGGGGTGGGGTGGCCATTGTCTGCAAGGATTCTTGGGAGATTGCCACCTCCAACCTGGGCCAACATCAAAGGAAGTTTCTTTTGTATCAAAATATCCCCCTCCTTTTCCTTTTCGAGGCTGCTGCTCTACAGGCCACCAGACTGTTCCCACAGTCACACACCAAAACTGGCAGATTGCATCGCCCAGGTATTCACAATCTATGTCAATTTTACCGTATTGGGGGATCTTAACCTCCACATCAACGACCCCCGGTGCCTCCACAGCGTGCATTTTCTAACAGCACTTACGGGCTGTAACTTAGTCCAGCTGGTGACAGCTCCTACCCATGAGGAAAGCCACATACTAGACATCATCTTCTTTAATATGCAGGAGCTGAGGGTTGATAAGCTGTGGTTTTGTCTTAGGACCAAAGAGGTGGCCAATATAATTCCTAGTGAAGTCAAAAGGAACTGGAGCAATGTCACCACTGAGACCCTGGGCCCAGTTCTTGACGGATCAAGGCCACAACTGACAACCACAACCGAGACGCAGTCTGTTGTAATGTGTGGCTGACGTCGACATTTGACAAAACTGCCCCTCTGAGATCTGTCACCTCATCCAGACCGGCCCCGTTTGCACCTTGGTTTTTGGAGGAAGTTAGACCGGAAGAAATTTGGTGTAAAAGGCTGGAACGAGAGTGGAGACAGTTGTACTCGCCTGACGCAAAAAGTGCAAACAAAAAGGCCTTGAAGAAATACCATAAATTACTAAATTCCAAGAGGAGGGAATATCTGACTGACCTTATCGTTAGCTCAGAAAACTCGTCAAAGGAAGTTTTTAGGATCGTGAAATCCTTTACAAAACCCTCAGCATTAGAATGCAGTTTCCGCCCCTCGCAGGCCCTATGCGATAGCCTATTGGATTTTTTCGAAGATAAGATAATGCAGCTCCTGTAACAGAGTCCAGAGTAACTGAAGACTCCTATGACCCCCCCCAACAATTTGCATGTATTTGCAGAATTTCTTCTGATCTCTGCAGAGGTGACTCTGGCTGAACTTAGGAAATATAAATCAGGTTCTCCAGGGGATCCCTTCCCGGTGCTTTGCTTCAGACTGGTGACCGAGTGGCTTAATCCCATCTTTAACCATATCTGGAATGCTTCGCTCAGGACTGGAATCTTCCCAGCCACTTGGAAACAGGCTTATTTGCTGACCGCTATCCGTACCGGCCAAAGTGCTGAAGAAAACGGCTCATCAACCATTAGCCAACTATGTGGAAACCAACGATCTTAAATACGACCCTCAATCAGGCTTACGCACAGGGTGCAGAACTGAGACTGTGTTGCTAGATGTAGCTGACTCAGTTCGAATGTCAGTGGACGGCCGCTCATCAGCCATGCTTGTGTTATTAGACCTTTCGGCAGACACAGTGTTGCATGCAATCTTGCTGGAAAGACTAAAACATGTAGGAGTACAGCACTTGAGTGGATTTCTTCTTATCTTACTGGCCGTGGCCAGCAAGTTTTTCTCTGCCCTTTCACCTCATTAGTTAGACAACTTAGATGTGGAGTGCCCCAAGGCTCTGCCTTAAGCCCGTTGCTCTTTAATATCTACCTAACTCCGCTAGTGGCCCTCATTTCTAGGAGAGGGGTCAAGGTAGTCTCTGACACGGATGACACCCAGCTGATGTCATCCTACAATAACCTTCCATGGCAGCCTTTGACTATTTTAAGGACTGCCTGAAAGACATTGCAGGATGGATGAATGAAAGCTACTTGAAACTGAATGCTGATAAGATGGAGGTCTTATTCTTTAATCAAGAATCACCCCCCCCTCCTTGCCTTTGGTGGCCTGGGGAGCTGGGCACCCCACCCTCCCCTAAGGACTCAGTTAAAAACCTTGGAGTCAGATGGGATAAGGTTCTGGCCATTGACAGCTGTCTGTAGCCTCTGTTGGGTGCTTGCCTTTGTGGCCGCACTATCCTTGGCATGGGGATAAAACCCCATGATAGGGAGTAAGATAGGACCCCTGGCCATGTTGGTCATGGTGGGGTTACTCAAGTGTTGGGTGACCTCTTTGGGTTAGCTAGATGTTGTCCTAGCTAAGGTAGGGCTAGTGAGGAAGGTACGTCACAGTCCCAGGCAGAGTGAAGAAACAGGGGTGCTAAAGAGACAGTCTTATCTAAGGTCTAATTTAGATTTGGGGCTGTCATAGTTGAGGTTGGTCAGCTCCCCAGAGGGAATGACCCTGGCAGAAGGATGTGAGGTAGAGTAGGCCCTACAATAGTCAGCAAGTTTCCCTACATCCTTTCTCACTGTATAGTCAAGGAAACTTACCAGCACACTGATTAAGTTCTCCTGGATGTATTAGCTGGGGTGTGTGTGTGAGAGAGAGGAAACATCCTTTTTGCTGGATTCCCTCTACACTTTTTGCCTCCACTTGGAATGAAGCTGTTTGTTTTTGGCTCTGAAAGTGCACTTAGGCCTGCTAACCAGACTTCAGTGCCAGTGTTGCATTGTCTATCCCCAATGGGGATATACTGACTTACTTATAAGTCCCTATTGTATCGTACTAAAGGTACCCTTGGCATGTAAGACAGCGTACCCCACAGGGCTGCAGTACTGGTTGTGCCAGCTTGTGGGTGACAAAGTACAAAAAGACGGCTATGGCAGGGCTGTAATTTGGCCTCAATGCTTTTTAACTTATAAGTTAATAATTTGGAGCAGGTCCTATCTGATTCAAAAGTAGATTGTCCCCCAGGTGGGGCTCCGATGTCTGCCGGTCTTATTATAAGCAGATGAAGCGGTACTTATGGCCAAAACTGCCAGGGGTCTGCAGACCTTACTGGATTCCTTCGTTTATTTTATGGAGTAGTTGGAATTATCAGAGAACAATAAAAAATATTTTGTTATAGTCGTAAGTCCCTGATCCACCAAATTGATTCCTTTTAAAGTTGGGTATTCTACGGTGGCAAAGACATGGGAGTTTTATTATCTTAGTTTGTTGTTCGACTTCTCCCTGAGCTGGCATCCCCTGATTAACAGGAAAAAAGAGGACATTGTTAGGGCAAATATCGCTGTATTTAATTTTGCTACACGACTAGGCTTGCAGGCACACTAGTGCTCTTCTACAGATTTATAGGGCTAAGTCTACCGCTAAAGAAATTTATGGGAGTGAAATCTGGGGTTCCACCAATCAGGAGTTGCAAATTGTCGGAAAAAAACAAATTCTGTGTGTCCCGCAAAGTATCCCAACCTTCTCACTGCATGAAGAATTGGGAGTGGCTTATCTAACCGACATTACTGCCTTTCGGCCACTCTCCCAGTGGATAAATACGATCCAATAGGCCAACTGAGTAAAGCGATTATCAAGGACTGCCTAGACCTGGATTATTCTCTTCACATTCCCTGGTTTAAAAATATCAGGAACTGCTTTTTTTTAACTTAGGTTGGGGTGATTTATCTAGGAATACGGACAGTATCTGCAAGAAGGACCACAAATGGGTGAAAGAACACTTTTTTAGAAGGAGGCTGTTGGATAGTGAGGGGGATGCTCTAATACAGACTAGTGTTCGTCAATATGTCCTCTTGAAAACCATGCCCTCTACCGAGCCTTATCTCTTGGGGGAAGGGAGTAGGGGTGTTAATCTTATGTCCTGCGGCTGTGACAGTAAGTCTCTGCAAAACACGGTACATTTTATGATGTTTTGTAGCTTCTATAAAGTGCCCAGGAAATATTATATTCTCCCCGTACTGAAAAAGGCTAATTTTATTCCGGTTCACCCCGCACTCATATACTCGCAAATGTTTTCGGGAGATACTATTCTTTTTTTTTTGTCAACAATCTTTTTATTTAAATTTTTTCAAAAGCGTATCATTACATAGTGCCATGCTAATCACATATCTTGAATCATACAGTATGAAGCTATAAAGAGGTACATTTGCTTCCTTTCAGAGAAGGTATGTATAAACTATCTCAAGGTAAACAGTAAAATAGCACCATTGTTCATCTTCATAAATTAGTCTATTAAAACCAAAATCCCTCACAACTACCCCCTCCCCCAAACATAAAGGATGCACTGAGTTCTGTTTTATGCCTGTTTGAATGTAAGGGTTGCTTTGTGTGATCAGAGGGCCCCAAGAGACATCTTCCCTATGTCCCCGTCTCGGGCTCCCCTCTCACCCCTTGGAATGCTAAAATTTGAAGAGGTGTAGTGCCCAGGTACGTGTAGGGCATGCAAATAGGGGGAGGCCCCGCGATAGGTACTCCACCAAGGGTCACATGTGTATTCAAAGTTTTTAAAGGTGTCCTCCAACACGCTTGCCATTATTTCCATAGTGAGTGCCTGCCATAGGCGAGTGTTCCATTGGGTCAGAGAACGAGCCTCTTTCTGCTTCCATGCTGCTGCTCCTCCTATTTTGGCTGCCCCTATACACAGCCATTGGATGGTTCTATCACTAACTGTCTGGCATTTGAGAGTGTCCGACTAAAGACCCAACAGTGTCGACCCCAGGTCAGAAGGGATGGGATAACCCAATATGTCCTTAATTTGTGCCAGAATCTCTGACCAGAATAGCCAGATTGTTGGACTGTCCCACCAGAAATGCCTAAAGTCCCCTTGAAAACCACATCCTCTCCAGAATAAGTCAGACGTCTTGTTGTAAATCCTTTTAAGTTTCGTGGGGTACAGATACCAGTCATAAAGCACTTTATAGTGAGCCTCCCTTGTTCCCATTGAGTGATTGAATTTGTGTATGTCCATATATAACTTGTCCCAATGATTATCTGAGAGACTCACCCCCAAGGTATGCTCCCAGAATAGCTTGTGTCTGGGCTGCTCAGTATGCAGTGTAGACTGTAGCATTTTATAAAGGTGAGAGATCGTGCCTTTTGTACCCTTCTCTAATTTCGCTAGTTTCTCTATTGGCGTGAGCTCTCTAGTCGCAGCTTCCCGGATTCCCCGAGTAAGGACCCAGTATCGCAGCTGAGAGTAGTGGTAATCTTCGTTCGCTGTAAGGTTAAACTCCCTCTGACAATGCTCAAATGTGAGTATGTCCCCCTTATGAAACAGTTTGGAGATCCTGAGACATCCCCCTTCCTTTCACTCATCGAAAGGGCCCGGGGTCTCTGCTGGTGGAAATGCTGAGTTATAGTGTATGGGGTAAACAGTAAAGGGAAAGTGGGCAGCGCTGACAGCCTGTGTATGTCGTCCCACACCTTGAGGGTCGTTTTATTAGGTGTACTTAGATAAACATTAGGCAGCCGCTCCGCTTTAGGTTTCCACAGAAGGTCCCAAATATTCCTCCCCATCACTGCCCTATCCACATGCAGCCAGTGTTTGTCTGACACCCTGGAAGACCACTCTGTGATCACTCAGAGTTGAGCTGCTTTGTAATATAGAGTCATGTCTGGCAGTGCCAAACCCCCTTTATTTTTGGGGAGCTGGAGTTGGCAGAGTGATAATCTTGCTCTTTTTCCTAGCCAGATAAGGCAAATGATCAGCGATTTTAATGTGGTGAGGTACCCCTGTTCTATCTCAATTGGGAGGCCCTGGAAGAGGTAAAGCACTTTAGGCAGTGTCATCATCTTAATCGCCTGGACTCTGCCTATCCACGAGAGGTACGCGGGAGTCCATCTATGAAAATCCGCTTTTATTTGCTGGAGAAGTGGGGGATAGTTTGCCTTGTAGAGGTCTTGGAGCTTGGGAGTAATTCTTATTCCCAAATAAACATTTATTTTTTAGCCCATTGAAAGGGCCTGAATTAACTAAATCTTCCATGTCCCTTTGCGACACTGTGAGGTTCAGCAGATAGGATTTAGTAAGATTAACCCGTAGCCCAGCTACCTGTTGAAACCGCTGCAGTTCCTTCATCACCTTCACCAGTGTGGTTTCCGGCACTGTGACTGATAGGAGCATATTGTCCGAAAGAGGGAGATCTGTGATCATCCCCTCCAAATGGAATGGCCCGTATCTCAGGCATTATATGAATTTTAACTGCCAACGGTTCTATATTGAGGGCAAGAAGCAATGGGGAGAGGGGGCATCCCTTGCAAGCCCCCCTGCTGAGCTTACCCCGTTAACCAAGATCCTGGCACTAGAGCATGTGTAATTTGCTCTGATCATGGCTATAAATCTGTCACTAAATCTGTATTTCCTCAAGACCTGGAAGAGAAAGGGCCAATCCACCCAATCGAAGGTCATCTCAGCATCTAACGCTAAGAGGACGACCGGTAATGATTTTTTATTTGCCTTTTCCACTAGATGGAAGACCCTCCGCAAGTTGTTATGAGTTTGCCTGCCGGAGATGAACTCAGATTGGTCCGGGTAAACCAATTCTGGCATTAGTGATTCTAACCTACTAGCCAGAATCTTTGTTTAAATGTTGGCGTCTGGATTGAGAAGCGCTATCGGTTGGTAGGAGCTGCATAGTTGAGGGTCCTTCCTAGGCTTGGGCTGCACTGAAATAAGGGCCTCTCTGGTAGAGTTCGTCACCCTCCCCATCTCCGCCATAGAGTTACTCCGCCATAGGTTACGGTCCTCAGGGGTAAATTAAACGCCATACATAGTGACAAAGCAGAGTTAACCCTTCCACGCCTTAAATGCTCTACAAACGAGAAAGGAATTAGGGAGCTCACCTGGCCAGAAACCTGAGGATAAAAAGACTGGACTATATAGGAGGTATACCTACACCGGGGGGCATAAAGCAACCGCGGAGACAGAGAGCAAATCTAAAGCCACATAAATCACCGGGCCCAGATTGCCTGATGGCCCAGTTTTATAAAACTTATGGAGGAGATACTATTCTTAATGTTCTTAACTTTTTAAAAGCTGCTGTTAAGTTGAGAAACAGTTTTGATTAAACTCCTTAGGGTGTAGGACATTTGCCATTCTTTTATCTTCGTAGGACCTTTTAACTGTATATTTATTCTATGTATTTTTAATTTGTTGATATCGAGGATGATTTTGAAGTGTGTCATGGCTTGCTATACTTTTATGGTTTTCAATTCAAAGACTAAATAAAATTTATAATGATTGATTGACTCCCAGCCTGCCACTGCAGCCTGAAAAAGCAGTTTCAACTGGTACTTCGACTCTGTCATTTAAACCAATAGCAAAGCCCCCACTTCCCTTAACAGTATGTGCAAGTCTCCCCTAAGGAAGTCCAATGTAGCTCAAGGCAGGGAGCTGTATATTAAGTTGGGCATACACTTTTAATATGTCCTAACAGGAACACTTCCAAATTGTCATTTTTGCTGTGGGAAGGTTAGGAGTCCCATTGGCTTTAACAGGGTTAGTGGCTGACTTCTCAGCCCAGTTAACTTCTGAATGGGACTACTAAAAGGGTACTTGAGGGTAACAAGTAAAGTGTGGCATTAAACCCGACTTGATGCTCAAGTCGAATTGAACTTTTAAGGGAAAAGCAACTTTTCAAAAGTTGCTACTCTGTTGCATAGTTTGTCCTGTGGCTTCGTACAATTGCTGGGCACCAGACAGCCTTATGCCTTCTTTGGGAGTAGTGTGAATGACTCTCAGGCTTGGGAACAACAGAAATCTGCTACAGAAAGGTTTTACCTTCCCCTTGCAAGAAGCCACTCAGGATGTTGACCCTAAAGGTGAGCGTCACAGGCTAAGTTGCCTTTGGTGGCACATCACGATTCAGGCCCAGCAGCTGATGTCCACTGTTGCTTCATGATTCAGGAGAAGTAGCTTAGGTCACGCTGCAGGTTTGCGATTCCACCTAGGAATTACAGTGGAAAATCTGGGGCTGCCAGGGTACACAGATTGTTCTCCTTTCCTCTTTCTCAATGGCCACCCAGTTCTTTTCTCTATTTAGTAAACTATGACTAATAAAGGCCAGTGGAGGATCGTTGCTATTAGGTTGAGCCAGTACTGCTCCAACTTCCTTTCCTGAGACATCTGTATGTACTATGAAGTGCTGACTGTGGTCATGGTTGTTCAATATAGGTGTATTGCGCTGTGCTTTCCCCTTGACCTCAAAAGTCTTTTTACATCCCTCAGTCCAAATCACCTTTTTGGACAACTTCTTGGTTGTCCGTGGGGCACTTGTAGTCTTCTAGTTTGCCACAAAATGTCCGTAGTAAGCAGTGAGTCCTGAAAAAGCTCCCACTTGTGTCTGGTTGATGTGCACCTCCCATTTCAAAACAGACTTAATCTTGGCATTCAGCAGCCGTATTTTCATATTTCCCCACTGGATACCAAAGGCAGACTACATTGGACTTCCCAACTTGGTACTTGGTTACCTTGATGGTAAGGTTTCTCCCCTGTATCCTGACCAACACCTGTTCTTGGTACTTCAGATCAGCCTTCCGTAAATTGCTGAAAACTGCAATGTCATCCAGGCTGACCACATAGAACATTTCTAGCCCTCATAGAATATTGTTTACTATGCCTAGAAAGTGGCAGAAGCTTTCTTCAACTCAAAGGGCATTATGTTAAAATGAAATAAACCCTTGGTGTGGAAAATATAGTCTTCTCCCTGGCACTAGGGGCTAAAGCAGTCTGCCAGCTGCTGTTTGGTCAGATCAAAGATACTCAAGTAGCTTGCAGCATCCAGTTGGTCCACCAGCTCAGGATATGGAACATACATTTGTTTTAGTGATTTCTTTGTGGGCCTGGAAATGGACACCAAAACACATGTCTGTGAAATTTGTTTGAGCACCAACACCAAGGACAATAGGATCACTCAGTCCAAGCCGAAAAATCCAATAGCTTCCCCACTTCTTCCTTAATGCGCTATTAGACGTAATCAGACATGCAATAAGTCTTGCCTTTGATTGGCAGACTATCTTCTGCACCTATATCCTGTGCAAAAGCAGTTGATAACTGTGGAGGGATTGAGAAAAGATTGAAAAAGTATCCTAATTCCTTCTCTACGCTCTTTCTGCAGCTCCAGTGTTAAAACAGGAGCGTGCTGTACCTTTACAACAGTTCCATCCCTAAAGTCACTATTCAGTAAGTCATGAAGAGGCTAACTGTCTCCTTCAATATCCTCTGCCATAAACATGATGTTGACTGCGCTATCTTTTTGGAGGTAAGGCTTAACCCAGTTCACATGGAACACCCTCCTGGGGTCCCTTGAGGCGGGCGTGTCCACCAAAATGTTCACATCAGTCACCTTCTGTACTGCCTTGTATCGCCCACCCCATATATCCTCTAAAACTGAGACAAATGGGCTTCAGCACCAATACCTCTTGATCTTCCTGGTAACCACTCAGGTAACCATACACAGCAAAGCCTGCCATCCTACCCTTCATCTCTACAATTCATCAAATAGCAGTGCTCTAGGAAGACTAATCAACTACCCTTTGCTCGGCAAAAGGCTAATTGAATTATTAAAGAAGTGTAGAGCATTTCCTTCCAGGTTCAGGAATGTCAGCAATCTCAATAAACAACCCTGGGTGCAAAAGGCCACTCCTTGGGCAACCAAAAAGATCTCATAGGCCTCTATGACTTTGTCTCACTCACCCACACACTATGCAAGTACCACACAATCTACAAACGCAAACACACCCAACATAAACTTGGGATTTTAACGCTAACATCTGGCAAAGCGCATAGAAGTGGAACATTGCATAAGTATGAGTGTTTGTGATATTTCTATAGTGCGAACCTAGCCAAAAGGCAGGCGAGCGCTGTACAGGCTCAAAGATGAGCATAAAGTCTAAGAATGATCAGAAAGGTGTTTGGTTTTGTTTGGTTAATGTATTGTGTTGTAGTGTTCTTTATAGAGGTGTATCTTCAACTTTTTCCTAAACTGGAGTAGCATTACGGCAGTCCTGATGGATATGGGGATGTTTTTCCCGATCCTGGGTGTAGGGATGAAAAATGTCTGCTGCCTCTTATTTTTTTCTTCTTTACACTTTTTAGTCTGCAGCTGGATAGTGTCCTGGCTGCGGGTGTCTAGAACCATCGGAGCTGATGAACTTATCTGCAAGATAAAGAAGGGGGGTAGGGGCAGGACTGGCCTTTAAGCTTCGTAGTTGATGCAACGGGTTTTGAAGATTTTGGATGGAAAATGTCTGCTGCCTCTTATGTTTTTTCTTCTTTACACTTTTTAGTCTGTAGTTGGATAGTGTCCTGGCTGCGGGTGTCTAGAACCATCGGAGCTGATGAACTTATCTGCAAGATAAAGAGGGGGGGTAGGGGCAGGACTGGCCTTTAAGCTTAGTAGTTGATGCAACGAGTTTTGAAGATTTTGGATGGAAAATGTCTGCTGCCTCTTATTTTTTTCTTCTTTACACTTTTTAGTCTGCAGCTGGATAGTGTCCTGGCTGCGGGTGTCTAGAACCATCGGAGCTGATGAACTTATCTGCAAGATAAAGAGGGGGGGTAGGGGCAGGACTGGCCTTTAAGCTTCGTAGTTGATGCAACGAGTTTTGAAGATTTTGGATGGAAAATGTCTGCTGCCTCTTATGTTTTTTCTTCTTTACGCTTTTTAGTCTGCATTTGGATAGTGTCCTGGCTGCGGGTGTCTAGAACCATCGGAGCTGATTAACTTATCTGCAAGATAAAGAGGGGGGGTAGGGGCAGGACTGGTCTTTAAGCTTCGTAGTTGATGCAACTGGTTTTGAATATTTTGCAAACTGACAAGGGGAGCCTATGGCGTGTCAACAGAGTGAGGGTGATGTGAAGATGAGTAGGCCAATAGGCGTCCACTCCAGTGACACAAATAAAAAGATCTGGTCACAAGTATAGATTCACTAAACACACCAGCGCTCTATGTACTATATCCATGACAGGGATAGCTATACGTACAGTAAGTTCACGCTTGGTGTGCCCCTCCAGGCCATAGGAAAGATCCAGGACCTCATTCATGTCAAGGGACAATCCAAGGCCTCAACACACAAATTAGATTAGTGTGAGGCTAAGCCAAAATCAATAAGAAGCTACCAGAATTACACATTCGGGCGCTCAGGTCAAGGTAATACAACTGTTCACCATGTAGGGAACATTATTGTCTAAACACCTTGGAAAATAGATTTGAAATTTTATGACCTAGGCAGTAGTCCCCCTGTTTCCGCACTTTCCTCCATAAAGAAGTTTGAATCTAGTTGCTCGATGGTGTGTCTTAGCATAGTAGATAAAACGATAGAAACATTAAGCAGGCAGATTGATGCAGCCTCAGATGTTGTGAGAATCCCTTTGATTAAAACAAAAATGGAAATTCTTTATTCCTAAACAACTACTGCACTTAGTTTAGGTGAAGATTCTCTTTTTTTTCTCAGTCAGCATTTTTCACTTTACCATTTGGAACAAATGTTCACAATAGTAATGGAAACCCGCCCATGGGTTGGCGATGTGTTGCTGATCTATTTTCACCGCGTTGAAAATATGTTGGATAATGGTTTTGGGAGAATGAGATCAATGTGTTTACCTTTTGGAACCCTTCTTATTTTATTATTCACACAGGCATTATTGATTTCATGCATGTAGAGCAAGTGAATTAATGTAGGCTGCTGACTGCGCCGGAGCCTGGAGGCAGCCTGGGCCCAGGACAGCAACCTCAGTGGTTTTACTTTCCCAGATGCCTGCTTCAGCAGCATCCCCTCCACCTCGTGCATTAGGCCACGCGACGTGTTTTTATTCTGCTTGCAGTCCTGGGGACTGGGATTTGTTTTTCATCATCAGCGCCTTTGAACCAGAACAAGAGAGAGAAAGGCAGCAAAGGGGGAAAGTAGGAAGAAGCAAAAGGCGATAACAGTGACAAAGGGAGAAAGCAGACTTAAAAAGGACCCTGTAAGAACAGGGGGGAGCTTCGGGTGGGGGGGTGTTTGGGGTGTTACACCCCCCCCCCCTAAAAAAATGTATCCTGTACTAAATAATTGGCTACAAGTGCTTTTAGTCAGGTAATGTCTGTCGGCTTTCACTTGGGATTTTTACATGCCCACGCTGACACATACACTCTCTCTCGTCCATATTTTGAAGGACTTAAAAAAGTGTTGATTAGTTAGAAAAATGTGTTTTAAGTAACCCTGACAATCCGCACTCCGCTCTCTCTCTGTCCACCGCCCCTCAATGTCCTGCTTCTCATATAATGTTCTTTAACAAGAGTTTCCCCTATGACTGTCAAAACATCTGAAGCTCGACCACCCCCTCCAAATCATGCTGACCACGCTACACCCCTGTGCAAGAGTCAGATAAAAGGAGAGAGGGAGAGAGAGAAAAAAGAGGGGGGTTTGGTTATTGGATGAAACACTGTCTTTCTTGACTTTTTTATTTTACATAACAATGCTTTAATTAAACAAGACAGCCAGAACGCTGGGTATCCACTGTCAATCTAAAATCCTCTCTATTTACCTTCATTGGCACTTGCTGGATTGTAGGAAGGGTTAAATATCACTCTTTTTTACGGGGTTGGTGCTGCGATGAGTGAGTAACACTTTCCCTCTCTATTTCTGGCAGATTTGCTAAAGAACCCTAAAAGGAGAAATGTTTTGGATGGTACCTGCTTTGGTAGAGCAGCACTGCCTTTCACACACGTTTTCCTTTACTGGGAAGATGAATGAGAAGCCACCAAATGCTACTAGACTTCCTACTGCAGACCCGTAGTGCCTCACGATTTACAATGTAGAAAATATTGGTGTGAGAAAAAAAGCAAGAGGTACCCTTAGAGACATAATAGGATTCTCATAAGCCAATCACAGAAATAGAAAAAGCCACTAACTGACGAGTTGACAAACATCAAAACAAGGACTAGCACATGAAACTCATCATCTCAATGCCTTCCTTCCTCCTCCCATGACTCACTCATGAGCAATGTTAATAGAAAGAAAACTAAAAACAAAACCAAACTTGCTCCCCCTCCTCCCTTCAAGTGCCTAGTTATCTGGGCATGCCGCAACAACGCCCTTGTGTTCTGTGATCAAGTTGGCTCTATTTTGCTGGGCCCCTTGTGGTCTTCAGTCCTTTCCACCTCCTCGATTTACTGCCTGCTCCATCAGGGAGGCAATGGCATGTGAGCATTATCTTGGATTTCCCCTGGATCTCAGAGGCTTCGAGAAGGTGATAATAAGCAACAGCAGTCCTTGCGGGTAAGCGCGGCAGGGCACATGTCGACAGATAATGGAATAGGAATTATTTGTTTAATTTTCACAATTCCGTCGTCTGTCGACTTTCCCCCCTCCCACCCTGCACCGCCTATGCCCTGCCCCACGCCTTACCTGCACGGACCACTGCTGAAAATAAGTGGCATAGCAATGAGCTAAAATATAGGGCAGGGTGAAAATGATTGTGTAAAATGGCAGAGGCTGGCACTTTTGCCTCCCTTGTTAGCAGCACTGAGCACGTTTTGATATAATAAGGTCTGGAGCTGGAAACTGACTTTTCTTTCCACCTGGCATTCAAGGGCAAAAGAAGAAATGCAAACTACCTGGAAAGCTGAGGGATACTTGACTCTCTCATCACAAGAGTGCCTGTCGGAGGGTTTGAGCATTATCCTTGGGATCTGCTGTCTTGTAAATAAAATAAATTGGAAGGCCAGTACTGCACATACACCCTAATTCTACAACACACACTTTGATAATTTGCACCTCAGGAATGATCTAGAATACACTAGTGGTATCAATCTAAGTCTCCCTTAAAATTTCAGATGAGAAAGCTAAAGAGAATTCATAAAATGGCAGGAAGTTTGGACTGCAAAAATTCAACCATGTTACGACTTCCCAGAGGGATCCCCATTCGCTCCCAGTTCACAAAGGATACTTTGCTTTTTCCACATGGCCTTTCATTGCACCGACCCAAAAATTCTATTGGATATCATTACTCCCTCTCTTCTCCACAGATTGTTGTTGTAAGGCTCTCTTGCCCTTGCTAGTATACCTAACTTTAAGAAAGCCCATTGTGGGGGTAGGTCCTTCCAAGTACTTGGCCTTCAGCTTTAAAACAAGCTCCGCCTTTTTATTCTACTTGAGGGCCGCCCTGTCTTCAAGCAGGCATCAGACAATCTTTTCTGCTAAATGCCCACTGTTTTTATTGGTGCCTTCCTTTTGAGTTTGTGTTTTTTGTTGATCAGTTCCTACCATCAGTATTCCTCTAGGGGATGGTTGCAATAAACACATAAATGAATAAGCAAACCCCTCTGGGAGCATAGAAGCAGAACACAGCCTTCTTCCATATTTCTCTTTCCTCACATGACCAAGATGCTGCATCTTAGGGTAAGGGGTATAATATAATGGTGACTAGCAATAATCCCATTGGTAAATTTGTATCAGGGTAGGCACTGCTGCAAGTACTGGGCTATATTGTAAAGACTATGACATAGCCGACACAAACCAATAATAAAGACACTGGCACGAGGTAGAAATTGTGGCATTGCAAGAATTAAAAGTTCAGGATGGACTTACCTAACACGTTTCATATCCAGAGTTTCCCACTTCTGAGTGGATGTCAAGACTTTCCTGACTCTGTACACGTGGAAGTTGTTTTCACCAGCATATCAGACTGCCCCACAATGCCCAAGGTAATATGCTGACTTTTCACTATGTCTTGAAGCAAACAGCTATGCCCTGCAAATATCTCACCTGGTGATAAGCTCCAGCCCATATGGCTATCAGAGTTTTATAAGGTGGCAGAAACATCAAAGAGACGTACAGATGCGTAAGTCTCTTCAACTGGCTCCTAAATGGAATTTCCATTTTGGCCTTCCTCAGGCGACTGGTTTGTAGCAAGAAGAAACATCCTCCTGAGCAGCTGATGGACAAAAGTAGGCCATAAACCTTTCTGAAGATTTCGTTTTAGGAAACAAAGATCTTTCTGCGAAGATAAAGTGTAGAAGGACTTTAAGGATACAAATTCAGCAATTTCTGTCCTGCAGGAGCAGAGGAGTTCATAATCGTCCGCGACCCTAATGTCTTTTAGGAACATGCCTTTATCACACTTTTATCAGCAAGGTCACAGTAATGGTAGGCGAGGTGGCCTAACTGACAGCGCTGTCAACTTTAGAACTGGGGAACTATGCTCGAGCTCCGGCATTGGCTCAACATGTGATTCTGGGCAAATCACTTATTCACCCTGTGCCTAGAAGCGCTCCAAATCCCTTTGGCCCGTTCGTACTCTATAAAAGTGCAAAAAAAGCAGGAAAACAGACCTAAGGTCATGTTACTGTGAAGGTCATTCTCCGATGCTTCTGGAGACCCCGGTCAAGTCAAGTCAAAGATATGTTTATTTAGATCATAATCTTTAAACAATACAAAACAATTAGTATAATTTAAAATTAGTTCACATCAATCTCATAAACAATTTTTCCAATTAGATATACAGACCAAATTGAAACCAGATTAACCTCCTCTCGACCTATATGCATGTCAGTTAATAAATAAAACTCACTTCTTTATTGGTGGGTCTACTCCCTACAAAATTATAAAACCGGTTCTAGACAAGATATAAAAATATTTCGTTATAAAATTCTAAAATATCAGTTCTAATTTATTATAAAACTCTGTACTGCCTTTATGAACTTCCCCAAGGCGATTGCAATTTCTATGTTGGGCATTTCTGTGATAATATCGATCGCTTGTGCCCGGTTTCTTATGCCATATTTTACAAATATTGGGCGTAACCAGAGTTTACGTTGCTCTAGGATAGTTAAACAGTCCAGCAGAATATGCACTGAGTCTGCTTTTGTTCCCAGGTTACATTTACAGCACCCTCTGGGATCGAGCATTTTATTTTTAATTCCTTTATTTATTAACCATGGGTTAATCCCAGTGCGGAACCTTAAGATCTCCTGTCTATACCATGGATTTGGTAAGATATCCAAATAGGGGAACCAATTTTCCTTTACCCAGGAGTTCATCATAAACTTCACTGATTTTTTCTTACTAAGGTATTCCTTATCTGCCCTTTTTGAGGCTTCTTGACCATTATACTTTAACTCTTTATAAGACCACTTTTGTATTCTCAGCGGCCTGTACCACTTTCTTACTACACCTTTTTGCCCAACTTAAATTACTTTGTTGAATCTCGTTACGACACCAATATGCAATTTTTTGACCCCGGTAATCCTGATTGTTGTAGGGACTGTCTAGCTTTACGAGTTGGTAGATGTTTGTTGTGGTTCAGTGACGGATTGCTGACGTCCCAAAGATCAGTGAAATTCGAATATTTCACAGTGGCTGCAGCATGGATGCCCAACCTCTCTGAAATCAGCGTTATCATTATGCCCTGCCCCAGAACAAAGCAAACAGCCCTGGCTCTGCAGGATGGAATTCTCAGCCTTCTTTCCATTTTAAGCGTGCAAGGATGTGTACTCAATTATTTAAGTTGTCCTTAAATTGACTTGTGATTGCTGTCTGGTGCTGGTTACCAAGACACTCAAAATGCATTACACTATCTTCCCCGCAACAAGAATCCGCAACAAGAATCCCGTGAGAGTCAGATTTGCATCCCCACCCCTAACATGGAACCTCATGGTCTAGAGTTGAGCCGGATGCTCTACAATGGAAGCACTTGTACTTGCAGTTTGGTTTTACAAAACATTCTAGGTATCCATCCAGGTTGCATGGCAACTTCGGGCCTTGGAAAGGTTTTTAGGGCGTTCTGCCATGAAGGATTTCTAAGCACTCATTTGTTTTGTTACATTGACTTTATAGATTCTTTGGTCTTGTGTTCTCCTCTGATTAGTTCTTTCTCCTTTAGATAGTCAGTGGTCAGCTACGCAGGCAGCCAGAGAGGCCTTTGAGTTTGGTCAGTGGCAAACGCATGGTAACTCCTTTGCTTATTCTCGGTTTCCTAAAAGGTACATTTTCTGTCTTGGAGCCTTACTTTAATGTTGAAGTCATTACATTTCCCCCATATGAGCTTCTTGACATGGTTGATGTGGTGTTCCTTACTTTGAATGTCATCCTTCGGTGCCCATTGCTTTCATACAGTCGCTGGGAGAGAGGAGCTCCATTTTGTGTGGTGCTCCATTACTGTGGGTGCACCCTGTTTCTTCATTACTACATTTAAACTCTAAGTTCCATGTTCTGTAGCTCTCAGGGCCCATATTGTCTGTCTCCTTTCCTTCTCCATTTATTTCCATGCGGGCTTGCTTGTGTATGTGTGGATGTGCAATGGCTGACCTGGCACACTTTGTTAACCTGACATTCCTGTCTGGCACAGTTTGATTTTCTTTCACTGCGGGAGTGTCTGGCCAAGGACAAAAGATCCCAAACTGAATACAATCTACTGTCAGTATACTATATTTTGGGCCTATTTTTAAGTGCAGGTACAGTTCTCCGAAGCGATTCAGGGTGATACACATGGGACATTTTGCCAATACTGGGCAGAAGACTCTCGGTCTAGCACTGGGGCTGTGCCTCATACATTTATTCGGCTTTCCATTTGAAAGAGGATTAAGTGTCACACCTGAAGATCTGGGATAGGTATTTCGATGTTGTCGAAAATGAATGATGTACTTCTGGAAAAATGCACTATTTTTGGTGCACCATGGTTTCCCCTTGTGTGGTTTTTTAGTGTTTATCCTAGGTGGAAGGCTTAATTGCTTTGGTGCGTATGCATAAGAACTGGAAGGAACATCGGCCTGGGACATGGCAATAGCAGGCATCTTCATGACTCCTAGTTCTGCTCTTCCTCATCACAATACGTATACCATCCTCGTCCTTTCAAAACTATGCAGCCACCACCCTCTGCGGAAGCTTGGGCAATATTCTGATTGATATAGATATATTGGGACAGCTGGGTACAGGTTTCCTCCTTTGATGGGAGTAGTGGGCCAGTCTGGTTGTTTGGTCGAGGCTGGGAAGCACATGCGCTGCTCTGCGAGGAATGCTGTAATCGAGTATGGACTTGAAGCTCCGCCTACTCTCCGCCCATATTTTTCATTGGCTTGTGTCATTTTCCTTTGTAAATGCTGACTTCTTATTAGTTATTAGGCTTGTTAGTCCCTCCTTAGTACCACCTTGTCTTCATTTGTAACCTCCCATGAGGACTGGCCCTTTGACTTCTGTTGTTACATAGTACATCTTATTTAGACTGTAAACACTATTTTCTTTAACCCCTTGCCTGCTCATGACGGAACCACTCCGTCATGAGCCACGGGCGCCGTGTGCTCATGACGGAGTGGTTCCGTCATGCTGCGGCCGTTGCGGCCGCTCCGCCCACGCGGGCGAATAATGCAAGTGGGCGGAGTCGTGACGGAACCCCTCCGTCATGAGCACAGCGTGCCCATGGCTCATGACGGAGTGGTTCCTTCACGAGCATGGCGGCTCACCCCGAACCCCCCCAGCGCCGCGGCAAAATTCGTGCCGCGGAGAAGGGGTTAATGAGTTTCTCCTGCTACAGGCACGACATGCTTTCCTGCAACATTCAACACGCCATGGGCGCTTTCACTTTCCAAGCAGCCCGGGACAATGGCGGCCCTTCTTTCCAAAGAAATAGGTCTTGCATTTACAAGAGTTTGAGCTATTGGCATTGTAAATGACAATGCCTTGTATTTATGTGTTAATTATCCAAACAGATAAATAAAAGGCATTGTCATTTGCAATGCCAATACCTTAATCTCTTGCAAATGCGAGACCTATTGCATTGCAAGTACTTGTTTGTCAGGCAGCAGCGTGTTTTTTTTGTCTCAGAGGTGGGAACCATCGCAGGTGTAAGGATTGAAGCATGGAGCAGTAAGAGGAGGATTAAGGAAGATTACTTGTAAGAAATGGGGCCATGAACAGAGATTTCTGTGGTTGGAACAGGTACAGTGCTAGGAAAGACTCAGGTATGCAGCCCACAAATATGGAAATTAAAAGAGCATGAGGTTTGGAACTGATCACAAAAACAATAGGTCATGAAAACAAGTTCTCTAGCATACACTGTTTATTGCAATAAAAGAAGTAGATGATAAGCAAGAGTGACATGTTCCTTTCTTTCCTTGTGGTTTCTCTTCTTCATAGTTTGCTTCCTTCCCTTCGGCCTTCATCTCTTGATTTACTGTGTTTCGACCTTTCTTCTTGCTGTCCCCTTCATTCCTTCCTTCTTTATAAAATGCAAGTCTTATCTGTCCTGCACAAGGCCATCATAAGAATATGAAAAATGTGCCAAACGTGTGTGATATTAACTAAACTATCATTCTTTTTGTGCTCATTCCTATTACAGCTTTAGCCCAACCTGCGTTATGGATGGACTGAATTCCTACCGCTGCACCGCTTGTCCACCAGGATATGAAGGCCAGCACTGTGAAAGGTACTGCCAGATGGGACTGGAAGCAGTGAGAATTAAGTGAATGCATTTAAAATGGAAGGGTTGTCCACAACAGAAAATTGTAATCAGTCTCCTCACTGACAGACAATAAAACTTTAGACAAGTGTTACCAGAATTTAAGCATTGTGGAGAATAAGCTGAATATGGCTGCCCAAGTTGATCCAAATATGAGCTATTGCACAGAAGTCACATTATCCTGATAACTTTGTGTAGTGACAGATTTGAACATTTACATCTGGGTTCTCCAAGGTCAGTCCTGGAGGGCCGGACCCATGACAGATTTTTAAGAAAACGACATTTATCTAAATGGGGATATGCTCAAAATCTGGCATGGATCCGGCCGACTTTGGAGAACCCTGATGTACATGAAGAAATGTGTGCTAGGCTGCAAATCTGTTAACAAATTGCATGACATTGTTTTTAGAGTTCTCTTGCATTCATTTTAAGGTTTTGACTATCTTCTTTGATTATTCCTTTCATTGGTTTATGACATTACCGTTTAGAGGGATTGGATAAGGGACAAACCCAATATACCCTTGAGGGCTTGGGCAGATAAATTCAGAAGGGTAAACTTGCCAACAAGGGATTTTATTTGAAATAAAAAAATTATTTGAAAGTTTCAAAGAGCTTAATTTATGAATGTGTTGAAATGAATTAACACCACAGTGAAATCAATCAACTTAATGGACTTAATATCGTTCCCTGCTTTCATGAAATATTGCTCAAACTTTTGTTCCATCTGTACTCCTTTTTATCCTTGATGAATATATAAAGATCATTGTGTTTAAATCACAGAAAAAATCCCCGTGTGTGTTGTTGTTAATGACTGATGATTAGATAAGTTGATTGATTTCACTGTGGTGTTAATTCATTTCAACACATTCATAAATTAAGCTCTTCGAAACTTTCAAATAATTTTTTTATTTCAAATAAAATCCCTTGTTGGCAAGTTTACCCTTCTGAAATTACCGTTTAGAAGCAGGCACACATGTAATTGCAATCACTTGCACTGTCTAGTCCTTTCCTAGGATGCATTAGTTGAAGGTGTTGGGTGGAAACAATCTAATAGCATTGTTCCGTACACCCATGACAATATGTGCTGGTTCTTGCGTGCCATATCGCGTTTTTAGGTACAGTTGCACATTACAATAACCTTTGGTTCATGTCTATTCCTTACTAGTACCATATTGTGAGCCCACAAGGATGGATATACATATCTTGCCTGTTAAATCTTGTCAGTGAAGGTACACTGTATTGATGCAATCCAACCTGCTGCAAATGTTGTCTGTCATCACTTATTTTTGTTTACCAGGCAACAATCAAGACACGATACAACACTCAGACTTTAAAAACAAGAGCCAGTAACTGCTCTAATCAAGGGGGCAAGTTGTCTCTGATTACTGAAAGTCTTTGAGGAGATGTGGAAGAGTGTCAGTGCCCTATATCTTTGGAGACAGAGACTGCATAATATTTATGCGGAATGGACCCTTTCTAATACGGTAGAGCTTAAGCAGTGGGTTTACATTTGTTCACAATGGCTGTATTGCACAAGCTTTGTATTTCACACAGTGCTTATTAGAGAAGTTTTGTGGTTTCATAGCACAGAGCGTAATAGGTACTGCTATTCCTTAACTCAAAGCATCAACCTTAGCAAAATGAGAGTCTGAGTTGGAAATCTGCTTTGTCCTATGAAGTGCAAGAATAATCGCTATTATGGGGCCTGATTGGGCTGAACAGTGCATTTACGGATGAGTTTATATTTAATTGGGACTAGAGTGAGCTCTGTTAGACCTATGTGACAAACCATGGTGTTTAATGAGAAAGGTGAAAGTGATGTCCTGAGTATAATCTGAAATGCAAACATGCAGGATAGAAGAATGCCCCTTTAACCAATGCCTTTGGATCACTGTCTGTCCTACAACAACTCAAACCCCCTTGGCCAATATCATTGTATTTGACACAATATGAATTCCACCAGCTTTCAACGACCACCCTTTGCCCAGTCCTTAATAAACACGACTGCAAACATTCCTACCTCTCACTAACAGGACTCGCATTACTAGAAGGAAGTTCATGTCCAGCTCCATTGCTCCATCTTTATCTACCGCAAAAGATTCATTACGTCATCGCCCCTTCCTCTGCTTCTTTTGACGTTTGCAATGATGCTTTTCAGTCCCTATTTGACTCTAGTGCTCACACATGCACTCAAAGAATCCTAGTCCATTACGTTGGTTGGCCCCTGCTGTACCCCATATTGTCATCCAAAAGATGCAAATGCCCTCATGCTTTCCCAGATATTTGGAACCCCTGCCCTCCCACTCACCGAAGGACAATAAATGGGCTCTCGAACACTTCACACAAGCTCTCTTCTATGAATATGGCATTCGCTGAGTACCTCATCTAACCCCAATGCTCGTGCCTATAATGCATGGCCAAGCACAGTAGCTGTTTACTCCCCCAGGTCATCATAACAATGCTGCAATCACCCCTCTGTGTCTCAGACTCAGCTCTTACATTTCTAACATCTGCTCCTGATGTACTGAATGATGGGGGCCGTTGCCTTATTTCTCTGCCACAGGGATTCACAGTAGGGTGTCAGATTGCCTAAAATGCCTTCAAAGATGGTCTTGATGCCGCGATAGGGGATGCATCAAAATGTATCAAAAAATATTTTGCTTGGAGATATTGAAATTATTTTGAAAATCTGCTACTTACTGGCTATCCCCTACCATATGTCTTACCACCCATCTCCTCTCACAAATGCCTCTTCATGTCCTTTTCTCAAATTACCCCCTGTGCTCATTCCCATATTGAAGTCGACATAATCACTTGGACATCAGCTCTTCAGCCCCTAATCATTCAAGTAATTTATTATTTTCTCCAAAATGGTCCTAACACCCCTATTCAATTACTTTCTCCTGGTTGACTTCTAACTATGGTGTTGAAAAATTGATGTTGTTGTGCCTACAATAAGAAATACAACTACGGATGCCTCATCTCCTGCCTTTCAATAACCTTTCTCTAAAAGAAAGGCCTTCTTGTTGTTTAAGACTCTACCTCTCTAATCATAGTTTGTTTAACCCTCTTCAGTCCGGCGTCCGACTCTTTTGCTCTTTGGAACACGCTTCACTCACATATTAGGGTTTATAGCATTAACCATCACAAAAAATGAGTTAAGAGAGACACCCTTTTTGCGGCGGTACCCCTTCCTGGTCCTCCAAGCTCCATCTGGGGAGCTGACACGATGGGCAGGAGTCGAAGTGTTAAAGATGCCCTTGGAATTCACAGGTCAAGACTGTGTGATACTCCCCCTCATGAGGAGGACCAGTAGATACTCAGAGATGGTCATACTCTTCTGGACTCATGCCCAGGGAACAAGTTGGACTAAATACTTACAGCTGTTAATGCCTTCAGAGAGGTCCTGGAGGCCAGGCTTAGCAAGGTATCACTAGATCGGGGCATCCTATGAGAGGATAACAAACATCTGGCTGACAAAGTCAAGGGCTGTGATGACAAACTAGAGAAAATTGACCCTTCTGTGCATTCTCTACACAAACAGATGCAAGCCTGTGCAGAGAGAGTGAGTTCTCTGTACCGCAGGGCTGAGGATGTAGAAGGAATAACATCCAAGTGGTAGGTTTACCAGAGGGCTTGGAGGAGTCTGACATGATGGCATACTTAGAGAGATGAGTTTCTACTGAGGTGGCCCCACAGGGCTTGTCTCTCGTCTTTGCACTGGAACGTGCGCACAAGGACCCGGCCTGGCGCTGCCACCTGGATGTCAACCCTGCCTTGTAGTTGCATCTCTCCTTTAATTCTGAAACAGAGACCTAATTCTGTAATGGGCGCAGGCCTAGGGCAGTTTCCTGGTTGAAAAACTGCTCTGTAGCCATTTTCCCAGAATACACATTAGCTGTGCAGTGAAATCGAGCCTCATTCCTGGCAGTTAAGAGAGAGTTGTGCGACGCCGGCCTCAAATATATGCTAATATTCACCACTAAACTCAAAGTGTTAATTGATGGCCGCTCTTTGTTCTTTGAGGACCCATTTGAGGCCTATGTCTGGAACAACACAAGATAGGCACAGATGGGAGGCATGCTTTAAAGCTACCTGCTGCCTCTTCAATGTAGGAGGTGCAGGAAATGCAAAAGATCTGGAACTCAGTGACCACCCAAGCGGCAAGTTGAGCAGGAACAGGCAGCAGCAGCGGAGACTGTGAATGTGTTCAGTACATTGATGCATTCGACCCAGAGTGGAAACACGTCACAGGCATCTGGGGATGGTACTGACTTAGACACACCCCTAGGGAGTGCTGTGAGGGGCCTCCATGCCATACCTCGCATTGCAGATGAACTGTGACAGCCCAATTGGAACTTGACACTTTGAGACTACAAACACCACCTAAACCTTACGCCAGCTAACTGGGTAGGATAACGTTCTAGTAAAGGTGCTGCCAGCCCCCGACGACCAGGGAGGCGGGCCTGTCGCGCACAGCAGTGACGCGACAGGCGCGCCTCCATCGTGATAGGTCAGCACCTGATAGGCGTGACCCAGAAGTGAAAGGATTCACTTCCGGGTCACGCTGGTGTCCCGCACCAGGCCGGCTGGAACCGGTCTGCTGACGATAGAGGCATAAAAGGCTGGGGAGCAGAGGAAACTTCCTCTTTGCCTTCTACGCTCCCCAGCCTGTAGAGCAACCTCGCTAGGAGGCTGCGATGTAATTTTATGTGGGTGTTGACAAAAGGAGGAGGGGGTATAGGTAGTACCAGGCCATATGCACTTTGAATATCATCTGCAGGACCTCTATGTGGGAAATCCCATTTCCGGTATACAAGAGGGATTGCCTGGGCAGGTGACAGGGAGATGACATGCCTACATTAGTCACCCTTCTCTCACTATTCCCTTACCTAGCGCATGTATGGTGGATTAAATTGCATTTTGCTTCATTGCTTTGTTTATTGGTCGGGTGCTTGTTGCCGACCTGCCATGTGGTGTGGGAGCTGGGGAATGTGTTGTTATGCTTTTCTGGTCTACATCTTGCAATGGGTGTTGCTCTAGAATGCTGACTGAATGTGTTTTATGTGCAGCATTGTCCAATTTGCCTGCCTGGATAACTCACAGAATGCATAAGACATGACGCAGAACATAAGCTAATTTATACTTCCCTCCCATGGAATTTAAGGGGAGAGGGATAATAGCTTGGAGATATAAAGTTCTGGCTTTTCTCAAGAGCAGAGGGGAAGATGTAGATGCTACTACAGAAATGCACCTGGAGGCTCAGGGAAGGGCTACTTTGAAGAGACAGGTCTACACCACGGGCTATTGATCCTATTTAAGGGGCTCTCTGCTGTGGGTGAGGCCGGGTGTTCCAGTCGAACTCAGCACAGCACACATAGACGGGGAGGACAAGTTTGTTCTCCTGATTGGGACCTTCAACAGGACAGGTGATGTTGGGCTGCTTGTATGCCACCAACAAGATGGCAAATTTGTTTTCTAAAATCCATACTCTCTGGGGAAACACACATGTCCAGTATCCTGGGAGGGGAATATAACTGCATTGCGGCTGTGTCCCTGGACCGGTCCACCACCGTTGGCAAACTACCCTGTGGTTAAGCTGCCACATGTGTTCATGGCCTGGACTAAAAAATGCAGTTTAGTGGATGTATAGGCTGCCCGGCATCATACCTGTAAGTAAAACGCTTTCTATTCCCCAGTGTACGTCCTGCATTCGCTTGCTGTGCTCTTAAAGGCTTCTTAGCACCTTCACAAATGCAGAATATCTGTGCTGTACAATCTCTGACCACCAGCTTTTGTGGATGACACTGCAGCAAGGTAGAAGGCTGGCACCCATCCCCACTTAAAGCTACCTGTCCAATGTTTGCAGGACCCACTGCTCGTAGAGCTACTCGGAGGGAACAATACGGCAGTATTTTGAGATTAACGGCACACCACTGAAAGCATTGGCACTAAACGGAAGGCTTTCAAGGTGGTGGTACAAGGCCACTGCATAGGTCAGTCTATCATGGCCGAAAAGACGCAGGGAAATGAGCTCACAATACTACAGGGAACCATCCGCTCCTGAGGACAGTTTTCCTACTTTCCCACAAAACAGATTGGGCCTGGTTGAAGCGAGGGAGAAATATGCAAGTGTTGTGGAGCGAATATCCTCATTTTGGCACAATAAATATATAACCCCAAACCACACTGAAGGGGGTAGAGTGTGCAGGCTGCTTGCCTGGCTCATCCAATCAGAGGACAGAGGAATCCCAATCACCGGGATTAGAACTCAAGAGAAGTCAGCGACACACACAGATTGCTATACATGAGGAATTCACATGTTTTTATGAGGGCCTACATAGGCAGCACACCAGAGTACACGAGGAGAGATCAAGGTATTCTTGGATAGAGCATTTGTCCCACACTTACAAGCCGATGCAGGTGAGGCTCTTGGTGCACCGATCACTGAGTCTGAGGTTAAAGGTGCCATCAAAGATCTAAAGCGAAACCATAATCTCGGTAACCTATGACTGCCTACTGAGGGAAGGTATCTGGTCAATGCATCCTCCTAGAGGCCCCTATCCATATTAAACTTGGACTATAAAATTGCAGTAAAATATTCGCAGACAGTCGGTACGCTCACCTCTCGACTCTAGTGCAAGACAACTAAAATGGCTGTGTCACTAGATGCAATACCCCCTTCAACATTTCGCGACTCCTTGGAGTGTTTGAAGAAATGTCCACAGACCTGTACCAAGATGCGGTTATTCTCTTGGTCAGCCTACAAAAGGTGTTTGCTATGGTCCAGGAGGGTGACCTGGGGGCAACAAAGGGACATATGGCCCTAGGTGAGAGGTGGATTAGATAGGTCACTCTGCTCTACACAGCAGCAAGTGCAAGAATCCAAAGGGGCCAATGCATTTTCAAGCCATTTGTGTGGCCCAGGGTGGCACAACAGTGATGCCCGCTATCATTAATGCTCTTTGTGCTGGCCATAGGACCATTTGGCAGCATAAAAAGAATGGAGTGCTGAAGAAGCGGCATTCATCTGCATTATGGTGAGCCCACTATTTTGCTTAATGCAGATAACTCATTTTTTCTTCCAAGATGATGGGAGGGGTGTTGATCAGAGCATACAGCTGCTTGAGGACTTGGACTGAATCTCTGGTCTCTACACCAACTGTTCAAAACATGTGCTTTCCCAATATCCCCAGACCGGTGGCACGCCCAGCCAGCAATATCACAGGCAGGTGTTACCTCGGAGTCCCACACCTTCTGCTACTTGGATGGGAATATATACCACATAAATGAGGATACATGAAAAGGGAAACTGTGAATAACACTGTTCGCTCTGAAACACAGTGTAGAATTTTGGTGGTCACTTAGACTACCCATTATGGCCTGAATAGTGCTGTCCAAAATGATCATGCTCCTCCGATTGTTATATAATTTCACAAACCTTTAAATATGGTGACCTCAGTCCTGTTTCACAATAATGTAATTTTCTTTCATTTCATTTAAATTTATTAAGCACGCAAATCACCCCGAGCGAGTCTAAGCGCAGTGGAGTACCCGCACAGATCAAAAATTAAAATTAACTGACTTTAAAGATTTAAAAGTCGGGTTTTTAAGGATTTTTTTAATGAGACTAGGACAGAGCAGGAACGTTGATGGAAGGGTAACTGATTCTAATGTTGGGGGGCCAAAAAAGAAAAAGAGCGGCCCCCATACCTGGCCGTATGAATGTCCCGGGGACATAATAGCAGTTGCTCACTGGACCTAAGATTGCAGATTGGGATGTAAGACTCCAGCTTGTTTTCCAAGTAGCATGGGCCACTTCTTTATAAAGACTCATGGACTAGATAGAGAAACTTAAAAAGGGCATGCTTTGTTATGGCAAGGCAGTGCAAGGATCTTAGTGGGGGTTCAAAAGGAGAACGAGGTGGAAGGTTGCAAACCAAACAGGCACCCGTGCTATGTATAACCTGGAGCTTGGCAAAGAGGCCCTCATTCATTGCAACCACTAGGGCGCTTCCATAGTCCAAGTGACACCCACTGAGTGCCTCGGTGAGTGGTTTCCTAGTCTGCAGAGGAAGCCATTGGAATGCATTGCTGAGGAAGCTGATATGGAATGGGGGTAGGCAGAGGGTATCCCTGACTGTACTGCTGCACCCACTGCGTTAGGGCAGACTATGAGCCCCTGATGTACTATCTTGCAGCATAACTGCAGTGGCTGTCTAGAAGGATTGATGGCCACAGAAGAGCGGACTTGGGAAACAATAGAGAGAAAAGACAGGAAAGTGTGTTATTCGCCATGCTACGTCTCAAGATAGCATTGCGATGCTGGAAGAGGGTAGTCCAAAGGGTGCCTGACGCCCCGTTGAACACACCAGCACTTCCTTTGGTGGGCATCCCTAATGCCATGGGTGGGTATCTCACGGCCTAGCAATGCAGATGTGGACAGAGATGGGAATCAGTACTGTGGGGGACTGTTAGGGGGATGAGAAATGCATTCAATTTGACAACATAGTTGACATCAAAGCTTTGCCAGAATCCCACTTCTTGGTCTATGCCATGCTACGACAGTCTCTGGGGGCTGTATGGGGGAAACATCACTCTGAACCTCCAATGCACAAGACACTCCAAGTCTTGCTCACCTTTGGGGTGGTCGTAAGCTAATGTTATGACTTTATAAAGCCCTCCAATCTTTGACTAGGTACACATTGACAAAGCTGAAAACCTATTGAGAAGATGATATAGGGAGGGAGCTAAGGTATATGGAACGGGCTGCTATGCTGTAGCACCCATACAAGGCTTCCAGGAACACAGGTTCAAATATATGCAGGGCAATTTTCTACACACCACCTACCTCATGCCACACAAACTAAACGTCATGGCTGAGACAATAAGTGCCCTAGGCGTGCACTGTTGGATGCGGATTTTATTCATATGACATGGACCTGTCTGACAATAGCAACCTTTTCGCAAGCAAAGACTACTGACCTAGAGAAGACGATAGGCAAGACAGACCTTTTCACTGTGGAGGCATGCCTGTTGGGTCTATATGCGCTCCGGGAGAATGCGTGGAGAGGGAGCACCATGTTCCTGGACTTATCCCTGGTGCTTGCCCGACATGCCATAGTGCTGCATTGGAGGTCCATGGAGTGACCACCCCAGTGGACATGGAGGGCGAAAGTTGGAAAATGGACAATAGTAGAGGGCATAACACTGCAAACGGACGAACAGTTAGGGTTGCATAAACATCCAGACATTGACGTATGGACAGACTTGGTGATCTCATTCACAGATCTCCCTGTCTAACAGTATTGCTCTATTTATTGGGTGCACTTTCACTACAGGGTAGGACATGGTATATTATTGAAGAAATGGGCAGAGACGACTGATGGGGACATGACCCTAACATGTCCCCATCAGTCGGAGATGTACACCAGTGATAGCCCAAAATAAATTAGTTGTACCTCACTCGGTAAATACCATACAAACATATGCTAGATGCAGAGTAGACATAGAAATCATCTTTACCTTTTCTTTTTCTTTCTGGTACATGTTTGCACATGTACACCTTGATACAAGGACCCCTTATCCTTCAAGCATGAAAGGTTGGACCAACTCTCACACCTGCATGACATGCCATCACAGTGTACAAGTCTTACATGTGCATACATGGGTAAGATGCTGCATGTGACTGCTGTGCAGATGACCTAAACCACTGATATTGATAGAAATCTACTGTCACGTGGGCAATGTTAAAAACAATAACAACATGGGTACAGAAAACGCTTATCGAACTGCCTGTCTGTTACCTGTTATTGAATGGCTTTTAGGCCTCATACTCTGAACTCCTGGGTGGCTGAGATCTTATAGCTTCATATGTTTGCTACAAAAATTCCCTAATCAGCCCCTGTCTCATCCCTGAAACATTAACACCGCCCCCTCTGAAAAGAAACCTTGATGTCCTCTTCAATCCCTCCTGCATCATGAAACTTTTATATCTACCAGTGCTTCTGCAGCCAGATCCCATGGCTGGATATATGTACGTCTGACTCATTCCATACTGCTACAGCCCTTATCGCGGGTCCTATCATGAGCAAAATAGATGACTGCAAAAAGGCAATAGTGGGCCCACAACAGATTTACCTTCCCATATAGGGACAAGTTTATGAAGTTCGCTACACACAACATTTGCAGTTTATCCACACAGGCTCTCTCCCCTCCCACTGACACAGGCTGGTTCACTGTTGGTCAGAAAGAGGGCACTACAGAAACTGCTGCCTATTCTTCAAAGTTATGCATCAAAATCTCCTGCAAGCCATCATAAATCCTATTCTAAGTACTCCTCTGCAGGAAACCTGAGCTCCCTCGCTAGCAACTTATCTTGAAATGTCTTTCCACTTGGCCCCTGCTCTATCCTTAAGCCTCCAAAGACCCTGCACTAAAACTATTTTCCCAACATCCTCTTTGACCGTACCCTGAAGCCCTCCTTCCTCTGTTTGGAGCTCCACCGCCAATGTTGAAGAGAGCATGCCTTTTCTGAACTAGGTAGCCCCCAAACCATATTCATCCTTTCTTCCTCCTAAAATAAATAGGGGCATCGTTTCGAATAAAATTTACGTTTTACTCACTTTATCATCATTGTCCTTGTCTCAACCACCTCCTTCATCTTCAGTGTCCACCATCCACCCTGGGATAGTCCTTTTGTATCTCTTTTGTCACTTTCAGATAAAAATGCTTAGACAAACACATTGTCTCAGAACTGACTTGTGGTACAGAGAATCCCTGCCATCATTCAATGCCTTTCTGAAATCATTCACCCAGAGGTCTTTATCAAACTTCTTCCTCATCCCAGTCGACAACTGGATTGGCTTAGGTTTGATGAGCTTTTGCGATTGCTACGTAATAATCTCCTCTAGAAACAAATTACAGATAAGATATGGGAGTGACAATTAGAAGAGTTTGAGAGATCCAAAATAAATTTCTAATGTAGTGAAAAAGTGGGAACATCGTTTTATCAAAGAGCTAAATCCGTTGTTGCAAGAAGTCATTGGATCTCTTTGCAATGTTCTTCTCAGTTTGGTCTAACAGGGGCTCAGTGAGGTGGAGCAGAATAGACAACCTAGAAAATGCAACCTATCCCATATCTATGGAAAAGAGTAGGTCTCGGATATTCCAGCTCAAGCTCAGTCGAAGATCGAAAACAGAAGGGCTAATAGCACCTTACACCGACCCCCACCCCCAGCACATTTGCCCACCAACATATAGAAAAGGCAGCATCGAGTTGTGAATTATCCTGTTCTTTAAGGGCCCAACCTCTTCTACAGCTTGAATTAGGGTGAAGGACAGAAGCCACTCTTCCACTGTGATGTAACCTAAAGAGGCAATGCAATATATATCCAGGAACTCCAGAGAGGTTTGTACAGCAGGACGCAGGGTCTGCCACGCTAGGTCCCGTTCAGAGACAAAACCCTTCCCATACTCCAGATCACACTCCTTCAGCCGGAATATATCAATATCCCCCTCTCATGGATCCCCGACCCTGTGGACCACCCACGACCTCAGATAAGGCATCCACCAAAGTGTTGACAGGCCAAATAATTGATGAAAGCCACATCATAACAGAATGGGGGGAAACTCTGTATCTCTTGAAGCTCTGTGCCCGTCTAAATGTACTCCGCAAATCCACTTGAGCATTGCTAAAACTAGGGACAGAAAATGGCTGTGATATATTTCTTAGCAAATTTATATTAAAGGCATTTATGTTGATTCTAAACATTTATCAAATAAAAGACGTTTGCATTTTCTACCACCTTGTTATCTAGAATACTGACTGTACCAGTTTACAATCTCCATCTTGGTTTGGGAGACTTATATTAGAGCTGTGGCCAGTGAAGATATCTATTCATGTACTGTGTCTTGTCCCCCTCCAAACCCAGGTGCGCTTCTGGATACACTGGGAACCCGAGAATCCCCGGAGGCTCGTGCCAAGAATGTGAGTGCGACGCACACGGTTCGCTCCCAGTCCCTTGTGATCCAGTCACAGGGCGGTGCCACTGCAAGGCGGGAGCAACCGGGTGGAAATGTGATGGGTGCACGGACCGGCATGCACGTGAAGGCGCAAAGTGTGTTTGTACGTATATTATTAACCTTACTACCAAATGTCGGGCTTCGATTGTGCATGAAAAATAAAAAGATTGTGGCTTGAACATATACCATCATTTTACATCTCATTTACCAACTTGCTTCAGAATTCTCATGCTGCGACTGAAATCCTTCACGCAAAGTCTGAAAGTATTTCCTCGAAATGGCGCCGCAGTCGATGTCCTTCTACACACTATGGTGTCCCGCGTCATGCTGAGACCAGTAATGGAAACGTGTTAAACACAGGGAATGCATACACTCAAGTCTGCTTTTCTGTCAAGGTTAACAGCTCTGTCAACAACTGTGCTGCACATATAGAGTAAACATTTGAATTATCTGTTATTTAGCAGTATTCTGAATGTCAAATGGATATACCACCAAGACATTGTGAATGAAATATCTCCCCACAAAACCTGTAGTAAGGATATTAACGGCCAAAATATTGTAAAAGCAACGAAAAGTAGGCAAGGATAGGTGTAAAGTACGTAAATCCACCTATGTACTTCGCTGGTATGTATATATATGAGGGACGCAGATATGGAGTTACAAACAGTAAATGTATAGCTGTATATCCTACACAATATTTTGGTTTTCAATACATTTTCTCGACAATATGTTTCTCCTCGACAGTCTGACAGGCAACCTATCAAATGACCCAGGGTTTGAAATACTCAGCTTCCAGTGCACTGCACTGCTACACTGGAGGTTATGCAGGACTTGGGCATTTCTTCTGCTTGCAGTCCACTCCCCAGCGCTGTCCCTCTGCCCGGGGTCAGCTGACCACCAGACTCTCAAGCATAGGTTACAAATTGAAACCGAACTTACACGCAAGCTTAGTTACTTACATGACTTATGTTGAACATTGTGGAGCTAACAGCTTATGTGCTGTCTCTGCTGTAGATCAGTAAAGGTTTTAATGAAAGAGACGAGGGACTAATTCACAGGAATGACTGCTTGAGGCGCGCAGAAGGCTTCTATGCAGAGAACGCTTGAGCTCAGGAACATCTCTGTGCTTAACTTGTTTAGACTGCGTTGATATTTTTAGTAACTTCTTAGGTCTGGTGCTTCACTGACATGTGTAAAAACTAGGGAGCAACCCCACTAGCCAAGAGACGGGGTACTTCAAGTAAAGATAAAAGAAAAGGTTTCTTGGGTAGGTATAAAGAACCTCCACTCATTAAGTGTGTGCTACTAGCACACACTTAATGAGTGGAGGTTCTTTATAGATACCCAAGAGATCTTTTCTTTTATCTTTGCTTCACTGACATGGCAAGCAAGGATGTGTTCTGCCTTGTAGGTCCTGCTGGAGGCTGTTAACACCAAGCTGAATCATATTGCACTACATGGCTAAATATACATGTGCTAAATTTGAAGATTAAAAAAACATAAACCATAAAGATATGTCCCAATCATTAACTGCCTCCTTTTCCTAAAAATGCATTTTCAAGCATGTTTGCTAATGTCAGGTGTTAGAAATGGGATTAAAAAATAGAGACTCGGAAGGCGCATAGATCAAGGATGTGCTTTTCAGTCTACAAATTATGAGGCAGTTCCCTTTTAACCCCTTCTGTGCAAACGTTACATCACGCAAAGGCACAGAAGCATAATCATGCTAGCTGCCCCCCCCCCCGTTGGAAAATTTGTCGCTTTGAGAAAAAATGTGAAGTTTCCCAACTTCGCAAAAGGCATATTTATTTAATTTATTTTATGCGTTTTTATATAGCGCAGACTTTACCCGAAGGTGTCAGAGGGCTTCACAATAGGAACAGTAATGATACATGAGGAGAAAATTACAAGTGAGCATGTTACAAAGCAAAGGTTACGTTACATGAGGTAATAGTGACAATTGTGCAAGTATCAAGAGCAAATAAAATACAAGAGGTAGCAAACGATACGTTGCAAAAGGAAAAAGTGACATGTGTGCATGTTACAAAAGAGTACAAAGTACAAGTAGAGGTATAATACTGCAATAAATGGCAGACACTCAAAACACAAAAACAAACGTTACGTTACATGAGGCATGAGAGTCCCTTATGCTTGTCCCAATCTCTGCTGCCACATGTTCACACAATACTGATGCGACCTCTGGCGGCGGGAAAGCGGGCTTCCATATCGTCTCTCAGGACTGCCCTTGAACTGTGTGGCAACGGAGCAACACAATGCTCAGCCCTTGGCAGCCTGTTCCTGATGCTGAGAGTCCTGCCATGGCACATTGGCGGCAGGGAGTGAGGGATACAGCACGCCGTGCCTCCAGTGGTACAAGACAAACGGGCACCGCACGGGGGAGCCTGCCTAGCAGCAAGGAATTCTAACTGCCATTCAGGCTTTTTTTGACCGCAGTTTTATTTTAAACTCACAAGCTTCTCAGCTCCTGAAACTGGGGATTTTAAAAAATAATAATGTGAAGTTGTGAGGTGTACACAGGGCATTCAGTGGGATGCAAAAACTGGGGGGTCTCAAATGGGCGTGGCCAATGTAATTAAGGGCGCGGCTTAAAAACATGTAAGCTACAAATCTGTGCTTAACATAGTGTACCGCCCGACTTGTATTTTGCTATTTCTGTTATTGCATCCAGATATATGATACATGTAACGTCAAACCTACAACAAGTCAGGACTAGTGGCTTTGTCAATGGTTGTTAGTTGCATTAGATAAATAAGCAGCAACTACGGCTTGTATATAATATTGAAAAAGCTTCCACTTAAAGCCCTGCTGACACTACGACAATGTTGCTGCTCCTGAGTTTCAAAAAGAGAAGGGAAAACCAGAGAGAAAATGGCTCTCTTTAAAAGATTTCCCTTCTCCCCTGCAACACTCACCTGGCATGACGTCATGACGTAACATCTCCACTAGTGGAAAGTGAGCAGTGTGAGCACGTGCACATCGTTGGGCCTGCTGTCACTGAAGTCGAGAAAAAAACGGATCGCCTGTGCCAGGAAACGAAACAGAGCCCAATAGAGACCCGTTTTGAGGCCTCCTTTAAAAAACTGCCGGTGCTCAGCACCAGTGAGACCCGGCACACTTAAAGCCCATGGTGTAGAACTTTGTTCCTGGGTATCACTAAACCGCCTTGCTTCTCATTGGTAAAAACTGTAGGAGGGGTGACGACAAAGAACCAATAGGAGAGCTAGAGGGAGGATCAGGGGCAGAGCTTGAGAAGGCCAAGATAATCTTGTCCTCTGAATGTCCATAGAATTGAATACCACCCAGCTGTAAGCTGTACCAGACTTTGCCAACAGCTGGACTAGAATGGACTGTGCTAACATTAAGGAGGAAGCCAAAGATGAAAACCAGTCTTCGTAAAAAAGGATTTACAATAGATTAGAGACATTGCATCCTTCGGTTTCATCCGTTCATTTAGTCAGGTGGGTTTTAGGGACCAGGCACAATAACAGAAATGTCTTCTGTATCTCCATCCAAAGACAACACAGAAGCAAACAGTAATAATAATCAATCCTAATGAAAAGTAACTTACTTTTCGACTTTATAGACCTCTCTACATGCAAGCTAAAGATGTGTATTGCTTCTATAAAAATGCATTTATTCAGCAGTACTCAGTAAAGCGTGTTAAAATTCTTACAGTTCATAATGAAACGAAGCGATACACTGAAGCTTTATGGTAGAAATAAATTCCTTTGCAAGATTAATCTTTGTGGCTTGTGGCTAGCTCTTATATCTTTCAGACGACTTAGCTTCCTATAATACTGTGTATCACAATGCACCCCTTACAGAATGTTCACCCTTTGTTGCCTCGCAGCCTTGAAATAATTTACATTAAATAGGTACAGATTCCATTAATTCTGCCTCACAATGTCAAAGGAGAATAAACATTCGAGGAAGCTTCAGGCAGTTAAGAAGTCAAACTGAAATAGTCCAACTGGGTTATTACTCACCCATTGTAGACAACACCCCAAATTTCCTACAGACCCATGCACCAGCTTAATTGGCCAATGCAAAAACAACAGTTGATGGACAGAATGCAGAACAGCCTAATTAGCCTCCATAATTTTCAAAGTGTAGTGGAGGTTTAATTCAGCAGCTCACATGGGTTCAATCTGTAACAGAGACAGCCCTTAGCACCAAACAGGATTCAAACAAACTTGAGGATAGACAGGTCGGTGAATGAGAATAAAAACCGTAGAACAGCCCAAGATCAAGACAATTATGAATAATTGTTTGTATGGCACCAGCAACACCAAGACCATGATTAGATTAGTCCATTGTCCTGTACTGGATGCCAAGCAAAGACACTGATGAGACAGGCCACAAGAGATCAATGGCAACTTTGAGAGAGCAACTGGTTTGTGCACGTGACACCAACATCCACCACTCTCCTTGAACTTGAACCAGACTTCACACATTTGGGATGCAAAACATTGAAACATAACTCAACAAATTGTTATTTGAAGGGATGCCCTAAACATGTCCCTTCCAAATATGAATTTGTTATGGGTTTCTAACCCCCTTTTGAGAAACAGTAATGAGAGACCAAATTTAAAAATGGGTTTAGTCCCTAACAAAAAGCCAGTTTGGGACCACAATATGACTTTGTGCATCAGGCTCCGGGATCCTTCTCCTACCCACCTTCTACCCTCTTCCATGGAGCTTACCCCACTGTTCCTATTGACATTCCGACTTGAGCTATACCCATTTTCTATCATATCAATTACTTTATAAACTCAGGATGTAGAACGCTCTTCTCTTTTTGCTACACTTTCGGGCGTTTCCTTAAAACCTACCTGTTCAAGCAATCTTACCCTCACCATCAAAGGAACAATCCTCTGTATTTGGTTCCTTAACAACACTGCAGTCCGCATGGAGTTAATCCTCTTGGTTGCTTATACCGGTTTTGCCCTTCTTTTTTCACTCACGTCTCCTAGACAGTCTCACCATTTAGTTTCTTTTCTTCCTTCTTGTTGGTTACTCATTCACTGAAAAATGTACAGATGCTCTTGGACAGGGTGTGCGGTATATGATCCCAAATCCTAATAAAGTAAATATACAAGTATAAAAAACAGAGCACTGATCTACAGTGGAAGAACTGCCATGCTTGGGTTATTTTTGGAGTACATTTTGGTCCCACAAATGCTTCAACTATTAGAATTGGATTCAGCCTGATGTAGCAATTGTACACCAGCGACAACCTATTATTTACATATATGCCCTCCCATGGAAAACCTTGGGTATTTTTTAATCGCTGGGTTTTTTTGCTCCTTAAGAATCTGTGAAGTCTATCCCACACCTTGGGCCAGTTGCTCAGTGGCAGTTGACATAAAGCAATGGACTGGAAGTGAACTTCAGTTACTGAGGACCAAGTGTGCAGTATTCTGCTTGCTCACAAGCATTAAATAAGCATTGTCAGAGTGAATGTCAGTCCTTGGTGGTGCAATAGTTGTTTTTAAATTATTATTATTTTAAAGTCCTTTTTGCGAACATATGATGTTACATCGCGGTCTTCACACCGCGATATGTTTACAACGCAGGCCGTTACAACGAATTGCGCTGGAGGGTGCTGGTTTTAGGAATAGTATATTCCAACTCCAGCCTACGTAACAGTAGGGAAGGTGTTGGAATAGAAAATCATACTATTCCTTAGTGTATAGCGCCATCCAGCGCAAGTTGTTTTAACGACTTGCATTGTAATGCCTGCGTTGTAAATGTATCGCGGTGTGAAGACCGCGATGTAACGCATGTCTCCCCTTTTTTGCAAGCATATGCCAGTAAAATATAAAGAAGGAAAAAATATGACATGCTGTTTCCTAAATGTGAGGCTGTGTGCTCGCAATAAAATATTTGAATTTTAAAAAACTGCCATTTTATATAGTCTTAATAGAATAGCACTGGTGCTTCTTATTAGACAGGTGTATGAGAGCATGCAGGGAAACCCTTTGTAGTTCTAGTGCACTACATAGAAAAATATGGTATTGATTTGTGAAAAGATAAGGCACTATTGGCTTTGAGGTATAACATCCTAAAGACATAATTTGAACACAAGTATGACTACAAATAAAAAATGGATAAAGAACGGGTAGAATAAAAAATATTGGGATAGTAATATACTGCCATATCAGCCCTTGCAAGGAACGGCACTTATCTTTAGCCAAATGTACATTTGTGATCAGACAAAAAGCCACCCCTCACAGTTGCAAGAGGCAATGGCTGGAATGGGCTGACCCATTGCCCCATGCTACATGCTCTGGGGGAAGAATGTGAATGACAGTTGAATGGGCCAATGGATGAAGAGGGCACAAGGATACAGAAATACACGCAAAAGTTACCTCTATTACACTCCACCAAAATATCAGGATTTGGCCCTATTGTGACAGTATGGCAGACCATGTATCAAAGCCATATTCATTATAATATTATCATATCAATATAATTGTGTAGGCCCAGATTTAATATAGGTTTGTGGTGCTACTCACGTGACTAATAGTAATGTGAAGAGTTGCAACCATTAGCGTCAATCAACTCTAAGGTGCTAAACCTATTTTGTGCTGAAAAGTGACCCTCACTTGGGATCAAACCGGCAATGCATTACCTCCCAATTAATGTATTCAAGGGGTTGTGTTTGGAATGGGAAAGTACAAAAAACATAGGTTTTGATGTAACGCCAGATCCGCAAAAGTAGCATGATCTTGTTTAGCCCCTATTCCTATAACCACGAAAAAACCACGATCAAACGAGGGTTGAAGTGGTACATCACCTGTATACTGGCTTTTTGGTTGAATCTGTTGGCAGTTGTCTCTGGGTTACTTGGTTCTGACTTTGTCATTAGCGCTGGCAGGCCATTTGCGGGTAGCCACAGACTCTACAAGTCCTGATAGAATAGAACGGAATAAAATAAAATATACCCAAGTATAGCATGCGTGTTCTACCCTCAAACACCCATCTTATTTATCACACCCTTCGGCTGTCGTCTACCTGTAGAAATTTGTACTGATGGGTGTTACTTGTGTACAAACACTTACGCTAGGCACTGCTGGCAAGCCATTTGTAATGCAAATACAACCAAAGGCTTTGTTGGCCGGTGACTCTGGGTTAAACTGGTGCTCTGCTATATTTTTTTCCTTCGCACAGCGCAGCACTGCAAGTTTTCACTCAGCGCTCCGTTGCAGTGGCATGACAGCAGCGTCGTGATTGGCCTGAGCTGCCTGGTTCGGCGCTCAGACAGGGAATGGGAGCCTGAGCATGTTCTCCACCCAGTGTAATACAGTCGGGTGGAGAGCATGCTAAGTGCGCATGACGGTTTGGTCAGGCCAAGACAGCCGGCAAAAGTGTCAAGCGCACTTTTGACCAACCACTCCTCACACTCTGACACGAGCCCAGCCCTGCCCTAACTTAGCTCCATACGAAAAATAAAATGATAATAATGTTCTGTTATCATCATTTTATTTTTCATTTGCACTGCTCGAAGAACAGTTGGGCGACGCTTGCTCCCCTACCTTAGCGGCGGAGCCGCCGCTGCTCCATGGCATGAAGATCGGTAAATCTGGGCGGTGGAGTTAAGACTATTAAATCTATACTATAGCCTTATAGCTCGCCGTAGCGGGCTATACCGGCTATTAAAGGCCCGCTGCAGCGTTAAAGGCCCGAGCCGAAGGCAAGGGACTTTAACAAAGCAGCGGGACTTTAATAGCAGGTATAGCCCTGCTACGAAGGGCTATAAGGCTAATAGAACATTCTGCCACTAGAGGGCAGAATGTTCTAACAAATAAAACAAAGGCCTTTTGAAGCTCGAGGAGATTTAAATCCCCTGGAGCTTCGATAGGCTTTTGTAAAACATTGGAATGTTGCTCTGCGGGCCATTACCGGCCCGTAGAAGCAGTAGGCACTCCATTGTCTACAATGAAGCTCCCAACATTCCAATGTTCTAATTACCTCTATATCTTAACCATGACTACAATATGCTTAAAACACAAGACTCTGGAAGAGTATCCTATGGGACAGAGCCTCGAGTTAAAGGATAAAGACAGACACATTGGATGAAGGCTGTGATGAAGGGATGATGACTAGCCGATTTGTGTCACGGAGCGGTGAAGAATTAAAAACATGGCGCTTCTTTCAAAACCCATTCCATCAGTACGTGTTCGAGAGCCCAAAGAGTACGTTGCAAAATTGCTCTGACTCTAGCAAGAGTGTGGGTCGCGAGAGACGAGAACTCAGCAGGGCTTTAAGTGGGATAAAAATACTAGGGGGTCTCTCGAGGGGGCGTGGCCAATATAATGAAGGGCGTGACTTAAACATACATAAGCTAAAAATGTGTGCTCAGGCTAGTGTGCTGCCCTACTGGTATTTTGCTGTTTCTGTTATTGCATCCAGATATATGATACAAAAAGTAACATCATACCTACAACAAGTCAGAACTATTGGCTTTGTCAATGGTTGTTCGTTGTATAAAATAAATAAGCAGCAACTGTGGCTTGTTTATAATATTGAAAAAGCTTCCACATAAAGCCCTGGTGACACCACGACAATATTGTTGCTCCTGAGTTCCGAAAGGAGAAGAGAAATCCTGAGAGAAAATGACTCTCTTTAAAGGATTTCCCTTCTCCTATAACACTCGAAAAAACGGACCGCCTGTGCCAGGGCACAAAACAGAGCCCGATAGAGACCCGTCTTGAGGCCTCCTTAAAAAAACTGCCGGTGCTCAGACCCGGTGAGACCCGGCCCACTTAAAGCCCGGGAACTCAGACAAATTGCGAAGTAGCATTTTAATTTTTAACTCAAAGAATGGTACGCTGTGTTCTTTTTCCGACGTACAGTAAGATTGCAGCTCGGTAAATATGCAGTTGTTTGATTCTATACTGTGGCGATTACGGCATCTCCGTAGCCTGGCATTATGCGCTGTTAGCCCAGCAGGGCTCTGTTTGTTGCTTCTCATTCCGGAAGTAGGCGGGTTCAGCGGACATGAATTGCTCCGCAGTCTCTCGGCGGAAGCGGCTGCTAGATTAGAGCTGGTTTTCCAATACAACGCATGTTTTATTCAGACAATTTTCTGCATACTGCATTTTCGCAAGTCCAAACAGCAGCGGCGACATTTAGCCAGGCGTGCTTTGAAAGACCCCACAAATGGCAAAAAGACCCCCTTCGGCTATTTAAAATGACTTTGGTCCGGGCAGGTAGTCACGCGCCATAGAATCCTGCTTAACAATAGCAATTTGCTGCAAATGGGCCTTGAGAGGGAGATGATATTGCGCAGTTGGCTGGCGGGAAGCTTTAAGCACAGGCTGCGGAACACTATGCAAGACCCGAGCATAATATGGGGAAGTAATTGCTAACACCGCTGGCCAACGCTTGGTCTGGTCAAAGCGGCTTTCAAATAAATAAAAAAAAAACTAAAAAGTGCTTTTAAACATCGTACTCAAGAGAAAAAATACCACACTGTTTGACCTCCGTCGTTCTGTGACCAAATAGAAGGCATGCTGGAGGTGATGAGCAAATAGTACATAATACCGGATTCGAGCATTGTGGCAAAATCAAACATGCAAGGAATTGACAACATGCTGCGAAATGCCAACTCCCGCACAGTTGTAAATTGACACTAGTTTACTTCCGTGTGGTTTGCATGTTTAGTGAGAACAGAAATCACAATCTATAGATCCCATAAATGCGGCAGAATTCTCTCAAGGACACCATCGAGTTCAGAGAAAAGCGCAGCCTGGGGTCGTGTAATAATAACCTTTTTAGGCTTGTGTGGATGCAGAAGGGGATCTAAGAGTGTGCAAAATAAATAAAAATAAATGTCAGGGCCCAAGCTATTTGGCAGAAGTCTATTGCAGCCTGAGCCGTCCACAGCTCCTTCCACTGCTGCCGATTGTCTTTGTCAGCCTTACCTACTAATTATCACGCTCAAAGAAATGCGTCTTTTTGGACTATTTCAGGTCTCCTCAAATTGTAGGAATGGCCTGGACGAGCTAGTTTTACCATGTTTTAAATAATAGAATAAATATGCAAACACTCCAATGTTGTGGTTCTTTTAAAAACAAAATAGACAGACAGCGTCACCTTGTGCTCGACTCTCATAAATACATGCTGGTGCTAAGCTCGGGCAGACACCAGCACAAATTAAGCACTGCCGCCTTATGCTTTTGTTTTGTTCTCAAAATTCACTGTCTCTAGGGCGTATACATGATCCCTGAAAATCTCAGTTAGAGATGGCATAATACACAACAAGGTTTAATTAAAAAATAATTGATTCTCTGTTTTGCTTTGCTTTTTACATTTCCTATTTTAACTCGGAGATTTATGTTAATGTATGTGATGTAACCAGCAGTGGCGGCTCCTCCACAATGGCGGAGGAGTGTTGCCTCACTGCCTGGCTCAGAGCAAGCAAATATAAAATAGAACGATGCTGTTTCATTGTTTTATTTTTACATTTGACGCCTCTTCTTAGCCATCGGTGTTGGAGAGGCAGGACTTAGGCATGGGAGGGAGAGGAGGAGTGCTACATGCACTCCACTCCCTGAGTGTGCATATGTGTTTTGGCCAGCCATTTCATAACGCCCAAAATACACATGCGTGCTTAGGTTTTCTCCAGCCCAACTGCATTGAGCAGCCGGGCTGGAGAAAACCCATAGACTCTCTAGTCTGAGCATGGCGTCTTTCTTGCCTGCTCAGACCAATCCCCGCGCTGCTCTGCAGCACAGGGATCGGATGGGAGTCTGGGTCCCAGAGGCTGCTGGGACCCAGAAAGTGGAGAGGTGGCAAACGCGATGCTGAAGACGGCCGGCCGTGGCATTAAAAGGTACGTTTTATTTTTAATATCGAACCCCCTCCGCCCAAGGCCTCCAGCGTGACCCCACCTGCCCTACCACCCTTTGTTTATAGCAGCCGCCACTGGTAACCAGTGCAATTTTAGAGAAAAAAAACAAAGCCACTGGCCCTTTTGCATCTGCTAAAAACAGATTCATGATATGGCCTTTGGGAGTTTATAGACTAAGGTTTGGGCGGGCACTCAAGTGGTGCAAAGTGACACAAAGTATTGAATAAAATTACTTACCATTATTGAAGCCTACCGTGACAGTGCAAAATTGTGCAGCGCCTCACACGCATCCATGCAACCCTCGGTTAAATAAACCCTTTGGTCTGTAATTGACTTGACCCTTGTGGCATACTGCTACAGAGTAACACACTGCCACATTTATACTACACCTTCCTTTAGTCATTTACGTCTTTGTCTAGGGTGAACACATTGCTTTCAGTCACTTGGATGCCACAGGAGTGCATCCTGACTCCAAAATGTTGTTCAGAATTGTGCTCTAGAGGGAGTCATTGAATGTTTCAGTGATTTGATGTCAGATCACTTTCTAATGTGGATATTAATTTAATCATTCTCTACTTGATCATTCTGCTGGCACTGGCAACAATAACCGTCATCCTTATAACTTGTTTATGGAGCATTTTAGGCAGCCTTTTTGCCACCGTGAATAGCTGCAAATCACACGTTACTAGAGTCTTGGGTGAGAATATGAAGTAGACAGGAAAGAAACCACAACACAGTGTACAAGGCAAGAAGCTGAAGCTGTCAGTGAAAAAGACATCTTAACATTTAGTGAAATAAATGATGTAAAATCAACACTAAGATCCAAACATAAACATTCCTCAAGGTCATTTTATCTGCTCTAAATAGCTTTACTTATTCCGTTAATCAAACTAATTTCTTGAAAAACTGAAATCCCAAAGTTGGGAATATTCCAAGGAGTGCAGAAGTCCCAATATTTTTCTTAGCAGGCCTTAGCCAGCCTGTCGCCAGCCCTGATTGACACCAAATACCAAGGGCCGGATTACAGAAAGAGCCCTGGAGGCGCAATGGGCATGTGTGCCCGCTTTATGCGCCCCTGGGGCACTTTGGTATCACAGAAGGCACTGCAGACACTTGTGCGGCCCCTTTTGCAATACTGAAAGTTCTAGCGCCCATGTAGTGCCCAGCGCTATCTCAAGAGGGCATTCCCTCATTTGCATGGGGGTGTAGCCCCCATGCAAATGAGCGAATCTCTTTGCCTCTGCTCCTGTGTTGTGTTATGGACGCGGGTGCAAAGGCAAAGAAGCTGCCATGAGATGCACTGAAGCTGAGCCACAAAAAGGTGCCGCGCTGCCAGTGAGCCTGCTGACAATAGCCTGCTGGAGGAGGAAAATGGAGTGCCATGGATCCCCTTGCAGGCGGGTGAAGTCACTCACTGCACTTGCCTGGAAAGGGATCTCCAATCCCTCCTCAAAGTGCAGGCAGGTTGCTGCCTGCACAGGGCCGGACTGGGCATAGCGGGCACCGGGCATTTCCCCGGTAGGCCGCTAGGGTGGGGGCTGGTTTTCGGTCCCTGGGGGGGTGTTTTTGTTACCAGGGTCGGCAATATCACCCCCTGCAACAAAATTGGCTGAAACCAGCCTTCGCACACTGCTCGGCTGCACTTCCCCTCACCCCAGGGGAGGGGGGGAAGCCAGCTGAGCAGTTTGCCAGGGCCGGTTTCTGTTCCCAGTCCAGTCCTGCGCCTGCACAGTGAAACAGGGCGCTGCTTTGAAGCAGCCCCTCTGTATTTAACTTGAATGGGTTGCCCCCAGGGCAGCAAGAGTATGTGGTTGCCCTGAGGGCAGCACCTTCTCTGTAATAGGGCTCACTTTCCCTGCTTGCGTACAGCGCACTTCTTTAAAGCTGCTCCATTGTGCAAATAGGAAATGTGCGCCTGGCGAGTAATAAGGGCTCTAGTCTGCCTAATCCTGCTTCCAACACTTGCCTCTTTGTTAGATCACCCTAGACTTCCTGTCTCTTTATTGCGCTCTTCCAGGTGCTTTGTCATTCCCAATCCCTTCCTTTTCCGGCCTCTCTCTTCTTCTGTTTCAAAGTGTCATAGTCAAAAGTCAGTCTCTCAATAAATGAGGGTCGGTGCCTTCCATCTGCAAACACTGGCACAAATTAAGCACTGGCTCCATGTAGTTCACCCTTTCAATTTCAATTTTATAGTTTGTTTGAAATACATTGGTGTAAAAAAAAAGCAATAAACTGAACATTCGCCTGCGTTCTCTGAATCTGTCTGAGTTGAGTTTGCCGAGGAAGAGGCAACTGACCAAGAACATTCACAGGTTCTAAAAATATAATTTACAATTTTAGCTTTTACATTTGGGGCTTGCATGTTGCATACAGGGAGGTCATGAACGGATCTGTCTCGCCAGCTTCTGAAGCTAGTAGAATTAATAAAGATACATCAACAGCAATCCGAAGCAGTGCCAAGGGCCGTGTATTTTACACATTTGTATGAAATGTTGGCAGCCACGCATTTTCTAAATCGTGAATCCATGGACAGAGATGATGCAAAGCCGCTGCTTACATTTATTCTCAAAGACACGAACAGCGGGGTAAACGCAATTCCTGTCTAAGGGTGATTGACAGGCCTGCGAATTAACTTTGCCAATTAACTTTGCCCAACGCGTGCCTTCTCCGTGCTTCTCTCTGCACAGCCCATCCCAAATTTATCATGAAGATTTTTCAGCGAGTACACCAAATTTCGTAATCAAAAATAGCAATTTCTTTGTCAAAACAAACAAAACGGCGATGTAACTGGTGTCATAAATTAATAGTAGGCGCATCAACTTATGTCGAGTAGCGCTAGGCATGTGATTGTCATCCATTTTGTTTTGTTCAAGGGGCTGCGTGGAGTGGAATGCGCAGCTAGTTACGCACACATACCTATTTGCGATTCTTTCTGCTTGAATAGATAATATTTTCATGGGTTTTGATTTTTCATGGAAAGTGTTCATCCTAACTTACACTTCAAGTTCAGGTAAGTGGCTGATTTTTTTTTTTTTTTTTTTGCATGGAATTTGAAATTTGGAGTGACACATCAGAGTGGGGCTGCTGAAAATAACCCTGTGGTACTCACTGCATGATGCATTTGCACTGATGCGCTCAGCTTTGACTTTCCCTACCCGCGGCAATATGCTGCGGCGTCTGTTAGCAATAAAAACATGCAGTTCTGGTTCAAGAATATTCAGAGATGCAGATAAAATTATATTTTACTGTTAGGACAGCCCCATGCCCCCAGCAACAGTGGTGTTTTGGAGACCATGTCTTTCAATCTGGTACCCCCTTGCGGCCATTTGTGGTAGCACTGTAAGAACGCTGCCTACAATAATCATAGCGTAGCACTACCTTTAACCATGCAAGGGCATATTTAAGAGCTCCTTTGCTTCGCAGAAAAGCATGGGTGTACATTATAAGCACATCACCTTTGGGAAGTAATGATCAATGCAACAACATTGAGATGTGATGTTTTCTCTCCTTTTTGTCCTCCTTTTCTTTGTAGGTGGAGAAGAAGGAATAACATCCTTTAATATTAAAATATAAGTGTATCTTTATTTTTAGAAAAGGAGAAGCTGTCTGCCCTTTCTTTCACTGGAGTAGTGTGAGAATCATCTTCTGCTCATACCAGGGAGGGAAACTAAGTGTGTAGCCCTGAAGAAGGCCTAGGACCCCGAATGGCTCAGTAGTGAGGCTGAAACATGTTGGCACTAGGGTCATAGGAAAATAAATATCCAAGTGACCCTTGCATTTGCTTTGTTTTAAAATCCCATACTGTTCCAAGAATAAAGGAGTACCGGGAACAGTCTGAGGACTTTTAATCTTTAAGACCCCCTGGCCATATCTTCAAAGAGTTCCCTGAAATATGGTCGAGCCCACCCGGACTTTTTAGGTGACTGGGAGACCCGATGATGAAGCATGACACCACTAGGGTGCGTGAGGGTAACTAAAACAAAAGGAATTGATTCCTTTCCCCCGACCCGGTGGGTAAAATCTAAGTCACTTCATCAAAACACTCTCCCAGGGTATTTAATGTTATCTCTACATTAAGTGGGGTACTGTTTGTGATTCTGAGTCTGCCAAGGGAGGGTGTGCTCCCACCAGATATTTCCTCTCTGCCCTTGTGACACAGGAGGAGTGTCCCTCCTCTCTGTGCCCTAGGTTTACAGCTATAAATAGCTCACTATGGCCCGTTTATAAGATGAACAGTACTGAAAGGGAGCAAACTACTCATGAATAATTATCAGCACTGTGCAGTAAAAACCCATGAGTACTGGAAATTATGAGTTAAACCACGAAGAAGGGAGAATTATTGTGCAGACCCAGATTTAGCATATAACAAAACAATACAGTTGCCAGTACTGATACTCCTTTCTGAAATTTTCAACTGCGGTGCATGAAACAATCTATGTCAGCCTGAAATGACAATTAAACCTTTTATTTCTCAAAAGCAATTGCTTTCTTTTTTTCTTTTATTCTTTATTCAAAACAATACCTCTTTTTTGATTTTTGGAGACAATTACAAAACATTCAAATACAAAAATCTATACAGATTTATACAACTCAATACTCATCTCATACATCACCACCTAAACTCTCTCTCTACCCACTCATCTTTCATTCCACATTTACCACTTCCAAACCACACTGCACCACAAAAAAGGCCCTGCCTGGCAAGGACCTTGCGTTGTTGTGCCAAACAATTGGTTAATGTTTTTTTCAGAAATGTGCACCAATTATGTTTTTTGAATTGAAGAAATTTGAATTTTTCGGATATTGGTGCACTAAAGGATGTAAAAAAAAGTTTGATGTTTGGTTGTGCCCCTTTGTTTAAAAATGGATAGGGACAGTTTAATACCAGGCAGGGCCTTTTTTGTGGTGCAGTGTGGTTTGGAAGTGGTGAATGTGGAATGAAAGGTGAGTGGGTAGAGAGAGAGTTTAGGTGGTGAAGTGTGAGATGAGGTTCGAGTTCTATACATCTGTATATATTTTTGTATTTGAATGTTTTGTAATTGTCTCCAAAAATCGAAAATGAGGTATTGTTTTGAATAAAGAATACAAGAACAAAAGAAAGCAATTGCTTTTGAGAAATAAAAGGTTTAATTGTCATTTCAGGCTGACATAGATTGTTTTATGAGCCGCAGTTGAAAATTTCAGAAAGGATATCAGTACTGGCAACTGTATTGTTTTGTTATTTGAGGGCTCAGCCTTACTGATTGGAGCCAAGACCCATTGTTGTTCCTTTCTCAGATTTACCATATGGCATCCCACATGCACTTCCCTTTCCAGTAGGGTTTCACACACACATTTACGCGTGCTTTAAGCAGCTGGTAAAAGTGTGTGGGGACTGTGGTAAAAGTATGTTGTAGGGCAGGGACGGGTGAAGGGAGGAGTGGAGAATGTTGGCTGACAGGTAGTGGCTTGTAATGCTACCCCTGTGTCTTGTTTGGGGTTTGTCAGTTACAGTAATGAGATGCACACCTGCTCTTCATATTTTTCTTTGCTTTATCCAATGTTATTCCAAGAATGCGTGCACACTGGAATGGTGCCATGCCCATAAGACACCTTGAAAGACACAACTTATTAAGGGAGGGGCACAGCTAAAGCATGGGAAACCTGGAAAATGGCATAATATTCCTCGTGTGGAGCTAAGAATAAAATTCATGTTGAAGAGAGGATGAAAAGAAATGTGAGGAATATAACGAACAAATTGATTAATATGAAAGAGAAACTGACATAATCGCCAATCCGGCACAGCGTTGCTGTGCTACTGGAGGGGGCGAGATGACGCCCCCCTTAATAAGTTGTTTGGGGTTTGGGCAGAGGTCATTGAAACGAGCCGGTCTGCATTGCAGTCACAGAGATTTTACCTGCTGGATTTTCCACCCGGTAAAATCAGATTTGTTGTTCTCACACCCAGTAAATAAGCATGCAGGAACACTGGACCTCTAACAATGGTAAGGAACAGAATTGCAGACTGGAATTCTGATCTGCACAGTTGTCAATTGGGGCCCATGCCATTGGGCACCTTGCAAGTGGGCTGACTAAGTATAGAGCCCAACATATTGATTCACAAGAAGCAATGAAAGCATAAACAAATCCTCCTCTACCTGACGCAGTAAAACAACTTTATTGTGTAATTAATTAAAACCATTACAGTTTTAGCATAAAATGCACCACATATGACAACATACTTATTTACACTTTGAGTTGCGTGGCTTTAGGTGTCTAAGTGCGTACACTGTGCCATTTGTGATACAACCAGACAAGGGTTTAACCCCTTCTGTGCCACGCCCTTTCCCCCTCCTGTGCCGGGCGTTACATTAGTGGGTGGGGTTCATGACGAGATAGTCTCGTCATGGGCACAGCGCGACCGTGCTCCATGACGAGACTATCTCGTCATGGGCACAGAAGAGGTTAATGTAAATCTCTTTTGGAAGCAGCAGCCCATCGTATGTGCCATATCCTTTTAAAATAATGACTTGCATATCTAAAATGCTTTCAGTTGCAGTCTGGGACTTCATAGCATTATAAATACATATGGCACTACTCCTCAGCGCACCCACTACGATTCAATTCTGTGATTGTCTAGTTTCACACACAGACATCAGCAGTGATGGCATTATCCAACTGAGCTTTCATTACATGGAAGAATACATTTTCCACCTACTATTTAACTTGCCTTATTATTCATTTGAGGTGTGGGTTATTTTTTGTATGTCTTTACCTGAGGATGAAAGGCCAACACAATAGTTGAAGAATATATTCTTCCATAACCCCTCCCCCATTACACCCAGGATCACAGTTCTCATACATTTTTATGCACTTCAAGCTCTGGTTAACCTGCAAAATATTTTGCAAGAGGCTGCCATTGAGTCCCTTCTCTGCACCAGTTAAAGAATCATGTGTGTACTGAAAGCTGAGCAGCCCGGCTAAGCCATTCCACGAGAGGGGAGCTGGAACCCTTTAGACCAAAGTGCCTGCAACGTCACCTACTTTTATTTGGGGAACAACCTTTACAACGCAACTTTTACAACGCACTACCATTACAACGAAACTGTTACAATGCGAGTGCATTGACAACGCAGGACATTACAACGCAAGTCTTTACATCGACTTGCACTAGATGGCGTGCTAACATTAAAAATAGTGTAGTTTACTATCCCAACACCTTCCCTACTGTTACGTGGACTGGAGTTGGAATAGTAAATTACACTTTTTTAATGTTAGCACGCCATCTAGTGCAAGTCGATGTAAAGACTTGCGTTGTAATGTCCTGCGTTGTCAATGCACTCGCGTTGTAAAACTTTCGTTGTAACAGCATGCGTTGTAACAGCATGCGTTGTAACGTCATACATCCCTTTTATTTTGCATTTTTACAAGGCTTGTGAAGCTTGCAAAGTTGTGAAAAAGGCGCTTTATGACCCTTTACAGCAGCCGCTATTAACTATTGCAGTCACCGTGAGAGGCTGTGGCAGTTCCCTGTTGAAGATGCGGCCCCATCACATTGACTATCTAGAACCTGAGCCCTGATCCATGTGCTGCCCATGCTTCATTGCCAAGTTCCTTTCAGCAAACTCCCCCACTCCTACACTATACCCAGTGTGTCCTTGTACTAACCCCCCTAGTTTCCTCAACTCCTGCCAGATGTCAAATGTACTTTTTCCAGTTGCAGAATGTTCTGCCTCTCAAAGGCCAGGTGACTTGCAAAGTCAGGAATCTTTGTGTGGCTTTGTGGAGGGCAAAGTTTCCCCATATGTAAACCTTTTCACACCTCAAGGGGCCAGTTTAATTTAGAACATTGTACCCTCGGTGGATGGAACTTTCTAAAAGCATTACCACCTTCCCTTCATCAGCCTATAATGCGAATAGAGGACCTATAAGGGCCAGCATAGCTCTCAGCAGCAGACTATTATATGATGCTACAAATCATTCAGACTTTGCATTCACAAAGTGCTAACTTTGCGAATGCAAACTCTTGAGTATCAATCCAAAGGTGTTTATTTCGCATTTCTGAAAGAATAGCACGTGTTTTACCATTTGTGGAGCTGATCGGTGGTTTGCACTTGATAAAGGTTGAAATGAAGGCTGTTTGAAGACCTAGAGAATGGCAAGCCACCGCAATGATAATTCAAGATAATGCTATGAATCTAAAATAGGATTGAGTACGTTGTTCAGAACAGCAGAAACATTTACCTTGACCGTTCAGGCAACACCACCAACCTGCAATCTATTCACAAGAAGTTAATGCTCAAACAAATCACCAGAACCAACATTTTGGGCTTCTTGGAAGAGAGCACATTGAATGCACTCACATACTTTTAGTTGGCGACAACCAGTACAATGCTATTTTCCTAGAGATAAAAAATAAAACAAACGTTATTGACTGTGCAGTTGGTGCTAGAGCCCATCGCAGACATACAACACTATCTAAGGCATGTACTAATTTTTTTGTGCGTTACATCAGTTAAAAATAACACTGACTGCCTTTATCCTAAAGAAAGATTTATTGAATAGTATAACCACCTTGGGACGAAGGTGTACTATTTTTTGGAAATCTAAAAAAAAACTCTTACATTTAATATACTCCATCTCTTCCCTGCTCTCTGGAATGTAATGCTTTTTGCTTGCAATGAAATATGCCTGTGGTTGATCTGGGCACAGGGAACTATGTAACTCCAATAACTACTTGAGATCAAAGTATGGATTCAAAGAATGGCCTGTGACATCTGTGTTCAGTCTTGACCATTTCTGGAACAGGACCACTGTGAAATATGTAGAGTGATCTGGGGCTAGGCAACACTACGTGTGCAAAACCATTTCTAAATTAAAGCCGATATATAGTTGAATGTTAAATTATTCAGTCAATTGCCGCCTATGGACAGATTCAGGTCTGTGAAGGGGAGCCTAAGATGGCGTCTGTCTTTGCACCGGAGCTTTTTTGCTTACGTTGTGTCATGCATTTGCAGTGTTGAGTTGTTAACACTGGTTGGGACGTCTTATATCAGTCATGCGCATGCCACTTCTTGGAACTGAAATGTCGAACATCTGCTTGAAACAGAAATTCATTTCCTCGTTTGCCCTTTCTACAGTCTGCGATGATGAATGCACAGGACTCCTTCTCAACGACTTGACTCGCCTCTACCAGATGGCCATGAGCGTCAATTTCACTGGCCCGTTGCCACCGCCCTACAAAATACTGAGCGGTTTCGAGAATAGGACGCAGGAGCTGAAGGTAAGCTTGCGTCATCGCGTCATCTGTTGACTCACGCGAGCACAAATTATCATAATTATAGAACAGAAATACCTACAATTTTTATCTTTTATAAAACATAGGATTCTGTACTTCCAGTATAAATGAACGACTCTCATGTTTATAAAATAGGCAACTAGTCGTCAATTATAAAGAAAGGATGCTAGAACTCGACTATAATAGGTTATTGCAGTCGAGTTCCAACATCACAATGCCAGCTGCCAGCAGCCAGGTCAAAGGCAGGTCAGGTCACAGAGCAGAATTCAAGCAGCTGTTTAAATGTAAAGCACTGAAAACAGAATGCTGCTTTCATTTTTCTGCTCTATTTAAAATGACAGTTAATTTGTTGTGCTCCTCAGTTAAAGAGAAAAGCTAGAAAATTCTTCTGCATATTTCTACACATTCACTGCTGCAGCTTCTAAAACAAAAGACTTGTGTTGAACTGTTTCCATTATCTGTTTACAGCAAATATCTAACAGGTTTGAGATGAGTTTAATTTTTCACTAGTGATTTTATTTGTATTCTTCATGTCTGAAAACATGCTTGCTCTTTCATATGAAAGAGCTACACACCAAGGTTTTAAGTGGATTTAGGGAAAATGATGTTGGGACCATGCATCGTTTGGGATAAAATACCCCCGTCATACATGATAAGGATATTGCTAGTCATCTCAGAATTCCAGAAACGTATAAAGTAAACATTGAATGTGTGACCCTCTCTCATACACATGTGTTACTTGTACGTTCTACATGAACACAATTGTTATAGGTGACCATGCTATAGATACAAGGATACTTATCCTGAATGCAAAATACAAAGGCTGGCAGTAGTTTCAGTTTAATGCTGAATTCGTGGACAAATTAGTCATGTGTATGATGAAAAGTTGGTGCCAGTGGGAAAGTGAGCAGGCAAAGAAAGTATGCTATGACATGACCACAATGTGAAGGGTGATAAAACATCATAATAAATACACAAGTAAGTTAATAGAATGTACGATCAAGGTTTTAAATGACTGATATGACGAATAATATGTTTGGGTGACTTGGACTGTCAATTATTGAATATAAATATTATTGCTGTTGGGTTGTTTTGACTCAAATGCTGGAGAGTAATCTGGATTTAAAATAGAGACTACATAGGGGTGAATCCTAAATAAATAGTTGGCAGGACTAATTAGCATTTTGTGTTCAATTATTTCAGAGGATGGGATTTAATTGGAAGGGACACTTAAAAAATATTCTTGAAGAGATATTACAGGAAGTGACATCTTCATAAATACCAGCGAATGGAAATGTAATCAAATAACATCAAAAGTGAGCATACAGAGATACACCGGTAATAATGGCCCATGTTAGTGCTTGAAGCGATGGGCTAGCATTAGCACTGTTGAAAATGAAATTAGCTCTAGTGTGACTACAGTGATATTGTTCATAACCCACCTCAACACCACACTCCAAATAACCAACCCCAGACCTCTCTCTCTCTCTCTCTCTCTCTCTCTCTCTCTCTCTCTCTCTCTCTCTCTCTCTCTCTCTCTCTCTCTCTCTCTTCTCCCTCTCTCCTCCCCTCCCTTATCCCCTTTTACTTGTTTTGGTAGAAGGCAACAATATACAATTAGTGCAACTAGAAAGAATTGTGTAGTCTTTGCACTTTTACTAATAGGAATTGGGCATTTCAGGCCAATTCACAAATGCTTGGAACAGCATGTAAAAGAGAACTCCTCTACTACTACTTCCAGTGCTCATAAATAATTTTGTGAATTGGCCCCAAAGTGCTTATTTGTATTGAACTTGAAAAACACTATAAACGTATCTTCCTAAACCTTTGTTGGTAATAGATCTGTGACTGTCAAATAAAGAGTCCTTTAAGAATAGCCTCTAACCTTAGTCCATTTAGTGGGTTACACATAGGGTGCTGCAGCCCTGCTGCCCAATGCGATAATTTAATAATGAATGCGTTGGATGGCCAAGTCTTGAGCAAATCTGAGTGGCTGCTTCCTGTGAGAAGGTGGCCTGGTAAATGCTGTCCACTAATTAAAGTGGGCACCCTGTACCAGCCCACATGGCCCTTATGATGTATGAGGTCAAAGATAACCTTTAGAAAGCTATCCCAGTGGTAGCTGTGGAGAGCAGCCTTCAGGCTTAATCTTGAAGGAATGTAAAGCAGCTTGTTTTACCAGAATATCACCTCCTGAATGACCAAATGAAAGGAGAACCACACAGTAGTTATATAAAAACATGTATTTATTACTATAACACTGTCTACTTACCTCTACACGAGATTAAAACATAAAGCACACAATACTGAATCAATAGAACATTCGTAAGTAGCACCATACACAGCGGGCTCCAGGAGGAGACCGACCCATATACAAAATAATTGGTACAACAATCACAACTTGACTAGACTCAGTGCCTAGAGCACGTATATATATATATATATATATATCAACTCCACACTCCCTTCTATGCAAAAGAGAGTCGAGCACACACGGGTTCACCAAAGACACTGCTTTATTCCTGGCTATTGGCATGATGCGTTTCATCATAATTGACTTCCTCAGATGCCGCCAAAAATGTTCAAATCATTCTCCGCCCACATTTAAAGCTGCATGCCCCTCTCCGATTGGCTGAAGCACCGCCGATGGTTGTGCACGGCGGCGGTGTGATATATATTGGTGTGATCAAGGCAGTGAATGCCGAAACGCGTCGCAGCTTAATTGTGGAATAAACGCTTGATTTTCAGAAACCACCCCATGTCGATGTCTGGTTCATGGTGTGGAGAATCGGATGTGGTGTATATGTATGAATGTATATATATTATTATTTTATTTTTTAAAGGGACCCAAAACGAATCCACCTGGGATAGAGCAAAATGCAGATATCCTTCCAAAGTGTTTTATCACTGTTTGTGAATTGTGTGTTCCTACTGACGTGTAGGGGAGCACAATGCTTTGTTAAAATAACCCTCACCCACCAAAAGGACCCTTGGTGGCATGCTTCATCATCGGGTTCTTCCCGCTGCAGGACGGGCGTGCTTTGACCTACGAAGACGCGGGAGCACTTAGTAGTGAATATACTATGTGTAAGGCAGGAGTGAGAGTGGAAGGGTCAAACGTGTAGATAGTGGAGTACGTTAAAAAATACCTGGCTGTGTGGAAAAATAAATGTTAATGTTCCTTCTAGCTGGTATTATTAAAAGTGGGGAGTGGAGGTACTGTGCTACAATGAGCTACCACCTCCTGAGTCGACATGTTACAAAGCCATCCCCATGGATTCTCATCAGGACCCTAGAAGATCCCATTACCACTCTTATGAAAGAACAACAATGTGGTCTTCTACTCAATCAAGCAGAAATAATGCATATAAAAAATGACATGCACTTGATACTATACCCTAATCGGTATGGTTCCTTAAGCAAATAACACGGCGAGGCAGTACCCTGAGCGAGTGAGCAACCTTGACGAATGTGTGACTACAGGCACTCCTCCCCTCCCGTGAAAATGCTCATGGGGCAATAGCTTGGTATTGTAAATACTTAGTTAAGGAACCATACCTATCAGGGTATGGTATCAAGTGCATGTCATTTTTTATATGCATTATTTCTGCTTCCTGGTGCACTACTAGTATGGGGATGGAATCCCCTCGGCTATTGAGGGTCCTTGAGGGCAAACTAGCCCCCCTGTTACCTCCAATAAGACTCACACATTTGGATTGCTGAGAGGTAGTCAACGGCTGCACCCCTTTTCTCCACTACTGTGGAAACACACTTCCTACCCCACTGCTGGTTGGGGAAAGATGTCCACTTTAGTTCTGAGGACCTAAGAAGTAAAATGGAATTCATTCCCTAACCAGCATCGCACCAGGGCAGCATTTGCAGAGTGCTGGAGAAAGGGCGCTTGGCCTCCAAGTCCTCTCAGCAATGCCGCTGCCTGGGAGTTACTCAGGGTGATAGAAGGGGTTCCTGAACCCATGGACCCTTATCATCACAGGGGAATTCATCCCCCAACTACCACTGTGCCAGGACGCCTGTTTGAAGAGTGGTGGTGAAGGGGGCATGCCCTCCGGCGACTTGCCGGAGGTTTTAATTTTTATTTATTTTAAACATTTATATTTTATTTTAATCCACAGCAACAATAAATAAATATATACATCAAATCCATGACATCTTGTACCACATCACATATCTGAGTTGATAAGAGGAGAAATTTCATAGTTAGATTAAAACAGATAGATAGACTACATACAACTAAATACAAGAACACAAAAAAAGAAAAAAAACCACTAATACCTTTTAAGTCTTTCATATGGTCAATCATGGGGTCCCATATATATATACACCAAGTTTACGCCTTCTCACTCCTTTGACTGAGTAGAGGCTATGCTCCAGATTAAACATACTATAAAATCTGGCTCTTCACATCTCGAAGGACTGGGCTTCCTGCTGCAACTACATGGACGATATGCACAACCGAGCCACCGCTGTGGCTATGAACACTAAATATCAGAATTTATACGCAGGTAGCCCTTGCTGCAAGTCTTCCCCAATTTCTAAGAGCATCATAGAGGTTGAAATCTTTCTCCCGGCCCCTGTTATTTCTGACAAGAACCTTTCAATATGGGTAACAAGATGTGTCAATTTATCACATGCCAAAAAACATATGTACAATATCAGCGGTATCTGCTCCACAACAAAAGCATTTCCCATCATTTACTCTGCCCCACTTCAACTTCTTTGCAGGGGTGTGGTAGAAATCGAGCAGTGTCTTAAAGTGCTGTGCTTTTAAATTGGCCGATATCAAGATTTTCCCTGCTATATCTATTGATTGCTCCCAGACGATTTTCCCATTTGAGGTTTTGCATATCAAGATCGTCCCTCCTTGTCTCGAATAACAGATTGTACAGTACCCCTATCTTACCACGGCGCCTGATAGATTGTACTCATTTTTGTGGTTCTATCATAATTTGCCGTTTGTCCAAGAAATCACGAATTGATAAGAACTTAAAGAATTGATTCTTAGGCAGATGATACTGATCAGCCAATATTGAGAAGGAGGAGCACAGACCCCCTTCATCTTAAAAATCCCCAATTTGCGTAATGCCTTTAAGTCTCCAGTTATCGACCATCTGATCCCAAAAGACCACAGGCAGTACTGTTGTTGCAGATGTGGGCATATAGTATGACAGCCCTTCAATCAGGAGGCTTTTCCGCACTACCTTCCACACCTTAAAGGTAGTAACCATGATCTTAAAACAAGTTTTTTTGTAGTAGCTGCCTTCCAACATTTTAAACAAACAGTTCTTAACTTCAGTTCCCAAGACCATCTGGTATATAGATGGGACCTCAGCGATATTACACACCTCTTCTCCTGTTAAAAGTATCCGCATGTTCTATAATATGCAAGCATTCTAGTAAAGTGTAAAGTCTGGGACTGACCACCCTCCTTTCTCCGGAGGGAGAGTCATAAAACGCATCGCTCTACGTGGTTTCCCCAGAACCCATAAAAATCGAGCACACATTGATTGTAGTTGTTGCAGCTGATCACAGGAGAGTTCCAGTGGAACTGACCTAAAATAATAACGAACTTTGGGCAATATATACATTTGGAGAATATTACATCTTCCAACCAGTGAGAGATGTAAACATTCCCACCTCTCCAAAAGTTGCCTCACATTAGCCAAAATGGCCCCCCAATTGACCTTTAGACACGCCCTAATTCTCATTCCCAGATATGTTGCTTCTTTAACTATTCTGGGATCATTATCAGTAGTTTGATTCGTGAAGATAATCTGAGTTTTGGCGACGTGCAGTTTATAACCTGAGACGGAACCAAACATATATGCTAGTCGTTCAATTTCTGGCCTAGCTGCCACAGGATCTGGTGTTACGACCGCTATGTCGTCAGCATATGCAAGAACACAAAAGCGATCTTGCCCTGTAGTGACAGATTTAATCCCAGAGCTTCTCTCCAACATATTTAGAAAAGGATTAATGTATAAGGCAAATAGAAGTGGAGAACAGGGACATCCCTGTCTCGTCGCTCTGGAGACACGCACTGGTTCTAATTCTAGCCCCATCGTACATATCCTGGCCATGGGAGATCGATATAAAACCTGAATAGCTTTAATAAACCCAGGGCCAAACCCCATGTGCTGCAAAACCCCACAAAGGAAATCCCAAGCCACACGATCAAAGGCCTGTTCAGCATCTAAAAGAATCAGCACAAACACTACAAAGAACCGTTGCCATGTCCAGTAGGGTCACAACTCTATTAATGTGATTAACGGTGCCCCTGTTAGGTATAAACCTATTTTGTCTTTGAGCAACTAACGAGGAGATAACTTTGGCCAGCAGACTTGCTAAGATTTTAGCATATATTTTCCCATCGCAATTGACTAGGGATATTGGTCGATAAGACCCTGGGATATCTGTTGGTTTATCTTTCTTTATAAATACAATATTTGCCTGATCCCAGGATACCGGCACCGACCCACTTTGTGCTGCTTTAAACACGTCACCCCGAGTGGGAAGGGTATGCTCAGACGTGAGTCCCTTGCTCTCCATGCCACTGGAATCAAGCTATCCTGGCTGACGAGGGCTGAAAGCCCGAAACCGGTCCTAGGATGCTTGTTTCCAGTCCAGGGAGGACCTGGCTTGGCAGTTCGGGCTGGACTGTTCCCATGGGGCACAGGGTCAAGACTGATTTGCATATGGCTGGGTTCAAACTGGAATGGCATGGTGAGCAAAAAAACGATGGATTTAGGCCCAGATCTCTGTACTGGGGTGAATGTATGACATTGTTCTGCATTCTGTCCATCAATTGTTATTTTTGCATTTGTCACCCCGAGTGGGAAGGGTATGCTCAGACGTGAGTCCCTTGCTCTCCATGCCACTGGAATCAAGCTATCCTGGCTGACGAGGGCTGAAAGCCCGAAACCGGTCCTAGGATGCTTGTTTCCAGTCCAGGGAGGACCTGGCTTGGCAGTTCGGGCTGGACTGTTCCCATGGGGCACAGGGTCAAGACTGATTTGCATATGGCTGGGTTCAAACTGGAATGGCATGGTGAGCAAAAAAACGATGGATTTAGGCCCAGATCTCTGTACTGGGGTGAATGTATGACATTGTTCTGCATTCTGTCCATCAATTGTTATTTTTGCATCTGCTTTAAACACGGCCAGCATATCCACTTTTAGCTCCTGAAAGGAGGTCTTGTAAACTTCCATGGGTAGCTTATCGGGCCCAGCCGCCTTACTCCTAGTCAGTATGGTTATGGCCTCTTCCAATTCCTCAACAGTGATCAGTCTATCTAAAACCACTGCCTCCACCTGCCCCAGCCGCTCATAGACTAGATTTTGTAGCTCTATCTCACTAGTCTGTCCCCCTGCCCTTTCTTCTGCATATAGCTATTCATAGAAGTTATGAAAGATTTTTAATATCTCCTGGGGATTGTGTACCCAATTACCCTGTGTGATTTTCATACCATCGTTTCTTTGCTAAGCTTTTTATGAGCGGAGACTTTGTGTTAGACAGCGCCCCGTGGCCTCGCCGTATTCATAGCCGTTCTCCTTATAAAGCTGGTATTTAATAGCATTATCCTTGCTCCACTGCAAATTAACATTGGCTTTCCATCGAGCAACATTGGTTTGCAATTCAATGATATCTCTATCTACCAAGAACCCCTGGGCTAAATTTTCTTCAGCTGTTTTGAGTTACATATATAATTCCGAACTACTAACTTTGCTTGCCTCTGTTTATACAATCCATAACTCAAGACTTCCCCCCCTAAAACTCACACATACCGACATGAGGTAGAGTTGCGATTATTCTCCAAAACTCCTTAATTCAACCCTTCATATGGTCAATGAACATAGTGTCCAAAAAGAGCTTCCTGTTGAATGTAAAAAACACTTGGAACCATATGGTTGCTTCGATCAAGAATATCCATCACTACTGGGCCATGGTCAGAGGGGATCCTAGAAAAGACTTGTATCTTGGCTCCTGTCAATAATACTGGTGACACAAAAAAGTAATCAAGTCTAACTAAGTTTCTATGTGGATGGGAGTAGAACGTATATCCCGGGTCTGGATCTTGCAGTGTTGCCCATACATCGACCAGACCGTGATCAGTCAGTAAGTGATATAGTGCCTTAAACACCTTAGGCTTCCTGCCCTTGTAATTTTGTGTGCCCGGTTGTAAATCCCTACCACCCAGATGTATATTAAAATCCCCGTAGAGAATAAGTGGGGTGGGCCATAAACCCAGTTCCACATTTAACCCCTCCAGGACTGAGACCTTGTCAAAATTAGAGCCATATACTGTACATAGGGTGAACATAGCTCCCCCCACAATGCATTCCAAAATAGCCCAGCGACCTTGTTTGTCTACAAACACTCGACCTGATTGCTGGATTTCTCATTTAGCTAATGCTGCGACCCCCCCGAGTCATTGTGGATTGTTGTATTGTTGTGAGCATGCCAATACTGCATAACCTAATTCTGTTAGACTTTTCCACTTACGCCAGATTATGTGCGTTTCATGCAGACACACTAGGTCAGGATGACTCACCCACAACTCTGCAGCTACTCTTTGTCCTGTATTATTATTATTTAGCCCACAGACATTTAAAGGACAAATACGTAGTCCTGATTTAACCATCCTCTCCCCCATTAAATGTGGCTGCGTTACCTCGTTCATTACTTCTATTGTGTGGTATTTGCTCTTTCATCCTAGTCATATTTATCATGCTGTGGATTGCTTTTTCTTCTTTTTTACCCCCATATAACCCACCCCACAATCCCCCACTTGCCCAGACTTCTCCCCCTGCCCAACCTAGCTGGATTAAGCAGAAAGGCTTGCACACTTTTGCCCTGAAATGGTGCAATGAGCTGACGTAAGTGCCAGCGCCTCTCCACCGTTTGATGTAAAAAATCTGCCCCTTTCCCTGCCCTCTTTCTATCAGGGCGCGCAAGATCAGATACAGGTTCGCTGGCCAAAAAGTTATTGAATTATATTACTGTTGCTCTTGGTCTGGGTGCGGCTTGTCCTGGTCTTGCCCGAGGAGAGAACGGGAATCGATGCGCTCTTTGGATCTCTCGCTGCTAGTCCCACTGCGTCAGTTCTGAAAAGCTTCTGAGAATAGTTCAATAATATATTTGCGTGGATCCTGGCCTTCTGTGCCCTCTGGGATTTGCAGGGCTCTCAAGTTGTTTCTCCGGAACCGGTTTTCCAAATCGATCAACTTCCATTGTGTATCATCTTTTAGTGACTGCATGGCCTCCGATGCCGCCTTCTGAGCTGCCAGCTCATCCTCCAGGCACGAAATCCAAGCTTCCGCTTCATTAAACTTTTTGTTAAATTCGGAACATGATTTTACGATATGTCAGACAGAATTCTGCAGTTTACGACAAGCACTCTTTGTCCGCTGGCTCTCGGTGCGTGTCTCTTCCCTGTGACTAATTATAGTTTGGTATATCAGGGCTAATGAGATCTCCTCAGATCTGTCTGCTGTATTCTCTTTTTTGGGCTCTGGGATGCGCCCATTGCCAGCCCCTATCTCTGCCAAGAAGGAGTAGTCCCATTACAGAGCATTTCTACCAGCCACCTGCATAACCCCTTCTCTCAAGTCCTGGTTCTTACGGACCGTCCGAGGTCTGGCTTCCGGAGTATCCACACCTGTGTCATCGGGGTGCCTGCTACTCAGGTTACTGTATCCACTGCCATGGGAGCCCCCTCTTGCCTGAAATTTCAAGATTGACTTTGTCTCGTCATCGTAAGAGTCTGAATGATCAGACAGGGAATAAAAATTATCCCCAGAGTCTATCTTCTTTGTTATGGTCTGGGTATTGCCCTTACTCCTAGCACCTGAAATCTCTGATTTTGAAAGGGACACTCTCTCAGATACGGCATTAACTTTTAGCGGGGCTGGGTATGTCCAATGGCGCGGTATCATGATTTTGATCACGTTCTGCTCTTTCCACGGTCAGGATTTCACCCTCTGTGGCATGCATCGTAGTGCCAGCATCAGCTAAGTTCGACTTTTCAGCAGCCAGATCCCCCTCCACAGATCCTTGTATCGCAGCAAGACCTGGGATTTTACCTTTCTCTGCCATCTGTTGAATACCTTCACTCTCAGGAGTATGTGGTAAAGCATTCTGTGCTTTTTTCTTTGCTTTTCCTGCAGAGAACAAAGGGGCGCTTACCAAGGTTCTCATTTGGTGCACAGTCACGTATTTCCCCCAAGGATTCTCCCATGTTGCCATTCTTGCCTGCTTTAGACAATGTAGTGGTGCTAGCAGAGTTATTGACAGCTCTGGCTCCAGCCCCCGCAGTGTCAATCAGGGGACAAGAGCTCACTCTCCCAGCCTTGGGAGGCATCGTCGGATCAGTCGACTCAGCTCCGCCCTTTCCCCTCACACTTCTGTCTGCCATCGTGGCCGCACTACACCACAAGCGCCGATTCCACAGTACTCTCCAATGCAACCCAGTGAGCGGCTGTAACCTGCTTGTTAGCGTCGCAGCCCCAGCTCTAATCATGCCGGACAGGCTGTCCTCTAGATTTTGGTAAGTTTTGTTATAGCTGTGCTGGCATTATTGGGGGCTTTTTCTTCCCCTTACTGCTTCACCCTTTGTGTAAGCGGGACGACTGGGAGTGCCAGCTCACACGTCCGATCAAGCGGACGCCATCTTGCCCCCCCCCCAAAAAAGTAAAAATGTTTTTAAGGGAAGGGGACTTCATGACCCTTACCTTCCCTGGGCAATTTTCGGTCCGGGGGACACCATCCCCCAAGGTCCACCCCTATATAAGAGGAATTAGAGTAGTGGGCGGTGGAGGAGGTATTAACTCGACGTAAGGAAATCTGGCGATTTTCAATGGGGAGGTGGCATTTTTCCTTCCCCTCCTGCATTCTGACTCAAAAAGCCAAAGGAGAAGCGGTGACTGGGCACCGTGAAAGCCGATGCTTAACTGTGAGGACTGTGAAGCTTTAATAATTTTCTCTCGACAAGGCCTTTCCTAACCCCAGAATTGTATTGCATAGGTGTTGGTATTGGAACTGCTGGTTATTTTAAATGCGACAGGAGGATGTGCTCTTCTCCATTTGGGAACGGCTCTTTACTATTACCCACATCCAGCTCATTTGTGAGTTTAGATTTATTGCAGTGCAAATCTGGAGACATTGCTTGTACAAGAGACAATACCTATTGGGTCTTCTCTAATATTTCAATTCGGGGTAAATTTCCCGATGTGGTGTGCCCTAATGTTATCAGCTCTGGCTTCAGATTGTATTTACGCACAACGTATGGATTGGAACTGTGTTGTTGGAGGGGACACCTCAAGCCCTAAATTTCTATCCGGGGGCTTATAGATAACGAAGCACAGGAGTCCACACTTTGGTTTTTTTTGGACCCTGAGCAGGCCTAGGGGGTCAGGATGTTTCTACCCTGCCCCCTTTTCTTGTTTTTTATCTTTGTTTTACTGTTTTCATGTGACTCGGTTACATAGTCACAAGATGGCTGCCAATGCTTCCTAGTTTGGAGTGTTGGCAGCCAATCAGAATGAAGCTCGTGCTTGGGAGAGTTCGCTAATCCTCCTCGGTGCTCAGATATCGATTTGTTTATTTTTTTAATTTCTCAGGAACTATTGAATGGATTTACACCATTTAAAAAAAGATCGCTTTCTGAACCAAGAGTTATCTTTTTGCCAAATTTGGTGTAATGCCGTTCAGCAGTTCGAGCTGTAGCCTGTTCCAAAATTCCTATGGAAATTAACATGGGGAAAACAAGTTTTGGGACCCTCTTTTTTCTCTGCCCCCGCATGACCAATCACCCCGAAACTTTCAGGACAGGAGCTGACTTGAGGGAACCATTAGTTTTGAAAAATTTTGTAAAGATTCGTCAAACGGCGCAAAAGATATTGACAAAAGAAAAAACGCTTTTTGAATAGAAACAAGGTCTGAACTATAACTACCTACTGGCACCTGCCAGTAGGCAAACAAAAAAAAGGAAGAATAAAGTAATTTAGAAGCACCAACCTGGGTCTGTATTCGTTCCTGGATGAATCCTATGTGTGGCGGAGATATTTATTTTGGCATAATGTATTATTGTGATAGTTTTTAATGACCTTACAATAGTAAATTATTCACTTAAATATATTCACTTATTCATTCATTCTTTACTAAACTGCTACTTTGCCTTTTTCATCCAATAGACTTGACCAGTTAAAAGCATCAGTTTATGTTTCAGACTAAAAAAACTCACTAATAGCAGTGCCCATTCACCATAATTTACAACATTGTCTGTCCAGCCCCAAATATGTGTTGCTGCTACAACTCAGTTTGGAACAACAGCAAATTCTTGTTCAAATCTTCAAATGCACACCTGCTATTATCTCGAGGAGTTTTCCATGGATATCTGGGAGGCACCCTAACCCCTGTTCCTATTGTGTGAGAGCTGTTTGTCTGCATTGACAAGTATCACTCACTTATAGAGAAGTGAGTTGGCTTTCACTTTGGAACAGCACTCTTCCTGTTGTGTTCAGCTGGACACGTTCTAGTGTTCCAGAAATGAACTGTGTCACAAGCCACTCCAAGACTGCTGGTTTCCACACTCACCCCACACACATCCATCACTGGCATCCCTGGTCAGGAGACCCTGCCAATAAAAAGGGCCCGGCACACATGCCCTGAACCAGTCACTAGTGCCCCAACTATGTGTCTTTGTAATGTTAATGGCTGCATGCAGGCCTAGGGCCATAGACACCGCAATGATGATGAGCGGGTCTGGCCCACGTGTTGGCTGGCAGCTACTCAGCTGTCCCTTGTGGGGGGTGAAGTGTAGCCCATATCTAAGGTATCCCTGCACCTGCTGCCAGCAACTGATAACAGTGATGGGGTGAAGCGTTGCCACCAGCACCAGCCTTGAGGCGCTCGCAGGTGGATGACCTGCACCAGCAGAGGCAGACACCTCGTATCTGCAGCACCCCCATGGGCGACAAAAAGACATATCAGCCTCTCCTGCAGTTTGAAGAACACCCGTAGTGTTCCCAGCCTTATGAAGAGAAATGGGAGAGCCAGGCCAGCAGTAGTGCAGAAGCATGGCGAGAAGCACGCCACGGGACACACAGCTCACTGGATGACGCCCTGCAGGTGAGGGAAGCATGGATCAGCCAGTGGCTGCATCCAGTGTGAGTATCACCCCCTCTCCCCCTCCAATGATTGGAAGAAAGCCTGCAGCACTGGGAAGGCTGCAGTGGCCTGCAGTTGAAGTGGCAGCATCTCTGAGTGACCTGTATGCGACAGCCCCTACCGGGCCAAGTGGTGTGAGGTGACGCACCTCACTCCCTGTCTGCACCTTCAGCATGGTGAGACAGAGCCATTACAAACCAAACTAAAACTACAGCGGAGTTGCCTCTAGCTGTCGCCAGGTCGGCGGCAGAGTCCAAAGAGGTGCCATATGTGGAAGCACCTGCAGTGAGAAAATGCCCCACCGGCATATCCAGTGCACTGTGAGGCCTGCAGCATCATGGAAGCTGCTGCGACCGGAGAAGAACTTTGGCTGCTGTGCCACCTAGTTGTGAATCATCGCACCGCACCCAGTAAGCGACTTGCACATGGAGAGCTCCTCCTCAACGTTAGTCAAGTGTGTATATGACCTGCACCAGGCAATGCCTCAGCAACCTAGCCAAAGAAAAGCAAAGTTACTGTGCATGAGGCCCCTGTTGCTCTGACAATGATTGCCTAAAAGCAGAATGCCCAATAACAAACCAGAAGCTGCTAAGAATGTCTAATGCAGCAACCCAAACAGGTAACATGATCTCCCACACAACTCACCCAAGCTCCAGCAGCATAGGAACAGCTCTCCACCTCCCTCGCTGAAAGGAGATCGAGGCTGGGCGGGACCACCAAGACAGGCCATGCGCGATCCGCGCACCCCCTGGTAGCCACTAGACCTGCAACCGCCTCGGAGAAGAGAGATCTCCCGCAGCAGTCTGGCTAGGCTGAGAGCTGTAATCAGCAACTGTGCCACTTAGTGGCTATTTGTGGCACTTAATAGATTGTAAATAGCATGATCAGTTCCTGCATTCCAACAATGAACTGTCTTTTCCCTGAAGGACAGAATAGAGACCGGCCAGCAAAGTGCCACACATGCATGGTGGCTGCCTGTCATGACCAGAGGGGAGAGACTGTGAACCCCCAAAGAAACCCAAGAAGCTCAAAGCGCACCCAGCAAAGAGAAGGGAGCCACATCCCAAGAAGCACAGCAAAGTAAAGGCAGCAAACTTCATGAAGGTCAGGAGGAGAATGTGCGCTGTGCGCGTGCGCTCCCTCCAAGTAGCTGTATGACGCCACCACAAGTCAGGAGATAGCGTCTCAGAGACCCAGTGGTGGTCTGATGACATTGCAAGCAACAAGACCGCACAGCATACCCCTGGAGGTGAACAGCCACCACCGCAAGAAAGAGCAGGTACGTGAGGTGCCAGAAGAAGGCTCCTACAGATAGACAGTTTATTAGCCCACCACTTACTGATGGGGCACCAGCTTACAAGAACGCATCCTGTAAAGGTGAGAGATTGAGAGCACGAGGTCAGAGGTGTGCAGTGTGCCGTACCTGGAAATCGAACAGCAGAGGCATGAGCCAAGGAAAGAGAGCCCTCAGAGATCAAGAAGTACGTTTTGACGAATGAGGCTGCACCAGCCAGCCACCCCCCTCCAACAAATGGCCACCACTGGCCCATCATTGAGCATGTGACTCAAGAGTGAACGACCCTGCCAAGCACTCCCGTATGTAGGAAAGACCAAGTGCTGTGACGACGCAGCTTTGAGGCGCAAGCACTATGTCCTCAAGCGAAGAAGAGATGAAGGAAGAAAGGTGACCCTCCATTCAGGGAGCAGAGCACCAAGAAGATCCCTGAGGAAGAGACAGGACCTGTGAGAGGTCCTTGAGGAGAAAAGAGTCAAGTCCTGCCGACAGGACAGGACCTGTGAGAGGTCCACGAGTAAGTGAAGAGTCAAGTCCTACTGACAGGACAGGACCTGTGAGAGGTCCGCAGAAAAGAAGGGAAACAGTCCTATGAACAAGACGCGACTAAGGAGGTCCATGTGAAGTGAACATCACAACGAGAGGCCTGGTCAGGAGAGAGAAGGGGGCTGCATGATGCCACATTGAGAAAGAGTTGAACAGAAGAGAGTGGCACAACACCACATAGTGAAAGAAAGGTGGAGAGTGGAAGAGAGTGACACAATGCCAAAGCTTGAACAGAAGAGGAGAGAAAGGTGTGTGACAGACCCATCATGCGGAAGATCTCGACAAACACAGGTGTGCAGGAGAAAGGAAGAAGAGCGACAAGGCCGTGGATTCGTGCCACTACCGGAGAGTGCATACATCAACACAAGCCAGACACCAGGATGTAGCGGTGTCACTGGAGATTGTTCCCTGGGAGAACCAATTGTAAGTCGCCAGCAAGCACAGACCTCATCCCTGCCCCACGCTTCACAGTGCGACTGCCCAGACACCTCTCACCAGCTGCTTCAGATAGATGACATCCCTAGTAGAAACTGCACATGTCAAAGAAGAAGAACCGCAAGGGGCTACGAAGTCCCTCCAGTCATCCTCATTCCACGCAAGACATCATCACCTGTAGCACAAGTCGTAATAATTGCCTTGTGCATCACCAGACCCACCTAAGGAGCACCACACCAACAGAGTGGAGCGGAACATCTGAGAAACATCAGGAGACTGACGAGGCACTCCTGGCGCCATAGAGGACCAATCATCCAGAGACTAAGAGCCCACACACATCTGAGTCCTGTTGAAGAGCGCACACCCTTCCATTGTATCACCTACCTTTGCGGTTGCGCGAGTAACTTAGATGTGACCCTGTTGGGAGGTCCGCAGCAACCCCTTTGTGTGGCTTAAGAGAGGCCTGCACAGCCCATTCAGTCCCAGGACATCCCAGTGAAAAGGGCCTTAAGGGAATTCTGGTGTGAGTTAATCCTGACACGAGAGACAACTCTGAACGACAGTTACCAGGATGCACTGAGGTCTTAGAGGAAGATGTCAAAACATCGAAGTGTCATCCCAGTCTCTGCAAGGTTGCCTGTCATGGAGCCAGGTCGCCTTCAAAGAAATCTCTGCAGTGGACTCCACCACCACTTCTGATGCACTCGCCAGTTTGAATGACTCCAACACCATGAGAGCAGCAGGGATCAAACGACATCGCATAAATGGACTGTAATCCCACGGATACGTTGTCAAAAGATCCAGACTCCATCAACATCCCACTCGTGCCCAGAGTCATCTGGTGAAACTACGGATACGTGCCGCGAAGCCCGGTGCTCCCAGCATTCCTGTACAAGTCTCCAGACTGCCTGAAGAGACTCAAAGGTGTTTTGTTTTGTTTTATATTCACTCCCACAGGTTGGACTAGTTTGTTTCTTTTTCAGTAAAGTTTGGGAGGAATGTAGTGTCCTGCTGTACACGTTCTAGTGTTCCAGACAATGTACTGGGTCACCAACCACTCCCTGAGGGCTGGCTGCCACACTCACCTCATACTCCTCTTTCACAGCAGTCACCGGTCTGGGGACTATGCCAATAAAAGGGGCCAGGAGCATGTGCCCTGGGCCAATCACCAGTACCCCAACTATGTGTCTGTGTCAAATCAATCAATGAAAACTTTATTCGGATCGTTGAAAATCCATAAAAGTACAAAAAGACAATTATAAAATCGTACAATAAAATAAAATACTGTTTGCACATGAGAAATAGTCCATCTAAACTTTAAGACATAGTAGACCGGGCACGAACCGCAGTTTTTAAAAAAGAGCTCACACGAAAGACAAGTTCATCATCGTCCAGGGCCAAAATCATTGAAAATGCAAGTTCCAGGCTAATAGGTTTTGTTTTTTTTAAATACGGAGTTAAAAACCATTTAATATACTTCATATAAAATTTACAGAAGAATAAAAAATGTAGAGTTGTTTGCCTGCTCTGGGAATCACAGGGGCATGGCTCAACACATTGGTCATTAAAATTCCATAGAGGGAAGCTAAGTGCATGCTTAATGGTGCCTGCCCTAAGGCGAAATATAAGGCCTCGCTCCCAATGACTCAACGGAAGGGTTAAATATCTGGGTGTGGGATGTATTATAAAATTACAGGCTAAATAACCAGAAACACTAGATTTCAAGGACTCCCTTGCTACCCTTTCGACATCAAATAACGTATAAAGTACTTTTTTAAATTCACATTTAGTGGGGTGCTTAGTGGTGGAGGGTTTAAGAAAAATGTCTTCAGAGTTCACGCTGCGAAAAATGCTATGCACTGTGTCTGTGTCATCTTTATTGGCTGCATGCGGGCCTCAGGCCCTGGACATCACATTCCCGAATTGTCGGTTTTCAAACAATAACACTTAGGTGAGTAAAAAAGCAATGCTTGCCAGCTTTGTTAGTCAACAGGGAAAACCTACTTGTTCAGCTGCTCTTAAAAGTGTCGTGCTTGTTACAGCCATGTGCTGAAAGGGGCAAAGAGGGATCAATTATTGAGACAGACAGTTCTTTTCCTAAAAGCCCATGTCCTTTCTAACAACTGGGAAACAACCACACTTGTTTCCACCTCTTGAAGTCCCAAAACCAGACTCAGCCTGTGGTTCCTTCTGTCCCAGTGCTATTGACAAAGGTGGAGCACAAGTTTATAAAGCCAGCATCTTAACTGCTTGACATGTAGGGGCGGATTTATCATACTTTTACACAACACAGCAAGACAACTTGCTAAGTTGTGCTGTGTGAAAGGAAGAAGGCAAGAATGCATCATATTTACCAATCTTTCCTGCATTCCTGCTCGCTGCCTGCACTGACGTCAGTGTGTTACCCTATGCCAACGCAGGCAACCTTGCCCCGTGATGCAAGAATGCCTGCTTTGTAAGCAGGATTGTTTTGTGCAGGAAGGGGCACTTTCCAGAGTATAAACAATGCTTAGAGGCATTTTCCTCTTTCTACTTGTGCTGCAGAATGAATCACACTTAGAAAGAGGAAACAACAAGGAGAAATCAAGATATTTCTCCTCCTTTCTTCTCTGGTGGGAAGAAATACAATTCTGACGCATTCCCATGTCTACCAGTATTGGCAACTCTGGGAATGCATAAGAATACATGGGTGGATGCGTGGGAACACACACGCTCCACCCATGTAATGCCCCCACTACGCAGTGTAAGGCTAGGCAGCGACTTGCACTGACTTACATTACAGGAGATATATCAAGGCATGCAGGGTGGCCTTGCGTGGCTTGGTAAATCTGAATCGAGGTTTAGCATTGCCCTGCATCGCCTTGTGTGGCACAAGAGCGACACAAAGCTATGATGAATCAGGCCCCCAGCATAGACTATAGAAAGACTACTGTAGACATTATTAAAAAATGTACGTAGATTGGCTGTGACATTTTACCCGTAAGTATCTCATAGGGAGTCTGTCACATCCGATTGTGGCATGGTACATATGTTGCTTGTATAGCTCATAGAATGTGAACAAGTTAGAACTTTTAAGTTCGGAGAAAACTGGTCAGAGTTTGTCAGAGAAGTGATTGTCTAGGTTTTTTCATACGAAGTTTTTTGCAGCAAATTTTATGCGAGGGCACTTTTAAAACTGGTAGAAATATATTGAGAAAACTGCAGCCATTCCTACACTACCCATTTTTAAATGTATTTTGCTAACCCCATTAGTCATGCTGTTTGAACTATTTCGGACATTGCTTTGGAAGTTGTCAGATAATAATGTATCTGTTTTTTATTTGCTTCTGTGTATGTTCTTTTCATAATCTGGTACTTGCGGTGTTGCTTTTAGTCAACTTGGTGCCTATTTGGCTAGCAAACATCAGCCATGAGAAGTTTATCAAGCACTAGTTCATCTACATTAATGGCTACCAAGAGTAGTGATTCAGTTTGGTACCCTTTGACCTCCATCTAATCCCTTAAATATTGTACTGGGAAAGTGGGCATACCTAAAAAGATTAGTCAAAAATATTTTACAGCTGAATCAGGAAATAAAAAGCACATTTCAAGCTGCGCTTTGTTTTATAGACAGCAAGAATAAGAAGGTGCATGGGTTTTCCATGTCTAATTATGTTTTAGTATAAACTTAAATACGTTTCACCTGATAATTACTCGGTATAATGAAAGTGCATTTTCTGAAGCTCTCCCTTCGCTTGATCACACAAATACTCCCACACCTTGCAGGTCTTCCTGCTGTGTGTTTTTTTCCTCAACAAAGACTCCTACGCCATCAGCACGCGGGAAATCAGTTTTTATTAAGAAGGAGATTATTCATTTTTATTAGTATCGCAAAATAGCAATTCCACTTTGGGAATAAAAACGAGGAGACGAAATATCAAACTTATCATCGCTAATGGAGCTTTATCAAACGTGTCCCTCTGTGCAGCATAGCTTGATTTACATTTAATAAATATTTGTAAGGTTGTACGAGGGTGGCATGAAGACAGAGGTTGGTGCTCTAATCTACGGCTATAAATCATTTCTTTGGACAGACATGCCTCATGCCATGTGAATTCAGCTTAGTGTGTGCAAAAGCGTGCCTGCGAGGGCTGTGCTCGGTATCCTTACTTTGATTAGAACCGATTTGAATGCAAATATTTGACAAAATTTGCGAATGCATTTTGGGGCATATTTATGAAATGATTGCGCAGCAATGTCACTTTGCTGCGCTGTGCTATCGGATAGGAAAAGGCAGGAATGCGCTGTACTTAATAATATACAGGGGGAACAACCTTTACAACGCAACTTTTACAACGCACTACCATTACAACGCATTTTTTACAACGCATAATCCATTACAACGCATGATATTACAACGCATGACACTACAACGCATTTTTAAAAACTACCTTTACAACGCATTCCATTACAACGCATACTACCATTACAACGCATACCATTACAACGCATAATATTACACTATACTATCCAACACTTACCCTACTGATGCACCCCCTGGAGTTAGAATAGTAATTTTTACCCCTATACTATCCAACACTTACCCTACTGATGCACCCCCTGGAGTTAGAATAGTAATTTTTACCCCTATACTATCCAACACTTACCCTACTGATGCACCCCCTGGAGTTAGAATAGTAATTTTTACCCCTATACTATCCAACACTTACCCTACTGATGCACCCCCTGGAGTTAGAATAGTAATTTTTACCCCTATACTATCCAACACTTACCCTACTGATGCACCCCCTGGAGTTAGAATAGTAATTTTTACCCCTATACTATCCAACACTTACCCTACTGATGCACCCCCTGGAGTTAGAATAGTAATTTTTACCCCAATACTATCCAACACTTACCCTACTGATGCACCCCCTGGAGTTAGAATAGTAATTTTTACCCCTATACTATCCAACACTTACCCTACTGATGCACCCCCTGGAGTTAGAATAGTAATTTTTACCCCTATACTATCCAACACTTACCCTACTGATGCACCCCCTGGAGTTAGAATAGTAATTTTTACCCCTATACTATCCAACACTTACCCTACTGATGCACCCCCTGGAGTTAGAATAGTAATTTTTACCCCTACACTATCCAACACTTACCCTACTGTTGCACCCCCTGGAGTTAGAATAGTAATTTTTACCCCTACACTATCCAACACTTACCCTACTGTTGCACCCCCTGGAGTTAGAATAGTAATTTTTACCCCTATACTATCTAATACTTACCTTAAATGTAATTTAATATTATGCGTTGTAATGGTATGCGTTGTAAAGGTAGTATGCGTTGTAATGGTAGTGCGTTGTAAAGGTATTTTTTAAAAATGCGTTGTAGTGTCATGCGTTGTAATGTCATGCGTTGTAATGGATTATGCGTTGTAAAAAATGCGTTGTAAGTGCATGCGTTGTAATAGTGTGCGTTGTAACGTCATACATCCATATACAGTGCATTCCTCCAGTTCCCAGTGCGGGTGCACAATGTGCTGCCTAGCGCCTGCGCAGGCACCCTTGCACCATGGTGCAAGGTGCCTACGTTGTAAGCAGGATTGGTTATGTGCAGGAAGAGGCACCTTCCTGCCCACAAACAATCCCTTGAGGCACTTTCCTCTTAGCACACATAGAAAGAGGAACAAATGTGGAGAAATAAAGATATTTCTCCTCATTATGCCTCGCCTGGGGATGCATAGCATTTGGACTCATGACCAGGTCTACCACTAATGGGAAATCTGGGAATGTGCCAACATCCATGGGCTGATGCGTGGGAACACCTTCTAGACCTGCTCAATTTGAGGCATTAAATGCTCGGGAACACATAGCTCATCAGAAAGAGAAAGAAAAATATCAGGTAAAGTATAGGAGACCTGTTGATTGGTATGCAGGTGCTAAATGGCATACACAACATAAAGTATGGAGAGCTGGTGTTATTCAGGGAACAAGAATGCACTCTTTGATAAAACTCAAAGGAGACATTAGGGGAAAACGCAAGGAGACGAGGAAACATATTGGGACAGAAAAAAGTGATGATGAAACAGAAGGAGAAAATAGTGACATAGATGATAATTTGAATGTCTTGTGGATGAATCGTCCACCACCATACAATGAATCTGAAAGTGAGGGTTTGACACATGGAAATACAGTGGAGTCTCCAAATGCCCAGGTAATGCCTGAAATACAAAAAAGATCTTAGCATAGTATGCCACCCGACTATTTTCCTGTCTCTTTTTGTTATTGCATCCAGATATATAATACAACAACTGACATTACACCTAAAACAAGCCAGGGACTAACTTCATCACAGGCACTGCGTCACAAGCCTTAATTCCACCCTCTGGTGCATGTCTCCTAGTCTTACTGCTGATGGCCATGAGGCGCCCCCTTCATCACAAGCCATCCAAATGCTACGGCGGACTATGGATGGACAAAACGTGAACAGACCAGATGGCACAGCACAGCCGAGGGTCTTGGTGTCTACCTAGAGTGGAGGTTACTTTATATATTTGACCAGGTTCTAGTGAAACAAACACTCCCCCCTTCGTGTGCTGCTTGAAGCCAGGAGGAAGTTCCCCACCCCTTCTGGACTCACCTGAACCGTGACACTACCGCCTACCTCTGATAATTCTCATCCCCCACTCTTTGCCCCCACACTGCGCAAAGTTTAACACATCTGCTGCCCCTGGCTCACTCATTCATGGTACCCCAGTGATACTCATTAGAGCTCTGAAGGGAGCAAACAAACCAGGCGAGTAAACAAACACAGCGCAGCGGACTGTGGAGGAATACAGGGTATCCCCAGGCAAGGTGCAGCCTGGAAGGTGGTTGAGGCAGGCTTCAGGTCGGGAGATGTAGGACGTCAGTGGCAGGATGGGGGTGGACAGGCTGCAGGAGGTGCAGAAGCCTGAGGCACACTACACCTCTAGAGGAGACAACACTGACTGTGTGAATGCAGAAGGCAAACCACAGGTTTTCGATGAGGTAGCCATTAGGGGAGGAATAGGTTGTCTGACCACTACAGGGGGAGGCAGTGCCCCAGTGGTGTAACACAAAATGAAGTGGCCGGTGAGGAGTGTAGGCTTTGATATCTCATCGATATTCATTGGTATTGAGCTGAATGCCCCACGCCCCCCTTGCACTGCAGGGACTGTGGGGGCCTGTGTTGTGCCCCTAGTGCAGGGGTTCGCCAAGTTTGGGTGCCAATAGGAGACTATCTGTACGAGCCACTCTTTTCTGTGTAGACCAGGGGCTAGGGATTTTCTTTGCAATTTTTTAATATAGCGTGAACTGAATCCAAAGGTATTGGAGCGCTTTACATGATTGAGCACCAGTTATTACATAACGATCAATACATTTCTGTTTGGGGTATTGTCGTCTTGATCGGGGCTGGCATGCTCCTGGTGCGATCATGCGATCTCCGTGGTCTGCTCTGCACACCTGTCCTGCATCACTACAGAACCAGGCTGCATGTGGTGTGCAGTCTAAACACTGAGACTTGGAACGTTTTGGAAATGCCGCACCCGAGATTTCAGAAAGCGCTGGAACGCGTACCAAAAACATATTGTCCGCCGGGGCCGGCTTTAGGGCAGTGCGACCGGTGCGGTCGCACTGGGCGCTGATCTGTGGAAGGGGGAGCTGGTCTCATGCGGGGCACTGTGTTTAGCAATAACTTGTGATTGGAGAGATGACGGGCACTTATGCCCGGTGGTAGTGAGGGAATCCGAGGAGGCGGTCATGGGATGTGAGGGTGCCAAAAATAAATTTCACACCGGACGCCACCAGTGCTAAAGCCAGCACTGTTGTCCACTTTGCATGTGTCAAATAACAATACTAACACCAACACTCCGGGTGCAATTTACGGTTGTACATACAAACACAGAGTCAATTTAGTGCATGCGCCTGGTGAAAATAAGTCAGGCTAAGTGGCCTTCGGCAAGATGAACACATACATTTTTATGTAAATGTTTATTTGAAAACTCGATAAAGATAAATCAAAAATAACCTTTTATTCAATGCTTCATACCACATGTCTGCTGTCTCCAAGCGCATTAACAGTTTTTTTTTGTTGTTTTTTAAAAAATGTCTTTATTGCGGTTTTGAGGTTCACGACACATAGTAAAACAGTTCTATTTTACAAACCATTCTGCTTAAGAATCCTCACTGTCTCTGTCCAGCAAAAGCGCATTAACAGTTATAACCATTTTCCAATTAATGTTACTTACTTTACCGACCTCGGAAAGATAGAATGCTCAATGAGCCCTGTATATCAGATACTGTCAGTCAGCAGCGACCATTGAAATAACTCAGCAATACTGTCAGTAGTGAAATGAAATTAACATTTCTAGAGCGTGACTACGGCTGGGGTATCTAGGCACTAAGCCGACCAAGAAAAACAGCATATAATGACAGCAAGAAGATAAGAACTACTTAATGAATAACAAGGTTTTTTTACTTTTCCTAAATTTAGGTTTAGTTTATTCTTGAGCTCTAGAGGAAGCAAGTTCCACAGCCTTGCTGGTCAGGCTACGAAACTCTTCCCACCCCATTTGGCTTTCTTGAATTGGGGACTATGGGATTTCCACTGAAGGAAGAGCGAAGAGGTCTGATTGGAGTGTATCGTTGAAAGCATTTTTCTAGCTAAACTGGGCCAAGGCCATGTAGGGCCTTCAAGGCTGTGTAGAGGGCTTGAACTGAATATGCTTTCCGATAGAGAGCCAGTGGAACTGAACCAAAGCTTGAAGACACAGAGTTGTGTTTGGGAATGCCCATCTGTAGGTATGCTGCCGCATATTGGAGCATCTGTAGCTGTTCAAAAAGCGTTTCTGAATGTTGGTCAACAACGCATTGCAATAATCCAATTTGGAGGTGATAAGAGTCGTATCTTCTGTTTTTTGCAAGGTCAGTGGGATATAGGGCAAAACCATTCTAAGAAGTTTCAGAATGTAAAAACATGAAGATGTGATGTGATTTATCTGATCCTCAAAAGATAGTTTGCTATCAAAGATCACCCCCATGTTTTTCAACCTTAGCACTTGGGATGGGAATGGTACCGAGTTCTTGAAGCCATCAACTGGGAGACCAAAAGGAGGGATTATTGCCAAGTAACAGGACTTCCTCTCAATCTGGACTGATGGCAGTGGGCACTTTACAGTGCATGCCTCAAGATAACGCTGCATGCATGGCACTGGCAGCAGCTTATGCAGAGGAGCCTAGATACTGCTGCCATCTCATCTGAGTGTATTTGGATGCAGTTAAAATGTGACATTGTTTTGATTTGTCTGTGGAGTGGAGGCCCCAAAAATTAAACAACAGCTTCTATCAGATCCTGATATCTGCTAGCAGGTTCGAGAATTGCACATGAGAACAGATACTGGGGGGAGAGAGGAACAGGAATTTGGGACTGGATGGGAAAGTGGAGACCGTGGAGTGGCAGTGTAGAGGAGGAGAGAGGGTGGAGATGGCAACAGCAATCTGATTCCATTATCTCCACTGCCCTGCTCTAAGCAGGCCCTCCTGTTTCCGTGGGAGAAAAGGCCTGCACGCCTCCAGCAGCAGTTTGCTATTCCGGCTCCGCACAGACACAGAACCTGGAGCAAGGATGTTCCTCATTTAAGCAGTCATCTCACAACAAATCTCTTTTCTGGTTCACAGAAGAATAATGTACACAAGAGAATTGGTAATTGTTATCTATAAACTATCTTTTTCGTTTGTAATCCTGTTACTGAGTTATTTCAAAAGCAAAACACTTCATTATAGTGTGCATCACCAAGCAGTACAGGGTTTGCGGAGCCCACTTTCAGTGGTTGAAGAGTTCCGCCACAGCATCTTCCCTTGGTAAAGTCCCTCAGATGAGCTTACACTATGAGAAGTGCAATGCATGCCTCGGATTCAAGCTGGAGGGGGGGGGGGGGGGGGGGTGGAATCTCACCTGCTGGATAGACAGAAATGCCTGTCGCAGGATAGGCTCCTCGTAAGACAGGGAGAATGGAAGCACTAATCAGGCATAGTGAAATCACGCAGCTCCCCAATACAATCAACACAAGCAACATACAATCAGACACGTATGTAACCACCTCCTCTAGGGACACACTTTTGCGAGTGCGCCCGCACACCCGTCTCCTGTGATTCTGGGCAATTCATCTCCTGTGCCTTTAAAAAATATGAATATGACCTTTTGCAATGCTATAACATGTTCATGAAAAGCGCTCCTTGTGGTGAGTTTCCATATCATACTCACCCATGGATCGTTCCCCTGGGATCCTCGTGACTGGACTGCAGACGGTGGCACAATCCTGGAAGGAACTGGAAGCTGCTGGAGTTTGACTCCTCCTCCAGACCCCAGCCCATCTATCAGTGAAAAATAATCAACTTTTGTTGGGTCTGAGTGGAAGAGACAGAGGCCACTGAAACCCCCCACTCCTACATTGTCTCAGCTGGCCTGCCCTGCCCTCAGCCACTGAAATGAATGAAGACCTTCCAACTCCTCCCTGGGCCATGTAAATAATGGCCAAATTCAAACTTCTTGGCAGTAATACACACACCGCATGAACCATTGTGTCGTCACTGCCCTGATTTATGCTTCCAGGTCAGAGAAATCTTCACCCAGCCATGGCATGTGCAGAGCCAAGGGCCATCCTCTCCCAATCCCTCAAAGAAAACCCAGATTTGCACATGTTTGTTTACTGAGCAGACAACACAATTTATTGCTAGTTGTTCAGTGTTCCACTTTACATTTTATTACTCCCCCAGGGTGGCAGGGGGATGCCCATCACGCCCCTAAACACCTGCCGTCCCTGATCAGGACCGGTCCGTCTGATGGTGTGTGAAGGGGGAGAAGGACTGCATAATTGGCGCAGCCTTAGAGGCAGACCAGAGTGGTCCATATGTGGACGGAGATGTAAACGGGAGTCATGTCTCATTTCTTGTTGACACTTGTGCTACCTGCTCTACTGTAAGAATAGCACAGGTTCCTAATCAACCCCTCTCGGGAGAAAGCATCCACGTTGTAGCAGTTTCAAGTAAAAAGTTATCCACCCAGATTTCTGATGCAGTTACTGTTAAAATAGGATCTTGTGAGGATCGTCATCCCTTTGTGGTTTGGGTTTCAAGTCCGGTTAATCTACTTTGACATGACTTACTGTGCAAGCTTAATTGTTCCATCAATTTCATACCATAGGGTATTGAATTTCATACCAGTGATGAGAATGTTGTTTTCAAACTTGCCTTACAGAGATCTGACATAGGAATGTATCCTCTCCTGATGAGAGATGATTTGCCCATTGAATTGTGCAACACCATGTTATCTAAAGTCTGGGACTCCACATGTAAAGATATTGGATTAATCAAAGATGTTGAACCATTCAGAGTCACTGTTAAACCATATGCAGAGTTTCAGAGAATACTGCAATACAATTTGACTCAAGATACTATTGCTGGTATTACTCTTGTGATCGACTCAATGATTGAGCAAGGAATCCTAAAGGAGATAATGGGGAGCCCATGTAACTCTCCCATTATGGGCTTGCAGAAGCCGAATGGCAAGTATTGTATTGTGCAGGATTTACAGAAGGAGAATGAAATAGTTGTTCCATGTTGTGTTGTGGTGCCAAATCAAGCTGTGATATTGTTTAAGATTCCATGCGAGGTCAAGTGGTTTTCAGTCATTGACTTGTGCCAGACCTTTTTCCCCATCCTTTTTCATGAGGATAGTTAGTTCCTCTTTGCTTTCAGTTTCGGCAATCATGTTTTGGCATGGTGCCGAGTCTAACAAGGATAAACAGAAAGGCCCTCAGTCGTCAATCAGATGCTCAAAAAGAATCTTGAGTCTCTGGTAATGTCGGATCACTTGGTGCTAGTATAGTATATTGACGACCAGCTGGTGGCGTTAAATGCTTAGAAAGCTTGCAAGACTGATACCATTGCTCTCTTAAATCATCTGGCTGAAAATGGACATAAAGTAGTCCTGACTCAGATGCAGTTTTGCCAAACTGAAGTCCTGTACTTAAGACACCACATTGAAAGAGGAACAAGGAAAGTGTCACAAGAAAGAATCTCTGCAATTCTTAATATGAGTCAGCCAACTACCCAAAAAGAAGTTTGCATGTTCTTAGCAATGGTGTGCTAATGTCGACAATGAATTCCAAACTTTTCCTTGACAGTAAAACTTCTCCATAGGTTGACACACAAAGACATGTCAGATCCGTTACCTGGGGATGACAGTTGTATGACTGCCTTCACTGAGCTGCGAGAATGCCACTGTCTCTTGGAATGCTTGATTATAACAAATGCTTTGTGTTGTTTTGTAGTGAAAGAGAAGGCTGAACTCTTTCAGTACTGACACAAATGCACAGAAGTAATTGCAGGCCTGTAGCCTACTTCTCGGCAACTCTTGATCCTGTCCCTGCAGCTTTGCCCAGATATTTGAAAGTAGTTGCATCTGCATGCGTCAGTCTTGAACAGTGTGAAAGCATAGTCATGGGGCATCCGCTGACTGTGTTTGTGCACCTCTCAGCGGAATTACTGTTGACCCATGCTCGGACACAGTATCTGACTAATAGTCGATTGACAAAGTATGAACAAATACTTCTGGGTGCAGAGAATATAACCTATTATAGATGCACTATTTTGAATCCATCCACCCTGTTGCCACTGCCTGGAAATGAAACAGTGACTGATGAAGTAGAACATTATTGCTTGGATGTGACTGTGTTGTGCATAAAGCCAAGATCTAGTATACATGCTGAGCCGTTCTCTGATCGTGTGTTGTTTGTTGATGTTTCCTGATTGCGTGACAATGAAGGAAATCTGAAAGCTAATTATGCTATTTGTATAGTTTTGGGTTTTGTTAAAGCGTCATGGTTGCAAGAGTGTATTCAGCACAGGTTGCTGAATGAATTGCTTTGAAACAGGCTTGCAGCGTTTACGAACAACTCAGAGTGACAATTTTACTGATAGTCAGTACAGTTTTGGAGTCGTACATGACTTTGGGTAAATGTGTTCACTGCATTGGTTCATGACTTCCTCCAGATAGCCTATATAAAATGGAGAAAGTATGAGGAAACATCTGCAGTGCCTACAATTGTCTGCCTGATTTACAGTAGTCAAGTGCTTAACTCATAGGCAAGGCACTGACTATGTTACGGTTGGCAATAGATATGCCCATACCTTTAATGGGGATTTGAATAGTGAAACATCGGATGTGACAAACTATAACTGCTGTAGACACATGGGAAGAGGTTAGGAGACTGCAGGAAGAAGTGACAGAAGCTGAACAGCAAATTTGAGTGTGAGTTGGATGCACCAAAAGGGAAGATGAAGTTTGGGTTTACACTGATGGCAGATCTGTATTACCTGATAGTTTGTTACCACCTATGGCTAGACATTATCACGGCCATGCACATGTGGGAAGAGAGGCAATGATGCACCACTCAGTGGAAATACTGTTGACCCATCCATGCTCAGACACAGTATCTGACTAATCGTCAATTGACGAAGTGTGAACAAATACTTCTGGGTGCAGACAATATAACCCTTTTAAAGATGTACTATTCTGAATCCTTCTACCCTGTTGCCACTGCCTGGAAATGAAACAGTGACTGATGAAGTAGAACATTATTGCTTGGATGTGACTGTGTTGTGCATGAAGCCAAGATCTAGTATACATGCTGAGTCGTTGTCCGTACCTGATCATGTGTTGCTTGTTGATGGTCCCTATTTGCTTGACAATGAAGGAAATCTGAATGCTAATTATGCTATTTGTATAGTTTCGGGTTTTGTTAAAGCGTCATAGTTACAAGAGTGTATTCGGCACAGGTTGCTGAATGGATTGCCTTGACACAGGCTTGCAGCGTTTCAAAACAACTCAGAGTGACACTTTTACTGATAGTCAGTACAGCTTTGGAGTTATACATGACTTTGGGTAAATGTGTTCACAGCATTGGTTCATGACTTCCTCCAGATAGCCTATACAAAATGGAGAAAGTATGAGGAAACTTCTGCAGTTCCTACAATTGTCTGCCTGATTTGCAGTAGTCAAGTGCTTAACTCATAGGCAAGGCACTGATTACGTGGCTGTTGGCAACAGATATGCTCATACCTTTAAAGGGGATTTGAATGGACCATCAATAGCTCTGCTTTAGCAAGGCAGAACTCCCCACAAAATTGATCCCGCTACCTTTAGCCTGGTTTTAGCCAAGACACGGCCAGCCTTGGCTGGGGATCTGGGAGTAGCCTTGGAGGGCTTTACTAGTTGGATCTCGCAGGCGGTGGAGCACTTATCTCCTATATCAACATACAGACGAACCAGAGACTCCCCGTCAAAACCGTGGTTCTCCATCGAGTGCTGAAACATCACTGTAAAAATCTAGAGCGCCGTTGGAGATTGACTTATTGCCCTTTAGCCAAATCAGTATTAAGGAAAGTTCAGAAATCATACTACGCGGCCATATCAAACGCTAAGAGCCTTTATTACGCCAAACGCATTGCTCTTTCCAAAAACAACACCAAGAAATTTTTTTCTATTGTTCAAAGTTTTCTGGCCCCTAACACAGAGACCATCACTTTTCCTACCTCGGTCGCCTGGTGTGAGAAACTTTCTAGTTTCTTCATTGACAAGATTTAGGCTCTCCATGCCAATTTTAATATCGACACTAACACGGTGGCTGGATTTCCGCTTTCTAAAGGGCTATTAGCTACCCCCTCTCTATCATCATTTTTGGTAGCCTTCTCTCCTATTACGCCGCATGACTCACTGATGATTCATAAATCCTTGAAATCAGGCTCTCCGTCTGACCCTTGCCTGGCCAGGCTGTTAGCTTCAGTCACAGAGGTTGTTAACCCGGAGGTCAATTGTCTTGTCAACATGTCCTTACAGACCGCTACAGTTCCTTTAGTTTGGAAGCTGGCCAAACTCCTGCCCCTGTTGAAAAAGCCGTCCTTGGATCCATCTTTACCTGCTAGCTTTCGCCCTATTTCTCTCCTTCCTGCTGTTGCGAACATTTGTGAGAAAGCTGGTAATAAACAACTCACCAACTATGTTGAAGGTTCGAGCCTGCTTCACTCAGCTCAATCAGGTTTCAGAGCCTCATATAGTATGGAGACGGCCCTTGTTGAAATTTCCGAAGCTATCCGGGAGTGTTTGGATGCTGGTGGCAGGGCGGCTCTGATTTTGTTAGACCTTTCCGCGGCATTCAACACCGTGCCTCATTCTCTGCTACTGGCCCGCCTCACGGATATTGGCATTTGTGGTTCTGCATGGAATTGGTTAAAATCATTCCTGGAGGACAGAACACAGCAAGTTTGGCTTCCATAATCTTCGTCAGCCCCTCAGTGTGACAACAGGAGTACCTCAGGGCTCCACTTTGAGCCCCCTCCTTTTCAGTATATATGTCACACCGCTCATTCAGCTGGCGGAGGGGTTGGGTGCTAAGATCATCGCTTATGCTGATGATACCCAGCTCCTCTTCACCGGGGAAAAGAATGATTTATCCACTTCTCGAGCAAAGACATGCCTTACGGCTGTCTTTCAATGGCCCCTCTCCGCGCAGCTCAAGTGTAACAAGGACAAATCCGAGATCCTGTTATTTGGGACTTTTCCCCCCCAGTTTAGGGAATCACTCTGGCCGGCTGATTATCCTTTGCCCAATTCCGCAGGCCAACCTACTAAAAACCTCGGAATTTGGTTCGACGAAAACCTCTAGGTTTTCCACACGGATAAAAAAGCTAGCTGGACAGTGCTTTGGCACCCTTAAATCACTTAAGGAAATGTCTTCCCCTCCTTCCTAGGGCAGCCAAGGAAATGGTCACTCGTGCCTTAATCCTTTCACGTATTGATTACTCGAATGCCCTATATGTTGGTTTGACAGGGTATTTGTTGAAGAGGCTGCAGATAGTTCAGAATGCTGTAGCCAGGTCTCTCCTTAACATCCCGGGGAGGTCTAGTATAAAGCAACATCTGCTCGATCTCCACTGGCTTCCGGTGGCCGAGAGAGTCAAATTTAAGGCTCTCACTTTTGCTCACTCAGCCCTGTATGAACTTGGCCCTGTATACCAAAGGAAGCGCTTCAAGTTCTTTGCTCCACGAGACAGCTGCGCTCAGCAACACAGCTTCTGGCGGTTATTCCGCGCTTTTGCCTTACGAGAATGGGTGGCAGTTCGTGGCATATAAGGCAGGGGTGGCCTGGAATTCTCTTCCACTGGACCTTCGTGGGATCCAGGACCCGAAACTCTTCAGGAAAGGGTTAAAAACGTAGCTTTTTATCTAATGAACCGTAAATCTCTGCTCGTTAGGTTTCACGCCGGGACACTCTTGAGTAGCTGGTCACGTTATAAATTTTAATAACATAACATAACAATGGTGAAACATCAGATGTCACAAATTGTAACTGCTGTAGACACATGGGAAGAGGTTAGGAGATTGCAGGAAAAAGTGACAGAAGCGGAACAGCAAAGTTTGGTGTGAATTGGATGCACCAAAATGGAAGTTAAAGTTTGGGTTTACACTGATGGTAGACCTGTATTAACTGATAGTTTGTTACCACCTATGGCTAGACATTATCATGGCCCTGCACATGTGGGAAGTGATGCAATAATCCACCTCTTTTGACTTGTGTGGTTCAATCCCATATTCAAATTGATTGCTGAGGATTTTGGCAGTCAGCCATAATAATAGATGGACATCTTTGTGCAAAAATATAACTGACAATGTTACAAATATTTCCATATATGATATGCTTTATTTATTTAATTGTGTTTGAAGTTAACTATGAGTTTTTTTTATTAACTAGGAAGTACTAACTTTAAAAGGCATTAAATAGCCTTTTTCCTTAGGCGCCATTATTTCATAGCCTGGTGTAAAGGACTTTTGTTGCATTTCCTTAAATGTTGCTTTTGTGTGTGCAGCATTCTTTAATAAGTAAGACCAGTACTTCATTGTGTGTGAATTGGTGGGAACTGGACCCCTCGACATAATCCATGATGAGAAACAAAGTAAATACGCTCTTTGTCAACTAACCTGTGAGGACTGAATGGACAGTTGTTTCTCATGAGCAACATGGGAAAATATGTTGGAGTATCAATTTTGTAGATGGTGAACAGAAGAATGGTCACATGATGGTCAGACCATCGTATGATGACAACTGATGTCAAAAATTACAATCTGGAGTTTAAAAAGTGACTTTCCAAGGAGGAGGGAGACTCGGCTGAGCCATATTGCACTAGAGCCCCTTCTCTTCTATTGCCTTTAGCCTGCCTAACAGAATATCTTTACATGCCCCTTGTCTTTTTCCCTTTGCTGATGAACTTGCCTGCTGAACAATTTGGAGATGTCTGGTGAAAGGCAAGACAGGAACTTTCCTGCTTATTGCTCCACTCCTGTTGCCCATGCCCACGGATGTTTCCTTAGTGGACTCTAAATTGATCCCTTTGCCCAGGCTAAAAGAACTCTTTTTAACCAAACTCCACCCTTTGTTGGTGGAAGAAAATCTAACCTTAAACAACCTATTTATGGACTCACTTATTTAGAAATAGATTTACTTTGACTAAATGTGTAGTTTGATACTGCAAGCTGTAAGACTCATGACTGAGTTACTTAAAATGTTATTTATATGCATTTATTTTGGATCTTTAGTACAATAACTAAAATTGTCTGAGTCCTTTAGTGTGTCTTAATGTTCTTTCTGCAGAAACTGTGCTTACAACGATCTGATTTCTAATGCATGATAGGAAAAGTCATAGATTATTTTCAGAGCATCAGGTTATTTTGCTCTTATTCTGTGTAGCCACAGCAGAGTTTCTGCTTTGTATAATTATTGTGAGATTGAATTTCAGCAGAAGGTTAGGTCTTCCAATTGCAATGCTCTTTTTCTATAGCATGGTTCGGAGAGTAGTGTACTTGAACCTGATCTCTAATTTGTGAGTTGGCTACCAATTAATGGTCCTCATTGGGTGGCCAACAGTTCCATACCCTGATTTCTCACTCTTCACTACACCGAAGAAATGTTCTGTGTATAATTCTGAGTAAAGAGATTAAATTAGTATAATAACTATATGGGCCAATTGATGAGAAAACCAAAAAGAGCTTTTGCTGCAACAAGTGATTGAAGATGATGAAATACAAAGATCCAAGTAGAAATCAATCCATCAATCCATTTGTAGAGCGCACTACTCACCCGTGAGGGTCTCAAGGCACTGGGGAGGTAGGGGGGGTGTGCTGCTACTGCTCGAACTGCCAGGTCTTGAGAAGACTCCTGAAGGTCAGCAGGTCGTGGGTCTGTCGCAGGTGGATGGGGAGGGTGTTCCAAGTGTTGGCAGTGAGGTGGGAGAAAGATCTGCCGCCGCCGGTCGCTCGTCAGATGTGGGGGACGGTGGCTAGGGCGAGGTCAGCGGAGCGAAGCTGGCGGTTCGGGGTGTAGAAGGTGAGTCGTTTGTTTAGGTACGCTGGTCCGGTGTTGTGGAGTGCTTTGTGAGCGTGTGTGAGGAGCTTGAAGGTGATCCTCTTGTTGACGGGAGCCAGTGCAGGTCTTTCAGATGGGTTATGATGTGGCTGTGGCGGGGGATGTCGAGGATGAGGCATGCAGAGGCATTCTGTATGCGTTGTAGTTGTTTCTGGAGTTTGGCTGAGGTTCCCACGTAGAGGGCGTTGACGTAGTCCAGCCTGCTGCTGATGAGGGCCTGGGTGACCGTCCTTCTGGTTCCGGTGGGGATCCATCTGTAGATCTTGCGGAGCATGCAGAGGGTGTTGAAGCAGGAGGAGGAGATGGCGTTCACTTGCTGGGTCATAGACAGCGATGAGTCCAGGATGACTCCAGGTTGCGTGCGTGGTCGGTGTGCGTCAGTGCAGCTCCCAGCGTGGCCGGCCAACATGAGTCGTGCCAGGCGGAGGGGGTGGATCCGATGATGAGGACCTCCGTCTTGTCCGAGTTCAGTTTCAGGCGGCAGTTCTTCATCCATTCGGTGATGGCCTTCATTCCTTCGTGGAGGTTGGTTTTGGCGGTGGCAGGGTCTTTGGTGAGGGAGAGGATCTGCTGGGTGTCGTCGGCATAAGAGATGATGTTGAGGTCGTGTGATCGGACGATGTTGGCTATCGGTGCCATGTAGACGTTGAAGAGTGTCGGACTGAGGGACGATCCTTGGGGTACGCCGCAGATGATCTTGGTGTCTTTAGATCGTAATCGTGGGAGGCGGACACTCTGGGTTCCTCCGGTGAGGAAGGAGGTGATCCAGTCCAAGCCTTTGTCGTGGATCTCTGCGTTGTGGAGGTGCGTGTGTAGGGTGCGGTGGCAGACGGTGTCAAAGGCGGCCGAAAAGTCCAGGAGGATGAGTGCCGCAGTTTCTCCGTTGTCCAACAGGGCCCTGATGTCATCGGTGGTAGCGATGAGGGTTGTTTCGGTGCTGTGGTTGCTGCGGAATTCAGATTGGTACAGGTCCAGGATGTTGTTCTCTTCGAGGAAGGAGGTAAGTTGCCTGTTGACAATCTTCTCAATGACATTCGCCGGGAACGAGAGTAGGGAGATGGGCCGGAAGTTCTTGAGGTCCTTGGGGTCCGCCTTGGGTTTCTTGATCTCGGCATGCTTCCAGCTCGCCGGGAAGGTGGCGGTCTCAAAGTAGTTGTTGATGATCATGCGGAGATGGGGTGCGATGGTGGAGCTTGCTTTGTTGAAGATGTGGTGCGGGCAGCGGTCTGATGGTGAGCCAGAGTGGATGGTGTCCATGATTTTGATGGTGCCGTAGTCATTGACATGGGTCCAGGAAAGCAGGGGGTCAGTGTGGCTGGGGGGTGGTGAGTCTGAGGTGTCGGTGGCTGTCGGGGGGGGGGGCCTGGTTGTTGAAGCTGTCATGGATGTCTGCGATCTTGCGGTGAAGAAGGTGGCTAGGGAGTCACCGAGGTCTTGCAATGGCAGGATGTCGTTGGAGTTGGAGCTGGGGTTGGAGAGTTCCTTCACGATGTTGAAGAGCTCTTTGTTGTTGTGTGCATTGTTGTCGATTCGTTCTTTGAAGGAGGTCCTTTTGGTGGTCGGATGAGTTGGTGGTGTCTGCGAATAGCACTCTTGTAGGTCGTATTGCTGTCCGGTGTCTGATCGAGGTGCCACTTCTTCTCGAGCCTACGGCAGGCCTGCTTGGATGCCTGGTGGTCGGTGGTGAACCAGGTGGCTTTCCTGTCGGTGATTCAAAAGTTGGTCGCACTCTGCTCGTCACACCAGCAAGTTGCCCCAAGGAACTGTGGTGGATGTAGTGGCGACGGCGAGTACGCCTATGCCACGATGTATGTAGAAAAGTATGTGTATGCATTAGCCATCCCTGGACACGTGTTTCGAGGTAGTTGCCTCTCGTCAGCAGGGAGCAGGTCAGTGTAAAGGGGTGCCGCGTGGACTGCCAAAATGTAATTAAAACAGGTGAAGTACCTCTCATGGCGCGCAGGTGCAGGTCCAAGGCTCGTCAGCCCGTTGGCTCAAGGGAGCCGTAATAAATGATTCAAAAGTTGGTCGCACTCCGCTCGTCACACCAGCAAGTTGCCCCAAGGAACTGTGGTAGATGTAGTGGCGAAAGCGAGTACGCCTATGCCACGATGTATGTAGAAAAGTATGTGTATGCATTAGCCATCCCTGGACACGTGTTTTGAGGTAGTTGCCTCTCGTCAGCAGGGAGCAGGTCAGTGTAAAGGGGTGCCGCGTGGACTGCCAAAATGTAATTAAAACAGGTGAAGTACCTCTCATGGCGCGCAGGTGCAGGTCCAAGGCTCGTCCGGTGTCTGATCGAGGTGCCACTTCTTCTCGAGCCTACGGCAGGCCTGCTTGGATGCCTGGTGGTCGGCGGTGAACCAGGTGGCTTTCCTATCGGTGCGTCTGTAAGATGGTTTCTTGATCGGGGCGAGAGTGTTGGCGCAGTCGTTGATCCATTGCCTGAGGCTGCGGGCGGCGATGTCGGTGGTGTTGGTTGGTGGGTTTCGGGCAAGGGTGGTGGTTAGCTGGTCTTCGGTGACTTTGCTCCAGCTGTGGCAGGGGGTCCAATGTGTGTGGTGGTGTGCGGTGGGCTTCTCGAAGGTGGTCAGTCCAGAGGAGTTCGGTGTTGTGGCTGAAGGTGACGTGGTTGCTGGCGGAGAGGATGGGGTCGAGCGTGTGTCCGGCGGAGTGGGTGAGAGTCATGATGAGCTGTTTGAGTCCGAGGTTGGTGAGGTTGTTGAGCAGGGTGGTGGAGTTGCTGTTGTTGGTGTTCTTGACGTGGAAGTTTAGGTCTCCGAGGAGAATGTAGTCCGTGGATGCAAGGGCGTGCGTGCTGATGAAGTCGGCGATGGAGAACTGTGGCCGGGGGCTGGGGGGTCTGTAGATGAGGGTTCCTCTGAGGGTGGTGTTGGGGTCGATGTGGATCTGGAAGTGCAGATGTTCAGCGGCGCTGAGGGTGTTGTCGGTGCTGGTCGAGATTCTGTGGGTGTTTCTGTGGGCGATGGCGATTCCTCCTCCTGCTCCGTTGGTGCGATCCCTGCGGGTGATCTTGTAGCCATCCGGGATGGCTATGTATGGTGCCGAGGTGGGGTTCATCCAGGTCTCCATCAGGAAGGCGACGTCCGGGGAGGAGGATTTGAGTAGGTCCCAGAGTTCGATGGCGTGCTTGCGGGCGGAGCGGGTGTTGAGTAGTATGCAACGGAGGTTGTTGCGTCCTGCCCCTGTGAACGTGGTGGTGGTTTGGAAGCTGCAGTTACGGCAGGAGAAGGGTCCTTGGGTGCGCTTTGCGGTGGCCCGGAAGCAGGTGTGTGATCGGCCGGTGTTGAGTGAGTGAAGGGTGCTGGCATCGCAGCGGTGTCGGGCGTCGTGGCGCTAGCGGGGCCAGGGGGGTCTGGCACTGGCGCAGTCCAGGCACAGACGGGGGCAGACGGGATTGCAGCGGCTGCCATAAGAAGGGGTGGTGGGAGGGAGGAGCAGCTGAGAGGCGGGACGAATGGGCGAGCGGGGGGGTGGGGCCGCAGGGGACACAGCAGCAGGAAAACGGGAGAGCAGAATGGCGGAGTATACAAGGCAGAAGGGCACAAAACAGTACAAAAAAAGGAATAACACAGACTACAGTAGAAAATACAGAGCAGAAATCACTACAGAAGGCAGAGTACCCAGATACCTACGGCTCACCACTGGGCCACCAGGGATGAGGCGCAGGTGGTAACCTGCAGTTGGAGGAGGGCCTCAAACTCACGGCAGTGGCGGCAGCAGCGAATACGGGTGCAACAGGTGGTGCTGTGTGGCATGGGGCGTGACCTGCCTGGAACAGGGTCAAGAGTCCCTCTCCTCACCGCGTAGCGGCCACCATAAGAAGGGGAGGTGGGTGGGAGGAGCAGCTGGGAGGCGGGAGCAGGACGAATGGGGGAGCGGGGGGCAGGGGGTGAGGCCACAGGGGACGCAGCGGTGGGAAAACGGGAGAGCAGAACGGCGGAGTATACAAGGCAGAAGGGCACAAAACAGTAAAAAAAAAGGGAATAAAAGGAATAACACAGACTACAGTAGAAAATACAAAGCAGAAATCACTACAGAAGACAGACAGGAAAAAAGTGACAGAGCGAGTACCCAGATACCTACGGCTCACCACTGGGCCACCAGGGATGAGGCGCAGGTGGTAGCCTGCGGGTGGAGGAGGGCCTCGAACTCACGGCAGTAGCGGCAGCAGCGAACACAGGCACAACAGGTGGTGCTGTGCGGCATGGGGAGCGACCGGCCTGGAACAGGGTCAAGAGCTGCCCCTGCACACGACCTGTATACAATGAAAAGCTGTTGCGTGGTAGTTCAAAGGGTTAAACATTGCCCCATGTCATTTTTAATGTTTTGCTATTCACAATTATATCCACTGTTGGCTTTGAGCTAATGTACTGTAGCAAAGCTATGTCTCTTGGCGACCTTTGGGGACAAGGAGGCCGCCAGTGCATGAGAATGGTATCTTCATGAGTGCAATGTATGAGTTTTCATTTGTTTCATCTTTAATATTCCACTATGATGATGTATATTGTAAGGCTAAAAATATTTCTAATAATTTTCAGCACTTGCTGTCACCTCAGCGTGCTCCAGAAAGACTTATTCAATTGGCGCAGAATAACCTGGATACCCTTGTCACCGAGATGGATGAGCTACTGAGCAGGGTAAGTTTACAAGAGAGAGAGAGTACAATTCCCAGTATAATGAAAGCAAAGAAAAACAGAGCCTTTGGTTTAGCCTGTAACTGTCCAGTTTTCATGTACGCCTGTGTGACTTCCTCGTTCACTGAAATGTTTGTATGTAACTAGGGTGTCAATAACAAATGTATGGCAGGTCATTTCCCTTGGAACTTTATTAAATGGTATTCCTGTGTGCCAAGCAGCAGAGGGAGACACTGCTTCTTTAATAATTATTCATACTGGGTACACCACTATTTTATGAATTTACTGTGCGCATGTTTGCGGGTTCTGTCCCACAATATCGTATTCAGAAATGTTGTATTACTGACATTGTTTGCAAAAATAATTGTCCTTCTTTAGTGTAGATTTTCTGTTTTTACCTCCAGTTGGAAAAAGGGATGTTTAGGACTCAATATTTATTATGGGAGATAATATTCTAACAACAATACTTCACTATGATGTGGACGCCTTATTCAGAACTCAAAGTTATGGTCATATGTTTTCCCGACCACACATCATGAAAGGTTGAATGTCAAGAACAAGGCTTCTCTCCAATGTCCCTCGTCCCAACTTCCATTATGAAAGTTCACATCCAAGATTTATCACTAATCCTTTCTACAGCCAACATCTGAATTCAGGATAGTGACTACTACATTTTTATTAAATATAATCAAGACTTCAGTCCACAATTATGCTAATTTAGAGTGCCTTGCCTAAAGCTTGTACACAAATTGCAAATCTATTTAAGTATGTGCGTTTCTAATAGACACTTGTTGTTCTTAAAAAAAGCTACACCTGGACCTTAACAACCCTGTATGGTGTAGATCTATTCTTTCTGTGTGACAGTGTAAATCTAAACTCAAATAGTCATAAATCTGCATGAGTAGCTTTAGTCAATATTCTTAAGATACATGCTTAACATATTTTCACAAGGTTTATTAAGTCCTTGGGTATATTTTAACAAAGCATAAATTGCACTTTAAATTTGTAGGTATTCAGTTCTCTTTCCAACCTTGGAAACACAAAGGGCCTTTCTTTGTATGTGTGGAGATTCCACACTCGTAAAGATACTACTCCTAAATCCCTTTGTAAATAGCAAACAATCATAAACACATGAAAGTGTAAGTTTACCTTTGTGAATCTGGAACATAGGAAGTACTGCCTTTATAAAACGTAGATTTGCAGGGTGAGAAACTTTATTGTAAAATGTTCTCAATCTCCACAAAGTTATAACTTTACAAATGGACACATGAGTAACATTTATGTATCCTTCTACCACTACCCCACCCCCACACTTTATCTTCCCTTAACACGAAATAGGTGGATCTTTACAAATGATACGGGGCATTTCAATGTATTAAAATCAGGAGTTGGCATTGACAAACATCAATTCACCTTTTTTGCATCTGATTTGTGCTTAGGTGTTGCAAATTGTTTGTGTTTAAGGCACATAACAGAGTGTTGCATTTGATCAATTAAGCCACTGGGGATGTTTGTTGCATGGATTCAACTCTGTTAACTCAGTCGCAAGCACAGATGCCCTATTGGCAGCACCATAGATAATCCGTTGACCAATAAGGTGAGTAAAGTTCTCTAAAGGCACTCTTTGTGCTTGACTGCACAAATACAGTGAACATTGTTACTAAACTATCTCAAGGATCCATCTGGCACAGAAGGCAGTTTATATGGCTAGTTTCAGTGATTCCTTACAGATCACCAAATCGAATGTGGTTCTTTTTCCAGTTGTTAGCTAGCATGTCTAAGAGAAGCGGTGATTCTTTACTTCTTTTCAAACATATATATGAATACATTTGCATAAGTTGAAGTCTTGATCTGTACTGCCTTGCATCGGGGAAATAACTCACTAGCTTAACTTCAGAGCATTACAAACTTTAGAGTGCTGATTCCCATTTCTTAAGAAAAAATAAAACAGAAGTGAAACTGGTACACATCTTTGTGAGTTTACAACATAATACATCTAACTCATTGTACTACGAGTTTTCATTTTTCACTTTACTGTCTTCCAAGTTAAAAGCAAGCACATTGCTATTGTTCGATGGAAGTTTTGTGTTAAGCCTCATGTTGTATAAAAGAGACCACTGTTCAAGCTACTTCTTCCTCACAATGATTCACCTGCAACTCACATATTTCAAATTCAACGTTTTACTATTTTACTAGCCTAGTAAATATGTAAAATGCGTAACCTTTGCAACGTTTTGTATGACATCATTTCACTGGCACAAATGAGACAGAATATACTACTTCTGTTATCCTTTAACCGAATACCCATATAACACACATCAGGTGTACCTGTTGTAACAATTGGTCAAGGGTTGTAGACCTAAATAGCAAGATATTGTTTTGCAAAGGTGATCGTGCGTTAGGATATGTCCTAAAAACTGATTATATTAGCTTTTTAATGTTATGTTAATTATATATTTGAGTGCAGCTGTTTCCTGAAAGGGTGTTCTGATGCTCATGAATTAATCTATGTATGTGGCTACAATAATTGCTTATTCAAAAAGATCTCATGAAATTCAACTGATCAAGTATACTTCTGAGGGTGTTAGGAAAAGCGATCCATAGCATAGTTGCCTGAACTGAGAGTAATGGCCTCCCTGATGTTTCTTTCCATAGTATGGGATTGTCAGATTAAGCAGAAAAGTGGATCTAAAGAATCTAGCTGTGATGTAGTGAGTGAGTATTGCTTGCATGTATCTGGGTACCAGCTGATGGAAGGCGCATGAATTATGCAAAGTTACTTAAATACTATTCTCTTTTCAATGAGAAGCCTGTGGAACTGAACCCTAAAGGGTGAGATCAGTGATCATCCAGGCAGCCTGAAGAAGGCACGCACCGTTCAGTTTTTCCCTAGCTGGAGCCTGGATAGCAATGTCTTTTGAGATCCTAAATTTAGGGCATCAAAGCAATCCAATCTAGGAAGTATCATTGCCTGATAGACTATCTTTCGACAATATGTCGATGTGATTTTGTTAACTTGGGCCCTGAGGGTAAGAGTGATATCTAAGAGAACTCCTCATTTTGTTACAACTATACCTTGAAGAGGACAGGGATCTAAATCAGTGGTGACCTGAAGTCGGACCATTTTTTACCAGTGTAGTTCTCTTTCTTATAGGTATTTAGTTTGATAGTGCAGGCTCACTTCCAAGATGCTATCTCAGTCAAGCATTTTTACAAATGCTCTTCATAACTTCCAGTGGTTTAATCTAAGTGGATGATAATTTGTGTGCCATCTGATTATGTTAAAAAACAGAAGAGAACCTAAGCAGTCAGGGCAGAGAAGCTGATCAATGTGTAAAAGTGTAACAATAATCCTTGAAGTAGTCCTTGATCTAGCTGTTGAGAAAGAAGATGCAATTTTCAATAAGGTCAGCTTCCGTAAGTAGGAGGCAAGATAATTTTAGGTTTTATCTCTTATCCCAATTTCGTGCAAACGAATCAGCATGATATCTTGGAAGATGGTGTCAATGCAGCCAAAAGATCTAACAAAATATTTGAAACTTTGCCTCCTCTGTCAAGGACTCAGCGTAGGCCTTCAACTACTGAGACTAGGGATGATTTCATGCTATGTAGAGCCCTAAAGCTAGGGTGTCACTTTGTCATTTCAGTCAGAAACAGGTTCTCTTGGTTTTGGCCGTCCAAGTCCTGTGCTTTCTCTTTGTTTGGCAATGTACCACCTCATTTCCTCTAATAAAGAGTTTTTTTGTACTGACTGTTCTTCCATCATTGATGTTCCTTCTCCACTACTAATATCTGTGTCCGGTTCACTACTTAATTCTTGAATGGCATCTTCCATTGATGTTTTGTTAAATTCATAAACTTTTTCAAGGTATCATATCTCTTAGCGAAGGTATAAATTGTCCCATTTGAATAATTTATTTTATCTCATAAACATTCTGCTGCTGTGCACCATATAGGTTATTGTTTGTGCAGATGTATATTGCATTCCATTTGTGTTTAATGCTTTGAATTGTAACCTTGGTTTTATTTGATTATATCATCATTACATAAGGACTGTGATGAGGGTTCGAGACAGAGAGTTGGCATCACACTCACATAACTTTCATCTTCATTATGCCCAGTGCTGCCAATTGTTAACCCTGAATATATTGTCCATACTCCTCTTTTTTAAGAAGAGACCTTGACTTGTTTGGGGGCTCTGCTAGGGGACTACAGAGGAGAGTTAGGAGGATGAAGGGCATTTGATAGGGATGTGCAGGTGATGCTCTAAATAAAAGAAAGGAATTTTTGGTAAGATAATTGAGAGGGCTACATGACGAATTTGAAATACTTTATTAGAGAATGATGGAGACAAAGATGAGCCCAAATAGGTATGATAGAAAAGGCCTATACATGGTTAGGACATTTTCCTATTGCCAGTCTGAAGGCTTATCCCAAGTTCTGAGTCCTCAGAAGATAGGCAAACCTTGGACTCTGTTCAAAATGCAGGTTTCAGCTGTAACTGATGGATGAAGACCAATAGGACTTTAATTTTCTTCCCTGCTTTTTGTCCTTTTTGACGTCTCGTAGAACGCTAAATGGGGGAAATCTAACTACAGGCAGTTGAACTGGGCTGATATTCCTATTTCGGAAGGCGCATACAAACATCTTTCTTAATTTAAAAAAAATCTAAAAATGTTTACTTAAGAATGGTAGATCTCTTGGGAGGGTCCACAGACACAACTGGAATTAAATTTCCTTATGATTTTTTTTTTTTTAGCAGTGTGTGTACATATGCTTTCACCGTCCTACGGTAGGGACAGAACAGGCCATAGCTCTACCAAAGCACCTGAAACCCCTAGTCTGCAGGCAAGAAAGAAGTAAGATAATTATGAACTGTAGGAGAGTGCATAGTTTTGTGTGGGCATCCTATTTTACTGTGCATTTATTTGACTGGATGCACTTGCATATTTGGCCCCAACCACTGGAAGGCTACTAAACATCTCCTAAGATGTGTGCTCCGTTGCGTACACTGTGCTAATACTGGATCATTCTAGTTGGCATCTTTAGTAAAACCTCCACAATATGGTGCAAAATAGCACCGGAGACTAAAATCCAGATGCCACATTGGAGCTGCAGGGTTCTCTTACAGCATCAGCATGCATGACTTTAAAAGCATGGTTTCAGGTCTGCCATCTGCAGCCAGAAAAAGGCTGCTAATGTATGCCAAAGTCACCAGGTTTGATAGATTTAAACTCTTACTTCCTCCATTATCTAACCTCATAAGTAGTGCATAAGGAATGTGTCCTATAAGAGGAAAGGTGAGACTTGCTAATGATGGAATTAGCGCGCCTCTACAAGAGTCAAAGTGCTAGCCAATCGCATGGGGTTCAGTACACTTTTCCCAGTATAAACCTAATTTAGGAATGAAAGTCACATCGTCCTTAGTTTGAGAACAGTTAAGGAAAACTATCTGCATCCGTTGAAATATTTATTAAAAAACGAATTCCTTAGTGAACATGGATTTGTTGTAAATATGGCACAGGGATGGTTTATGAACATATAATGCCTTTTTTCCTGTGCAATGACCACAATTTTTGTAAGCAGGTTCCCTCCCTCTAACTGTAGTAATTACCTCTTATAGCTTAGATTAGGTGAAATAATTATTCGAGAAGAACAACTCTGTTGGGAAGGCAGTGGGAAGTTAATTATAAAACATCCACGGCTCATTATCTTGGAATGTGAGAGTGTGAGAAGAGGCTCTGGTGTCAGCTTTCCTCTGAAGATCCCCTGACACCAGTCATTTTAGTAGACTGGCTACACCTACACCTAAAGCAACTTTCTATGGATCTTTTCATTGGGATGGGTGGGATGAGTCTAATTTATGCAAGCCAGATTCTGGGACGGCTGAAGGGAGCTAAAAAAACTTTCCCTAGGGGTGTGCTACCATTATCTTATTATGAAATCAGAACCCTATGTGTCACTAAACTAGAAGGCCTTCTTTATCATGAAAGTCCTGCTTTCTATTGCTGTCACAGAGTAGTTTTACATAGCTTTTTATTGTATGGAGTACAGGGATAACTATAAAGCATACAAACATATGAATGCATATACAATCACAACAGTAGATGCCAGATAGAGTAAAACAAAGAAACGTAATAAAACATGCAGTGTCCAAGAAATTGTTTTGAAATGTTGTTGACGTTTTTTTTACATTATTACAAATGTGCTGAATGTGGATTCATTCTCCATTTTACATGTATCAATTCATTTTGTGTTAATAGATTAGTTGACACCCCTACTATTAGACTTGGCATCTTAGGCGTGGTTTCCCCTGACCTTTTTGCCTCTATCTCCTGCATTTTTGATGCTTTGCTGGATTTCGTGTTTGCTGGCTTAGGATGCTTTGGACACTTTGCCACTGCTGATCAGTGTCAAAGTGCAAGTGCTCCCTGCACAAATTGCTATTGTAATTGGGTATCTATGATTGACATACTTGATTTACTGGTAAGCCCCTATTAAAGTGCACTGAGTGTGCTAGGGCCTGTAAATTTAATTCTACTAGTGGGCCTGCAGCACTGATTGCGCCACCCACATTAGTAGCCCTGGAAAAGTATCTCAGACCTGCCACTGAAGTGTCTGCATGCAGTTTTGAACTGCCATGTCGGCCTGGCAAGTGCACCAACTTGCCAGGCCCTAGCCTTCCCTTTTATTACATGTAAGACACCCCTCAGGTAGACACACGGTACCCCGATCGGTAGAGTGCAGTGTATATGAAAGGTAGGAAATATACTGGTGTGTCGGACATGTCCTGATAGTGAAATACTGCCAATTTCGTTTTCCACTAATGAAAGGCCATCTGTCCCATAGGATAGCATGGTGGATACTTTTTAACATCTTGCAAGTATAGCTTCCCATTGGGACAAAATGGAGGAATAACGTTTAGGCTCTCTGAACTCAGAATTTTATAACACATCTTTTAGTAAAGATGGTTTTTAAATTGTGTGTTGGAAAATGCCCCTTTTAGAAAGTAGGCATTTTCTGTTTAATCATTCTGTGTGCCTCTGCCTGTTTGTAGATTGACTGGCTTGTTTTGGAGTGATAGGGGCTGGGGGTGTGCATTCACTGTACACAGCCACGGGGGGTTGAGCTGTGCCTGGCCCTTCCTGGATAGCTCAGAGCTCAGCTGAATAGGCCTTGTCTGTATTGAGAGTTGTGGGAAACGTTTTCCTTGCACATGAATAGGACTGTCTCCCCTTGCACAATGCTGTCTCCACCCCCTGTTGTTATACTGCACCAGTGATAACAGAACTGGTTCGGACTGGGCTGAGAGAGCCTGGCACAAATAAAAACAAAGAAAAAATAGGGTATAAGTAATGGACCTTAAACCCCAAAATTTTACATCACTTTTGGACTCAAGAGGAACCTTTGCCAAGGAGAAGAGCTAGAGAGCTGTGAGGAGGAGTATTGCCCCTTTGCTGTGTGCTGTGTGGGGTTGGCCTGCAGTTGCTGCTTTTTCCAAGGAAAGGACAAAGACTGGAACTTTGCTAAGGCACCTGCTTGAAGAAGAATCTCAAAGGGCTTGTGTGTGCTGACCTCCTGTTCTGAAGTCTCAGCTACACTAATACTTCACCCCCAGCTCCCCTGAACTCTACTGCTGAGATTTCTGACCTGCGAGGAGGTGTATGTTACAGTTTTTGGCTCTGGAGTTTGTTCCCATTGTTGGGAGCTGGAAGAAACCTAGAGGAAACTAGAAAAACAATCTCTGATGCCCTCAGCGATGCTGCTGTGATGTTGCATCCTGCACAGGGGCACCGCTTGTGAAGTGCACGATGCACCACCCTGCCTGCACCGCCGCTCTGATGCCTTTTCAGGCCTGCAGTTATCAGCCTTCCTGATGCCAGCGCTTGCACCAACTCCATCACCGCCAGCACCTGCACCAAGTTATTGAAGCGGTAATAACCGACTTCTAACAGCCTCACCAGAATCAACTCCTCACCACTGACTCAACTGCCTTCCACTGTCCTGAATTCACCACATCACCTCCTCACACACATGATGCCTCGCCTCTCCAGTTGCAGCCAGGGACCAGGCCTCAACCTTGGCACCAATGCTTGACCTCCAAGATGCTGTGCATTGTCATAGACTTCATTTTACTAGGTATTGTTTGTTTGCCGGTCCATGTGACTCCATGCCCGATGCCACGCACCTCGCAGTCGTGGCTGTACTTTGGATTTATTGTTGTCACAACGTCGTAATAACCCCAGGTAGAGCTATTTGATTTCTACAAACTTTACTTTTGAAATAACTGTTTTTTAGTGCTATTTTACTACATGTATGCTAGATTTTAGTCGTTTTGGAATTGTTGAGTTCAGATAAAGATATTTTATTTTTCTAAACTGGTGAGGTGCCCATTTGTGGTGTTCTCACTTTAGTACTGTGTGTTTGGAGTACAAATACTTTACACATTGCCTTTGGGATAGGCCGGTCTGCCTGTGCCAAGCTACCCAGGGGGTGAGCAGGGGTTATCTAAAGTGTGCATCCCCTTACTTATCCTGACTAGAAGCAAGGGTCCCTTGTTGGACAAAGGTACATACATCTGCCTATTAGAGACCCCTAGTTCTAACATTGGTGGTCAGTGGTGAGGATTGATCTATTATTTGCACTTGACCCACAGCTATTGGTGTACAGCATTAATTCAGTGTAAACCACTGTGCAACCACATACTGTGCTTTTGGTTTTGTTGTAGATCTGACCCTTGAGGTATCCGAGCACCATATCTCTAAATGATCAACCAGCTGAGGAAGCAGAACTGGAGTTTTGCATTGAAATGTTGCATATCTACAAAGTAGACCAGCCCAAACGCTTTTGCTGAATTCTTGGATATCCCATTAAGAGCACCTCTAGGAAAGAGGAGATGCAGGAGGCTTTGAGTGCCTGGTGGAAGGCCAGAGAAGCTGAGGAGGCAAAAGATGCAGCTTTGGATGGGGGTGTGCCAACAGGCAGCTTCAGATCCCACGATTTCCCTATTGGGAGAGCAGCCTCTGTGGCTAGCGGCAATAGTTCTTCCAGGAATTAGTCTCCAGAGGAAATGGAGGAAAGGCAAAGGGCCAGGGATCCTGAATTGGTGGTCATAAGACTTCAGGCAAAGGCAGAGGCCATCAAGAACGCTTGTGCCTTGGAAGGAAAGACATTGCTTTTGGCACATGATTAGAGCATGAGAGAGCTGGACATCAAGGCCAAACATGCGGAGTCCTGTGCAAATGGTGGCACTGTACATCCAGTGCAATGGGGTAAGGTATACATTCCAAAGACCTACTGCAGAATTTCCAGAAGGGGGAGGATATTTATGCTTTGTTTGCATCTTATGAGACAGCACTGCATATGAATGAGGTCCCTGAGAACCACTGGGGGTCTGGCCTGTGGAAACACTTTGAGGATAATGGGAGGAACACCCTGACACCTTTGGAGGAGGCGGATGCTCTGACCTATCCCAATATGAAGGAGGCTTTATGGCTCAGGTATGGCCTCACACCTGAGCCGTACAGGGAAAAGTTTAGGTCTTTTAAAAAACTTGACTCAAATACATGGGTGGAATGTGTGAATCTTTATTGCAGAGCACATGATGGTTGGATAAAGGGCAGCAAGGTAACTGATTACCAAGGGTTATACAACTTGATTGCTTGGGAGCACTTGAGTAATCTTTGTGTTCCATAGCTGCACCAGTATCTGATGGATAGTAAGCTGACTGACCCAAGGAAGCTTGTTAAGGAGGCGGACCGCTGGACAAGTACTAGGGTCCACAAGGGGTGCATGAAAACCCAGCCAAAGGTGGGCAGTGTCCCCAGCAGAAGACTAGGGAGGACAAAGGTAACCAAAGGGAGTTCTCTAAAGTGCCCCAAAATAGTTCCTAGGGTAAATATTCCCAGCCCCCAGTGGTACGAAGCCATGGCTCCCTAGAGGGAGGCCAGACAACAGTTGTTCCTGCAGTTGTTATGCATGTGGTCAGTAGGGTTGCATACAGGGGGATCCCAAGTGCCCCAAAGCACCAACAGCACTGCACCGTCACCGGGGTTAGTGTAGTGCGGGGAGGGTTGTTGGTTCCTTGTGGGGGTGGGGAGCCAGCTTTGATGACCCATATCTCGTTAGGAGATAGAGAGATGGTCCAGGAAACCTGCCTTCCGTATAACACTAAAAAGTACCCGCAGAGGGTGACCATCAATGGGAAGAGGGTGGAAGCTCTGAGAGACACAGGAGCTAGTATGACATCTGTCAGGTGTCAATGGGTGTCTGAGGAGCAGGTAATCCCCAATGCACTTCACCCTGTCATTGCTGCAGACAACACTGAGCGCCTGTGAAAAGTGGTGCAGGTTGCATTTGAGTGGTGGAGGTCTCAGGTTTCTTGAAGGTCATTGTAAGTCCATCCATGCCTGTTGACTGTCTGCTTGGCAATGACCTGGAGAGTTCCCCTTGTAAGGATGTGGAACATCAGGCTCGTTTGGAGATGTTGGGTCGGCCTGAGTAGGCCTGTGTGACCACTCGGTCAACGGCAGCCAGTACGAGTAATCAAGAGGACTTGGAGCCTGAAACAGTGGCCCAGGTGCCTGCCAGAAAGCAAAAGGGCAGGGGGCAATGGACATGGGAAACCCACCCCAAAAATCCCCATGGTCCAGGAGGAGGCAGACCCTGAGGGGGATGTCCTGGTACCTACAAGGGAACAAGTGGCCAAATTGGAAGACCTACCTGAGCTGACACATTGGCAGCTGGAAGGGGGCCCTCCAGGGAGGAGTTCTGCGAGGCGTAGATAGAGTGCCCTACTCTTGAGGAAATGCTGCAGCAGGCTGCAAACCAGTCAGCAAGTGAACAGACCGGATCACATTGGATCCATTGAGGGAATGGTCTCCTATATAGTGAGACTAAGGTTGCTGAGCCACGGTCAACATGTATGCTGGTGGTACCCAAGCGCTTCAGAACCTTTCTAATAGGTCTGGCTCATGATGTGCCTTTGGCAGGACATTTGGGTGTCACAAGACCTTTCACAGGTTTGTCACCCACTTTTGGCCCCAAATTCAAAGGCACAATGACAAATTGTCGGACATGTCAGACTTGCCGGGCAGGCAGCAAGAGTGGAGGGAAGTCTAAGGCTCCCCTCCAACCCTTTCCTGTGGTGAACATGCCTTTCAAGCAGGTGGACTTTGATATTGTAGGGCCCCTAGAACCCAAGACAGCCTTAGGCAACAAGTATATCTTGGTCTTGGTGTACAATGCCACCTGGGACCCAGAAGCTGTCCCTCTCCAGACAATCAGTGCCCCTGTGGTGAGCTGTGCATTGATGGGGATCTTTTCCCGTGTGGGGTTCCCCAAAGAGGTGGTCTCTGACCGAGCTATAAACTTGATATCTAGGTAAATGACGTAATTGTGGGAGAAGTGCGGTGTAATGTACAAATTCACCGCTCCTTACCATCCATCCCCATGGAAATGGGTAGGTTGAGAGGTTCAACTGAACTCTGAAAGGTATGATAAAGGGTCTTACAGAGCCCATGAGACATAAGTGGGACTTCTTCTTATCATGCCTGTTGTCTGCCTACAGGAATGTACTGCAGAAATCCCTACAGTTCAGTCCCTTTGAATTGCTGTATGAGCACTCTGCGAGAGGGCCTCTCAGTCTGGTGAATGAGGGCTGGAAGAAAACTCCTGGTAAGACCCCCAAGATGTGTTCAGCTACATGCTGGCCTTCAGGAACCAGACTCAGCGCTTTAGGAAACTCAATCAGGTGAACCTGGAAGCCAGCCAGGAGGAGATGAAATGATGGTACAACCAGAATGCCACTCTGGTTAAGTTTCAGCCTGGCCAAAAAGTGTGGGTGATGGCACCAGTGGAACCTTGTACACTCCAAGACAAGTGGACTGTGCCTTTTGAGGTCGGTAGCGCAAGAGGGAAGTAAACTACTTGGTGAACTTGCAGACTCCTAGGAACCCTTTGAGTTCCTACACGTGAACCACCTCAAACCTCACTTTGAGAGCTCTGAAGTGACTATGTTCCTGCCTACAGATGATGGAATGGAAGATGAAATTTAGCTTCTTCCTGACCTCCTGTCCGCCAAGGAACATGATGGGTCAGTGGATGGTGTGAACTTCTCTCCCACCGCGACCCCAAAGCAGTAAAGGGACTATCGCCAGGTGCTGGGTCAGTTTACCTCCCTTTTCTCCCTAACTCCAGGAATCACCAATTGGTGTGTCCATGATGTGGACACTGGGGACAGTGTACCTGTAAAACACAACATTTACAGAGTAACTGACAAAGTCAGGGCCAGCATTAAGGAAGAGGTTTCCAAGACGTTAGCGTTAGAGGTGATACAGCCCTCCAGCAGCCACTGGGCTAGACCAGTGGTCTTGAGTCCGAAAGTTGCTGCCCCTGGTGTCACTCTTGAACTCCGGTTTTGTGTGGACTACCGTGGGCTCAATGCCATCACCAAGACTGACACGCATCCCATCCCCAGAGCTGATGAGCTTATTGATCGGCTGGGAGCTGCCTGGTACCTTGGTGCGTTTGATCTAATGTCTGGGTACTGGTAGATTGCCTTGACTGAAGGGGCAAGAGAGAGGTCTGTGTTTTAAATGCCAGAGGGGCACTACCAGTTCCGTGTCATGCCCTTTGTGTTGAACACCCCTGCCACATTCCATAGACTGGTCAATGAGGTCCTTTCAGGGCTGGAGGACTTCAGCGCTGCCTACCTGGATGACATTGCTGTGTTCAGGTCCAGCTGGGAGGAACACTTGCAGTATCCTGCAAAGTGTTGATGGCTATGAAAAAGGCAGGCCTCAATATCAAGGTCAGTAAGTGCCAGATAGGGCAGGGATCTTTGGTGTACTTGGGGCACCAGGTGCAAATCGGCCAGATGGTGCCCCTACAGCCTAAGATCAACACCGTTCTGGCTTGGGAGCCCCCCAAGATCCAGAGAAAGGGGAGAGCACTTTTAGGTCTCACTGGGTACTACAGATGGTTTGTTAAGTGGCATGACACCGTTGTTGCCCCCTTGACTGAGCTGGCTTCAAGGAGCTGCCAAGGAAAGTGATGTGGACAGATGCCTATCTGACCGCTTTTGATGCCCTGAAATCTGCCAAGTGCACAGCGCCCATGCTCGAGGCACCCAACTTCTCCCAAGAATTTGTTGTGCAGACAGATGCTTCAGAGCATGGTGTGGGAGCAGTACTCTCATAGTTGAAAAGTGAGGGGTGGACCAACTTGTAGCGTTCATTATTAGGAGGCTACTTCCCAGAAAACCGAGGTGGAGTGCAATTGAAAGAGAAGCTTTTGCTGTGGTCTGGGCGCTGAAGAAGCTAAGACCGTACTTGTTTGAGGTCACTTACGGGTTCAGACAGACCACAGGCCTCTCAGATGGTTGATGCAAATGAGGGGTGAGAACCCAAAACTGTTGAGCTGATCCATCTCCGTACAGGGAATGGACTTTATGGTGGAATCCTGCCCTGATACAGTACATGCCAATGCTGATTGTCTGTCCAGATTTTTCCACCTTAGTGATGAGAACTCCCAAGGGGGTGGTTTGTTCCCACACTTTTCAGCTGGAGGGGACACGTTTTAGACTTTGCATCTTTGGCATGGTGTCCCCTGACTTTTTTGCCTCTACCTCCTGTATTTTTTATGATATGCTGGATTTCGTTTTTGCTGCCTTAGATGCTTTGGACACTTTGTCTCTGCTGATCAGTGTCAAAGTAGAAGTGCTCCCTGCACAAATTGTTTTTATAATTGGGTATCCATTAATGCAATATTTGATTTACTTGTAAGTCCCTAGTAAAGTGCACTGAATGTACCAGGGCCTGTATATCAAATGCTACTAGTGGGTCTGCAGAACTGATTGTGCCACCCACATGAGTAGCACTAGAAATGTATTTCATACCTGCCACTGCAGTGTCTGCGTGCAGTTTTGAACTGCCATGTCGACCTGACAAGTGCACCCACTTGACAGGCCCTAACCTTCCCTTTTATTACATATAAGACACCCCTCAGGTAGGTCCAGGGTACCCCCATGGACAAGATGCAGTGTATATGAAAGGTAGAACGTGTACTGGTGTGTGTGTCATGTCCTAATAGTGAAATACTGCTAATTTAGTTTTTCACTATTGAAAGGCTATCTGTCCCATAGGATGCATGGGAGCTACTTTGAAACATCTTGCAAGTATAACTTCCCATTGAGACATGATGGAAAAATAAATGTTAGGCTCTCTGAACTCAGAAATGAATATTTAATAACACATTTTTCAGAAAAGATGTTTTTTATATTGTGTGGTGGAAAATGTCCCTTTTAGAAAGTAGGCATTTTCCTGTTTAACCATTCTGTGTGCCTCTGCCTGTTTGTGAATTGACTGTCTGGTTTTGGAGTGACAGGGGCTGGGGATGTCCTTTCAATGTGGACAGCCACTGAGGGGGTTGAGGTGTGCCTGACCCTTTCTGGATGACTCAGGGCTGAGCGGAATTGGCTTTGGCTGCATTTAGAGTCGCGGGATGAGTTTTCCTTGCAAATCTCCCTCACACAATGCTGGCTCCACCCCCTGTAGTCATACTGCACAAGTTAGGACAGAACTGGTTTGGACTGGGCTCAGAGACCCTGGTATAACGAAGAACAAAGACAAAATGAGGTATAAGTAGTGGACCTTAAGCCCTAGAACTTTAGATCACTTCTTCACTCAAGAGGAACCTATACCAAGGAGAGGAGCTAGAGAGTTGTGAGGAGTATTGCCCCTGTGCTGTGTGAGGTTGGCCTGTAGTTGCTGCTTCTGCCAAGGAAAGGACAAAGACTGTAACTGTGGTGGGACACCTGCTTGAAGAAGTATGCCCAAGGGCTTGTGTGTACTGGCCTCCTGTTCTGAAGTCTCAGCGACACAAAGACTTCCCCCCCAGCTCCCTTGAATGCTACTGCTGAGAGTTCTGACCTGCCAGGAGGTGCCTGTTCCAGTTTGGGGCCTCTGGAGGTTGCACCCGCTGTGGGAGATAGAAGAAACATAAGAGAAGCAAGGAAAACAATCTCCAACACCATCAACGATGCCACCGTGATGCCACGATCTGCAGTGAGACCTGGTGCACTGGTTGTGAAGTGCACTACACACTACCCTGCCTACACCGCAGATCCGTCGCCCTTTGATGCCTGCTAATGCAGTTATCAGCCTTCTCGACTCCAGTGCTCACACCAACTCCGTCACTACCAGCACCTGCATCCAGTTATTGCGGTGCTGATACCCACCAAGGGTGACTCCACAAACTCACTGACTTTGCACCGCACAGCCTCTCCGGAACCGACACCTCACCACTGACGCAACCACCGTCCCCTGTCCTGGATTTGAGATGTCACCTCCTTGTGGATACGACGCCTTGCCTCCCCTGTGGCAGCCAGGGATCTGGCCTCGAACTCAGCATCGACATCTCACCTCCACTATGCCGTGCATCGTCATAGACTTTGTTTTCCAAGGTACTGTTTGTTTGGGGTCCGTGTGACTACATGCCCGATGCCATGAACCTTGCGGTTGGTGGCGCCGCTTTGGATTTGTTGCTGTCACAACGTCGTAATAGCCCTAAGTGGAGCTATTTGATTTCTACAAGCTTTACTTTTAAAATAACTGTTTTTATGTATATTGTTACTACCAGTATGCTGGATTTTTGTTGATTTGGTCTTGTTGAGCACTGATAGATCAATCAATCAGGGAATTGTGAAGCACGCTACTCACCCGTGCGGGTCTCAAGGCACTGGGGGAGGCAGCTCTGGTCAGTCGAAGAGCCAGGTCTTGAGGGTCTTTCTGAATATGTGCAGAGAGGGTGCGAGTTTGATGTTGATCGGGAGCTCGTTCCAGGTCTTTGCTGCGACGTAGGAGAAGGCTCTTCCACCTGTTCTGGCTCAGCGGATACATGGGTCTCGGTGATGGCGAGGTCGGCGGATCGGAGGTTTCTGTTGGAGGCGTGGAAAGCGATTCTTTTGTTGAGATATTGGGGTCTGATGTTGTGGAAGTATTTATATGTGTGGGTGAGTATCTCGAAGGTTCGATGGGGAACCAGTGAAGGTTTCGCAGGTGTGGGGGTGATGTGTTTATGTGGGGGGATGCCGAGGGCGAGTCTGGCTGCGGTGTTCTGTATGGTCTGGAGCTTGCAGAGCAGAGATGTGTTGGTCCCAGCATTGAGGGCGTTTCTGTAGCTTTCTCTGCTGGTTATGAGTGTGTGGTTGGCGGTCTTTCTTGATTTGGGGGCTTATCCATTAGAAGGTCTTGAGAAGGATGCAGAGGCCATTGAAGCAGGTGGAGGCGACGGCATTGATCTGTCAGGTCATGGAGAGGGAGGAGTCAAGTATGATGCCGAAGTTCCAGGCGTGGTCCGTGGGTGTGGGAGGGCTACCGAGGGCGGTGGCCCACCAGGTGTTGTCCCATGCAGAAGGGGAGGGTCCGAGGATGAGGACTTCTGTCTTCTCCAAGTTGAGCTTCAGGCAGCTGCTGCTCATCCAGGATGCAAAGTCCTTCATTCCTTCCTGGTAGCTCAGTCTGGTTGTGAGGGGGTCCTTGGTGAGGGAGAGGATTAGCTGGATGTCGCCGGCATAGGATACCATGCTGAGTTCATGCTGTCTGACGATGGTGACGAGAGGGCCATGTAGATGTTGAATAGCATGGGGCTGAGCAATGATCCTTGGGGTACTCCACAGCTGATCTCTGTGGTTTCGGAGAGAAAGGGAGGAAGTCTGATTCTTTGGGTTCTGCTGGTGAGGAAGGAGTTGAGCCAGTCGAGGGCGGTCCCCTGTATGCTAGTATGGTGGAGTCTGGCGGTGAGAGTGCAGTGGGAGACTGTGTCAAAGGCTGCAATAGAGGTCAAGCACGATCAGGGTCACAGTGTGTCCTTGGTCGAGGAGTGTGCGGATGTCGTCTGTGGTGCTGAGTAGGATGATCTCGGTGCTGTGGTTGCTGCGGAATCCGGATTGGGAGGGGTCGAGGATAGAGTTTTCTTCTATGAATTTTGTTAGTTAGACGCTGACTATCTTTTCCGTGACTTTGGCTGCAAAGGAGAGGACAGAGATGGGTCGGTAGTTCTTGATGTCTGTTGGATCTGCTGAGGGCTTCTTGAGGTGGTGCTTGACTTCTGTGCATTTCCAGTGGTCTGGGAATGTGCTGGTTTTGAGGGAGGCATTGATGGTGTGTCGTAGCGCCGGTGCGATGGCAGCTCTGTGGGAGATGTGCAGAGGACAGGGGGGGGGTCCGTAGGGCTCCTGAGTGAATGCCTTTCATGGTTGATGCGGTGTCTTCGGGGATGGTTGGGGTCCAGGAGGAGATGATAGGCTGACTTTCGTTGCTGTGGGCAGAGTGGGTTTGGTGTTCTGTGTCTGTTTGTTGAAGTTTTCATAGAGGGATCTTATTTTCAGGTGGAAGTAAACGTCAAGTTTGTTGCACGGGATCTGAGAGGGTGTGACATCCGTGGCTTAACTGGGCAGCTTAGTTAATTCCTGGATGATGTTGAAGAGTTTCTTGGAGTTGCTGGTTTTGGCGTGGATTTTGTTGTGGATGAAGGTCCTCCTTGTGGATCTGATTCGTTGTTGTTATTTTGTCATGTCGTTCTTGTAAGTGAAGTAATCTTCTGATGTTTTGCTGTTTCTCCAGTTCTTCTCGAGACATCTGCAGGTGCGTCTAGCTTCTTGGAGGTTGGTGGAGAACCAGGAGGCCTTCCTGGGTCGCTGGGTGTCAGGGTTGTGGAGGGGGGCGAGCTCATCTGCGCAGTTGGTGATCCATCTGTGAAGTTCAATGGATGCGGAGTTGGCGTTGGTTGTGGTGGGGGAGGCTTCGCGATTAAGGGTGGAGTTGAGGTGCTCCTCGTGATCTTGCTCCAGTTCCTTCACGGTAGGCACCTGTCCGTAGGTGGTGGCTGGCTTAGCTGGCAGTTGTTGTTCCTTCCGGGGATTGAGTGTGAGAAGGGCAGCAGAGAACCGGGGTCCCCGGCACTGGTCTCGGTTGGGTCGCAGATGGGCGCAGACATGCTTGCCTTTGGCGCGCAACGGCCGCCATTAAATAGGTAAGGGCGGAGGGAAGCGCAGTTGGAAGGTGGGAGCAGGAACTGGCAGGAGAGGTGCAGGGGCAGCAGCAGCGGGAAAGGGTGGCAAAACGGGCACGGAGGACACAGCAACGGCACAGGTATGATGAAAACAGTACAAACAGTACAAAACAGGCAAAATACAACAGAATAAAGAAAAGACAATTTACAGGCACAAATAGCAAAAGATAGACAAAAGACTAAAAAAACAGGCACAAACACAAGACAGACAACAGCGAACCAGCAGACGAGCAAGGCTGTTGCACTGGACCACCAGGGATGATGCACAGGCAGTAAGTAGCCTGTGGGTAGAGGCACCTACCAGCTCAGAGGTGAACGGGGTCAGAGCACAAATACATGCTTTACCTAAGAGTGCACTAGTTAGACCTTGCTTTAGCATGGGGGGGTGACTCTGTGCCTTTCATTGCTTGATATTCACTGCTCCCAGCAATGACTAATATCCAGTCGTGCAGTCAGTCAGTACAGTGTCTACAATGCACTCTTTAAATATTCTTTTCAACTACAGCGCGATACTTTTCAAAAATGCTTTGTTCTGACAGATAATCGAGCCGCTGCTTGTACGGCCCTTTGTACTGTGATAAAACGCAAGGATGCTGTGGTGCGCGAGGAAATGCAATCCTGAGGCAATTCATTCTTCTCTGTCACGTTTAAGTGCAGCACGTGTCAAATGCCCGAAGACGCGCTGCACTGGAGTGTAAACAAATGTCTTCCTTGGAAAGCTGCCACTGGTCGTGTAAGCAGAGAGAGGAGATTTTCTTTCGCGCGCGCCCCCTCCGCCTTGAAGAGCGCAGTGGGGAAAGGCCTCTTGATTTAGATTCGAATCTTCGGGGATTTGAGGAGAGCTTATCGCAGGTGCCGCTCGGCAAAGGAAAGAAAACATCATTTCCGAAGAGATATTAAATCCAAAGAAGACATCTCATTTTTATCTGAAAGGGGGTCGGTGTCCCCAGGGTGTCCTCTTCCTGGAAGATGATTATTTTTTTTTTTTTTATGAGGCAGACTTTATTGCCTGCAGAGGTGGGTTTTTATTAAGTAATCAGTGGGGGAAAGGAATGAGGCATTATGAAAGGGCGACAATATCAACAATTTGCCACCTTGTGGCTAGTAAATCGAATTCATGCCAGAGAATTCAGGAATGTATTTGGTTAGCCGTGAGGACGTGGCTGTCTGTTCTCGAGTGTATGTCTAGAGGGCGACATGTGAAATTGTAATTTAACTCCCTTTCTCGCGGAGCCTCATCTTTTCTGATGCAGGAGAGAGAGAGTGGAGTGGAAAATTCTTCAAACGGAGCACTTTTGTGTGGTTTATGCTAGCTACTGCCCTGCGTGACCTGGATATTGTATTTAAAAATGTTGGGTCCGATCTGTACAGTTCCTTTTTTGACGCAAATGGCTTGGGCCAATAAAAAGTGCGCCTTTCACTTTTGCAAAGTGTGCATGATTTACCAAAACAAAAAAATCTGATGTGTCTGCTATTACCTTTCTACAAGCAGGAGACAAAAAAGTGCACCGGCAAAGGCTACAAATTCGAAAGTGCCTTATTTGTATATGTATAATAGGAAAGATTAAAACGATGCAATGGCAAAAAGTTAATTACTCTACAAATCGAGCAAATTCCTACAAAATATTATGCTGGTTCAGCAATTAATTTGCTCATATTTTCACTTACAAGCAAGCATGAGGAATTTAATTGGGTACATTGAAATAAATAATTTGTGTTCCTTTTTTAAAAATCTCTGGAAAGGAAAATATGTCTGCACAGTTGCAGTGTAGAGTTTACTTTGAGTGATGAATCAAACTATGTTTACGCCATTTGCTCATGAGCAAGTTCTCTGTTTGCAAATTTAGATTGTCCCTCGGTGGGAAATGAGCGTTTTAAATCATGTATGTAACAAAATATGTTACTGGGAAGACGTGAGACCTTCTGTAGTAATACATTCCAAACTTCCATGAGGTCCAGCACACAAGTTCATTTAATAAACCTGCACTCAAACCCTGGTAACTGAGGCACAGAGCAAACAGGCTTAATTTAAGGAAAAGTGGATAACAGTCTAGGAGATCCAAGAGGTACTCCGGACCATGCCGGGGAACAAGGCTTCTGGGGTGGATGGCTTCCCGATGGCATTTCTGCAGGCTTATTCGGAGCAGCTCGCATAGCACCTACTGCAGGTGTATGAGGAGATGTATGAACGGGGACTGTTGCCCTCGATCATGCTGGAAGGGGAGATTGTCATGCTCCTAAAGCCAGGGGGAAACAGCCAGGATCCGGCGGTGTATCGACCCCTCACAGTGATTTACTCTGACATTAAAATTCCGTGTAAGATCTTGACAGCCTGGTTGGCCCCACATATGGCCCACCTGATTCACGAAGACCAGTGTGGGTTCATACCAGCTCGCAGCATAGGTATGACCATTCAAAGACTGACACATGTCATGCATAAGGTGCTCCATTTTATACAGTGGACTGGGGTATCTGCTGGAGGTCCCGAGGGCTGCGGGCTTTGGCCCTCAATTTTGCCGCTGGGTCAGGCTATTATACACAGCACTGAGAATCAGGGTCTGGATGGGACTAAGCCCTAAGCCCGTCTGAGGAGTGGCTGCTGGAGAGGGGCTCACGCAAGGGCTGCACGTTATCACCGTTATTATTCGCATTGGCAATTAAGCCACCGGCGAACTGAGTACGCAGAGATTTGGGACACTTTAGCATTAGCACGGGCGGGACCCCACATGCGATCTGGCTTTATGGAGACAATACTCTATTTTATGTCTCCTTGTCCCAAGAGGCAGTGCCAGAACTACTCTGAACACTAGAGGAATTTGGCACCTGCTCAGGGCTGCAGCTCAATAGTGGTATATCGTTGATCTTCCCACTGGCCTGGTCGGCTGGACTCCCCCGGGAGCGGCTCCCATGGTTAGGATACGATGGGAGACATAGCATTTTAGTTACCTGGGCATGCAGGTGACAATTGAAGACGCACAGATACTGCAATACAATGTATGTACAATGATGGACGCTCTGAGGTGCTCGTGGGCTTCTGGAATACCCTTCCACTCTCTTTAATGGGCAGGCTGGCAGTGGATAAGATGATAGTGTTGCCCCGCTGCCTATAACTGTTACAGAATTTGCTATGCCCTGATCCTAGGCAACTGGACTCCACACTGATAGATCTTTACTGGCCCCACAGCTAGATCTCTATTATTATGCGGCACATTTGCAGCATGCATCTCAGTGGCTAGATGAAGGGGACAACTGGGAGAAGAGACTGCTAAAAGGAAGGATCCCGCTGAACAGGCTGCCAGCACTGTTGATGGAGGGAGCAGGTGTATCTGACATCGAACCGTTTGTGGTAAAGCAGACCGCGTGCATTTGGCAAAGCTTCGTGGCACGGATTTTGAGACATGCCCCATTTGATTGAGAACTGTCGGTATGGGTGCTCACTCTGATTCGGACAATAATTTCCAACATCTCCTACCAAGTTTGGCAGGAGGGAAGGTGTAATGTATTAGCAGACTAATACCCGGGCGAGAGCTTCATCACTTATGAACAAGCATGTGGGGACTTCGGCCCAGGGAGGGGACAATATTTACACAATGTTGGCTTATCCAATTTATTTAAGGTAATATGAACTACGTATTCATCCATCCCAGAGACCTCCCAAATGCTGGATGTGCTGCTTACATGCAGAGCTGTGAGACAACTTATCTCCCTCCTATATAATGCCATGAGGGCTGACTCAGGTGGTCCCCCTCACAGGCCATTTACAGCATGGAACGCAGACTTGGAGGAGCCCCTGGATGTTAGGGAGTGGAAGGCAGTGGGCACGCTCACACACACAGTTTCATGCAACACCCGCTTCAAATTCATACTCTATAACTACATGCACCGAACCTATATGACCTCAGCGAAGTTGCACCGCATTGCACCGCACCGACCAAACTCCTTCCCCAGGTGCGGTAATGATGGGGCAACCTTTCTGCACCTGGCTTGGGAGTGCCCTGGGGTTAGACTCTTCTGGGCCGGGGTGGTAGAGAGGGTACGAGAGGCACTGGGTTGCGCGTGAGACTGACACCTCCACATTGCTTGTTGGGACTGGTGCGGAGGTCTGAAAAACAAAGCAAGTAGCCCACACGCTTGAACAGTTGCTAATAGTGCTAGCATGGTGCAGAATTGCAATAGCATGGATGGGTACGCGAGTTCCTGAGATTGCAGAATGGTTGAGAGATGCGTGTGAATGGACGCTAGCTGAGGAGCTCTATATGAAAGCATGATGTAAAGACGCTGAGCTAGACGAGGAGCTAAGATTATGGAGGAAACTTTGACTTCCTGAATGAGGAGATATCAGCGAGTGCCCAGAGTCTATTGGGGATGAACAGTCATACAAGGTCGGAGGATGACAGATGGGGACAGAGACTAGGTGTTTTGAAGGATGTTCATGAGGCTGCTTTTATTTTATGAATTGTCTGGCTTCTGCATAGCGTCTACTATGCAAATGATTATGCCTTCACCAAATGCTGACAATGGTTGTACACCTGATGTATGTTTTGTTTAAACCAATAAATAAAGTTAATTAAAAAAAACTTAAGGTAAGTGGGTGAAGAATTTAGCAGTACCAACACCATTAGAAAGTCAAAGCACAACACAATAAAAGTTGCACATCCAATTTCCAAAAATTAGAGAACATTTTAATAGGAAAATTACAGAAAGCCAGCTAAATCTCCACTAAGGTAACCTGAAGATATGATCAGCTTAAACAACACCAAGAAAAAATATAATAAACAATGTTTGCAGTTGACTGGGATCGATGCACAATTTGAGGCCAACCACAATGAAGTGGAGTGCAGATATCCCAGTCAGGTAAAAGATTTTACCTTCTGACCAAGCTTTATTGAACAAAGTTATTTTGAAATCAGACACCTTTGCTTGAAGGTCCCGCTGTTGCTCTAAGGTATTGTAATTCCAAAAATTTGAAAGCCCAAAAAGTCCCATCCTATCAGACTTTCTGGAGCAACTCCTCTTGGCCACTTTTAAGGCCTTTAGGACCTCAGGGACTTTGCTTTGGTATCAGGACTCGGGCTGATTACGAGTTTGAAGGACCGTGGACTGCCGTCCTGGTGGTGGTGGTCCGATGGCAGGGAGCCGTCCGCTGTATTACAAGATGAAAATGTTGCCTGTGCAGAAACTGCAGCTGGACCACTGGCACCGCCAGCACACCGCTGCCCACTGGGGTCAAGAGATGGCAGTCTATATTGGGAAGTAAAGAGGCGCAACACCAAGAGCCTACGGTTGAATCACCTTCTGATGGTCGGTGGAGATGAAGGATTTTAGGTGCATACCCACCCCTTTCAAGCTCTTCGTAGCAGATTTGGAGGTGGCCCCCTTTCTCCAGGTCCTCCCTACACCCCAGTATCTTCACCCTGAGGAATACGACCTTGTTCGAGATGAAAAATGGTAAGTGTTTTGGTACCATATATAAATTACTGGGACTGCCCACATATGGGTCGGACTCCTGCAATGGATAGGTGCTTTTTTCCACATATATCATGCATATGTGTGCATTCAACACATATGCAGTCGTAATGTACACACATGCAGCGATATAGAGTGAAATACATTGCCCACTGCCGCAAGCCCACCGCAGCTACACCGCTGGCCCCTCAGCAAACTTGCAGCGGTCGCGGACTTGGACCTTCGGCGGTCGGACCGTCAAACTCGTATTGAGCCCCTCATTCGAGCAGAGGCTACAAACAGTTTCCATTCCAGGTCCAGTTGCTACGGGTCAGCTGGGCACCTTAGGAAAAATGTTTCTCTCAGCTTGTGGTGATCTGTAGCCACACAGGATGTCAGACAACTGACCCTTGCTGTCTACTTCTCAATCCAGGGTACCACTGTAATGAGTTTCATTCCCTACACAGGTCAATGACAGCAGGGTCAGTATTTTTCGGTTCTTCTTCAGGTCCATATGTGTTCTGATGATCTGTGGGTAAGGTGCCACTTTTGTAGGATTCATTAGTCAGTGGGTGGGTATGAATCCTGGACACTCCCTAAACAATTAGAAAAAAATGTCAAGGGAAAATCCCTTCCCACTTTTGCAACAAATCCTGTTTGTCTTAGTGTGAACAATCCTACAGTGCACTATTCTGAGTAAAATACAAAATGTCATCATGCTTATGGACTTGGAGGCTGCTGGTGTGCCAGCAAGAGGTATGTTTGGGTAAATGAGAGGTCCCCTCCTCATCAAGTACACCAAACTGATTCTGGGCCCAACTCCCTTTCACTGAGCTGGTGGCAAACTGACTACAGGTAGCCCAGGGAACAAATGATTTTCTCCTTCAGGTCTCATTTCTATGATTTGGTAGACTTTACCCTGGTCCCTTTCGGATTAATAACGTTCTTGTCCCTCCCCAACTGGCTTTCTGAGCTGACAGGAGGCACCTGTCTCACACCCAGGCCTTCCTGGCAAAAGGCCTAAGTCATTGTTCCTGCTCTGGGAAATGTTTTCACACCCCATTAAGTGGAAGCACTGACAGGAGACAGTGGCAGACATGCTAATGATAATGCTAATTAGCCACAGAGAGTTCGGGCAGACAAAGTCTAACTTTTTAAAAGTTACTTTTCTTGATTATTTATTCATTTTGTTTGTCATTGGCAATAGCCTCCAAATATATAAACAACATTTATATATAGTACTACAATCAAAATATCCATAAAATCCCAACCCTATACAGTATTAAAAATGTATTGCAACCATCATCTAAGGACCCGACTTGAGGGCATGGCCTATTTATAAAATATTCACGCATTGCACAAAATATAAAAACCACAACATGTTATTACTGTTTAGTCAGGTCTTAACATATATTAATATACAAGTATATTAGGCTAATAAAGCAATTGGCTCGTGTTCCCCATACCACCATCTGGCACTTAAGCCATAAGTTATGATGCCAGCCGATATCTAATTTTTGACCGCACTGATCGTAGATAGGCAGAAACTGAGGTAACAATGGAAGGGTCATCCACCCTAAAGCCCATGGCTTCCTCTGCTAGCTGGGCACCCTGTATCCTGAATAGTGGGTGTACCAGTGTCTGCCCTCCTTGGTGTATTTTGTGCAAACCAACATAAAGTTCATCACAGTGTCTTACCTGCCTACCAAGCAGTTACAACAAATGCTCACCTTTCAATATCCTCCATACCTTAGTGGAGAACGTCTCCAATCAAAATTTTAAATATACGGAAAATTGCAACTCTGAATAAAATTATATAATCCATATAAATAATTCTTGAAATGGGGAGTCAACTTGTGGGTGAGGTAGTTTGCCGCTATTACTCCTTCCTGTACCTTAGTTTTGAGATCGCCTGTTATATAGGAACAGTGGCACTTCTTGAGAAGTTCAGTTGAACCATGGGCAATTAGAGCTGGTTCCACCTAGTCAGGGCCAAATTTATCGAGGTGCGATGAGTGCAGCTGCACCTGGTGCAGAGCACGGAGGAGACCGTGGGAGTTGCCATGTTAGGAAATAATTATGGGTTTAAAAGCACTGGCTGCAGAGTTGCTGAAGTGTCCAGCAGTTTTGATGCAATAATAAAAAAGTCAAGATATGTCTGGTAATTAATGTTCCTGCTGGAGAGAGATAGGAGTTATGTCTAGTGGTTTTGACTCATAAAATATTGCAGAGGGTTGTTATGCCTGCTGCAAAGAGCAGCTGATCACAGAACTGTATCTTATGTTGATAGCTCAGTGGGTTCCTGCTTTTGTCACAGAGATCCTTTTGTTACTTACAGTTCATAAGTTACAATCCTTATGTAGCAAAGTGACCTATGCGCTGTCATCAAAAAGCTGCATACAAACTGGATGGCTTGGGTTTGAAATTGTTTTTTAACCAGTATTTCGTTACCCAGTATTTCATTATCCTAATGTTGCTAAAACATGGTTGGTCAGGATAGAAATATATTCTTATTAGTAGAGACAACCCCAACCATTGTGGTATGTTTTAAATCCTAAATTTCTGCTTCTTCAGACTAAACATTCTTAAAATATTCTGCCTGCTCGTATGGATGACATGGGATACCTGCACCCTGTAATCCTCATTGTCCTATGTAATATTTCCTTTAGATTGGTTTACACATGTATGATTCATTGTCATTGTATAATGTGTGTATAGTGTAAAGTGCTCTGACACCCTACACTTGTATGAGTAGTGTTATAAAACAAATGAAATGCATGTGAGAGAGGGCTGTGGAGAGATGAGGGGTATTGGTGTAGGGAGGGAATCCAAGAAGAAGGCGGGCACTGGGGGGGGGGGGGGTGGGTGCGGAAAAAGATGGTTGCACCAGGTGCCACACGCACTAAAGCCTTCACCACATCCAGTAATAAGCCAAGTGTAACTGGGTTAAAAGATTTTTAACATGTTTCAACCAGTGCCTACCCCTTCTACCTGAGTGGGCAACCATTTCTTGGATTGGTTTTAAATAAATTGATGCACACAGATTTCTGTGCACACCTATCCACTATAATACAGGTGTCAAGGCAGCCTGGGCTGAAATAGTGGACATGCCAAATTCGAAATACAAGGGCAACAAAGGGTCCAGGTCCTAGAATCAACAGGGACCTAAGGAAATAATTTTCTGCTACTTGAAGCTATTTTAGTCTACCACATCCTCATACCTCAGCCTCATATAGAGAAGCAGCCACAACGGTTTGCTGATAGATCCGCGGGATCACACTCAGCCATTGGCCAACCACCTTTCATTTCAGGGAAAGAATTGCCCTAAAAGTTTATAGTAGGCTAGTGGTAGTCATCTATCTGTACTCTCCGTGTTAGCTGCTCCTCAAAGCGGATCCTCAAGATATCATTCTCAGGGACCCATTTCAGGGAAATGCCATGGACCCTAAGGTTCCTTCTGAAGCAGGGAGCAGGTTTGATAAGCATGACCTTAGGTTTTGGGGTATTTATATTTAGATCCTTCTTAGTGCAGTATTCCAGAAAGGCTTCAAGTAATTTATGGGAAGAATTTTCAGTAGTCACTGCATCATCTGCAAAAAGACAGACCGGAATTGTACTCCTTGCAATGGTGGGTACATCTGCATTTGCTTTTTGCAAATATTCAACTACATCGTTCAGAAATAAACTGAAAAGGGTCAGTCCCAACCCTGCCTAAAGCCTTGTTCAGTCAAAAAGGGGGCACTACATTTGCCTAATGGTCCATAATGCCACCCGAGTTTAGACCTGGCCATATGCAAATCAGTCTTGACCCTGTGCCCATGATGAGGGGTGAAACCCTGAAACCGGTCCTAGGATGCTTGTTTCCAGTCCAGTGCGGACTGAGCCTGGCAGTTCGGGCTGGACTGTTCCCATGGGGCACAGGGTCAAGACTGATTTGCATATGGCTGGGTTCAAACTGGAATGGCATGGTGAGCAAAAAAACGATGGATTTAGGCCCAGATCTCTGTACTTGGGTGAATGTATGACATCGTTCTGCATTCTGTCCACTAATTGTTCTTTCTGCATCTGTAATCTGTAATGACAGCATTAAACACCTGGGTAAGAATCTGAGACCATGCTTTAAGCTGTACGCATTACAAGTCGTGTGGGATTAAGTCCAGGCCCAACGCTTTTTTCTTGTTCATGCAAGAATAACTTGTTTCACCTCAGGAGCTAGAATCAATATATGTCACTTATTTTCAGTTATTCCCACCTTGCTGTTTACTGTAGCAGACCCGAGGATAGTGTGACATAAATTTGCAAATTTTGTGCCACAAAAATTGAATTTTTGCTCCAAAATATAGACATTTTGCGGCATTATTGTGGCACTTTATTTTACTCATAATCCTTCCAATTGCTGCATATCCATCGTGATGGAATGAGCGCCAACAGCAGCTGCTTGTACATTATTAACACACCACACACCAGCTCCCTGCAGAGTTTCCTCGAACATGGGCCAGGCAGGCGGCCAGATCCAGACCCCTAACAGAAAACAAAGTGCGTTGAGTTTCCATTCATAAAGCCATGGCAGAGGGGGGTGGGTGGCCCAGACTGGGGAGAAGTGGGGGAGCAGTGTCGAGCAAATGCACTTCAAGGATTCATAACGTTACACGTGCCCACCATCACACATGGAAGTGAGGTGAGTGCTGGGATTTTAGAACGAGGAGAATGGGTCAATAAGAGCAATAGCATGAAAAATCAAATGGGTGTCTGTGAAGAAAACAGTTAAAACATTTTTGGGCAGAGACAAGGAGAGGGTCAGAGAGGAGGCGGGTCACAGAAAACAATCTCCTGTCTCCAAGCTGAATATTCAAAGAAGTGAAAGTGAAGGGCTCTCAAATCACACTTCTGTGAATGACAGAACAGAAGTATTTTCCCTTTCAACAGTACGCGACGGCACGTAGTGACATTTGTGCATACAGCCAATAAGAAGTCAAAATGGTTCTGCTGTCTGCCAGGAGACCTTTTTTTGCGGCTAAATGGTGAATATTGCGTTCATTGCATTTCTCAGCTGATTAAACGACAATTTAGTGAATCGCGAAATGCTGAAGGGTCTGCATAGCAGGGGGGCAAGATGGTTAAGGAATTCCTCCATTTTTTTCGGTCAAGCTTGGGCCGCGCATGCGTTGCTCTGTGACTCATGATGTATTCAAGTATAGACTTGAAGCCCCGCCCACTCTCTGCCCATATTTGTGATTGGCTTGTGTCAATGTCCTTTGTAAATGCTGGCTTCTAAGTCATTAATAGGCTTGTTACTCCCTCTTTAGTACCGCCTTGTCTTCATTTGCAACCTCCAATGAGGACTGGCCCTTTTACTTCTGTTGTTACACAGTACGTCTTATTTAGTCTGTAAGCACTATTTTCTTTAATGAGTTTCTCCTACTGCAGGCATGACATGCTTTCCTGCAACATTAAGCGCACCATGCGTGCTTTTACTTTCCAAGCAGCCCGGGAGAATGACGGCCGCCTATTTGAAATGAAATAGGTCTCGCATTTACAAGAGTTTGAGCCATTGGCATTGTAATTGTAAATGCGTTTTATTTATGTGTTAATTATCAAAACAGATAAATAAAAGGCATTGTCATTTACGATGCCAATGCCTTAAACTCTCGCATATGCGAGACCTATTGCATTGCAAATGCTTGTTTCCCTTGTGGATGGATGTCAGATCATTGGTCCTGCGGTAATGCACCATGAGAAGCAAATGCAAATAAAGCATATCTAAATAAAAAGGCCATTAATCACATAGTTTAAAACCAGGGCAGTACATGAAAAGGCGGAGGAGCCCTGGAAGTAGAAGCATGTCATTGACATAGCCCCTCTGAGGGATATAAAACGCCTACGTGTGTTGCACTTGAAATATTTGCCACATGGAATTGCCTTACGGGGATTAATGGTGCTTTGCTACTGCTAGCTCGTCCATTTTTTAGGAGGAGGAGGAAACACTTGCACTCAGTATTATTTCAAAAAGAATATGTAGTTCTGAAACCTTTCTCAACCCCTCCTTCCCCCAATTCCCACCCACGTTTCATCACATTTGCATACATATAAAAGTTCAATTGTATTTCCAAATCATTTTGCATCCATATTTTACGTGACTAAAAACAACAATTCAACTAAAAACACTTAATCAACTCCCAGCTTTAAGAAGTAGGAGTATAAATGTTTTCATGTGGGTGCTGTCACCTATCTAAAATCTGAAACATGCCCGCAGTGGGCCAGCCGGACCATGGGTTCGTCAAGTTTTTACCTTTTAGATCAGGGACGCTAGTTTTCCTATTAGTTGCCAATGATTGGAATCTTTTTCCTTGTCCCTTGTTCAGTTGTCGGACTTCTATCTTTTCAAAAACGACGGAAGGCTTTGGTTTTCCAGAAGTAACAACCCTCTTGTGCACATCTTGTGCAACGCAATTAAGGAAACCAGCTCAATAACTTTACGCGACATGTGGTGGTTCCCACACTGCACAGGGGCGTGAATGTGTTTAGCGATCCCTGTTTGTGGACAAGGGTGTTTCACTGTGCCACTGGTTGGAGGGCACATGGGTGCTCAGGCCTGTGCCTAAGAGCCCATTCAAGTCAAATTCAGTATCCACTACCATCATTCAGCAAAACCCACTGGTGACTTCACTTGGCATCCCCATCATACCCGCCTACTTTTGTCAAGGTGCCTGGTTGGGCATCAAGTAAGAGTGCTTGGTGGGCTTTCTTGGGCACCCCTGCGCTGTTGGTGTTCACTACTGGGCCACAGGTCAGGTGACCGTAAGTCCATAAATTGTAGAATATTATGATCCTAAATGCGGCCTACCCATGACTGATTTGTTTTAATTTTATCATCGTTTACAAAGTTTTTCATGTAATGTAGGGTGCATCCAATGCTGTTAATGTCAAGTAAGTTGGGCTCATACACTACTTTTTACTGAGGGGTGGTGGATAATTCGTTTAGTTTACTCCTAATCTACATTCTTTGAATCACATATGCGTGTTTTTAACATGGGTCTCATCACTTTTGGCAGGACACATGTAATCCCTTGCCCACTGTCTCCCCTAACCTCCAAACAACCCCAGCGGCAATCTGTCTGCTTCTGAGGAGGGTGCTGGGGCATTCAAGCGCCTCATGTTCTCCATTCATCCATGTCCACAAAATGTAGGTATTTGTTCTTGTCAGAGCTGGGCCCATTAAACTGGGTGACGAGCCGGCACTGGGCCCTAGTGGTGAATGGAGCTAGGTGGCCGGGCCAAGACCCTGCCCTTCCTTCGAGGCTTTCTCCAAGCCGGGTCCTTCAGGCAGCATGCTAGCCTGTAATTTGCATGGCTGGTGAACCCGTAGTGCTGGGACAGAGTAAGCTACAGTCACCTGGCTCCTCTCTATCTGCCTGTTGATGGGTTTCTCTGGTCTGGTCCCGAGTTCGGGCAAATTGTAATGTGAAGAAGGTAGCTATTATGGCTGTGTGTGCGTACAGTCGATATGAAGTCATCATTTTTTTTGGTGTCTGCTGGGAGAACTTTTTTGCTGCAAAAATGGTTAGTGCTTTCATTGTCCTCCTTAGCGGATTTTGCGAATTGCGAAATGCTGGAGGGTCCCTATAAGTATGTTGCTATCAGGACACGGGCTGGTGCCTAGCTGCTTAAAATGGCTGCCCCATTCACTTGTTCCTATGTGGCGATCCACTCTAGGCATACATCGTTTTCCAGCATCAGAGATAATTCTACAAAATTCATTTGTATATTTTCTCGTCCATTAGCTGTAGCCACAATTTTTTATTTGTTTTCCATTTTTTTCACCCTTAATCATATTTTTACATCCTCTTCTAAGCTGTTGGAATGTTACTCCATGTAGTGAAGAGAGAACAGAGGTGCTGATTAGTAAATGCATTTACAACCTTGTGTTTGGCATCCTAGCATTCTAGCTCAATCTTATTAGCATTTGGTCGATCTCGGATGCAGCTTCCTCACTGGGTGTGACCACAACATTTTTATCTGTTCCACAAATTGTTAGAAAGGACGAGGGGGCGTAGCGCAGTTTTTGTTAACGCCGGCTATTGCTGGAAATTATCGCCATGCTTGCTTTGTATTAACGCATAGCGCAATGGCGATATAAATTCCAGTGATACCGGGGAAATCGCCGTTTTGCAGGGAACATCACTGGTTTTTCAGTGATGTTTCCTGCAAAACAGTGATATGCTTGATGATACGACCCTGAGGTCGTGACACAATAATCCACCTCCCATGTTACACATACAGTAGTCAGGATTTTAGCAGACGTTAGTTTTTGGCGAAAACCATGGTTTTTGCCAAAAACTAACGTCTGCTAAAATGCTGTGGGCCGCCTTGTAAATATCGCGATGTGCACTTAGTGATATTTGACAAGTCCCCCTGTGTGAGGTACGCCCAGTGACGCCCACTTTGCATCTCATTAGAGATGCAGAGCGAGGCGTCGGGGAAAAGGCTGCTAACATGCCCTAATTCATGTTAGCATCCCCTTGTAGGGCGATAATATTATCTCTGGTTTTTTGGCTTTTAGAGCCAAAAAAGTGGAGATTAGGCCCTTGTTAATATGCCCCATAATAATTCTAATGTTCACGTTGCTGACTCCCCTTGCTGATAGAGTCCTGTTAAAACTGAGTATTGTATTATTGAGAAGATCCATTTTCCCCCAACATTTAGCAATGTTCCATCGGACTGACTTCCTATCACTTGGCAAACCAGTTGACAAGGGTGCTGCAAAGATCCCTCTCCTGCTTTCACTAGCACCTCCAGGCTATAATAGGGTCGTGGCCACTCTCTATCCATGGTAAAGCTTCCAGGTCAATAACCTTTCTCCAACCATCAAAGTTAATAATACAATACTCAATCAGCGAGGACTTTATATAATAAATAATGCAAAGGATTTCCTCTTTTTTGTAGACTACTTCCACTGCAGGAGTGGTTTTGCGATGCTGTAGCAACTATCTTCCTCTAGGACATTGCTTTTGACTGCTTCGCAAGTGGTGAAAATATTTAAGTCACCACAGATGTATAATAAGTGGCTATCTTTAATTCCATAACAGTTTTAAGATTCTTAACGTAGTCCTCCAACCAATTCCAAATAGCCTGAACTTCCAAGTCCCAGGAGATGGGTGTGAGGGGGGTGTAGACACTAAGAATACCTATCCAGCAAAAATCACTTTCAGTACTCGATAATCTCACTTGCAAGATATTCGAAGGACAGCGGCCAGAACAATTTGCTACAATTTGAAATATAACTTGCAGGAAACAAATTGAGGGCCTCTAATTGGGCTACCTTTCCTAAAGCGAACTGCTGGTTAGCAGAATTAGAAGAAACCATCTATGGGGTTCTCCCTTTGCGACCATGTTTCTTGCAAACAGCAGATATCATGCTACCCTATACAGACCACCCTCTGATTAAGTTCAGCATCTCCGTCCTGGTCCAACTCATCGGCAGCACCACCAGAGCAGTCCGCCAAAACTGGAACAGCATCACTGACAAGGACAAACACCGCTCTCAACACCCACTGACCCGAACACAACAACAGACTACCCAAAGCCATCAAGAATTCCAACAGCTGCATCACCTCTTGTGCTGATTCCCTGGCCCCCCTCAAACACTCAACAAATAGATGTGTACAAACTCTATCACATGCGTCAATGTGCACTACTCTTGCCCTTGTGGTGCAAAAGTTATTTCACAAAACTTCTGAAAACATTTACATGCAGTTTTTTCCTTTGAGCTCATTAGCCAGTACATCAGCAGTCAAACATTATTCTCAATAATAATAACAGTGAAAACGTTTGTATTGACACATTTCTTGTGTCTTCTGTAATATACAAATTATTGATACGTGCATAACATTATGGATCCAACATGAAGTTTTCCAATGCCGTGTTCCCAATGCATTTCGGGAATCCCTTTGTCAGGGGAACTCCGGTCATCAGTAGAACCAAACTATCAATATTTAACTGCAGTCAGAGAGATCATATTGCCGGATTGTCAAGAGGTACTGTGTGCATTCGTGTTTTTCACAATAAGCCGCTACCGCGTATCGTGTATCCGTCTCCTGAGGTTCACAGACGCATTGGGAACACAGCATTGGAAAACGTAATGTTGAAATCATAATGTTATGTGTGTATCAATAATTTATATATTACAGAAGACAAAAGAAATGTGTCAATACAAACTTGTTATTATTATTAAGAATAATTGTTTACTGTTGATGTACTGGCTAATGAGTTAAAAGGACCTTGATGCATGTGACAGAGTCTCTACACATCTTATTGTTGATATATTTGCCTGACGGGAGCGGGTCAGGCTTCAAGGTAGCACACAACAGATTAATATAGTTGACAAAAGATTATTTTTCATTAAAAACAGTATATGTAGGTTTGCAGGATATATCCATAGTGTGAAGTATACTTTATCTGCCCCCTTCAAACACTTCAATACAACAAGATCCAGAGTCCAGGCCAGCTGGTGCAATGAGGAACTCGGACTGATGAAACACCGCTGCAAAGAACTGGAGCACAAATAGAGAATGATCCAGGACAATGCAGACAGGAGCATGTTCAAATCTACACTAAGACGCTACCACCAAATAATCCAGACCACCAAATGTGCCACTCTTCAGGACATTATTGATGCCAGCACCAACAGAGGCAAACACATTTTCCCCATTGTAAAAGGTTTCACCTCACCAGCGGCTGCCACAAAGTCGATCACCACCTGGTAGGACCTCTGCACCAATCTTTCCTAATTCTGCAGTAACAAAATCACCACCATTTACAGCAACTTCAACCTGCAGTTGGACCTGACGGACCTTGCCAAACACCTCCTGATCTTATCAAAAGAATCAGTGCTAATCCCATTTACCGTCATCACCCCTGCAGAAACTGCTACCACCACGAAGTCCATTCATTCAGTGGCCCCAACTGACCCATGCCCTCACTACGACTACTGCAGAGTACTGCAATCCCTCAGCACTATGCTCACACCCATTGTTAATGCCTGCACCTCTGTTGAAACCTTCCCAGTTGCTTGGAAACACACAACTGTTCTCCCCTTTCAGAAAAAAAATCCTCTGCAGAACCACTGAGCGCTTGCCAACTACCAACCGGTCTCCCTGCTACCATTCCAGGTCAAGGTCTTAGAGAAAACCTCAACAACCATCAACTCCTCCACACCACCCAGAGTGGTTTCAGACCCAATCACAGCATGGAAACTGCTCTTATCAGCACCAAAGATGACATCTGCATGACTCTGGACAGAGGAGTTATGGCAGTCCTCATCCTTCTGGACCTTTCTAGAGCATTTGACATAGTCTCCCACCCCATCTGCATCCAATGCCTACACAACTTCGGAATCCAAGGATACACCTTTGATAGCTCTCCTTCTTCCTGACTGGAAGGACCCAGTCAGTCAGGCTGCCACAGTACACCTCGGATGCCCGCAACGTCATCTGCGAAGTTCCAGAAGGATCCTCACTGAGCCCAATCCTTTTGAATGCATACATGATCCCTCTAGCCAGCATCATCCTCTCTCATGATGACAGCATCCTTTCCTATGCGACACAATGCAACTCATTCTCTCCCCCACATGGACAGGCAGCCTAGAACCCAAATCAAGTTCAACGCCTGCAAATCTGAAATCACCTACTGGAGGAAGACCAACTGTCTAAAGATGAACACTGACAAGTCCAAAATCAAAATCTCTGGAAGAGCACAGCACCGTCGGACACCACCCGTTGGCCAACAGAGCTAGGACCAACTCCCAACCCACCATCTACTCCAAGAATGACGGGATCACCATCTCCAGCAAACTCGAGATGACCACCCAAGTCAATGAAGTCACCACCTCATGCTTCCATACCCTGAAGATGCTGGGGAAGAAAATCAGAAAACCATTACATATTTCCTGGTCATAATGAACATCCTCTATGCTGTGATCAACATGGCTCACCAGAAGGCTGCAGACCATTCAGAACTAGGCAGCCAGAATCATCCTCACCCTCACACGATGCACTCGCATCAAATCGCATATGAAGGAGCTCCACTGGTTCCTCCTTCACAAACGAGCACATTTTAAACTCCTCACCCACAGTTTTAAGGCAATAAATAACGCTGGTCCAACATACCTCAACAATCCTATCTGCTTTCACAAGCCTTCCAAACAAGTTTTCTCATCCGGACTACTACTTGCATACATCCCACGCATACAGAAAACCAGATCCAGCGGTCGAGCTTTCTCCTACATCGCTCCTAAAGTGTAGATGGTTCTGCCGCTACACATAAGAGCCTCCTCCTCACTTCTTGAATTCCACAAAAAGCTAAAAACTTTGCTTTTTGAGTTGTCCCACTAGGCCCTAGGTTTGGCATATCTGTAGAGCATTACATAACAGAACATAAGTACAGAACAGACAGAACAATAAGGAAATACAAGGAAAAACCATTAGGAATTACAGATTACTAGTTAATTCCTCATTGTTCATGACTGTAAGGGTTCTACCCACACAATTCCTGTTAATTTTGTACCTCTAAATGTAATGGAACCCCGGTATTGGTAATTCCGGGGATAGGGAATTAATACTCTTTGCACCAAAACACTTGTAATGAGGCCTTTAAAGCTGATTTCTTTGTTAGCTGCACATAACATTTATTGGGAATGGGAAGATGGGTGAAAATCTACAACTTAAAAAGGATCTTAAATAGTAATGGTTATTCTAAAGATACTAACTTAAGGAAATGGAATCCTATCAAGAAGACCATACAGACTTGCAATTCAACTACAACATTGCAAAAACAGCAACATCTGTGGCTTCTCCTCTACTTTGCAAGGGCATGGTGGGCAGGCCACCAGGTCAGTGGAAACCCTGACACCTGCCCCACATTTACAGATGCCTGCCTGCTTGTGGGGCTGCCTGTGCCTAAAAGGGGGTGGGGGTGGACTTTCAGTGAAGCTAAACGCTGAGCTGATGGCATGTGTGTTTTTTTCTTTTTCAGCATTTGTTTTTCACAAACAAGCTCTCAAAGAGAGAGTTTGCAGTGAAAAAAAAATCAATGGCCCTGATATGCAGCGACCTTCCCACTGTGGCAGTTGTTTCTTTTCCATGTCTGGGACTGCTATGTCCGTGGCAGAACCACATACATGCTTTGGGAGGGCCGCACTAAATAGGAGAGACCTCCGGATGCATTGAAGGTGACAACCTTGTGGCAGAAGGGTTTCCACCTTTGATTGGCTGCATTGGGTCGTGTAGATGCTCCTTCCATTGCAAAGCAGAGATTTCCTTATTTAAATGGGGCAGGGAATCACAGTTTGTTCCGGGTAAGAGAACCACTTTTTTTTATAGGTTGTCTCATTTCGCCAAACTCTAAATTATCCCTTTTTTGTCTTTAACGACTATTTCAAATCTGGAAACTAATTAGGACATTGTCACAGGCGAGTATCACTGTTCCTTGAACCTACAATTCTGGGAAGAAATCATTGTGAATTTGAGTCCAGCCGTCCCAGTCTCATCCTGTAAAGGCCCTCTGCTCTATAGCCTCGTTTTCATTTAAAAGTATTTAGCACTTTTTGTCACTTGTAGTAGTATCCAGGTCCGTGCATCTTTCTCTCATTTCCTCCAAACATATTTCCCCTGGTCCTATTGAAGATGATAACATCAACAGGCTTTACGTGCATCCTTGTAAACTTGGTTTATGCCTACACCATTCTAAAAATGTTTATATTCAGTTACCAGAAAATCGTAGTTATATTAATGTGTGTATAAAGGGAGGCGCACAAAGTGCACTGTTGAAAAGAGTTATTTTTCTTCATGAGGCCAACCGAGATAACTTACAGCTTGAAGAGAACAAACACATTTAATTACCCACATCCCTGTGCCTACCACAGTGGCGGCTCCTCCACTAAGTCAGAGAAGCGTCGCCCCACTGCTTTTAAGCAGTGTGAAGAAAGGAAAAATAAAATGATAATGACTTGTCATTATTATCATTTTATTGTTTCCAGCTGCTTTTCAGGGCGGGCAGGCTGCTCTGCTCTCAGAGCAGGGGAGGAGTGGTTTGCCTACTCCAAATGTGCATGAATGCTTGGCTGGCCCTCTGGGGCCGGTCAAACATTCATGCGCACTTTGGATGTTCTCCACGCAGGCTGCATTACAGCCTGGGCAGAGAACATGCCCAGGCCCCCAGTCTCCGTCTGAGCGCTGAACTACGGCGCTCAGACCAATCACAACGCTGCATTGCAGGGTTTTGATTGGTCAGGAAACCACATTGCTTACCAATCGCAATGTTGCTTTGCAGCATTGTGATTGGTCAGGGGAGCCTGGGTGTGCTTCCTTGTTGCTGTTCTGGCCCGAGTCAGATGGAGGAGAGATGTAGCAGAGGAGTGTTTTACATTCTCATTCTTCCTCCTGCTCTGCCACCCCCGATCCGAGCCGACCGCCAACTGGCCTCCCAACTTGTTTGAAAGCTGAAACTGTCATAATTTTCTGGTCTTGTTCTAAAGAAATGTCCCCTTTGATTAGTTTCTGGCCACAAACTTAGTAAGTTCAGAGCACTGATTTTTACGTCGAAGCCTACCAGGCTGGTTTGCTAAAGACAGCTTGGGGACATTCAGAAAGCTTCCCTGGGAAGGCATCCCACCTGTTGCTTACCGTTGGATTTGTAACTCACATTTTCTGGATTTCTATTTGCTGGCGTTATTTATTTAGACTCTCCAGGTTCAGTTCATCCCTCCCAAGGAGCAAAGCCTTCTCACACTACCTCTCCTTCTATTCTTCCACGAGCGCTCCTTTCTGTTAACAGGCCTGTAATTTTTGTTCTTATCTTGTCACATTTGCTGTGCATTCAAAACCAGATGTCAAATGTCGGGCACTGTCTTCTGAGGGAGCTTGGTGTTTACTACTCTTTCTCTGACTTCAAAGTGAGAGGATTTATGTGACAATCTTGCTGGATACTGGGGGTAGAGGAAAGGTATTTTTTTCTAGCACTCAAAAACATTTAAATGAACTGCAAGTATTTCAGAATATATCAGAATAAGCAAAACATAAATAAGCATATTTTTTGTTAATTGCGAAAGTGTTTTGGAAAGAAATACTTTAGTGTGATCAAAACAAATCAATACACTAGGTGATGCCATTTCCACACATTATTATTTGTGCGCTGTATCCTTTTATTAGTAAAACTGCATGTCTGTGCAAATGTAGTGGGCATTTCAAATGAAAATGTGTTGTCTGTAATGGAAGTGTGCTACCACACCATGCTTACCCCACTCTATGACACTCTACTCAACTCTGCACCAGTTCACGCCACTGCACTCTACTCTGCACCACTCCACTTTACACCTCACAACTACACTCTGTGCACCAATGCACTCTACTGCCTCTGCACTCTACACCTCTCCACTTTACTTTGTGCAATCTATTCTATGTCAATACACTCTATTCTTCACTACTGCTCTCTTTGCCACTTCTCTCTACACCATTCCAGTCTAGGCCACTCCACTCTACTCTGCACAACTCAACTCTGTGCCACTCCACACTACTGCACTCTACTCCATTGCACTCCATCCACTCTATGCCCCTGCACTCAATGCCAATACATGGTGCGCCATTCTAAAATACCTGGCACCACTGCACTCTATGACACTACAATCTACACCACTTTATGCCATTAACCTATACTACTCTACGCTACTTCACTTGACCTTGCACCACTCTAACTAACACCACTTCACTCTATCCTGCACCACTCCACTCTCCGCCACTTTACTCTACTCTGAAACAATCTACTCCATACCACTGCACTCTACGCCACTCTACTCCACTCTACCCAACTGCACTCTATGCACCACTGCACTCTACTCTGCACCACTCTAGTCTACGCCACTTCTCTCTACACCACTCTACTCTATGCCTATGTGCTTTACCTCACTCTACACTACTGCACTCTACGGCATTACTCTGCACTACTGCACTCTATGCCACTGCACTCTACAGCACTCCAACTCTGCACCTCTGCACTCTACACCACTCCACTCTATGCTACTGCACTCTATGCCACCTTACTTTGCACCACTCTATGCCACTGCACTCTACACCACTCTCCTCTATGCCACTCTACTCTGCACCACTGCCCTGTACGACATTGTATTTTATGCCACTGCACTCTACTACGCACCACTCTAATCTACACCACTGCATTCTATGATGCTGCATTGTATGCCACTATACTCTGCAACACTCTACGCCAATGTAATCTACACCAGTCCACTTTACTCTAAGCCACTCCACTCCACTGTACACCACTGCACTCTACTTCTGCACCACTCTACTGTATGTCACTGCACTTTATGCCACTGCACTCTACTCTGCACCACTGTTGTCATTGCCACTGCACTCTACACCACCACAATCTGACACTCTACTTTGCAACACTGCACTCTGTCACTATGCCTCTCTAGTCTGCACTACTGAATTTTATGTCAATGCCCTCTATGCCACTCTACTCTGCATCACTCCACTCTGCAGCACTCCACTTGACGCTACTGCTCGTTATTCCACTGCACTCTACGGCACTACAATCTACTCTGCACCGTTCAATGCCACTCTACTCTACACCACTCTATGCCACTCTACTCTACACCACTCTGCACCACTGCACTCTATGCCACTGCACTTTACACAACTGCACTATACTCTTCATCACTGTAGTCTATGCCACTATACTCTACCCCATTACACTCTACGCCAATGTGCTCTACGGCACTCTATACCACTGCACTCTATGACACTCTACTCAGCAACACTGCATTCTCCATCACTGAACTCTACATCACTCCTCTGCACTACTGCACTCTACACCACTGCACTCTGCAGCGCTCCACTCTACGCCACTGCACTCTACATCACTCCACTCTGCACCACTATACTCTACTCTTCACCATTCTATGCCACTGCACTCTATGCCACTCTACTCTACACCACTCTACACCACTGCTCTCTATTCCACTCCATTATACGCCACTCTACACTGCCCCACTGCACTCTACACCACTGTATTCTACACCACTGCACTCTACTATGCATCACTCTAATCTATGCTACTGCATTGTATGAGGCTGCATTATGTGTCACTATACTCTGCAACAGTCTCTCACTGCAGTCTACACAAGTGCACTCTACTCTGCACCACTCTACACCACAGTACGGCACTGCACTCTACTCTGCACCACTCTACTGTATGCCACTTTGCTCTACACCACGGCACTCTACGCCACTGCACTCTACTCAGCACCACTGTACTCAACGTCACTGCACTCTATGCCAATGCACTCTATGCCACTATACACCACTGCATTTTGCCACTCTACTGTGTATCACTCCACTCTGCAGCACTCCAGTCTATGCTACTGCACTCTATGTAACTACATTCTACAGCACTATACTTCACCACTCCATGTCACTCTACTCTGCATCACTCAGCACCATTCTACTCTGCACCATTCTATGTTACTCTACTCTGAACAACTCTAGGCCACTCTACTCTGCATTTCTCTATGCCACTCTACTCTATATCACTCTACTCTACACCACTGCACTCTAGGACACTGTACTCTAACCACTCTACTCCACTCTGCACCACTGCCCTCTATTCTACTGCACTCTACTCTGCACCACTCTACTCTACTGCACTCTAGGCACTGTACTCTATGCCACTCTACTCCACTCTGCACCACTGCCCTCTGTGCTACTGCGCTCTACTATACAACACTCTAATCAACGCCGCTGCATTCTACCACACTGCACTGTATGCCGATGATTTTTAGTCCACTGCACTCTACGCCACTATTCTCTGCAACACTCTATGCGAATGCACCCTACACCAGACCACTCTACTCCTTGTCACACCACTGTACGCGACTCCACTGTATGCCACTCCAATACACAACACTCTATGCCACTCCACTGTACGACACTCCACGCCACTATCCTCTGTGCCACTAACTTTCAGCCATGCTGAACAGCAGCCACGCTGGTGTAGAACATTACTAAAAAACATAGGTAAAGCCAATAGCTCTTGCATGTTCGAGACCTATTAGCTTTGCCAATGCTTGTTTTATGTGCTGCTGCCAGATAAGTGTTCGCATCTTACAAATGGCGACTGTATCATGCTCAATACGTGTCCATGCATAGTTTTGGAGCTTTACTGACAAGACTGCTAAACCGTCCCACTGGGATAACAAGAGAGGGTCATACCGCAGAACGTAACAAAAACTGGTGTTCTATGTTGATTAAAAGCGCCTTCGCTCGTAGAGCATCATGCCGTGGAGAATTTTGGTAGAAGCATGACATACTGGTCCTATATTATGCTGCAAAACGTTGCTGGTTAGCACAAAGAAGCAGTGTTTCTGAGAGCATAGCTCCAAAACTTACTGATTGCGTGACCTTAAGGGAACCGACTTCGGTTCCGCGCCTTCCTCACTAGGGCATTCTGTAGTGACGCAAAGGCCCCGCCCTGTGACAGCCTGTCTCTCCTACAAACAATAGATAGGATATCATCCATTGTATTTTATATACTTTTACTTTCTCTGCAGCAATCAGTAAAGCGCATGGTAAGGAAAACAAAGTAACGAAGAAACTGTATACAAAAACTATCAATAAATATATTGATTCAAATCCAGGCATTTTAAACTGTAACATTGTCTCAAAACAACCGTGGCCAAATACTTCTCAAAATAATATGCCTTTAAACTTTCTTTCTTCCATTCAGCATCTGCAGGTGGCATAGAGTCTTCCCAATGTTAGGCCAGCATCAACTGAAAAATAAAATGCCCAAAAATATCTCTCTGTTATTGCTGTTGGCCATAAGTCCTAATATGGTAAGAAGTGGCTGTACCTGAACCCACTTTTCATCACTGAAGATGGGGACCCGCCCAACTGTTGCCCACCCAGCGCTTAATTTGTACAGAAATAAGTGCCAGGGTCCTCATCAGGAAGCAGTTGTAGCTTTCTCCACCTATTGTCCCTGCTAACACTGCCAATGACCGTAACACCACAACTACTAACTACCACACTCTTACAAGTATCACATTTCTGACTATACCAGGCCCCCAAAGCTATAAGAATGGCTTGGGCGGCCCATATTGATTAATTATATGTATATTGAAGTAATAAACAATTGTTGTTGTGTTCATCTCTAAATTACATACAGCGCCATCATGTGGCAGACTGTCACAAGAGCCGGTGTTGAAAATGTAATGCCGGTGCTGAGCCCCGAAAACCACCGGCTCAAGTTAAGCACTGGCTGGACCTGGGATTATGAGACTTAACACATGGGACTTGGCACATAGCCAGCACAGGCTGGAAGCTTGGTCTGTCTCCTGCTGGCTGCTAGCATATGGCGGCTGAGCAATAGATTGCTCCTCAATTCCCTCTAGCTGTACTTTTTTCTCATATACTATAATGCCATCAGCCAGACTGAGTGAATTGAGATTACCAGTAAGTAACGGAGTAATTATCTCCTCACCTCCATCCTTCTCGTCCCAGTAGTAACAACTTAATGATGTAAAAAGCACAGAGAATAAACAATTCACTGACAACGTGCCGCTCATATATTTTTATTAAATGTCAACAATTACATCATTGCTGATTTCAAGACTGAAGAGCCAACATTCAAATCATTTGCAGTAGACAAGTCAAGTTTAGAATGTTTGATATTCATATTTTTATATAGTGCTTGAATGCCCTAAGGCATCTTGGCGCTGGCGTCCGTAAATACAAAAACAGATCTATGTGTAGAAATAGTGGTATTAAAAAGTCAAACATTTTGAAAAGAGCCATGTTTATGTTGTTTCCTAAACTGCAAGAGGGTGGAGGATGCTTTAAGGTATAAGGGGAACATATTCCACAATTTTATAGTGCCATCTGAAAGAATTCTCCCTCCCCAAGCAGCTCTCCTGGTTTTTGGTCTCGCCATTGATTTAGTACAGCTGGAGCGTAAGGGTCTTCTGGGAGTGTACCAACAAAAAACATTTCTAAAATAGAGTGGGCCTGTATCATGAAGAGCTTTGTAGGCCAAACGCGGCAATTTAAAGCCACTCTTTTGCCAACTGAAAGCCAATGAAGCTGCATGATGGTTTGAAAGACTGATGAGTGTTTTGGAATTTTCATCAGCATACAAGCAGCAGTATTTTGGAATTCCAGTAGTTTACTCAAGTGTCTTTTTTGGATGCCCATATCAAGGGCATTGCAGTAATCGATCTTGGAAAGCACTAAAGTGGTGATTACTGCTTTTTGTAAATCAAAAGGGATGACCTGCAGTATCTTTTCAGTGTTCTTAGTAGATAAAAACAGACTGAAGTAGTTTTATTTATTTGACCTGAAAAAGTGAGATTATGTCAAAGAAGAACCCTAGATTTCTCACCTTAGAGATGGGGGAAGGTAGATGACCTAGGTCCTGAGGCCACCAGATATGATTTCAGAAAGTTGGGGTCTTTTCCCAACAATATAACCTCTGTTTGATAAACATATTATGAGATAACCATGTTACAGCCCTGCATATCTTTGAAAAGGAAGCACCATCTACCTCTGCCCATGTAAATGGGACAGCTCAAGTTGAAAGGTCCTGTATTGTTGAAGGAACTGTAGAGCCCACAGACATATGCTTGACTAATAGAGAAACAAACCCATATGCTAATGGTTCGTTGGTGTCATTGTCTTTTTCCCCTTAATTAGCTCCCCAAAGCAAACAAAAAGAGAGTTACAAGATCTAAACTCCTGTGTACGTGATACGTATAGAGACAAAACCCTTTTAACGTTCAAGGAAGATGGAATGCTCTGACTCAAGTATAAAAGAACGGCAACAGAAATTGCTCTACAAGATGAAATTGGGATTGCACCTTTGGAACGTATTTGGGGTCCAATTTTAAGACCACTCTGTCTGAGGAAAACTGAGTGTTTGGGAAAGACAGTAATGCTCCAAATTTCCCTAACTTCCTTGCCGACACGGTTACCGATAAAAAACAGTTTTACATGTTAACCATGTTAACTCTGCCTGTTTCAGTGGTTCAAAAGGATCAAGCTGTAATCCTTGTAAAATAATAGACAAATCTCAGTTTGGAACAGGGGATGAAATCAAAGGTTTCTTTCGATAAAACTTTTAAGAAGTCGAATGACCAAATAAGAAATTAAGCTTAAATCAACCCGAACTACAACACACCATCAACAACACCTTCAAAACAGGCACCTTCCCAGACAACAGAAAGCGCACAGAAGTCAGACCCCTGCTCAAGAAGCCCACAGCTGACCCCACCGACCTCAAGAACTATCGGCCCACCTAGCTCCTCCCCTTTGCAGCCAAAGTTGCAGAGAAAACAGTCAACAGGAAACTGACACTATTCATTGAAGAGAACTCCGTCCTCGACCCGTCCAAATACGGATTCTGAAGCAACCACAGAACATAGACCACCCTACTCGCTGCCGCAGACGACAGCTGCGCCCTCCTGGACCAAGGCCACTCCGCAGCCCTCATCCTACCCGACCTATCAGCAGCCTTCGACACCGTCTCCCACCGCACATAGTCGCCAGACTACACAACGCAGGCATACAAGGAACAGCCCTGGACTGGATCTGATCATTCCTTACCGGAAGAAGCCAAAGGATCAGATTCCCACCCTTCCTCTCCAACCCCACGAAAATCACCTGCAGAGTCCCACAGGGTTCAGCACTGAGCCCCACTCCTTCAACATCTACATGGCCCCCCTCGCAGCTATCAGCCGACAACACAGCCTCAACATCGTATCCTACGCCGAAGACACCCAGCTCATCCTCTCCCTCAACAAAGACCCCACCACTGCCAAACTCAACTTCCAGAAAGGAATGAAAGACATCGCAGTCTGGATGAACACCAGCTGCCTGAAGCTCAGCGCCGAGAAGACAGAAGTCCTTGTCCTCGGTACCACATCTTCTGCATGGGACAGCACCTGGTGGCCGACCGCCCTCGGAAGCCCACCTACCCTCTCAGACCACGCCAAGAACCTCGGCATCCTGCTCGACTCATCACTCACCAGGAACCAACAGGTCAACGCTGTTACCTCCAGCTGCTTCAACACCCTCTGCAAGACCTTCAAGTGGATCCCCCCTGAGTCAAGGAAGATAGTCACCCACATACTCATCAACAGCAGACTGGACTAAGGAAACGCACTCTACACCGACAACTCCCTACTCCGCAAACTCCAGACAACACAGAACACTGCCACCAGACTTGTTCTCGGCATCCCCCGACACAAACACATCAGCCAACACCTACGAATTCTCCACTCGCTCCCCATGGAGAAAAAAGTCACTTTCAGAATCCTCACTCACGCCTACAAATGCCTACACAACAACGGACCCAAATACCTCAATGACAGAATCAACTTTCATGTACCCAAAAAAACCCTCCGATCTTCCAACCTCGCACTGGCCGAAACCCCGCGCATCCACAAAGCCAGAGCAGGCGGAAGATCCTTCTCTCACATTGCAGCCAAGACCTGGAACAAGCTACCGGCAGACATCAGATGCGCCCTCTCCCAGAAATCCTTCAGGAAGACCCTCAAGACCTGGCTCTTCGGCTAAACAGATCTGCGGACCCCTTTGCCCCTCAGCGCCTTGAGACCCTCATGGGTGAGTAGTGCGCTTACAATTCCCTGATTGATTGATTGATAAAGGGTTTTTATTGCTGACCGCTGCGCAGACAGTGTGGATGGAGCCAAGCCTTTCTAGAAAAGGGTCAATCGACAATGGTGACATACACCATTTATGAAATGATGACCAGTGTTTTTTACATGATGTCAATGTCGAAGACTTTCTAGCAGCCTGAATTTCCAAAGTTACCCCTTTGGAGCAACCCATCTACTCTAGTCTTACCCATTCAATAACCAAGCCCTCAGTCTAAGTTTTTGAAGTTGTATATTTGGCAATTAAGGAAATTGAATGGGAGAGAGGTGTGAGGAGAGGGGAATGAAAGGGGCTTTGGCCATGGACATCAGGAACAAAAACCATGGCCCATGTGGCCAAAGCTATTCTCCTCTTGCATCTTCTGAGGCACCCTCAGGAGGAGGGGAATCAGAGACAATTCATAGAGGAAACTGTTAGACCTGGCATAATTGGCGTGGGCTTCCACTGTATTTTTGCCCTAGCCTCCTGTGTTTTGAAATGTGTTGGACTTCGTTTTTGCTGGTCTAGATGCTTTGGGCACTTTGCCACTGCTGTTCAGTGCCAAAGTGCAAGTGCTCCCTGTAAATTGTTGTTATGGATTGGTGATTCCATGATTGGCATATTTGATTTACTTGTCAGTCCCTAGTATAGTGCACTGTGTGTGCCCAGGGACTGTAAATCAAATGCTGCTAGTAGGCCAGCAGCACTGATTGTGCCACCCACATAAGCAGCCTGTAAATGTAACTCAGGTTTGCCATTACAGAGCCTGTGTGCAGTCTGGTACTTCCATGTCGACTTGGGAAGTGCACCCACTTGCCAGGCCCTAATCTGCCCTTATCTTACATGTTAGTCACCCCTAAGGTAGGCCCACTGCACCCATGTGGGCAGGGTGCACTGTATGTGAAAGGTAGGATTTGCCCTGATGTGTGTGGCATGTCCTGATAGTTAAACACTGGCAATTTCATTTTTCACTATTGTAAGACTATCTGTACCCATAGGATAGAATGGGGAGTTTGTTTATAACATCTTATGAGCATTACTGCCCGTGGGAACAAGATGAGTAATTAAAGTTTGACTTGCCTGAACTCAGAATGTTAAGATGCATCTTTTTGTGGGGGTGAGTTTTATATTCTGGGTTTGAAAATACCACTTTTAGAAAGTATTTTCTTACCTAACCATCCAGTGGGCCTCTGCTAGCTTGTGTATTGACTATCTAGCTTTGGAGTGACAGGGGCCATGGATGTCCATTCAGTTCAAACAACCACTTGGGGGGTTGAGGTGTGTCTTTCCATTCCAGGGTGAGTCAGGGATGTACTGAATAGACCTAGGCTGCATTCAGTGTAGGGGAGGAGATTTCTTTCACACCTGAATGGGCCTGGTCTGCCTAGGACAATGTTGTCTCCACCTCCTGCCAGGAAGCTGCACCAGATAGGACAGAACTAGTTTTGGCTGTGCAAAGAGCCTCTCTGACACATAGAACAAACGATTTTATTTTATCAAAAAAGAGGGGCCCAGACTCCAGACATTTACATCACTTCTGGAAAATCAAGAGGAACCTTTGCCAATGAGAAGAGCTGGAAAAACTGTGAAGGAATACTGACCCTGTGCTGTTTGCTGTCTGGGGTTGGCCTGCAGTGGCTACTTTCTGCCAAGGAAAGGGAAAATGACTTTGCTGTGTGCTGTGTCCCCTGCTTGAGGAAGATCTCCTAGGGCTTGAAGTAGATCCTGCCTCCTGTTTTGAAGTCTCAGGGACACAAAGACTTCACCCCAGCTCACCTGAACTTCCTTGCTGGGTGTTCTGACCTGCCAAGAGGTGTGTGTCGCTGTTCTTGGCCTCTGGAGGGTGTTCTGACTGTTGGGAGCTGGAAAAGCAATGCAACAATGAGAAGTGCAATGCACCTGTTTCTGACGCAATGCTGAAGCAACCAACGCTGCTCCTGCCCGTAACTCTAGAAATCGCCGCACGCCACATCTGGTGCACCGATCCCGGAAGTCCGAGATCACAACACCGATTCTGACGCAAGCCCTGCGGTGCGGCTGCAAGAACCCACGCATCGTCCCGGATTGTCGCATAACTGTGCCAGGTCTGTCACATCGTTGGGGGATGAAGTAGGAATCCGACTCATCACCTCCCCACCCAGTAAGAAACCGACGCATCACCTCCTCCCCGGTAAGGAACCAATGCACCACCTCCCCTGCGCAGCAGTAAGGAACTGACGCTTCACCTCCCCCAGAGAACAGAACCAACACATCACCTTTCCTGAGTGTAAGGTACCAACACATCACCTTCCCTGCGACCCTTTTTTGTTTGTGTGCATGACGCATCCAAGGTAATTTGTGTGAAAAGTGTTGCTTCTGTAAATTGCTTCGAACTGAACTATTTCTACAATTTGAAAGTCATATTTTTATTACTGTATTGTGTATTTTTGGCATTTTGTACTTGTTTGGTTTAGATAAAGATTACATATTTTTATAAGCTGGTGTGGTGTCCATTTGTAGTGTTTTCACTGTATTGCTGTATGTGTTCACAAATGCTTTACCCACTGCTTCTGAGATAAGCCTGTCTGCTTGTGCCAAGCTACCAAGGGGGTGAGCAGGGGTTATTTTAGAAGTCTACCCCCCTTACCCTAACTAGGAAGAAAGGTCCCTACTTGGACAAAGGTACCTAACTCTGCCAACTAGAGACCCCCATTTCTAACTGAAATCCTTCAGGCCAGTGGATTGAGAGAGCATCCACTGCCCAAGCTTGGGGAAATGGTGCGGATGAACAACAACCTGTAAGCATCGCATCCAGTGGTGATGCAAACATGTCCATCCAATGTCTCCCAAAGTTGCCACAAATACAATTGAATTCCTCTGTTGCAAGATGGTAATTCACAGAAGAGTGGAGGTTCCGAATGAGGCTGTCTGCCTGAAAATTCAAGCCACCCTGAATGTAGACAGCTCCTAATGCAAGCAAGTGATCCTCTGCCCACTGAATGATATGACCTGCTATCAGATTTAATGCTGCATTTTTTGTATCCATGCGCAAGAGATAGCACCTGGACACCTGGTTGTCCATCCTGACTAGAACATTCTGACCCTCCAAATGATTGGCAAAATTGTTATTGCCTTCTCCACTGCAGCTAACACCCTCCAATTGGAGGAATGGCAACTCTCCTCCTGAGACCAAGGACCATGTGTTTCCAGATCTGCCAGAGTCACTCCCTAACCCCACAGACTTTCATCTGTTGTAAGATGGATAGGAAGATGATCGTGAAAAGGAACCCCTTTTGACAGATCTTTCTCCACTAACCACCACTGAAACTGATGACTGACGTGGGGTGTTACAAGGATCAACAACCCATAATACAGTGAATTTGGGGACCAGTGACTGAGACTGTGATTCACAAATGGACTTAGATGAACATGAGCCCATGGGACAACAGCTGTTGAGGCAGCCATTAGTCCCTGCATGTGCAACCAAGTCCTTGCTGTCACAGTAGGTTTGCTAGGATTTGCGCTAGTATATTCTGAAGAACCACAATCCTCAGAGGAGGAAGAAACACATGCCCACTCATGTGTTGAAGAAGTCTCCAATTAAAATCTTCTCCTGTGATGGTTGAAAATCGGATTTTTGAAAATTCACCACGAATCACAGTTGTTGCAGAACCTTCAGAACCTATTCCACATTCTCTTGTGCTTTCAAAAGAGAAGGAACAGACAACAACAACAGTCATATAAATATGAAAAAATAGAAACACCAGATAGTCGTAGATAAACAATAACTGGAGGAAGTACCTTGGTGAACAGTCTCTGAGAAGTTGCAAGATCAAATGGGAGAGTTGAAATTGGAAATGACAATCTCCCACTGCAAAACAAAGGTACCACTGACCGGTGGGAGGGACTGGAACATGAAAGTATGCATCCTGAAGGTCCAATGTCACAAGACAGTAGTTGTGAGCAATCAAGGGAATTATGAATTGTAATGAAATTCTTTTGAAACTTTCCAGCAGAACATACTCGTTCAGTGTTTTTAAATCCAAAACCCACCCCCACGTTGCATCTGGTTTTGAGACTAGAAATAGGAATGAGTAGAAACCTGTGAATTTTTGTTGCACTGGAACTGGATTTACTACTTTCTGGATCCCCAGGACTATTGCTTGTGCATTTCCTTGAACATATTTAACTGGTAGGTCTGAACAGCGTAGGTGGATGTTATGAGGAAGGAATGAGATACCCGGTCTTCTATCTCCAGAATGCATTGATCTGACACACAGTTCGTCCACTCAAGATAATTCTGATTTGACCTTCCCCCAATCGGCAGAAAGTCATTTTTAGATGGTGATGTTGTTGGTGGGTCGGGATTTACTTCCAGATGTGGCCCCTAACCCTGGGCTCTAGAGGAACACTTATCTTGAAAGTTAATTGATATACATTTGGAGAGAAATGATTTCTTAGCAAGTGCCAATTTAAATGGCTTAATAAACTTCTGCTCTTGTGCCACCTTTGAACAATTTTTTCCAAGTTCAGCACAAAATAGTTTAGGATACCTGAAAGGAAATTTTTGGATGAGGGTTGTTTTAATTATTTCGAGCTTCCAAGCCTTCATTCACATGAGTCTACGTCCCACTGCAGTAGTTCCTGCAGATGTGGTCACTGCCCAAAGACTGTTAAATGAGACATCCGAGAGAAATTTAGCTAAAATTTCCATAATTGCCAAGAGAAAAGTTATGTCTTCCATTTTCCTTAATACAATCATATAACAGTTGAAAATCCGTTAACAGGACTTGGGTGGCGTAAGCTGCATAGTCATTTGCCCTGACTCCAAAATGTGAGGCAGCATAAGATCTTTTAAAGGAAAATTGAGATTTTTTCTCTACAACGTCAGAAAGTGCTGCATCTTCTAAGGCCAGAATGAAGATTGATGCAATTGAGGCCAAGATCTTATTGACCTTGGGTGTCTGGGAAAATTCAGTGTCAAAATCCTTTAGTGGATGCCTCTTATTGAGAAATTGAGGTATTGCTGACTTATCAGGGTCTTTCCGCTCTTTCAGCAGAATGTCCTTAATGATACTATGGTTGGGCAGATCATCAGTGTCAAGAGCATAATAGTGTGAGTAAATTCCCTCCTCATATGGATTCTTCTGCTCATACTCCAAAGTGTCTCTGATATGTATGAGCAGATCACATAACTGAGAGCCTTGAACATATTTCCCTCTTTGTTCTTTCTCAGGCTTCATATCCTTATGGCATTTATTATGTAGCTCTTCTAAAGCAGAGTCCAGTGCGTCCTTTATCATGGACTGCAAGTCAGATCTGGAAATATGCAACACCTCCTCCTACAATTGCACATTGTGCCACTTCTCCTTTACTTAACCACCCTCCATATTAGAAAGCAGGTCAACAGGTTCTATTGCAGCGGTGTTCCTGCTTTATAGTCGTGTGGTAACGAGATGCTGTGTCTCGCAGGATCTCAGCACCAAACGAAAACAGTGCAGTCTCCCATGCGCACCTATGTGGATGTTCACCATAAGAACAGGTCGGGTCCCATACAGCCGGACAACCATTGTAAACCACTCCTTGCACATGTGCAGGCGAGCACACTGAGAAACCAATCCACTTGACAAAGACTGTTGCGCCCAGTGACAACAGTAAGCAGAATAAAATGAATAAAACAGTAAACCGATGGATGATTAAATAGAAGAAAGGCGGGGCTTACCTCGTCCACCAGGACAGAGCACAAAAAAACAGGAAGTGCACATTGAACAGTGGAGCATATATCATGTGCATAGAAAGAAGATTTAGGTGTATGCAAACTCATTCAAACGTGGGCGTGATTAATCTCTCAATCTGAGGTGGGCGCACCTCATGTTGTTTCTACTTGGGTGAGTAGGATTGAGATGAGTAGGTAATAGTGGTAAGTTGGTCAAGAAACCACTGTTCCTTCTGATTTTTCAGTGTGTTTTATTGCCCTTTATAAAGATAAGTCTCCGCTACACATGCGTAATGTCAAACCCAGCAAGCCTTTCTCTGACTCATTCCAGATCTTTTGCCTGTTGCACCTCACCTCCTGCAGTGCTCTCACCCTGTGCAGATCACATGTTCAGATCTAAATCCATGTGCAGAAGCCCAATGCAGGCCCATGTAGTGTTCATCACCACTACAGATATTGATCCACTGTTCATAAATTCCCTCTTCCAGAACACATCCCTCCCCTTCCTCTATCTTTTCAAAAGACTGGAATTACCTCTCCTTTCTTCCTGTTGTTGTCTATCTCTTCCATAAACAAAGTTTGTACTCCCACATCCAAGAAGATAGTTCAGTGAGCTGAACGTGCACTGTTGATAAATGTAGTCATCTGATGATGCCTGGTTTGAATCCCAGCTTTCCATCATTCTGAGGTCAGTAAATTGAGTGTCATAAACTGGGTACTAGTCACAACTATTATTTATAGTGCTTAGGAACAGCAGAAATCCTGTATGACGTGCCACATAAAAAACAAATTCATATTATAATTGCGCATCCTCTGACTCCCCTGCGCTCCTATCAGGTTTCCACATTTTTCAGTCCAACTGATTTGAAAATAATAGAATCCTCTATTATTCTACACCAGCGGTCGAAGTGCATTAAAAAAAGTACGGGGACTGTGATGCTGCATGTAACTCCCTTGCTATACCACACCACTCAAAAAGATTAAATCTGTGTTGTCAGCAATCTTCCAGTGGTTCCATCAGTTAAAGCCAACACCGGCTTCCAAGCAGCCTTTACATTTGCAGATTGATGAGTTGTGTACATTTACATTTACATCAAGGAAGCAGGCTCCTGGCAAGAGGGCCTGTTTCTTGTTTAGCTGTCTGCCCACCTTCTGTTTCACAGGAGACTCCCTGCCTGACACTTCAGCTGAAGAATTTAAACTAGCTGGAATAACTGTCCTGGGAGGGTTGTCTTTTCACAAAATGAAGGGGAACTTTTTTTCATGAATCAAAAAAGCATGGGCACTTTGTGCCCCTCCGATCCCGTCCACTTCGACCTTTGGCTTCTATGCTATATAGTCTAGCATGAAACAGGTGAAGAAAAAAAGAAGCGGACAAAGGACACGACGACAAAGCAGAAACGGAGTACGACGTGGACTAGTGAAAACAAAAAGGGTAACAGCAAATGAGGACGAAGGAGATTGGGGTGAAAATCCGTCATAGAGGCAAACTCTGGGCAGTGAGTGCAAACATTCAGGACAAAGGGTCAAAATTCAGAACAACAATTCAAGACAACATGTCAGTTTTATGGACATGTTTGAGAAGACTATACCACACTCATTTACCAAAGCACTTATTTACTATATTTTATATTGTACTATTGATTCACTGTGCTCCCTATGGGCTTGCCTCGAGGTATAGTACATTCAAGTTGCACACAATATCCTTTTCAATGGTAAATGGATGCCCTAGAGCACAGTGTGGCGAGCATCAGCGTTATGAGTATCTAATTGCCTCTGAAACATTGATGTAAGTGATTTTTCACCTTCTACTAGCTAAGACAGTTTAACAACATACAGCTCAACTTGTCATCCATTAGTCATCAAATCTAAAAACATGAGACATACAAAATAAGTATAGACAACAATTTGAAGAATCCCACACATGTAATCCATGGTCATCATACCAGTCACGTGCGAAATAGTGCACCACCCCAACCATTATCCACTGTCTGCTGTACACCCACCCACTTCATAGTGCACCACCACACATAGTATCGGTCATTGCCGCACTCAGTCCATTTATTTACAACATGAGGCACAGCACACCACCACCTGCGGCAAAGCGCAGCAACACCCACTTCCTAGTGTTGGCAAGAGCTCTGGTGAGGACGTTTAGGGCCAGACCAGGCCAAGGCGCGTTTTACATCTAGCCTCAGTCACATGGGCCAGACGCACCCCAAGCTGGGTGTGGAGCAGGATCTTGGAAAAGGCTGACCTGAAAGAGGTTGTCAGAAAATGACCACATTTAAAACGTTGTAAGTGCCCCGACCTCCACATCTAACCAAGGATGATGCCGCCCATCTCATATATTCATCCCATCCCGTCTTGTAAGGTACCAGTAATTTGACCTCTACAACTTTACCATTGTACCTTTTCCTCTACACCTTCTGTGCCTTACCTATACACAGAATGGTCTCTATATGTCTAAATAAAAGCCACATCACACCTGGACTGTAAGCACCTGGGGGCAGGAGGACAGCATCATGCTAGAGATACTCAGGTCTGCCAGCAACACAGAAGCAGACACTGGAGTACCTTTCAGACATCCCATGTGCTGTGAGGCTCTACTAATGGCCATTGTCTAATTTCCAAGAACATGCTAACAAAATTCAACACGACACTACACACTAACAGGATTTTTTCAGGGTTCGAACTTTACTACGCCATGCCCCCACATGTTCCCATGGACAAAGTGTTCGCACAGCTGCCAAGGCGCTGTTTACTAGGAGGTACTGCAGTTTTTCCTCACACACATGGACAAGTACAATGATTTTCAGGTAGTTCTGACAATTTCTTTTTTGCTCTTTTCTGCAACCAAGAGTGAGAAATCACCAGAAAGGGGTCTGATCAAGTGGGCATTCCTTCGTGTTCACGGATATACCTGATTTATGCTAACCGGTTGCCAGATCAGATACCAAGGACCTCCTAGGTTTCTTCCTAAAAAAACAAATGTATTGCCATAGGGCTCAGCTCAGGTAAAAGTACGAAATTCCTAAAGGGGCACCCCGAGGACTTAAATGGATTTATGGCTAATTAACCATATTGACAGACACCCCAGCCATACACCAGGATGTTTTATGATGATAGTTTCTCTGGAGCTGGCCTATATTTTCTAAAGCTATGCGGGTGAAATGTGCAGGCGCAAAATCAGTGAAAACGTAATTCCACGTGAAAACATGCTTTCTTCTACACCTCCATCACCCACCTTGTCAGCCTGGTTTGTCCATTTGAATTATTAGAAATGAATGAAAGGCCCGGCAAAGCATACAAAAGTATACGTCGAATCGAGGATGTCTAGATAATTGGCATTGACTAACAGTGTGGGGCTTCCCACCAGGCTCGGACTGGGAACCAAAACCGGCCCTGGCAAAGTGCTCGACCCCCCCCCCCCCCCCCCCCCCCCCCTGCCGCCGAACTCTTTGCCTGGGCCGTTTTACGGCCGATTTTGTTACAGGGCTGATTTTGCAGCAAAAGCGGCCCTGTAACAAAAACGGCCCCCACCCGTGCGGCGCACCAGGGGATTGCCCGGTGCCCGCTACGGCCAGTCCGGCCCTGCTTCCCACTGAACATCCATTGCTTGTCTCCGGAGTGCCTTGACTGTTGAACTATCCACGCGCTTTGCAAAGCAGAGCGGACGCCTTTGAAGCTGGGGAACCAGGCTCGAGTCTGTAGGGAGGCTCAAACATCCTGTAATTCTGGGCAAATAACTTGGGGGCATATCAACAACAACCGGCGATAATTATCACTAAGCGCACTTAGCGCTAGGATAATTATCGCCGGCTAGCATGGATTTTTATCGCTGAGATAGCGTGCTATTAGCAACGCTTATCTCAAAAGCGATAAAAATCCTAGCGCTAACTGCCGAACGTGAGAGTATCGCTGGAAACCCAGCGATAATCTCACGAAATGTGGCGTTAGCTCGTTGATAGGGACTCACAAACTTAGCTATGATATCCTCCTTCCATAGGATATCATGGCTAAGTCAGTCCTGAATCAGGCGTAAGGAAAGTAGCGATAACAAGGGCTATCGCTACTTTGCCTGCCGCTATGCTTCATTGCGTGGGGCTTGATGATAGAAGAAATGTCGCTTAGCGACATTTCTCCTGTCTTGTCAGGTCAGGAACACCCACTTTGCATCTCATTAGAGATGCAAAGCTGGGCGTTAAGATTTCGTACGCAAAAGCAAGGTTTCACGCGTTGGCGTGACCTTGCTAATTAGGCGATAAAATTATCGCCACTTTTCGGCCCAAAACGGCCGCAAAAGCGGCTATAATTTTCTATCGCCTCGTTGTTGATATGCCCCTTAATTTCCCCGGGCCTAAAAAATAAAATGAGAATGTTCTTATCTGTAATGCAACTGGTACTCATGCAAAGCACGTTGATGCCTTCGGATCGAGTTCGCGCTACATAAAACTGCAAAAAAAAATAGTAGGAGGCATCTATGCACAGAAAAGTTGCAGATCCTACTCAGTTTCCACGTTTTCAGTTGCCTACCCCTGAAAAGCCTTTGAGAACCGAGCACTCAGTGCATTGCAGACTGGTCATTATATATACTTATTAGAGGAATTTGTTTAGCGCAAACCAGGATGGACCCACCGCATGGCAATAGAACGCTTTACTATGAACATTGAACAGAGGGAAGTAGCAGTCATCGTAAACAGTGTTCTAGACCAGCATCGGTATAGACGTATACAGCAGTGTCTTACCGTGTTTAATGCACTCTGAAAAGGTGTGTTTATCGAGGCTTTTCAAAATGTCAATATGTGAGTGTGTTAACCTGTCTGATAGTACACTCCATATTGTCGGAACGTGACCTGAGAATGGCTGTTTCATGCTTTTTGCAATTTTGTGTTTTGGCATCTGTCATAACAGGCTGGATTTTCTCACACATGATTCTTTCCCTCCCCTGGTACATAGCTTGTTTTTAGGTAATTGAGAAGGCTGTGATGACATAACTGGGTGATGGGCCATTTTAAAGTCAGTTCATGTTTTAAGGAGGGGTCAGTGAACTTCTTTCAGACCTGAAGTTGTGTAGTCAGATTTGTTTGCACCATTGACAAAAAGAACTGTCACATGGAGAATGGCTTTGAGGGACCACAGCGGATTTCGGGACCACTGAGAGTCTGGTGTCACCCCTGTCAAGGTGAGAGAGGGCGAGGTCCTTCACTTCTGTTCTAGGATCAGAGTAGTGAATATACTGTTTTTGCTTTTTTAGTAGGATTAGAAGGAACGTGCAGTTTTCTTACGTTTTTCGATGTAAGGGAATCATCATTAGATTTTGGTCGATAGTGAATCAGAAAGAACCAGTTAGGGCATCACGCTGAGGTCTTAAAATTGGGGAGGCCATTTTTTGACTGCATGGGGTGCTTCCTTGGAGTAAAAGAGGAGGAAATCATGGCCAGGCTTACCAACAAAGTTGCAAAACACAGTGCAGAACATAAAGTTGATGCACTGCATGAAATAAGAGACCAGAATAGCTCCACGTCTACTAAGATGTGGTGCTGTACTCCTCACTCCCTGTGCTGAAGCAATTTTGGCAGCCATGTGCCAACCCGAACACTCTTGCGCCGTAGTGCAAGGGTTTCTGTGTTCTCTGAAGCATTGTTTTGTACTGGAAGCAGAGTCGGAATTGCCTATAGGGCAACCAGGCAGTGCCCAATGGCCTGATTTGACAGATCAGTGAGTGGGCTTGTTTTTCAGCAGTTATGGGGCAGTTTTATGGGCAGGTTGGCCTGTAATTACAGCTGATTGTCCTGATGTTACCTCTTTTTTTCTATCTGCTTCACCAATGGGGGCTGCTTTTATTTTAGTGCCTGGGTCTATTTTTTGTCCCAGTCCAACCCTGACTGGAAGAGGCACCTTCCAGTATAAAAACCTTGCTTTAATGCTTTTCCCACCATGTATGTGTGCTGTACAATGCAGCATGCATGCAAAGCAGGAAACCAAGAAATGAAACATTTCTCCTTGTTGTGACTGCTTCGAGGAGGCTTAGGATTTTGATGTAAATTACTGTCTACGATTCTTTGAAGACAGGGATTTGTGTCAAAACCCATGGATGGTTGCTTGGAAACACCCATGCACCACCCATGCAATCCACCCTTGATGCAAAATAATGCAAAGCAGCACATTGAACAGCTTTGAATTGCTTTGAGATACTATCCAACACAAATTCAGGTCTGCATTGGATAGTAAGTTCCACCTTAACACTTTGCTTTAGGTTTATGTTGCAAAAGTGACTCAAACCCAAGGCAAATCGTTAGTAAAGCTGGGCCTCAGTTTTAACCAAATTTAGTTTTAGGGAAAATAACTTCTCCAAATCATCAGTTTTTTGAGTAAGAAATTTAAAGTTGACATTTTAGATGAGATGAGTGCATTGACCTCCTTTTGCATGAGGTCACATCTAAACATTACAGGGAGCTGCGTTTAGGGCCACTAGAATTAAGTGATTGTGCAGCATTTCCTGAATAATTATGTATTTCGACATTTGCTACATTATCCATCATCTGCTGCATAATCTGCAGATTTTAACAAAAAGTTTGTTTCTAGCTTAAACGGTTCAAAAATTACTAAAAGTGTAGTAAAACATGTTTCCGTGCAGTTGAAGGCCCTTTACAAAGGTTCACTGGTCACCTTTCTGTTGCTTATTGCTATATTTGGGTGTTAGACTAGTGCTAATGAGGTGCAACCAATGGCCAGACAGAGTTGGCAAGTGTAACAAGCATTTGCAATGCAACAGGACTCGCAATTATGCGAGACCTATTGCATTGGAAACGGGAGTTTGGGCGGGCAAGAAAGCACAAATGGGAGGGGGGGCCGAGAAGTCACGGACTGCAGGAGGGGGCGGGGAAGAAAATAGTGTTCAGAGTAAAGGGGCCAGTAACCATGGAAGGATACAAATGAGGATATGGCTGACATGAGGAGGGACTAACAAGCCTAAAACCAATCGGAAGACAGCATTTAGGACCTAAGCCAATGAAAAAGATGGGCGGAGAGTGGGTGGAGCTTCCACGAAGCTTCCACACTATACTGAATACTGCATGCCTTGCAAAGGGAGCAGTGCATGCGTTGCAACGCTAGGCTCGACCTAAAAATGACAAAATAAGGAAGTAATACTATCTCAAAATTTTACGCATAATGCTGCATAATTTGGCTTTTCTTGCTGCATAATTACTACTGATTTGGCCATCCTGTCTCGCATAATTCCAGTGATCCTGGTTGTATTATTGTGCCATGCTACATCTGCAAATAGTTGTATTTATTTCTGTTTGTTCTTCTCTCAATTTCGGTTTCCAGGCCACCAAAGTGAATGCAGATGGGGAGCAAACTGGAAAGGATGCTGGAAGGACCAATGAGAGGGCAAAGGATCTTGCGGGGTTCATAAAGGGCACTCTCCAGGCAGCAGAAGGTAGGGACCAGGCAGAAATGGAATGGAAACTCAAATAAATGCATCCGCATATATCCAGTACTCCAAAAATATAGTTAAAGAGCCTTTATATCTGAAGTCTGTGAATTATGTCAAATGTATTTTCTCCCTTGGTGCCCAAATGCAATTCGAAAGTGTCAAGTATGTTTTCAATCCATTATTTTTTTAATGTAAGTAGGAATGAGTAGCTGATTGTATATCCAGCCCTGCACTCTGCAATGTACAACCTGTGCATAGACTTGCTGCCACCTATTTTCAGATTGTGTGTGCCTGCAGTAAACAAACTGAAAAGGATTGGAAAGATCTCGTTACAATGAAGAGGAAATCTACCTTCTCCCAAGATAGAACAGCGGCCCTGGGTCACAGCAGGGCTGAGTATATATGTGTATGGGATTGTAGCTCTAAAACGCATACATTTCACTCAAAATTTAATTTTGCTAGTGTGTGAATTGCAGACCACCCATCCAGCAGAAGGATTTGAACATGTTTGAGTCCGTCATTTTACTTCAGTGTATACATAGGTTCTCATGTTACACATATTCAAATGTGTGTACAGTGTTTGAATTCCAGAGGCTGCTTATGTTATGCGATGGCAACTCCAATTTTGTAATGCGTGCTTCACACCTCCTTTTATTTATTTTATTTTTTGCAATTTATAGTTTTTGCATAGCGCCGACAGTGCCAAAGAAATATAGGCGCTGCTCATCTTTGTGTTTCCACAGTGCAGCTCGTAAAGCAAATGATGGATGGGTAATTACGGGTGCAAGGTAGCGATGAATTAAATGCATCCCTTTAGGAGTATTTCCATTCTTAAAGAGTAACTAGTGCAATTAAATTACTAATGGCCACCGTCTGTTTAGCAGTTGTTTATTTGTAAGGTAGTTAAAGAAATTGATTTTCATTTGTAGAATCCCTCATTGCTTTTTCCTCCACTGGCCAAGTTAAACTGCTCGTTTTTATAATTTGTAGCCCTATCTGCAAAATTGCTGAAACAAACTATTGCTAATGCAAATCTTTCATAGATGGAGGATGAAGTAGAGGAGGTGGAGGGCGAGGAGTAAATTCCCCTTAATCTTTTTATAAGTGGAACTACTGAGTTTGAAGATTCTGTGGTAGCCACCTTTAAAGACAGCATCTTCTGGACCTGTGTGTTTTTAAAAAAAAAAAAAATGAAGATTCATACTTTGTGTCAATGTATCCATTCTCGAGATACTTCAACATTGAGGTATTGATTTTTATCATACATTTAATTATAGAGATTAGTGTGGATATATGGGCATTGCTTGTATGATAACTACGCCTGGTTGAAATCCACATAATTTCGGTTGCGTTGCTGTTGTCAGATCCCCTTTCCGAGGGCTAGAGGGCAGCACTGTGTACAACCGTCTGGGATGAAGCCTTTTACTCCTGATGTCCCCGGTTCCAACCTACTATGGGTCCTGGGCAAGTGGGGCAAGCACTTGCCCTTACAGCACTTGACTCTGAGTGATGACGCAGGTCGAGCAGTTCAAGGCATTTCGAGAGGGAGGTATGTGTGAGGCTTACACCAGCGCAAGACAAGTACAAACAGTGCCCACAATAAGGTGATTTTCCAGTGCAAAAATTGCTTTTTATGAACAAGTAGGATTTTAATAAAAGCACGCAAAGGAGCTACACACTAAATAATATCCACAGTCTCTTCAGGTCAGCACACTAGTGTCATCCTGGCATTATCCCTGAGTCGCTACGTCCCTTTCTAGAGAGGCTGGTCATTCCCCATTAGGTACTGGAGGCAAATTTCAGATGCAGTCCATGCTAGTCCTCAAGCAGCAAAGTCTAAGTTAGGTATTTAAAAGTCAACTTCAGCACTGCTACTTGCTACGTTTGTGCAAGTCCCCAACAGGCCTCCCATTCTGAAACAGTTTTATCCAACCTGATGGCAGCCAGCAAGTGCAGGAGGACCAAGGCACATCTTGAGGGCTTCGATCTCCCAATGCTGCGTGTGTGTGACCTGTCATGGTCTTCCCCTGATAATACGTCGGGCCTCCTTCCGTCTTCGTATGGGCATCAGTGGTATTGAACATCCTTCTCCACGGCTCCCAACAATCAGTAAGTGCTCATCACAGGATCCTGGACTCGACGATCCAGGGCAAGGGTCCTGCCACCATGGGGGCTCCCTCCGAGCAGATATCCTCTGTTCAAGGGTGACAGTCCTTACTTCACAATGGCCCCTTCCTGGCATATTGGGGATGCCGACTGAGACTGCAGAAGGAGGAAGACCCTTAATTCACAGTGGCCATCACCTGGCATGTGGGAGACAATAAGTGTTCTGAACAAAGTTTCTCCACTCTGCAGGGTTCTCGCTGGGCCTCGCTCCCTCAGACACTCTCCTCCCCTCACAAGGTCTACTGGTCTTGGCAGGCAGGCTGACGTCTGGTGCTTCAGGGTCAGGGAAAGTTGGCCCACTCACCCAGCATTGAAACTAGCAGAATGTGGACCCAAGTCCTGGTTCCATCAGCAAGACGTTGTGATGATCTTTTCTCCTGTTGCAGAGTGCTGTTGAACAACTTGTGGGTCTCATGCTCCCACCTTTATAGTTCAACTTCAGACAAAAATGCAATTTGGTGTATGATACTTTGAAATTTGGGTTGCGGGTGCCAGCTCCTTTGAAGTGCTCTCTTCTCTGCCACAGCAGGAGTGGCTCCAGTTCTGATTGATCCACAATGCAGACCAAGGAAATAACAGGGGATCACTCCTGGCTGTCCGCCTCCGCCGAAATATGCCTTGCAAACATTCAAAGTCCTAAGCCTTCCGCTCTATAACAATTCTGTGGTCTGAAGTGCCAACCTTATCAACCCCACCATGTCCCTAACTATGATCTCAGGCCTCACTGACCAGTAACTCTTCCTAGAATCAAAAAGACCTTTGATGTGCACAGAAGATGCACTGCTCCTCTTCCTTCAGTGTGTGTTTCCACCCCAGCCCTCAGGAATTTTCAGCAATACACATTCTATCTTACGGTTGAAGTCTTCACCTCTCTAGCCTTTCCAGGTCCTGTGTTCCAAATTGGAACACATTAGCCTCCATGTTATGTACCCTGCACAGGCACACTCATCGCAGCACGCACACACAAGTATGACACGCTGTCTGATGCTACACACAATATATGCATGCCAAGGATGAGTTAGGAACACAGCCACAGAACTTTACATGAGAGGTTCAGGAGGCCCAACTCTTGATACATTAAAAATGTCTGTTCACACCACTGATCACTATAAAACAAATAGCATCACCACCATGCTCGTGTCACTTAACTCTTGGTATGGGCAGTGGTCCTCTACCATCACGAGGGTAGCGCTTGGTGTGCCCCTCGAGGTTTAACAAGTCCATATTATCATGAGACAAGCCCAGGTCATGACTACATGCATGATCCATGTCCGACCATGACCAACAATCATTACCAGAGATCCAAATATACATACAGTGGTGGCACTGAGGGCAGGGGTGCACGTCCATTACCATGCAGGGAACTTTTCCATCCCAAAGGTGCGAAGACTCATTTTATGTTCATAAAACACAAAATATTGTGTGTTTGGATGTGGTATCATGGCATAATCTCAGGCCCTTTGTGTAATAATTGGAATATGAAATGCTGGGAATTATGCAAGATTACATCAGCATAAATTAAATGTTGCTAGGGCCTAATGATAAATCCTGCTGAACAGCTTGAAATAGAATTTTTTTTATCACATACCTTTTTGGCTAGCATGCTGACACCGTGCATGTTGAGTTATCATTTTATACAGTACAATCTACAGCCAGAGTATAATCTGTTAGAGTCCATTTTGACGACCACAAGGTATATCTAAACAGAAGTTGCATCAGCGGTGACTGAAAATAGCCAGAGACCTTTTAATGACTTCTGAAAATTCATGGTTCCGAAGTGAAGACTCTTTTGTAATGGGAAGTTGTGTACCAATCAGCTAATCTGTAGTTTCTGAGGTTCCTACAGTCCAGCATTTAGATTCCATACATAAATAAGAATGTTTCAAAGGCACAAAAAGTAAATTTAGCCAGGATAGAGAAAAGTGGACATACATTTTTGTTTCCAGATTTGTGTTTTTAGGTGCGGACTGCTAAATTTGTTGACATGTATTTTCTCCTCAGTTTCCTGGTGAGGTGTCTCTGCATTGCGGTAATCTGAATGTGAGGTATTAGTGAAATATTGTTACTCCCTCTTTGCTTCATATAAGATGCATCCTTCCTGCACACACCCTAGGGAAGGAGGAATATATGCAGTTTCCCACACTTTCTGCACTGACCAGGTGTAGTCTATTAAGATACAGAAGAGCAGAAATGCGTGTAGAGTATTGTTACAACTTTGTGGGTGATCCTCTCAGCTACGGACCTTTGTTCACCACACAGCCACTCCTCTGAAAACACTGAATTTGATCTTGTAGGTATCACTTATCATTGGAGTGAACCCCAGAAGCCTAGCACAACTTCCTCAAGCAGAGAAAACTAACTCCACGATTCACTTATGTGGAGAATGTATTACATTTTCAATACTTAACTATGACTTGTTTGTGGAATATGTCTACAGAGTGGGTTACATACATTTACTTAAAATGTTGGAAAGTGGGTTATAAGTAGGTGTAAGTGTGCACTGACCACTAGCAATAAGGCCACTAGCGCTGGGTAAGGTCCAGTAAAGTTCTCAATAAAAGAGTCCCTTGCTCAACCCTCGGTAGCTGGCAGCGAGCAGTCAGGCGTAAATTAGGAGACAGGAGTGTAAAGCATTTAAAAACACCAACTTATTATATATTTAAGACCCCAAACACAATAAAAATCCCACACCAAATTATAAAAATAGGTTATATTTTTGTGAACAAATAAACACCGAAACGACAAAAATTCAATGTAGGGAACCGGAGAAGTCAACTTTTAATTAATTAACACTTTCTAGTTCTTAAAAGCCTATAGCGCCACTTCGGGACATCTGGTCTCACTTGACCGGGAAAAAGACAAACTTTGAGGCCAACCGTGTGAGGCCTCAGTACAAATTTTACCTTTGCACTTACAAACTTTTCTGGAGGATTTTCTCTCAACGTCGATCGGATCTCCACAGCAGGCCGGATTCAGTGAGGGTTCACCTGCTTGACTTTCTGTGAGGCCCCGGTAAAATTCTGAGAGTCGGAAGCTCTGGAGCTTTCCGCGGGATGAACCTGAATTCCTGGTCGAGTCAGGGTTATAAGTAGTCAGCTTGACTCTCGGCCTTGGGTTGATCACCTTATGGAGCTTTTTCTCAAAACTTCCCCAAAGTTCTCCAAATTTCAGGAAGTGCTTTCTGAAGGTCTCCATGTAGGTTTAAAGTGTCCAACACACCAATCCAAAGGCCTGGAATCTCCTAGCTGGTCTCTGGGATGTCTGAACCACAATTCCCACAATGCACCTGGCCAAATCCTTAAAAGTCCACAAGACGCACTCCAGGATGGGGACTCTTGGTGGAGATTATGCAGATGGGCTCTGTTAGGATGTAGCTTGCAGGGAGTTCACTCCTTAATCCTTCTTGAAGCAAGGTACAGCCCCCAGGACTGTATTACCAGATTGTGCAGCAGGTGCTGTCAGTCAGAGCGCAGGCCTTTGGGTGCAGATCCAGATTCCCGCAGGGCAGTCCTTCTCCTTTTAGTTGCAGACAGCAGATCTGTGAGACTATGTACTTCTCACATATTTCGTCAGTGTTCTGAGGCGACAAGTAGGGGGGCACCTCTGTCCAGTAAGATGCTAGGTAGAACCCAAAAGCATGACAACTTCCTCCAAAGTGTGGCGTCTTCTTGTCTCACAAAGCACTGCACTTCCAAAATCCAACATGGATGATTTCTCTCCAGAGGAGTAAGAGCTTAAAAATCAACCCACAGTGTGGCGCATTTCCATTAGCTCGCCTCTTCTTGACCCATGCAAATTACCGTCCTAAATCTGCCATCTGGCTGGGGGTACAAGATGTGGGAGTAGGTACTCCTGGCATTCCTTACTGATCTGCTCTCTCTTTGAGCTCAGTATGATTTACCAAGCCCTCTATTTATGACCTATGCTCTGCAGCTGCAGAGCTCTCTCCATCAGATAACCCCTGCTCTATGCGGCTATTTATCACCTCATCAAGGCAGCCTGGCTAAGCCTGTGTTAAGGCTGACCAATCAGCAGAGACTACTAAAAGGCTGGATTTTGGCTTACATAAGAGAAAGTTCAAAACCTTCTGTTCTGTACTAGGTGTGATAAATTCAACAGTGCCAAGTTGTTGAATTTATCATTGCCCATCGTTTAGGTATTCGAATCACATTTTTTGCCCCTTCCTAGCAATAGTTATAATTTAATAACATATTCTCATGTTAGCCTATAGAGCTAAGTATCTACAATGGGGAAAAATGAAATTAGCAGTTTTCCTCTACCAGGGCATATAAAGCATCTTTTATAAGGTCCTGACTTATAGTTTCATGCCACCCAACCCTGGGAAACCTAGGCTAGACCTTGGGGGTGCCTAACATGTAAAAATAAGATAGATTAATACTTTCAAAGTGCCATACCACCAAAGTAGAATTTGCAGGAAATTTACTTTCAAAGACAGTCTAAAAAGCAAGGCTACCTTTAAAATGACAGCAGGCAGTCATCAGTGCACACATGCAAGTGCAAGAAATCTGATGGCCCTCTACACTTCCCGGCTATATTATTACCAGGGACTTATAGGTAGTTTGAACCCCCTAGCCCTATTATATACTAGGAACTAATGGTGTCTGCCATTGTCAATTTTAAGTGTACCCAATTCAATGAACCTTTTTATTCAGAGCACTGTGTCATGGTTCCGGTACAGTGTCTGTGAGTGAGAGATCCCATAGGTTAGCTGTCTAGCTTCCTCAACCAGGAAGCAAAACCTTAGGTCACCACCAGGGCACTTCCAGGTAAGACCGCTTAAGGACCTGCGGTGCTCAGCCCTCAGTGCTTCTGATTCTGGTTACAACCGAGGAGGAGCCTGAATCCTAGGACTGTTCCTTCCTCATCGGCTTCGTGAGTAACAGCATTTCCTCCGCAGAACCGACACAGGAGTGCCGGTGTGTCCCTTGAGTGCGTAGTTACTTCCAGCCGTAACTGTCCTGCTGTGACCGTACTGCGGATGAAACACGCAGAAGCACTTTTCAACCACTTGTGAAGGCACGTGCAGGAGTGCGTTGCCTTTTTCTCTTTTCCTTTGTATTGGGAAAATCGCCGTTGCCCTCTCCACGGTAAGCACAGGAGCGTGTTACCATTTAAACAAGACGCAGTGGCAAGCTCATCCCCTATAGTTCTAGGCACGTGCAGGAGCGCGTTGCCTTTTCCTTTTCTTCTTTTAGTTTTTGGCACATTATTTAATTCCTCATAGCGGTAAGCGCAGGGGCGGGTTACCACATGTTGAGACCTTCTTTGAATGTACAAAGTGAGCGCAGGAGCGCATTGCTTATTTTAATTCTTGTTTGTTGGGGCTTTCTGGCATCCCTACACTGAGGTAAGCGCAGGAGCGCATTACCAATATCACTACAGTCTCCAAGCAAGGCCCTGACAGCCGGTTGTCTACACTAGTGCAGGGGCGCGTTTGTGGGTTCTGTGTGGCGTGGCTAGCGCAGGAGCGCTTGGCCACATTTCAACCATTTGTTTTGGTCAAAGCGCATTTGCTATTTCTATTCTGTTGAAACCGGGGTAAGAACAGGAGTGTTACCTTCCAGCTTACTCTGTTCACAGCGCAGGAACGCTTAGTTCTTGTTTTACTTTTGTTTGGAATCCGCTGCATCATTACTTACTTTATCAACGCGGGTGCGCCTAATTGATGTTCCGTGTTCCTTTGGTGTATAAGAACAGAATCTCTTTAGCATTCTCTAGATTCCAGTCCATAGAAATTGTCTTCCACGAGCACCCATAGACAATAATATTATTTTCAACTCCTGCATTTTCAGTGATGTGACCACCAAAGGCACTGATTTTATATTAAAAACAGAGCTTTGGACTATACCATTTCCTGCTGAAAGGCAAAATTTCTCTCCATGTGTTCCCATACCTGGCATTTCACGCAGTTTGGTGCTTACTTTCCCTCCATGTTAAAGAACAGTAGATGTTTCAGCACCCAGGCTAATGTGCTGCATAGCTAAATACATATAAGGTTCCAAAGACAAGACCGATTGCATTGCAAATGGTTGTTTTACATAGCCGTATACTTGTTTGGTTGTGTGGTTAACTCAAACCACTGCTAACAACTGCAAAGCCAATAAACTTGCCTTATGTTTTTTAGGTGGTAACCTACTTGACAAAGCCAGTAGGCTTGTCATGTATCATAATATGGTGACCCCTTGTCAAAGCCAATAGGCTTGCCTTATATGATAATGTGGTGACCTCCTGAAAAGGCCTATAGGCTTTCCTTATATTTCAGGGTGGTGACCCTTGAGAAAGCCAGTAGACTTGCCATATATTATAATGTGGTTCCACTTGACAAAGCCAATAGGCTTACTTCGTCTAAATGACACCTCCCTGTGATTTTGGGGTCATGACCCATTAGGGGTCGAACGTAATTTCATAATGTCACCAAAGGTATTTCAATGTGCCTAATGTATAAACGTGTATATTAAGATTGAGTAGTGTGTTAGTAATAAATGAACTTTTCTCGTTTCTAAGGAAATGCACTGACTGGACAATCATTTATTGAGTGTTGTTATTTAATGCTAGTGGATGGATATTCCTAGCCCACACCTCCTCCCCTGAGTAGGCCTTGAACTGCTCTGCTTTGCTACCTTGAGGTAGCCAAGTGGTACAATGGGGCCTTGGTTCCCAGTAAGGAGACACTTGTGGACCTAACACTTGGGCACGCCTCACATCCTGCAAAATTAATAACCCAATTTCTTACAAGGACTGATTATGACACTTTGTATTAATTCTAAAAACAACAATCGAAGAGTATTTTGACATCTTCTGTAGGTTCTCGACTTTTAGCTAACAGCACTTCACATGCTGAGAATTTTAGGTTCATATTTAAATTTGCAAAACTGAAATCACATATCGAAAGATGGCATGGTACTAAATTTGTAGGACAGGCTCAAAGTGTGACGTGTAAAATTGGGACACAAGGCTGCATTGAATATGATACCCAATAGAAAAGCAGCTAGTAATAGCACTTACTCATTTCCAAATAAGATGATGACAGTGTAATCACATGGGATTTGAGTTTAATTCAAAGTATCTGCTCTGCTGTCTCTAATTTGAATGGTGATGTATTTGTATTAAATCAATTGAGCAGTACTATTAATACCCATTCTCCTTCACAAACTAGTGGCTAAACACCAGACCAAATAATGTGTTAGCAACTTTTTCTGCTATTTCGTTAGTCAGCTTAGGTGGAACAGACATATCTAAGAAGTTAAGGTGTGGAGGTTAACACCATATGAATAGATCCAGCAGACCTTCTGATTACCCTTCTCCGACTTCTTCACATATTAGGTTTTGTTGGCTTCTCCATGAGTGAATGAGTGAGCCGATTTCTTTACAAAGCATACTTATCAGCCTAAACTGCCTCTAGGTATTCATCAGTGTCTGAGAGTTCCTACCTCCCTAGAGCAACAGACTTTTTTTTTAAATTCAAGTAATTTTATTGACAAGCAAACAGGGTGACCAAACAAAGTAAATAGTATAAGTTTTACAGCATAACAATCCAAACTTGTTACTGTGAAAGTAAAGGAATTGGACTAATAGTACAAAAAGAGACATAATAAAGGTACATAGGACAGGCAAATATTCGTTCAAGAAAAAGAAAAGAAAAGGAAAAGAATAAAAATGAAATTATGGAACAATCAGGGAATTAAGGTGGTTTGGGAACCTCCTGTTGAGATGGCGTGGGTAAAAAACATCTTTTGGCACTACCATCAATAAATGTTGTAACAGGTGACCACAAGTCAGCACGTTTTATAGCCATTTGAGGAGGATATACAAAGGCAGTGTCTAATCTATGATTATGGTAAACATTATACCACCAGGCTCTGTATGAAATTTTTGAAAAGTCTTTCCAATTAACAGTAATTTGTTGAAAAGCAATTGCTAATAACAAGTCAATAATCCTAACATTAAGTGGAGCCCCATCCCATATAGAAGAAAAGCTTCCCAAAAAGATGTGAGTGAAGGAAAAAGGGAACATAGTACCATAAACCAAGTTAACTTGTGACCAAACTTGCTTCCAAAAATTATGTACCTGAGGACAAGTGAATAACATATGAAAGAGGTCGGCATTGGGAGAGGAGCAAGTCCAACAGATATCAGGAGTAGTGGAGAAGCGCTTGTGTAGAACGGTTGGTGTGAATAAAAGTCTGTTATAGACAAAAAATAATGTTTGTGTGATATTCGCTGCACTAGAGGCTTTGTGTAATTTGGACCAAATGTCCTTCCAAAGTGAGATTGGCCAACATACCGCAAGATCTTTTTCCCAAGCTTCTTCAGTTTTCGTTTTCTGTCTGTCATTGGTGAAGCTTTGTAAGTGTTTATAAATAATTGAAGCATTGGGTTTGGTCAATAACAAGGTGTGAAGTCGAAAAGAGGGCTCTGAATTATTAGAAACAACAGGTATAGTATGGAGTTGTGAGTAAGTTTCCAAAGCCTAAAATGAAATCTCTGGCCGATGCTTTAAAGGCATCCCAAATGGTTGCGGGAGATAAGGAATCCGTGGTATTCCTCTCAAAATATTCCATAGAAAAGGAGGTATAAGCTGTAGTGAATTTGGAATCCAAGAGGAGTGAGTTATTGAAATGCCACCTTCTGGGAGTATTGTTCCTAGGAAGGATGTCAAAACCAATTGAAACTGGTGCGTGATCCGAAAGGAGAATAGGGCCAATATCTGCATACGTGAGGGATTGCGAAATGTGATGAGATACAAAAATATAATCGATTATTGATTGGGTACGATGGGTTGGGGAATAAAAGGAATATTCTCTGGTCATCGGGTTACAAAGACGCCAAGCATCAAGTAGTTTATGTTGATGTATGGTGTTAGTGAAAGATTTATGTGATTTGTTGGGGATGAAGGACACTTTTGAGTTTCTATCTAAAAAGGGGTCTAGCACCTGATTACAATCACCTGCCATAATGAAATTATCCTCAATACAAAGGGAAATATGCTTGGCCACATCGGGCCAAAAGGAGGAGTTATTCCCTGTGGGTGCATAAACATTGAGAAGAGAGAGTACAACACCCTTTAGTGACAATTTAACAACAACCCATCTCCCTTCATCATCTGATTCTTATGACAAGAGCGTGAATGGTAAAGATTTACGACATAATATTGCCACTCCATTCCGCTTCCCATCCCCAGGAGAGAAATAAGTCTCGCCCACCCAACCTCTTTTCAGTTTCATAGATTCAGTATCTGTAAGGTGGGTTTCTTGTAAGAACACAATATCAGTGTTTAACTTAGCCAAATGTGATAAAACTCTTTGTCTCTTAATGGGGGAGTGCAAACCCCTAATGTTCCATGAGACTAGTTTAAGGGACATGAAGTACTAAAGTAAAATGATAAAAACAGTGTGATGCAACAGACCAATTCAGTAAATTAGAAAGAACGCTAACATTAAAATAACCCAAGCATGTAATACATAAGTCCAATTCATCATAAAAACATTGTCTAACCTTAAAAGAAACAGAGGAGAGGAGAAGTGGTACAACAAGTTTAAGACCGAGAAAGATATAGGAAAGATCCGAGCAAAGGTGAGAAAGAGTACCAAAAAGAGAAATACAGAAAATCAAGAGTAAGATGTCAGGGACCAACTTCTTATAAGAATACTGCATAACACTGAAAGATACAGAGAGGAAGAGTAGAGGAAAAAAGAACTCAGAACACTGAAGGAGACCGAGAAACAGGAACAAAGAATTAACTAGGTAGAGGAGTAGAAAGATGGAACGCAGTATGTAGAGTAATAAATAGAATGAAAAATAAACTTGTGAATTGAAAACAGGGAGAGGAAACAAAGTGTCCAGGTCACCATATTGAAAATGAAGGAAAAACTGTGAGACATAACAAAAGACAAAAAACAAGACAGGAAACATACTTACAATGAGGAAAAACAAAGGCAAGGGTGGGTGGAACCACATGGGACAGGCGAAACTTCAAGTAAGGACCGGGATATCCAAGGAGGGGAAACGTCATACCATAGCAGGACTTGGAGACGAAGAAAAAAAAAAATACAGAATAACAGAGAAATTTAATGAGGCATTAGGTAATAAAAAAGGAGAACAGCGAACTTGAGAAATATGAGAACAAAACAACAGTAAACATAATGTCAAAAGACATTAAAGAACAATGCCAGTATAATAATCAATAAAGAATAAAGAATTTGCGAACAGGTTGAAGCGAAATCAATTATATGGAACTACAAAAATCAGGTAACATGTGAAGAAGAAGAGCTTGAAAAGTTCATAATATCCATCTTGTTTGAATTGATGAAACTTTGCAGTCGAACAGGATCTTCATAGGAGGACGTTTTATTATTTAATGTGACTTTAAATGTACAAGGGTGAAATCGACCATATCTTGCCCCCATAGCGCGGATATCAGATCTCATGTCGAGGAAAGCCTTGCGTCGTGCTGCTGTGGCTCTTGAATAATCCTGCTCAAAAAATAATGTAGACCCAGACCACGAAATCCACTGAATAGCCTTAGCAGCCGTCAAAATTCTGAGAAGATCTGTATATTCTAAAAAATAGAGGATAGCACCTCTGGGTCTTTGCGAAGAGGAGGAATTGCTGGGAATCCGACCAAGTCTGTGAACACGCTGGATGTTCAGAGAAATATCCTCGAGGAGGTGTAAGATTTTGGGGAGAAAAGATTTGAAGAAGGGAATAGGGTCAGGTCCTTCAACTCCTTCGTTCAAACCATAAATTTCTTTTATTTCGATTTTTTAAGTCCTCAACCTGCTTTTGGAGTGAAACCGTCTTGGAAGTTTCATCAAAGGATAGAACCTTGTGTTCGACCGCTGAAATTCTAGAGTCAAGTTGTGACCAGCTGTCTGAAAGGAGTTGCAATTTGGAGTTAGTTTCCTCCATAAAGGGTCTCAAAGCTCTTATTTCTTGCAGCAACAGATCCATGGAGACTGGAGACACTGGCTTGAGTGGGGATGGAGGATCCTGCTTTAGGCGCTTAACAATGGACTTTCCTGGCGTAGAACGCGGCGGATCCATTATGGTAGTGTTGCTCTCCGACTCAAGAGAACCAGAATCCTCCAATTTTGGTGAGCTCAGAAAAAAGCTTTGAGTTCTTAATGAAGACACGTTTAGGTTTAGTTGCAAAAAAAGAAGAGCCTTTCATTCTGCCCATTAATTATTTGTTAAAGTCATAGAGTGCAATTCATGTGGTAATTGAGCGTGAAGCAGCCAAGAACCAAGCAGACGAGGTATGTAGTGGAAAGAAAAATTGCAGGTTATATCACATTTCAAAGAAGACCATGTAAGATCATGCGCCAAGAAAGCTGCGTCCACCACTATGAATGAGTTAAGCTGATCTTGAAGCAAAAATTCTCCTCAAAATTAACACAGAAATGTTCCATTTATGATGCTCAAAGTTAGAACAGGAGCATTATCTGGACAACCACCTTTTTAAAACCGTACAATTAAATAGGAATGCTGCTCATTTCTCCTTCATAGCCACTGAAGAAAAGCTTCTATGTCCTCTAAAATGGCGACGTTAACAATGCTGGGGCAGAAGAGGAGGAGAACACAGGAGAATACATCTTTTGTTGTTGCCAGGAGCCCATAAATAGAAAAACAGCAAAAAGCTTCCACAATGAGCCTAGAATGAAGCCTTTATAAAATTAGTAAGATTGCCCAAGATGAGGAAGAAGAGACGTTGCCGCCATGCATTTCGCGCATTCCATAATCAAAATGGCGGCCGCGACATTGCGTACCCGCCTTCAGACGATTTGAAAGAAATGCAGCATGAATTGAATAAGAATGCGTTTAAAAATATGCGCGTCCGGCGCAGGAGGCATTCACGTACCTGGAGCTGTCGTCTCACAGAGCGATAAACTGTCTGAGAACACGTCTCCCCGTCCCCGGTCCCGGAGCCTCACAGGGCTGCCGCCATGTCGTCCGGGTGCCAAACCACGCCCCCTAGAGCAACAGACTTAATAACATGGGTGTAAAATCAATTATATTTCAGGTGTAGAGGAAGTGACCTCATGCAACTTTGACCACCAGGTTATTGGTCGGAGCCGTTTCCCAAAGCATCTTATCAGTCGGTTGGATTCCTTTCTGACCGACCCATTCTGATGGTGTCAGTCGGAAAGGAATCCAACTAGTCATTCCGTCTGGCTTCTGATGGGCTCGGAGAGCCCGTCGGGCAGTCGGAAGGACTTCGGTAGTCTCAAGGGCGGCTCTTTCTGCCCGGGGGATTACTATGTTGGATTCTGACAGCCTTTCTGTGACGCCCTTTCTGACATGGAAAAGCTGTCGGAAGGCGACTTTGGGGACCCCCAGCAGGGCCCCCAATGGACGGCCTCTGGTTGGTGGTCGAGGGGGCATCTAGTGTGCCCCCCTGTTGATCCCTGCACCCTATGGCAGGCACCTCGAGGTGTCTGCCCAGGGGTGCAGGTATGAACTGCACCTCTTCGTGTTACAATGACAGCATGCATTCCAGTCGGAATATATGCTCCCATTGTAAAGAATAGGAGTGCGGCCGAACACTGTTCGGTCGCATCCTAATTGGTCGGTCTGGACCGCCGACATGAGGTCAGCAGTCCCACGACTGAAACAATGTTGGGCAGACTTAAGTCTGCCCGACATCGCTATTAGGCCCCAAGTGTTGAATGTGGCAAGAATAAGCACCAGCCTACTACTTACAATAGCTAGTGGGAGGGATGATTTGAGTGCAGTAAGAGCAGAGTGTAAAGTCACACTATAAGCGTCTCTCATCAAAGTTTATCGGACTGTGTCGTCATGAGTTGTCGTTGGCCCTAGTTATTGCATACAGCCCAGTGACCATATGTGATTAATTATCTCTTTTATGGTATCACAAAAAACGAAATAATTAATAATATAATGCTGATTAATTAATAACATCCTTTATGGACCTGTTTTTCCTTGCACTCAACTGACAGTGCACTTAGACTCTTCGTATCTTGGGGCTTTTCTCAGGACAGGGGCTGGCGTGTCTAAACTGGAAGAAAAGGGGAAGAGGATATAAATTATTTTGCCACTCTGAAAGAGGGAGGAGGGAGTAGGAGTGATGGGTAAAGAGACAAACATTTCTAATTGGAACTTATTTTCTCTTCCAGAATGCCTTGTGGTCAAGATAAACCTATTGAGTGGCACCTGGATAGTGCAAATGAAGGGCTGTTAGTTTGCTAAAAGGGAAAAATATAGTGATCACTTTGGTGAAAGCGACATAACTCAGTGTCATAAACAGCACCTTTAACTGAAAAACTCTGGTTGCTGCAAAGGTCAGGTCAGGTCTGCGTATATGAATCAGGATAGTGGGCTAGCAAGGGGGAAACAATTAATGAATATGGTGTTGGAGGTGTCATCACCCAGGGGGTTAAAGCATGCCTTCAACAGTAATAATTCTGGATACTGCAGTCGGGGTTAAGTCTGCATGAATAAAGGTGTGGCTAAAGTTATTTATTTGGGACATGAGACGTGGTTGGTTTGCTGTCTATCGTGTTCACATTAATGTCTGTGGTCAAATTAATGTCCGGTGTAAAGCAGCAGAGAGAGGGCTGCTTGCCTTATGGTGATTGTGCTAAGTAAATCGGTCATAACATGTCGCTTGCCTTTTTTTAAGTGACCACAAGAAAGCGTCTCTGTGGTTGGGCACAGATAGGGAGGTAAGCAGACTGAGAACAAGAAATTGATGCGTTATCAATCAGGAACCTAGATGGTAAGAAGTCAGGCTTGTATTTGCACAGCAGGTTAATTAAATGATGTGAATGCTGACCCGTACATATACCATTGAGCTATTGATCCTGAGAAGGACAATACTGAACTGTAAATGTAATTTTTGATAGGAATGGTGGTGCTAACTTCATGTGCAATCTTGGTCGATGGAAATGTCAGACACAATGGAAGAGTGAAGGGCGGATGATAAGTTAAAAATAAATAAAGAATTAGTCCTCGAGCAGCCTGGGTAGGTTTTGTAAGGGCTACCAGTGGTGCACACCCACACCCAAAGTAGATATTTGAAATGATCATGGTTAGAGACCTTGGAAATTTGCTAATTGAAGGAAAACAGAAAAAGAACTTGATTAAAGGGCTCTGCCTGAGCATGGCCATTTTGACTTCAAAATAAATAAAAAAAGATGGTCTCATGAGAGCGCATTGGTCCACTGAATGTAACAATATTAAAATATCATATTTAGGAATTTTCTTTTGCGGACGTAAATAATCTGCTTTAAATCGAGTCAGAAGCCCCCTCAATGGCAACCAGTGCCAGGCTCACTGTGAATCCTCGCTCCATTTCCCTGCCTACAACCAAGAATATATCAACACCACTATTTGCTATGGGATGAGACTTGCGGGTGTCTGAAAGTGGTAATAGCAGCAACCCTTAATGAGTGGCACAGATTAAATTGTGATTTCATGCACTGTTCATTTTTATTCTTCTGCCCTCATAACTTAACATACACTGTCAGGTGCTGCCCATTGACTTATAAGAATGGCTTATTAGCTTGCTTAGTTTTCCCTGTACATCCCATCCGGGACCTTACCCGTGCATCAGAAACTTGAATTTTCTTATGACTTAGGTTTTGTATGTGGAAGTTCAAGGCAATGAGAGTCCCTATGGAAATTGTGACATTTCCTGGTTTGATACAGATCATTGAGTTGAAAGCCCTACTATAATCTTCACTGCTGGAAATGCACATTCTCATGTGGGTCCTTATTTGTTAAAGTTTGGCACAGGTCCACGCGTGACACAGCGCAACACAATACAGATCACAGCATCGATGTACTAACCAGTTTAAAAGCCAGTATGGTAGGCGCACCTATGAATTGCATTGGGCCATTCAAGTGCCTGCACAACAGTTAGGAAATAAGGGCCATGAGGGGCCTACAGTGAAGGCTTCAGTTTCTTATTTATATTTGATCATATCCTAAGTCCTTCAGTCACCCAAAAAACACCCTTGCCTCTTCTTTTCTGCCAGGCATCAACAAGAAGGCTATGAGGCTGAATGAAACCTTGGGGGGCAAGGACACGACTCCGGAGAAAGGCTTCCCAGAGCTGCAGCGAGAGGTTGACCGGATGATGGCCGAGCTGCGCAAGAGAAAGCTGGATGTACAGAAGGCAGTGGCCCAGGACGAGCTGCAGTGAGTTCAAAGGGAACGAGGCGGCTTTCCCGCGCGGATTACTTTCGAGGCAGAATACCAGTGGGAGTTGTGGAAATTGTAATAAATGTCGTTCACTAACTCTCCCTTCCACTCTTTTGTCTGCACTACCTACTGTAAAACTCCAATCATCTACCTAGGAAAACATATATAATTACCCTCCTTCCTACACATAATCAAGGGGTACAGAGAATTACTTTGCCCTCAGCAAATTGTTAGGATTTAGCACATGTAGGCTTTATGCTTCTCATATTTTCCTAATGTTTTTATCTCATTTCTTGTATGATGGTCTCAAAGATCACAATAATTATCCTTTCCTCCATACGCTACGTAAGAATGATTTCATTCCCTTCAAAATCGTTCTCCATATTTGCTTCTTTTGCTGACAATTTTGCTCCATGGACCGGGTTACAAAGCCTGGAGCTAATAATGTAAACAGGTGTTATCTCTGTATCCTGAAAATAGTATTCTGGATGTGGTAATGTGTGACAAGAATTTCTGTGCACATTTGCTATATTGTGATATGTTCTGTTGTTTTCTGTGATGCTTTGTATTTGTGCTGTATTATTTTTTGGTTTGCACCAGTCTCTGTGTTGCATTCTGTTTTGACTGTTGTTGAGCTGTCTTGTGTTAAGTTTCAGCTGTGGTGTTTTGTTGCTTTCTCTAAGCTATTGTGTTGTGTTTAGTTGTTTATTTTTGATATGTTAACAGACGCTCCTCTATTTCCTGCCAAAAGTAGCATGTGCCTTGAAAGTTCCTGTGACAAGCAAGCATTTACCACTGACTGTCTAACTGTTTCTACCCCAGTGCTCACTTTATGTGATATGGCCCCATGTTTCTCTGCAACGGTCACTTCACCCATTTTCTGTCGGTCATATAACAAGTGTCATAGGATATAATGCACTTATAATATGGAGAATGGGACATCCACCACATGCGGACTATCCTGTCCGCCAAACTCCGAGAAACTCTCTGTTTCTAAACACCAAGCAGAAGAATATTTGTAACCCATGTAGTGCACGTCTGCAGACCTAACTGACATAAAAAATGATAGACACGGTCAACATCAGCCCTTTTGATCTTAAACACTGATGACATGTTTCAACCAGTATTCTGTGAGGTAACGAGTAAAGAAAAGTGAAAGATTCGATCCGGGTTTTTAAGAGATTAGCTGCGAGTAAACAGAGACACACAATTACGTTAAACAGATTTAAAAAAATAATTATTAACCCTCTTGAGTGTTCATCCACTTGAGAAGCATCATAGAAAATGTACAATCTGAATTGGAATTAAAACAGGTGTTAGGACACCAGATGGCAAATTCTCAAACGTGATGACAGCCTCATTCTTTCTTACCATCTATACACTCTTTGTACTTGGAACATTTAAAACTACATTTGATAATTTATTAAATGCTAGTGTTAAAGGCATAAAACGGGAGGCCCAAATGTAATGTCATGTTTACATTTACTATATGAAGGGCCAGATGTACGACCCATTTGTGCATGCGCAAACGGGTTAGCGACCCGTTTGCACATGCAAAAACGAAGAGGGCCATTGACAAACCCTATTTAGAGAGTCGCAATTTATTTGCGACTCACTAAATAGAATTGATGACTCGCAATTAGAAAGGGGCATTCCAAGGGCGTTCCTTCCTAATTGCGACTCGCTATCCTATGTAAAAATGGTTTGCAAACGCCATTGTGGTTGCAAAACACTCGCAATTTACCCCCCTCTTCAAGAGGGTGGTAATGCACTCGCAAATGGGAAGGGGTCACCAGGGGACCCCTTCAACTTTGCAAAGGAAGGCAAAAATATTTTTTAGAGGCAGGCAGTGGTCCCATGGACCACTACCTGCCCTTAAAAAATGAAACAAAAATGTTTTTTGTTTTTTTAAATGCATCCCGTTTTCCTTTAAGGAAAACTGGCTGCATCAGAAAAAAAACTGCTTTATTGAAAAGCAATCCGAGACATGGAGGTCTTCTGAGACCCAGCAGGCCAACATACCTGGGAGGGCTAGCCATTCCTAAGGGGGTCGCAAATTGCGACTGCCTCATGAATATTGATGAGGCATGCTATTTGAGACCCCATTGGTAATCACAAACAGTGTCTCTGACAATGTTGTACATGGCATTTAGCGGCTCACAAATTGCGACTCGCAATTGAGCGCAATTTGCGAGCCGCTAAATGCTCCGGTTGTACATCTGGCCCGAAGTGCTTTTATTAACACTAGGGAGGAGTTTTTTTGTGCTCAAGATCATATTTCTAATTTGTTCTCGGTGTGCCGTATTATATTTTTGTCATGACAATGTTATTGGGTTTTATTGAAAGCAAGATCAGTTCATTCATAACTATCACCATAAAGAGTTGGATAATACAAGCTAAATTATATACTAACGAACCATAACTTTGTCTTTGGTGAGGTGTGGGGACCTTTTAATTAATATTTGTAATGGAACCTACTCTGTTTTCACTTCCTTTTTGTATGGCTTACTCCTTCACACGGCACATCCGATAGACTGTAGTTGTATAACTTCTCTGCAGCTCCTACCGTAACATTATTGCTGCTATCACAGTGTTGTGTCACTGTCACTGGGTAAAGGGCTTGATGAATGAAGAGGCACATCTTGCATGCCCATGCCTGATAATACAAATAAACAAAATACTTTTTCTAAAAGAATAATATGATGTCACATAAATATTTACTCTTCGATTTAGGAGCACTGGGATTGACGCACCCAATATTTAGATGAAGTCACTTAATGATCAACAAAAAATGTTAGGAACTGCAGGAGGACCAAGGGTCTTCTGGTTGAGTAATGGGAATTATTCATCCGAGTGAGGTATTATAAAGGAGCTGGGATACCCTACTCTGAAATGGTTTCAATGGAGGAGGTATTCCACGTAAATTAATATGGAACAGGGATCCGAGAGCCAATGTGGCCTGGTTGGTTTCCAGATTGCTGATCTTTGTACCACTGTGCTCTAAACACCACTTTGATAGTTGATCAACAATTGTACTTATTAATTTATAAATATAAAATGTGCAATTTGTCGCTGCACAGTGTTACAGGTACTCTTTTACCCATGCCATTATCTTCACCAAATCTCTCTGTAACCCTTCTCCTACAATTGACTAACTGTAAGGCCTCAGATTAAGGTGCTATGATTCAGGAACAAATGTATAATCCATAAATAACTACATTTTAAAACCTTGTTGGGCTGGCTTGTTATCGAACTGCATGGGAGCCACTCCTGAACACGTTGGAGAAACATTTAATCTGTTCTTTAGTTTCTAATTTAGAAGCTTTTGCTATTTCACATTTGGCCATAATATTGCTGTTTTAAAAAAATGTTTTGCCAGTCATCATACAATCTGGGCATTAGCCACAAAATATTTGTTTATCATAAAAAAAGGGTACATTTGAGTTGGCTCCATTTTTTCTATTAGTTAGTTATCACCACAATATAATATTATTAGGAGATATGTTTCCTTCTTAGAAATGTTCTATTGAACGTACTATGGCAACTGCAGACCCTAGAAAATATTGGCTGCTACATTCCCAGAACCTAAAGTTCAATCGAGCGTCTATTAGGCCTGTGCACAATCCAAATTAGGAAGGCTGGGCAGGTGACATGGTTCACTGAGTTGGCACACCCATAACTGTTCATTGACTGTATATGCCTTGAGAATGAAACTTTACTGGTAAAGTCTTTGGCCTCACAAAGCTAACTGGTGGATATCTGAACCCTGTCAAACCCTTGCGGGTGGGGTGCATCATGCCCTGGGCAGGATACGACTGACACCACCAGTGTGCTGGGACTGGGCCTCCAATGGGTAGATTACAGGAGCTATTCAGGCCCCAGATACCCCAGACTCCTCTCCGGTGTGACGCCACCCTGGCCTGGGTAGGTAAGGTGGCCCTGCCTGGTACCTGGAGCACTGGCCTGCATAGACCGGGCTTCCCAGGCCATGACTTTGTCCGCCTCTCACTGGGATTACATGAGCTGTTCAGCCCACGGGAGCCCCAGACTCCTCCCCAGTCCAATGCCATCCCTGCGCTAGACCTTAATATTGGGTCCCATCTCTGCTCCACACCCCGGAGGGACACGAGGGTCCTCCCTAGTCTGCAGCCACTATGCTCTGGGTAGGGACTGTCACCCCAGTCCATCGGCAAAGGGTGCCTTTGGTCAGTGCCTTCAACCTTCTTTGTGTCCAAGCCGAGTTAGCTAAGGAGGATTAAGTCCCTATTCAGCGTCCTCTCTCACCTTGGCCTGCCTAAAGAGCCATTTATTCTCAACTATAAAGCCACCAGAGAAGAGAAGACAGAATTAGCTAGGCCAGCAGGCCCACCAGTCAACTGGTCGGCCAGCCTTCAACCGGTCATCTGGTCGACCATCCGCCAGCAGATCATCTGCTCGACCAGCCTGCCAACCAGATGGCCTGGGTCAACCCGGTGACCAGAGTTTCCAGGTGGCAGCCAACAATAAGGTTAGTGCTCAGGAGGCTCCTTCCTTGAGCCACCAATTGGCTTCTTTCCTCCAGGAGACTCCACTGGTGCCTGCTCCAGCTATCTTTGTCACCCTCCTGACCTGAGCTGGATTGTGCCCTCACCCCTGCACATGGTGGCGTAGAGCTGGAGGGAGGGAGGGAGGGAGGGGGAGGCCCCTGTGCCACACTGCATTTGGTGGAGGCAGCCTCCCCTGGACCCACACTTTGGCTCTACTAACAGCCTGGCAGCAAAGAGACCCCAGTGGGTCATGGCACCCACAGACAGAGACAAATCTTACCTCAGAGGATGACTTTAAATAGATCACAGCAAGGTAGATACTCTGCTGCTCACGAAACTCTGACTCGTAATCAGGTCATCGACAAATGATTTAGCATCAGTTGCCCCACAAACATGTGTTGCACTAAGGGTGATGGAGGTGGCCCTCTTCCGTCTGCACTCCAGTCCCCAAGTGAGCAGCTGTATGCACTGGGCAAAACAAGGCTCCACAGCACTGTGGTATTGTAATGGTTTACGGGGGATTCTGACTTAGAGGTGTTCAGTCATGATCCCATAGATAATAACTTTTCAGCCAAGCACATACTCAAATGTCTGATCTATGGTTACTCTCGCACTAAGCAGGTCTACTATTGCAACAAAACATCATCATGAGGGTAAAATTGATCTGACTCATGGCGGTCTAAATTCAGATCACATTCCCTATTAGTGGGAGAACAATCTAATGCTTGGTGAATTCTGCTTCAAAATTATAGGAAGAACAGACATCGAAGGATCAAAAAACAATTTTGGTATGAAAGCTTGGCTGCAACTAGCCAGTTATACCTGTAGTACATTTTATGACACCTGCTTGAAACCCAAAAAGTTTGTAGGATCATGAGGCCCTCACTTCCATGGTCTGTATTCATACTGAAAATCAAGATCTAGCAAGCTCAAACCCCTCTACTCCGCAGGAGGATTCTGTCCTCCCTGAACTCACCTTAGGACACCAACGTTCTCATTTGACAGGTGTTCCTTCCCAGTCAAACTCTCCACATGTTGCTATCCGGGGAGTAGGTTGTACCCAGTGGGCACCAAGCACTTGGACTGAGATGTAAGAGCACCACAGGGCATGCCCCCCACCTCACCAGGTAAATGAAAAACAATAAGAGTAGTGGTATGTCAATAGGTGGCCCAAGAGCTTCCCACTTATACCACACCCCTCTTCAAAGTGACAGACCAGAGTCAAGCTGAACAAGGGGTTCTTTCTACGCTGTTTGTCTCAGCGGTGGATGACTGGTGCTGACTTCCTCCAGCCTCTCCTGCACCTGCATTCCAGAACACATGTGGAAGCTTGAGCAGCTGGGGCAGCATCTAATCCCACTCCTCTAGCAGTTCAAACTGGCTTTGAGAGGGCTTGGCATCTCCACCGAGAGGAGTCGGGGTTCCTCATGGCACTGACTCCTTCCAATCCAGTCTGCCCTGCCACCTAAGACAGGCCACTCCTCAGTCACTTGAAAACAGGGCAGGCTGGGATTTGGCTTAAGAAGTCCCAGATGGCAGAGCCTTTTGGGAGTCGCAGCCCAGGCAGAGACTGCAATTTGGTTACCCTCAGGTGCGTGCTGGGTGAGCATGGGTTTCCACTTGGGAGAACTGTCTCTTGCATCGTGCCTCTCCCAGAGGGCCTAGGGCATCACCTGCCCTGATCCCTCAAATGTTGGTTGGGTCCTCCAAGGTGGAGGAGACGGCCCATGCCCGGTGCTCACCCAAGCGCCCAGCAACCATGGCCCGCTCCACTGGCCAGTACACCCAAGGGTAGGCTCAGGCCTTGTATATTGAGTTCCATCTGGGAGACGCCCAAGGGTTCAGTCTGTTAGTCATTCATTTCGGTGGCTCCATCATTAATGATCCTTTTGCAGGTTCACCCATGGAAACCTTGTTACGACCTTCACTTCATGTTGATTTGATCGCCTTCTTAGCTCTCCACCAGAGCAGTTGCAAACCCCAGTGGGGCTGATCCAAGGATCTCACAAAACCATCCAGTGATGAGAGGTGTGTACAAAGTGCAGGGACTTAATGAACACAAGCTTATGACCGGCAATTAATGGGAATTCTTCGTTTATGGAAAAAAATTGCAATCCCTAAACCCTATCATGAACTGGGTTCTGCAGGTTACCCCCACCTATTAGCAAAGGGTAGACACAGGATGATCCTCTCAGGGTAGCGCATGTGTAGCCCCAGAAATCTGAGTGCATCACAGACCTGTTATTGCTCAAACTCATGTGTCTGGAACCCACATGTCTCTCTAAGAAGGTGAACACAACCACTGGGGGTCATATAACTAGTTATCATGAAGGCATCTCATTCGTATCGAAGTTAACCAGATGAATTGCTCCACCAACTAAGATCGGCCATGCTCCACCGCCCAGAAAGAGTCAAATTAAGCTTTAGGCTCCACTCCTGGTGGTACCCTTCTGTAAATTCCTCTAAGTTTCAGCTTTGCAACCATACTCCACCCAGAACCCAAAGACTTTGGTTTCCCGGAAGCTGCTCAGCAGGAAATGGGAAGAAAACCACCAGATCGCTAGTCAGCATTGTTTATGATTGGAACTACAAATGTACCTGCGTCTTCGAACCTCCAACTTTTTTATCTTGATTAATGAAAACATTCTTGGCAAATGCTATCACTTTAGTTGCCAGTCAATGAATTTTACTTCTTGGGGCATATTATGAATGCCCACAGCCGTCCCTTATAATTATGGCTCCAGTTCCAAAAAATAACAAACTAGAACTGGAGTCCTATTCCATTATGCCTAGCTCAAGCATTCAAGTGACCGGCCTCCTTTGAACACTCTAACATTTTCAAAGTAAATGCTTAAGATCCCCAGGACACTCAGTCAAGACCATCAAAGGGGCACTTGCAATGGACCGCCAGCTTGATCCCAATACCCAACTGCGAGCATTTTAACTGAAGCAACTTTAATATACACTATTGGTGCTGGAATTACTACGGCTGCTGGCACCAGACTTGCCATCAATTGGATGCTCATTATATAATTTAAAGTGTACGCATTCCAAATACAGGACCTCGAAAGGGTCCTGTATTATTTATTTTTCATCACTACCTCCCCGAGTCAAGAGTTGGCAATTTGCGCATCTGCTGCCTTCCTTGGATGTGGTAGCCATTTCTAAGGCTCCCTCTCCGAAATCAAACCCTGACTCCCTGTTGACCATGGTTACCATGGTAGGCACAGAAAGTACTATCGAACGTTGATAGTGCAGAAATCTGTATGTATCGTCGCCATCACAGGGGCATGCGATCAGCTTGAGTTTATCTACAGTCACCAACGAGGCCATGTGAGTCCAGGCTTCTCGTCATCTGAAAAATGCATGCATCCCAGTAGGTCAGTGCTTGTAAACATGTATTAGCTCTAAAAATTCCACAGCTATCCAAGTAACAAATGGAGCAGTCAAAGGAATCATAACTGATTTATTGAGCCATTCACAGATTCACTCTACCAACTGGCATTTCTTACACATGCATGTCTAAATCTTTAAGACAAGCGTATGCTACTGGCAGGATCAACCAGATAACTGCACCTGCTGGATGGGAGGAGGAGCCACATGCTCATCATGGACCAACCTTCAAACCCCTCAGGAGCCTGCTTGTGAGCCCCTGATTGCCGGTCGGGGGCTAAAGGGACAGGGTAGTCACAAGGGCACTGGCAGACCCAGCCTGCTCACAAACAACAAAGGGGAGAGGCAGGCCAAGGTACAGCCGGATCAAGACACAGGGGTGCTCTGCCCCAGCTGGGCAGCTAAGGCAACCCCATTAAATGGTCATTTCAAGCTGCTGCGGAAATGCACTGGATGGAAGGGGGTAATGGACAGTCATGCAGGGTACGGACCATCAGGCAGTATATGTGACTTGTGCCTTCCGACCCATCCACTCTGTTCATACCACTTCACATGCTGCCAAACTGCTTGGCCTTTGCTCTACTGAGTGGCCTCCATAAAAGGCAGACTCCCAAGTCAGACAGGCTGAGCAGGATCTTTGTTTAAGACAACAGTTGTGGTGGGCCACGCAGTCTATCCCTAAGTGAACCAAATGTGGCCAACAATCACAGCACAGTGCTGGCTAAACCAGCCCGAGCAGGCCTGCTCTCTGGGTAGCAGAACTCAGAGCAAAAGCCCAACGGACAGAGCTGGAAACAACCACAGAGTCAGGCCCCTGGGGCCCAAGGTTGGGCCAGCCCAGGCCCTTGCAGCACCTGGGGAGAAAGACCCGATGACAATGGCGTCCCTCACACCTTGTCCCCAGTATTCCTGCTTTTCATGTGATCCATGCACACTGCGGGGGCCATTTGAGCAAGCACATCTGACCTCCTGGAGCCCCGACTGGGCTTGGGGAGTCAAATGAGCCAAAATCTGATCTTCAAGGTAATTCCAGCCATCACAATCACAGTACAGTGGTCCCTAAAATGCCTGCAAGCAGTCCACCTTTCACGAGATGTCAACTTCACATCCCTGCCTGCTTTCCAGGAAGCAAGGCTTGTAGGGAAGGCCCATCGGACAGTTGCAGACTTGGGCCCCCGGGTCCATCTGAAAAAATGCATCCAAACTCCTGAAGCCCTGTCTGAGCTTGAAGAGTCAAATGAGCCCACATCAGGACCTCCAGGGCAACCCAGCCATCTGAACGCGTGATAGCAACTCATTGTGCATGTGCATGTGGTTTGGAGCTAGGTGATGCCTGGACCCAAAGGATGGCTATCTGGTTGCACTGTGACTTGTGAAAAAGGGACAGGGACTCTGAGACCCCGATTCTCGGAGCCCAAGCTGCGTATCAGGCAAGAGGCTATGTGGCAGGGTCTCATGGAGCTCCCTTCCCAGGCCTGGTTAGAGCTTCCGAATCAAGTCAAGCAGGGGCAACCTCCCCGGTCTGATAGGACTTCATTCTATGCACTTTGCAACACAGAGGACTGGATAAGGGAGCCAGGCCCATAAGTTTCCACCCCTGGGCCCATAGGAGCTCTATCCCTGGCCCAGTCAGAGCTCTTATCTCGAGCAAGCAGGGGAGACCACCCTAGGACTGCTAATCCATGTCTGTGTTACTTTAAGACATGGTGGCCCAGGAAAATAGGCCCAGTGCTAGGGTCTTCCACCCGAGGGCCCACCGGGGTTCTAACTCGGGGCCCGGTCAGAGCTTCTGAATTCGGACAAGCAGGGGAGACCTCCCAGATCCTGTGGGATCCCATCCAGGGCATTTTGGGCCAGATGTACGTATCCTATGGTTTGCGATTACCAAATAGCGATTTTTTTTTATTTGCTATTTAGTAATCGCAAACAGCGATGTACAAATGTGTTTTTAACACATTTAGCAAATCCCAGGTGGTCGAAAATAGACTTACCTCATTAATATTCATGTGGTAGATATAGGTTTGGGACCCAATGGGAATCGCAAAAATCACAGGGATGGTAGCCTGCTGTGATCAGCAGACCACCATGTCAGTGATTGCTTTTAAATAAACACATTTTTTTTAACTGCAGCCCATTTTCCTTAACGGAAAATGGTATGAGTTTAAAAATGTAAATTGAAAAGTTTTCTTTTCATTTTTTACGAGCAGGCAGTGGTTTGTGGGGCCACTGCCAGTTCTTAAAAAAAATGCCCCCAACATTCACGAAAGAAAAGGGGTCTCTTGGGGAACCCTTACCAATTGCAAAAGGGCTACCACAAACTCTGATTTAGCCGTAAATGTGAATTTTTTGTAACCACACTTCAGTAGCAAAATATTTACACATACCACTGCGAGTCGCAATTAGGAAGGGACGTCTTAAACACGCCCCTTCCTAATACCGAATCGCAAACTCATTTTACGATTGCTGAATTGCAAATTGGACATTTGTACATGCAAAAATGCTTTTTTGTGGTTGCAAATGGCCAAAATCTGTGAATCTGGTAATTAGTGACCTCAAAAAAGCAACATACATCTGACCCTTTGCAATACGGCAGGCTGGAGAAGGGTGCCCAGGGCCTAGGGCTTCCACTCCTGGACCCATCGGACCTCTGTCCTAAAAAACAATCAGAGATTCTGATTCTGAACCCAGACAAGCAAGGAAGACCTCCCGAGGCATGCGGGACCCCATACCAGGCACTTTGTGACATGGCGGGCCGGCCAAGGCAGCCCAGAGCTGGGGGCTTCCACCCATCAGCCTTCCTGTGCTCTTAACCTGGACCCGGTCAGAGATTCTGAACCAGGCCAAGCAGTAGAAACCTCCCCGGGTCTGCAAGCTGCCATCCCGGGCATGTTGCATCATGGCAGGCTAGAGAAGAGAGTCCAGGGTCTGAGGTGTTTACCCCAGGGCCAGGTTAGAACTTCTCAACTCAGACGAGCTGGGGAGACCTCCCCAGGCCCGTTGGGGCTCTGTCCTGGGACCCATTCAGAGCTTTTAAGCCCAGATAAGCAAGTTAGACTTCCCCAGGCCAGAGGGACCCTGTTCTGGGTACTTTGTGACATGTCCTATCAGAGAAGAGAGCCCAGAACTGGGAGCCTCCACCCCTTGGACCAGTTGGAACTCTGACCTGCGGCATGGGCGGATCTCATCTTGGACAAGCAGCGTAGGCCTCCTTGGGCCTGCGGTACCCTTCCCAGACTCCAAATGACATGTCTGCCCATGGAAAAGAGTCCAGGGCTGAGGCTTCCACCCCTGGGGCCACTGGAGCTCCGAACCAAGGCCCAGTCAGAGCTTCCTATTCCAGACAAGCACAGGAGACCTCCCTGTCCCTGCGGGTCCCCTTGCCGCCACTTTGTGGCTCAGCAGACAGAAACCAGGTCCCTGGGGTCCTTACCCTATGCCTGCAAGCGCACAACCCATTTTTGTAATTTGTTCAGAATGAGGGACAGAGGGAGACATTTGAGAGAATGTTGCCGACCTCCTGGAGCCCTGACTGGGATTCAAGCCCTCATCAGGACTTCCAGGGCAGCCTGGAATTCGGAATACTGAGTCACATGAAGAAAATGACATGTTTTGTTTACCTATTTTAAGTATAAAAAATCACCAGTGAAGTTGCCAAGGCACATTTCACATCAGCGATGTAAGCTTGGTAAAGGACTCCTAATTTGAATTATGTTCATGCCTAGTGCCTATACAAGCCTTGATCACTTAAAGATCTCTCCAGTGGCATCAACATTCTGAATGACTCCAGCATTTCTTTATGGTTTCATAATTTCATTCATTTACACTGTTGCATAAGTGACTTTTGGAATATTGTAAGAAGTCATGTAAGGCTTCCCAATTGCACTCACCAAAGATTTTGAAGATTTTAAAAATGATGTTGCCAAAATTCCATCAGGCACTGCGAAAAGAGAGCATGTTATTCCTATCTAGTGACACCTGCCCCCTTGTAATAGTGAAAAAAACATTACAACATAACCCCTCCACAGGACAGACCTAGCTACTTTCTCTAGTTATCTGTAAATAAGCAGCTTCTTACTTTCCAACTTGATTTTGGTGTTAGGCAACATGCTAAGACTCGTTTCTCACCTTGAGTGAAGGCATCCTAATTCCATTCTGCCTAATGGGTCAAGGAGATCAAAAAATCTAAAGTGGTTCATGCTAATATCGTCTTACAGTAGGATACTCCCTTGCAAGGTGTGCTAGTATTTTAATGCCATGTTGAGCTAGTATTTTCATGTTAGTTTCTGTGTCATCTTTTCTTACAATGAAAGTTTCTTTAACCCCTCACATTCTGTATGCATGATGACACACACTTCCGCACACACACACAAAAACACTTATATGGTACGAATTTCAGAGTGGATGTGGATTTGATGCATCAGTGTGAATTAAAGGAAACACACTATTGAGAACTACAAGGAAAAGGTGACCGAGGGAGGTGTTAAAAGGGAAAATCATTCCTGCAGCTTGTAAGGACTACCCAGACGAAGTACGAGAAAGGCAAGCATACACATCAAGGTGACATATTGACTATAGTCTTCATTAGACATAACATCTCCACCTGAATTATGCTTGATGGCTTGCTCATGGGTCAGTTTCTGTGCCTGCTATCTGCTCAGATAGGTTTCATTCAGCCCAGCCACACTGAGGTTGGTCATTTGTAGTTGGTAGGAAATGACAAATGTCCCACTAAAATCTGATTGATTAGCCCTATCAAGACCCTTATTTTTACTGACCATGTGATGTTTATTTGACATGGTGGTGTTGTTCTTGTCCCTCTAATATTTATTGGCCCAGACCAGGAAGGATTGGACATTTTACCTAATCTATGTCCTGACATTGTTCTCACAAACATGCTGTCTCCTGTTTCTGATTGCAGAGCTGCAGAAGGTCTTCTGCTCAAGGTAACGAAGCAGTTCATTGAGCCCAGGGAGAAGAACCAGGAGATAAAAGATGAGGTTAAAGATAAGCTGGCAGCTTACAAAGGCAAACTGGATGATGCCTGGGACCTGCTGAAGGAAGCCCGGGGAAAGATCAAGGAGGCTGACCGCTTATCTGCAATTAACCAGCGAAACATGACTGACCTGGATGTAAGTATTGCTGGTGTGGCATTTTATCAAATAACTAAAACATTGAAAACCAATTGGTTGGTAAAAACGACGTTAAAAGAAATCGCACTCCAGTATCAAACACATTTTCAAGTCTGCAGATAAGTAACTTCCCCTAGAGAAAAGGGGCCCAGAATGTGTAACTGGGTGTCAGCTTTAACTTTTTAATGGGGGGCTCGTTGCCTGGCAGACCCTACAACAGCATTACACACTTCACATTACTAATTGGTGGGGCGTCTGCCAGTATCGACCCCTGGCATCAGGCTGGACTGGGAACCCAAAGCACCCCTGGCAATTGTTTCGGACCAGCCTCTGAGAAGGGGGGGCGGAAGTTGTGCAAGTGTAAAGCACCGCTTCTTTTGTTACTGGGGGCGGATATTGTAGCACCGCACCAAAACTGACCCCCAGTAACAAAAGCACCCCCCACCACTGCAAAACCAGCCCCTAGCCTTCCAGCCTACGGGGGAAACGCCCGACGCCTGCTACGGCCAGTCTGGCCCTGCCTGGCTTTGAAGATCCCTCCTGTCACCAGTCAGCAAGTGGGCATTACTAGATAGGGGCATTGCTTTTGTAATGATATCGCTCCACGCAAGTGTGAAAGGGACTATTGTTTTCCATATTTAGCTCAGCCAAAATGTGACTTGTGTTGTGGGCACCAGCTGGCTGTAATGGTAAACTAAGGCAGTCCTTTTGGTCTTTTTCCTAACCTTCAATAGCAGTGAAGAGTTTGTTTTTGTGCTCAATCTCTGCTATTGTGTGCATTATTCATGAATGGAAACACTGGCACTATTCTTTCGTTAGGAGCCCACAACATTTTGTATGAAAAAAGATGCATAGATTGAGTCTTAATTTTCCATGTGCTTTGCTAGATGTCTCCCAGTTTAAAGTAATTGCTTTTTGAGAAAATTAGCAAATGAATTATCTTTCTTTTGAGTTTTGTGAGAAATAAAATAAAGCAAAAAACATATTTTGCAGCAAAAGTATGATATACGTCTCCGGTGAATAATGATTATTCTTAGGTTAAGCTGCAGCTACCTTTAAATTTTTCTATCCTCTTGCACCATTCCATTAACCTGGATAAAATGTATTTAGTGCAGTGAAACGCTACATTTCACGTAGTAATGTATCAAGTTCGGAAATTATCAACTCTGTGAAGATGTTAGTCAGTGAGCTTCTCAGAGCAGTTAGAATTTCCTTTTAGGAATTTTCACCTATTTTCCCCTTTGCCAAATTTGTGAAATTAACAAAATATCTGAGTAAAAAAAGACGCTTCTCTAATAAACACTGTATTTGAAAAATAAACAAAACTCAATTTAATGATAATAGTTGCGATTTTTTTTTTAAATAGTTCTCACTTCAAACCTGATTCCATTCCTGTGCAAAAGTAATGGTCATAGAACTAAATTGTACAAAGGTCGCAAAAATCTTTTGTTACTTTTGAAGAAGAAATGTCCACAGTGGTTACTCATAAATCAAATCTCTGGACTCCAGAATTCTACATTATTTTTAGTGCAGTGAATTGTAAAAAAAACCAGTTTTTTCGAGTGCATCGTAGGAAACGCTGTTTGCGAAGCCTTTCTGTTATTCCCTCTCCCTAATTTCCATAGTTGATTAAATGTTTACTACAATCAGGAGCAGATTTATCAAAATATCACGCAGCGCAGCGAGACACCTTGCTGCGCTGCGTTGCATGGCAAAGATTGGGCAGGAAAGCGCCATATTAAACATATGGTGCTTCCTGTCTGCTCCTTGCACTGGCGCGCTATGTGCTTCCTAGCGCCATCGTGCCATAGTGCAAGGGTGTTTGCGTTGCAGGCAGTGTTGTTTTTCTGCAGGAAGGGACAACTTTCTGCACATAAACAATCATCTGAGGCGTTTTCATTCTTTCTCTGTGTGCTGCAGAATGCAGCATATAGAGAAAGAGGAAAAATCGAGGAGAAGTGATGATATTTCTCCTCATTAGGCCTCCCCTGGGAAGGCGCAGCATTTTGACACATTCCCAGGTCTCCCTGTCTCTCATGATAAATCTGGGTCTCGCTTTATCACACTACAAGGAAAACGTTGGGATATTTTGTATCGGGCTCTTAAATTGGGGCTCTGCGGGTTAAACTTCTTGCAGACAATGCCATTACTGTGATGTTACTTGGAACCAGAGTTTTAGTTTATATATTGTTTAACTTGAAGTTTGAGTGTAAGAATCCAGGTGCTTACTGGATGGCAAACTTGTGACAAAAAGGTTGCCACATGCGATTTACACTATTCTAATCCACATACTATTGTGCATTGCACAATCCTTGGAATAAAATGTCATATATAACTGATTGAAATCAATGAAAAGATACTTGGAAAAAAATACGGTGATAGAAGGTATACAACACCGCAACACCACACTTGCAGCGGTGGCCCGCACAGGTAAGTGCAGTGGGGCCGTGGGGTGGGACGTGGCAGGGTGGGAGGGGGAGAAGTTGACAGACAATAGAGTAGGTATAATTAAATAAATAAATAATGCCTAGTCCGTCTTCTGTCGGCTTCCCCCACTGCCGCACCCTGCCTGGCACTACCGCCCTTACCTGTGCCAGCCACCACTGCACACTTGGCAATAACCCCCAGTCTTGCCCATACATGCACACATACAAATATACACACACATGCGAACACACATGTTCTGTACAGACTTTGGTTTGAGGCTTCTATGATGAAACGCAGGAAATGCATGAGTAATTACTGATTATGTGGCAGAGAACTTTACTTAGAAATTAGACATTAGTCGCCCAGCAGTACAGTTAGTTCTTAATTTGAACCTTCAAAACTGTATTTGGGATGGTCTAAAAAAAAACCCTAAGCACAGTCTTATCTATGCTCTTTTGGGTATCTCTCCTGTGACTGTCAAAATTAGAGTGAAAGTGGTAAAGCTACCTAAAGGGCGGCATCACTGATAGAACATAATGGTCATGGCAAGGTGAGTCACCTCCTGCGATGTTAGACTGCGAGCCATACCACAGCCCCCACAATCATTTCTCCAGACTTTGAAGATCCCACAGATTGTCCCATAATCTTTGTTGTAGCTCTTGAAAAAACACAATAATTTTCTATAAAAACTAAATTAAAATTGATACACTCAAACAATTATTGACAGCGGCAGAATATTTTTGTGTGCATGCAGCTGGTATGATAACACAGTGACTTAAAGTTCCTACTGCAGTTGTGCAACTTAAGGTGCATATCGGTGGGCCAATGCATCCAGGCATCTTTACAAAGTTAATCAAATTACTACCACTTAATTAGATCCTAGTTACCCATAAGGGAAAATATCCGATTTGCTACCGTATTTTTTGTGTGATGGATGTATAGTATCAAATACATATGATAGGGCAGTAATTGTTTCTCTCCATCGTTGTGTTCCAATAGATTATAGTAATACCTGTTACTTATGGTAGTGATAGTGGTGAAAACGGTGGTAGAAAGCACTATATAAGAATACAAGATGACATTACGTACAATCACTATAATATTTAGTGAGCATGCACTTTATTAGGAGGAAGAATTGCCCAAGTATATGCTGGTGACTGTCATATTCAGCGTTTCTCACTCACTGAGAATGACAAAAGAAGATATAGCATTTCTGATAACATCTTGTAATGGAAAATGCATGTATGTGGTACAAGGTACTTAAAATAGACTTTGTACATTGGAAAAGAGGAATAAGACACCCTATTCTGCCAGAAAGAAATGGTAATAGGGTATTAAATATTCATCTATGTTAATTATGAAAATCTAATGAAAGCAATGGAAACTGGTTGCATGTATGTATATGGTATTTCTGTAGCATGGAGAGCTCTCCACAGGGTTGAAAACAAGCATAAAGTCAAAGAATGATATGAGAGGTAGCTGGTTTGTGGTCAGTTATTGGGTTGTAATTTAGTGTTCTTTAAAGAGGTGCATATTCAACTCTTCCTGAAATTGGTGCAGCGTTGGGGCAGTCCAGCTAGTTATGAGGATGCTGTTCCAGATCCTGGATTCATAAATGGAAAAGGCTTGCACCCTTATTTTTTCTTTTTATTACTTATTAGTTTACAGTCTTATGATGTCCATGCTACAGAATGCAGAGAACAACCCGCCGTTATGAGCTAGTCTGTGAGCAAGATTGCTGGTCGTGATGGCTTTGTTAATGATGTAGTTGGTATTAAAGATGGAGCAGGCGGGCAAGGGGCCTATGGACTTTAATCAGGATGGGGGTGATGTTATCATATCTCTTCAGGCCCGAGATGAGGCATGCTGCAGTGAGTAAGAAGCTCTTAAAGCATACCAATGTGAAGTCTGTGACGCCATAGAGCAGGACATTTTGAGTGATTTACATACGCATTTTCTCTCATACACTTTTGAGTAACTTTAATACTTTTTTTATATTGACAAAATCTAAGTGCAAAATTTCTCAAAAGAGTAGACTTACAAGTCTGCACCACCTGAAGGGAATTAACTTATGAATGTAAATTTCCTCAAAAAATAAACAGAAGTAAGTCGAGACCCACACTTGGCCAAGTTCTGGTACTGCAACAACCTACCATAGAAAATAATGGACACAGAGACTTAAATGTGAACCCCCTAGGAGATAATGTTAATCTGAAATAAATTATTTAAAATTGCTACAAAAATAAGTACATACAATTTGATGTAAAAATATTTAAAAAATACATATTTGTATTCAATTATAAAATATTTTATTAGCGTTTTTGTATTTTAAAAAAGATGTAACAATATATGAAATTAAATAGATTTTAAATTATTTAATGTATTCTATATATAACTTTAATTATGCATAATCAGATAATTTTTTAGTTCAGGTATGAATCTATTTTTTATTTAAACTTGAGAAAAATTCTTTTAGTGCAATTCTTTTTAACATTAATTAAAGATTTATTTCAAATTTTTATTAGCATTCTTATATGTTTTTTCTTTAGTTCTACATTTATAATAATATATAAAATTATTTTACATTAATATTTAACATACATTTTGTTTAAAAACATTTGCCAAGTTCACTAAATGTTTTTAATTTTCCCCATGCTTAACAATATCAAGATCTCTCCATTGGGGGGACATCTCCCTGCTGTAAATTACAGGGAAATTCTATGGAGATCTCCACCCCAACTACAGAATCTCCCTTTGGTAAAGTGTAGGCAAAAGTTAAAAAAAAGTTTGTTATACTTGGAAAAAGTTTGTAAAAATATTTGTATGTTAAATATTAATGTAAATTAGTTTTATATATATGTATTTAAATATAGAAAATAGATGCTATAGCACTAATTACCACACTTTGGAGTAAAAAAAAGAATTCATATACATATATTAAATTATATTAATATTATTTTTCCTAACTTTAGATTACATGTTATTATGCATTAAGAATTATTAACAATGATATTTAAAATTAATTTAAAGTAATTTAAGTGTACTTAGGAACATTTATTGCTACATTAATTTTAAAATGCTATGAAGGTTATTAAGAATATTTTATAATTAAGTAAAAAAGTACAACTTTGTACATTTTTAACATTGAATTGTATATCTTTTAAATTATGTTATTCAATGTAGAATTATTTTCAATAGGTTTAATTTTAAGTCCCCAACTCCAATGATTTCAATGGGAAGTTGCTACAGTACCAGTGGGTGGCCATTTGTGGTAATGGGCTTACATCTGCTCTGAGCTAAAGTAATTTACTTTTGTTTTGTGTCTCTTTTTGGCTGTGGTTACTTTAGAAGTGCAGTTTGTGAATAGCAATGGGCTGACTCTTTTATGTGAGGTTGTATGTAGCTTCCTAAACCACTCCTTAAAACTCTTTTAACTCCTCCTTACTCCTCCCTATTCCCTTTACCTTTAGTAGCAAGTATTCCAAATCTCTCAGCCACTAACCTCTGCCCTTCGCACATTTACTACTGAAATGTGTGTGAAGACTCTGCACTCGGGGCAGAGATGTCCGTATAGAAAAAGATAGGAGAGGTGTAGGCATAAATGCTGCATGTAGATTTGACAATAGCATTTTATAGCATGTTTTGTAGTATTACAAACCGTATATCAAAATGCAGTTTGTGAATAGGCTCCTAACTCTTTGCCTGTGTTTCCTCTTTTTTTCTGTTCACAAAAGGTCTGGGACCAGACTCTGCTTTCAGCATGCCTGTAAGTGGCCACATGTGGTCTTAGGTTTTACCCCATCTCTCCAAAATGCTTCATCTCAGATGAAATGCAGCAATGCTAAGTTGCAAGTGTGTGCCTTTTCACGCACACTGTAGCTCAGAATGGAGTGAATTCGCAAATCTGGGCTTAATCTCTCAATCCTCTAGGTCCGTCTTTAGCCAAGACCTTTTATATATAATATGCTTAGTTCCCCATTCTATAGTACACATTATTTGGACAGTCGGTCAGGCCACCATACTCACTGGCTAACTTTACTGAGAGTGACAGCTTTCCTCCATGTCAGAAGTAGCACATTCTCCCACAAAGTAGTTCCTTTCAATACCTGGCACTCCTATGGCAATATGTGCTTTTTGAGACCAAAACGATATATGTTTCCCTTTAGTATTTTTTTTTGGTTGACTGAGGGCCCAGCAGTTTCTCTAACTATAATGTTTTTCAAAATCCATGACAAAACAAACACTGACAAAGACAAAAGGTTGGCAACAAAATCAGATCTGTTGACTTTGCCAATGCATGTTTATCTTTATGTTCACTCGTCAGTGCAATGCTCATACTACGGCAACAGCATCTACAGTGATATTACACTGTACTCCTCTTTGCCAAAATTGAGGTTTTAATGTAAGTTGATGCTATAAGTACCTGTTCCCTCGTAAGGTTTTCAATGAAGATAAAAACCAATGTGATTGCACTTGAGTTTAGTCATCTTTTCAACATGAGTTCAATAATGAACCTACTTTCCTTTCAGCCTATCAGGAGAACATTCCTGTTTGTTATTTCCCTGAGCCTCCAGCTGCCCAGTTTGCCCCCGCCTCTACAGACCTCAAAAGACTAAGCGAAGACATACAGATCAATAGTATAACAGAATATTGCAATTACTGACCCATACCTGTTTGCCAAGCATGCTGTTAGTGAAAGAACATGGTCAGAAGAAGGCTGGTCTAAACAGAAATTGAGCATTTCTGTAGGCAGGTCTGTGCATATTCTGAGGCAATAGAATCTGCTGGTGGCGAGCCAGTCAGTCACCATGGAGGTAGAACCTGAGTAAATTCCTCTCAGGCCTGCGTGCCTGTTGAAAGTCGGTGATCGTTTTACAATTCCCCTGACTTTCCTACAGGTCAGTCCACCACTATATGATTGCTGTTCTTATACTCAGGAATATATAGCCGTATATGAACATTTGTGAGTTGTGAGTGGGATCTCATGAGCAGTAAGTGTACACAGCCTAGGCTCCGGACAGAAGCCCCTTCATTTCTTTTAACACCCTACTCACTGCCACTGCTCCAGTTACTTCAAGCCCTTCAAGTGCTACCCTCTCCTCTAGCTGAGCAATCTGATAAAACTGAGAAAACAGAACATTGTTACATCTGATTAACGCCAAGGTCCCAACTCCCTATAATGATTAAGAAAAGGCCGAAACAATCACTTTGATTCACAAACCACTGATAAATTTGACAACTCACTCAAGCAGTGATCATCTGCTGTTCAAACCTGAAATTATGCTTCCAAAGGCCTATTTTTCACAGCAAAAATGTGCACAACATAACTCTACACTCGAAGCACTGCCGCTTTAACCAGAAGTATACTGCAATCCTCTGTGCTTGATGGTCAAGATCTGGGGGAACAACAACTATTCCAGCATATTTGACTGATTACTCCTTCCTCAACTTAAAACACCAGGAGGAAATCAGACTTTTTATATAGATGTCTTTTAAATGTTTTCTCTCCTGGTACTACAGTGACATTACTTGCTGAATCCATGAAGGTCTAATCATTTAAATAATTGTTATTATAAATTCTCGCCTATGGTTTCGTAGCCCAAATTATATTTTTGGTAGTCTGCACCAAAACATGGCTCTTAATCCTTTTTAAGACTGTTGATGGAATATGTTAATGAACATGCATAATGCTATGTATATATAGCACTTTTTATTAATCCTGCACAATAAACTTACTTACCTTTCCTCTAGTACACATAGGTAGTTGTTTATGGAATGTTTGCATAAAGAGAAAATGAATAATGCGAGAAGTCGAGAGGTTGTGTCTTAGCTTGTCTTATATTATGCAGCCTTACCATCCAGCCGTACAATAATTTCTACAATGAGAAGCTAGCCTTGATTCACTATGTCTCTTTTTCCCATCAGAATGAACCCACTCTGCTACTTTTATCTCTTTCGAGAAAGTACGTTTAGGGTCATAATCTACCAGGCTTATATCACCCATTGTGCTAATTGTATCATCAGTGTAAGGGAGGAGCTTGCACCAGAATTCTGAAAAAATATAATAACAAAACACAACTGCTGTTGTGTTTAAGGACTTGTTAACAGGGATTTTAATGTCAATTGATTAAATTCTATGCCACCCGTCAATGACTTCTCCTCTCCACAAATATCCGTAGACTGTGTCCCGAACATCACCTCTGATCACAGTGAAACAGTAAGGTTATAGAAATAAACTATTAGTTAGATTTCCTATAAAGGAAAGCAAGATCTTCTAGTAGTAGGAATAGATACCTCTAGATAAATGTTTTTTCATCCCTAGTGGTGTGGAGAGGAAATTAATTCAGAGGTACTCAGTCTGGGGTTACTCTTCATCGTACAGCAGCGCTTAAGTATTTAGCTCCTGGGATGCCGTCTTACCATTGTTGGTTTTGCATTAGTATGGAAGGATGGATTTGGTCCTTGTATAAGAAAAAGGCCTCGTATTCTCTATATATTACTCGTGTGAGTGAAATATTCTCCATATATTACTCGATTGAATGAAATATTCTCCATATATTACTCATTTGAATGACCTGCTTGTCGATGAAGGCAGTTAATACACCCCAGGGGCTACTGTGTCAGTTGGGGGTACACTGTGGTTTCCTGAAAATATTGGAACAACGCCTACCTTTTGGGCTGCTGTATTTACACTGGTGTTCCCAGTGTTCAACCTGGTGTCCTTTGGCATGATTCTCTGACTGTTGTAAAATGGCACCCATTGTGTTCATGCCCCAGCCCAATCAAGTGAACAGGAACAGACGCTACAGGAAGCTGTTAAAAGTGCAAGCTACAACAATGGTCCTGGTGCCATACCTGTAAACTGTGCAGTACAAATGCTCTTCCTTTACAATTTTGATACAGAACTGGTACTGCTAAGGTCGCACACTGGCTGGTGAAACCCGATCCTTTCTTTTCTTTGAACAACATTGAGCAGAGTGGCTTTGGGTGCACTATCTGTTGAGCCCCTGGCCATTATAACAACGCAGTTTGGGGTGCTGTTAGCCCCACCTCAGTTTTGTTTTGATCTCTATAAGGCTGCACAGCTTTGCCCGGTTGAAAAGGGTGACAAGCAGTAATCTAAGCTCTGATTCCGGGAACTGACAGTTTGCCTCTTCTGAGGAGGAAGGGGCTCGGAAGCCTGGAAAAGTAGAGCTTTAGTGACAATCATAAGTTTCCTGTGACATTAAAAGCATGCTTGCCAAGCAAAAACCAGGTATCGAGGGCATTGCTACTAAACTGGATGCTGTCATATGCAAGGTTGAACACATCCTGCAAGAGTGGCCAATTAGGACGATAGGATCAGACAGGAGGAATATTGGTTTCGTGCATTGAAGATGTGGGCGCTGCAACCATCGGTGCTATCCATAAACTGGATTCACAAATGATTCAGATCCAGGTGAAAGTAGAGCACTTGGACGGACGACAGAAATAATATCCAAATTATCGGAATAGAAAAAAAAAGCAGAAACATCGCGACTCTGTTGAGAATCTCTTAAAAACCTGGTTTTAGGAGTACTCCTTTTCTGATCGCTTTACTGTTGAAGGAGTGCACCAACAGCTTGTGTCATGGACAGTGCCTGGGAGACGTCTTAGACAAGCAAAAACAAGGCTGCTCAGGCGGCGCTAGGTGGCGCCAGTGCGGAATGGCTGCCTTCTAGAGGAGCTCCCGCAGGCTGATGCAATCATCCGTTATTTATCCTCTTCCCTCGTCTGAAGTCTGGCTGGCATCCACCGAATGTCTAGCTGATCGACTGGTGACCCTTGCGGTGCTCGCTGGGGGCCGCGAAAGGCTTCGTGGTGGCAGATCCCAGCCCTGAAACTCGGCGGCGGAGAGCGGTGGTGCCTCGCCTGGAGCTGATAGGCGGCGACGCTGGCAACGCGAGCGGCCGGAGCTCCACGCGGCGGATAGGCCACAGAACGACGCCCAGAGGAGGCCGCCGTTTCTACGAGGGACGCTGACGGCCACCTGGACACTGACATGAGCTCACCACATCGGGCAGATACACACGGAAGGTACGAGGTGCGGCCCGTGCTGAGGGGTGTCAGTGGTGTGGTCCGCTTCCAGGACTGTGGTCAGAGGACTGCTGGCGGGTGTCCCGCTTGTAGCCCTTGGCGGGAGAGTTGTGGACCTGGCCGGAGCGGCGGGGGTGGAGGCCCGCCCAGTGAAGAGGCGAGCGGACACGACGGCAGCAGCGGAGATGGTCATCGCCCCGAGCTGAAGGCTCCGTGACTGGTGGGGTAGCAGACGGCCAAGGCTCTAAAACTCACGACGTGCATGGCGGCTTACGGTGAGGAGGAGGTACACAAGCGCAGCTCTGTGAAATCTTAGCCAAAAGTGAGTGGCGTCTCTGGATATGGAGGAGCGGTGGTGTTGGACGAGGTGAGGGGGGGACCCTATCCTTGTGGATCCATACGTGCGTTGCAGAGTGCAGTGAACACTGGACAATTATCGGGGAGAGCCGATGGAGCTACAGACTACATAGGCTGTTGGCCGCATGCGCCGGGTGGGGAGAAAAGAGCAAGAGTGGATACGCAGTCCTCTGTGGCCCGAGCGGATTACTCGCTCCCTCTGGGCATTGAAGGTTGTAATTGTGCCCGTGGAGTGGCGTGACGGCTCCTGTGAGTGTTGGACGAGGCCCTGAGACGAGTCGCAGAAGGAGACCCGAGGTCAGTGGTGGCGGTATGGGTCGTGGAGGGACTGTGGGGGGGTTCGGCGGTCACCGGTGGATGGGCAGGACTGAGAGGGGTGCATTGACCTGTGTGCGGCCGGTAAACTGCTCGGTCCTGTGTGCCCGGCGTGGAGTTCAGACAGCGTGAAGAGGACCTGGTCGCCCCCTGACCCCCCCCGACCCCCTCTGCATACGAGCCGGGAACCACGAGATGGGGAAGTCGGAGGCTCGTCAACAGAAGCTGTCTTTTGATGCCCGGAAGATGACGAAGCAGCCGCAAATTGAGATGGACAAGGGTGAAGCGGCCTCGCAGGTGGAGAGGGCGATGACCCCGGAAAACGACTTGCAAATTGAGTTAGCTGAGATGAGGCAGGGATTCGCCACCATCACTGATAAAATGGATACCCTGGCCACCCGCATGGATACGATAGCGTGAAAAATTGAGGGTCATGAGACTCGACTGAATGAGGCGGAGCAGCGAATTTCCAATGTCGAGGACACCGCTGCCCACGTGCAAACAGCAACGGAGCAGCTGGACAAGCTACTCAAAGTAATAGCAGCCAAGAATGAGGACATCGAAGCGCGTAGTTGCCCCAATAACGTGAGTGTTTTGGGGATTCCAGAGAGCACAAACACAGGTAGACTAGAAGACTACATAGAAAAGCTGCTCATGGAAGTGGTGGGGAAGGAATCTCTGTCTTCGCAGTTCATAGTAGAACGGGCTCATCGCTCCCTGGGGCCTCGGCTGCCTCCTGGGGGTACCCCCCGGCCAATCATCGCTTGCCTACTTAATTACAGAGCTAGGGATGTGGCTCTACGGGTGGCCAGGGAGAAGAAACAGTTGTCCTATAACGGAGTGACTTTCACCATGTACCTGGATTTTACAATGCATGTGCAGGAGGAACGTCGCCGCTTCTTGGTGGTGAAGCAGAAACTGAGACAGGCTGGCATCGATTATGCGCTACTATACCCTGCACGTCTCAGGGTGACTCATCAGGGAGTGCAAAAATTCTTCACCAATCCGCACCATGTGGAGGAGTTTCTGAAACAGATGCGTAGGCACACCAAACTGCCGTCGTCGCAGTTGGGGTTGGAGCGTTCCCCCGCGCCGGAGAGGGACTGATGGCAGTAACGGAGGACACAGGCGTGAGAAGTCAGCTACCAATGGGACTTGTGGTAACAGAGCAAAGTGCAATGTTGAGGGGAGGGGACGTGTTGTTTGTCGCCACAGCCATTGGATGCAACCTCTTTTAGGCCAGATATGGCGGAAGGGATTAGAATATTATGTCATCATCAGCCACCCTCTAGTTCGGGTCAGGGCCTGGTGGTTACTGCTGCAGGGTCCAGACTGACTGGAGTTTATAGTGCACCACCTAGAAGAAAGGCCTCTACGGGGAGTACCCTATGTTAGTTAATCACTGTTTACAGCTTTCATTTTTGCTTTCCCTGTCCGGGGAATGGGCGATGTTCGGATTATTGAGCAATAAGGGGAAGCTGATGGGAGTTGGGGTGGAGGGCGGGGTTCTTCAGGCTGGCATGTTTGGGATGATTCAGTGGGTGGGGGTGGGGGGGATGGGAGTCTTCATGAGTATAGTTGGAAGCAAATGCAAAGTACTTCATATGTGTGGGTTCATCCCGGAGAGTTTTGGTGGAGATGCGCAGGGTCACATCATGCAGGGCTAGTTGGTTTTGAAAGCGTCAATGGCTCGGGAGGGTGGGAGTGCGATTAAAATAGTGTCATGGAATGTGAGGGGCTTGGGTGACCCGAGGAAACGAAGCAAGATCTTGGCATACCTAGATAGGCAGCAGATTCAAGTGGCATTACTGCAGGAGACACACCTGGACTCTAGGGCTAATAACACCTTCGCATGCAAGTGGGCGGGACATCGCTAGTTCTCATCATACTCCTCTTATGCCCGTGGGACGGCGATCCTTTTCAAGAAACAGACACATTTTGAGCAGGTAGGATCTATTTTAGATCCGCAGGGTCGCTATGTGATCACATGGGGTAGGCTGGGGGGAGACTTCATAACGATAGCTAACTGTTATGGCCCAAACACTGATAGCCCGGAATTCTTTACTGATGTATGGGGTAAAAGTTTGACAGTCGGTTCCACTCACATAATATGGGGAGGAGACTTTAATGTCGCCCTGCAGCCGCAACAGGACATGTCTCATCCCATGGCACATCACTATACTAAATCCAGGGAAGCATTATGTGGTATACTTGAGGAAGGAGGGCTGCTGGATAGTTGGGGGTATCTACACTCACTGGGGAGAGAGGGCACACATTTCACTTCCCATACAGGAAGCTGGGCAAGGATTGACTACTGTTTTGTGTCTAGGGGGTTAGGACCGGGTATACACGACGTGACACACTTGGCTAGAACGTACTCGGACCATTGCCCTGTAAAACTGTCGATTACTCCGCCGGGCTATGCTAATCCCAAGCCGCGCTGGATGTTACAACCCATGGCTTTATTGGATGCTGTATTTCAGGAGGAACTGGCGGAGGAAATCCGTGACTTTTTTACGAGAAATAAGGGATCGGTCGATAGTGTAGAGGTGATTTGGGAGGCCTTCAAGGTGACGATTAGAGGGTACTGTCTTTCTAAGAGCTGTGGGGTACTGCGAGATATACAGCACACGCTTCGACGCCTGGAGCAGGAACTGAAGAGGTTGGAGAGGCAGATGGGACAGGGGCAGACAGGGACAGTGCATAGTGAATTTCGAGACACCCTAACACAGTATGAAGCTGAGGCGCAACGTGAGCTGAAGTTCCGGGGGAAATACTGGGTGGCCCGCAGATATGCCGAGGGGGAACGTCTTGGGAGAGCTCTCGCGGAAGCGACGCGGCACCCTCGTTTTAGCACATACATATTGGAGGTGCGAAGCCCTGACCACACATTACGGCGAGACTCGTTAGACATACTCGAAACGTTTGTTGAGCACTACAGCTCGCTTTACACATCCCAGAGAGGAGGGGCGCTCGGGATGGAGGACTTCTTGGGGAATGTCGCATTAGGTTGGCTTGGTGATACACAGCGTGAATTCTTATGCCACCCATTTGAGCTTGACGAAGTGCGAGAGGCAATCATGCAGTTGAAAAATGGGAAAGCGCCTGGTTCGGACGGGTTGCCGGCCAAATGTTATAAAAGCTACATCGAAAGCCTCCAGACTCTTGAGACTCATACAGGCCGCTCTCATTGATAAATTGTGACGCCAAGATACTGGCTAAGGTGCTTGCCAACTGCCTTTCACTGCTGATGGAAAAGCTTGTGCTACCAGACCAGTCGGGGTTTGTACCGGGTAGGTCGAAATCACACAATCTTCGAACTTTGTTTTCCTTGATACAGACGGTGTTTCTAGATGCCACCAAGGCATTTGACTCGGTGGAGTGGGATTATCTGTTCAGAGTCCTGAGGCGGATGGGATTCCCTCAACTGTATATCTCCTGGCTTCAGTTGTTATATAATCAACCGAGGGCCGGTATACTGATAAATGGTCATTTGTCTCCCCCGATTGCTGTCTCCAGGGGCACTCGACAGGGATGCCCACTATCGCCCCTGTTGTTTGCACTTGCAGTGGAGCCGCTGGCTGCTCGTCTGCGGCAGGTGCACAATGACAAGGCATTTCGCTGCTGCATGAGGCAGATACTGATATCGTTATACGCGGACGATATTACGCTATATATAAGAGATCCGCAAAGCAATATCAACCCCATACTGCGGGAATTTATACGCTTTGAAAGGCTTTCCGGAGTGGGTATTAACTGGGGAAAGTCCACGGTGTTCCTGCTCACGTCGGCCGTGATTCCCTTCCCACTTGACTTCCCGCTGGAGTGGTGTCAGGATGATTTTCGATACCTTGGGATCCAGGTGTCCCGAGATAAGGAGGAAACTATTAGGGCAAACTACGGCACGGCTGTGGAGCGTCTCAAAACCAATATAACGCGTTGGGTGGCGTTGACCCTATCCATGGCGGGTCGAGTGTCACTCATTAAAATGAAGATACTCCCGCAGTTTCTGTATTTATTCCTCAATATTCCCTACCACCCGGGGCGGGTCTTCTTCGCCATGCTGCGCTCGGAACTTATACGATTGGTATGGGGGGGATAAACAGTCGCGTCTGAAGTGGTCTATACTAACCAGGCCATACGAACAAGGGGGGTTTGATGTTCCAGACCTCGAGATGTATTTCTTAAGCGCTCAAGCGCATTACACCTACTATTGGGTATACCCACCACGATACATGCCACAGGTGGCGGTGGAGGACTTGCTCGCCGACCCAATACCCCTCAACGGCCTCATATACGGTCCAAAGGACATGCAGGTTCCGGCACCTACCACAATTACTAGTACGGTGGAGGCATGGCGTTGCACAGCGACCCTTTTAGAGGTCTCGTTACTCTATTCTCCCAGGCTACCGCTTACATATCACCCGAGCTTGACGTTGTTGCAGGAGAAGGGATTTCAAGATCTTTGTAAGTAAATGCAGGTCAGAACCTGAGGGGATCTCTTTCATGAGGGAATCTTTCGCACATTCGCGCAATTCTTCCAGGTAGCGGCGCACACGCCACTCGATGTATTTCTATATGTGCGATTGCGACAAGGTATGAGATCGATACTTCCGGACTTCCCCCGGGAGCCGGAGAGTTTTGAACCATTGCACCGGATGTTGCGTTCGACGGATGGTGGACACTTAGTGTCCAGGCTAGACGCCTCAATACGGGAGTGCAGTGCGGTGGCCGACAGTTCGTCCAGGATACGATGGGGGGGAAGAGTTGTGGAGCGAAGTCACCGAGGATCAGTGGCGATATTGCTGTCTTCAGACAGCACAGATATCGGCTAGTAGTAGGTTCCGGGTAATACACTTTAAGTTCCTGCATCAGATATACTACACGCCGGTTAAGAAACTGCGATTTAAACTAGCTGACAATGATTGCTGTGGGAGATGCGGTCAGTCAGGCGTGGGGTTTTTGCATCTGGCCTGGGACTGTGACGTGACTACTGGGAACAAGTATTCACAGCATTAGAAGATATGATTGATACTCACCTAGATAGAGACCCGTTGCTCGCGCTCCTGGGGCACACAGCACATATACCTACGAAATACAAAAAGTATGTCGCCATCACACTGTTACTGGCAAAGCGGAAAGTAGCCTGTAGATGGGGTAGGGGCCGAGCCCCAAAATTTAAGGAATGGATGACGGATATGGTATATTGCCAGGAACAGAGTAACACATATGCTGAACTATTGCTGTGGACCTCGCGGCCCAGGGATGTGTGGGGGCCGCTGGTGGGATACCTTCTAACGCATGGTCCCGAGGGGGACACTGCTGTGCCGCATACGGCTGAGGTTGAGGGGGGAGTAGGACCAGCAGTACGGCGGTCTCTCGCCGAGTAGGTGCTCTTCCCTGGCCCTGTGGGGACTACATGTGTGCCGCAGGATTTAAGGATCTCGATGGAGTTCATGTGTTACTGTGGTCTGCCTGCGTTGCGTACATGGGGTTTCGGTTGTAGTATTTACTCACCTGCACCCTAGCCATTGACTAAAACCGTATAACTGAACATGGGATGCCATCTGTGTGCTTTGTATTCTGGATTGTGCGCCATGTATTATAAATGCTTTATTGAACCTGCTGATAATGTAATGCTGCTTTACTATGTAACTGTTTATAATAAAGTTTTCAACAAAAAAAAACCAAGGCTGCTCAGTTTTAGGGAAAGGAATCTGGTTATTCAGATGGTTCGAGTGAGGGGGACTGCTGTAGTTTGAGGCATCCAGAGTGTTGAGTTTTCCTGACTTCACCTGACAGTAGAGGAGGGCCTAAAAACATTTATTGATGTTAAGAGAGTGCACGGTGACAAGAAGATTACATGCCATGTTTCCCATCAAACCTGCGGAGTGAATTCCTAGAGAAAGACCCTTATACAGCTCTGCTGAATATGTTGTGAGTTTTGTTGGGCGCCTATAATTGGATCATCTGGTGAACCTTGCTCAAAAGGAATGCTCAACGAAGACTTGGGAGAGGTGATACTGGCTGTTGGAGATGCTGAAAAGAAACAGAAGCTTGAATTGGGTTCTGAAATTTCACTCATCTGGAGAATGTAAGCAGGGTTAGGTTCAAGGTTTTCTCTGTTGACCCTCCTTTGCAGGTGGCACTGGACAGTGAGGGTTCATAAAGCAATATTGTCTCCAAAATTAAAGCTGATCTCAGTTGGGATCGATGCTCTAAGTATTGCATCTTCCAGTGACCGAACATACTACTGTTAGGGGGGTGGGTATGAGGTGTTGGATGGTAGCACCAGGGTGCGGTGTAGCTGGCTCCAAGGTGTATTTAACCCCTCGTGAGTTTGCTGAATAAATTAATTTCCAAAGTTATGTACCTTGATAGTGATTTTAAATACCCACACATAGAGTAGGTGAAGCCGGTAGCACCCTCATCGTAGGTATCAGCCACCGCTAAGAACTGTGCTGTACTGATTTCCATCACTGCTTGGAATGAACAGGTAGTTTGTGGGAGGATTACGTTTCTAGTATGTGCACAAGGCTGATGCAACACTATCAAATTGTAACATCCCCTCTTGTTTCAGTCTGACTTTCTAGAAAACAGACATATGTCTCTAATGATCACAAAGCTCATCCTAGTCACAAAAGTATTTTTTGCTGTCTGCATGTACGTCAGGCAGGAGTTTAATGGCAGCCATGTTAGAGTCAGGCACAATTTAATTGGAGGTCTTAGGCAGGCATAGAGGTGCCAACTAGAAGGAGTTGTAAGGAGTTACCTTTGACCAGGTTTGAAGACATCTGCCTTTCACAACGTGAGTCTTGTATTTATAAAAAAAGAGGTGCAAAACTAATATTACATCCATATTTTAACAGAACACAAAAATGTGACAATTTGTGCAATGTTGTTCTGGTCCAAAAGCTTTCCATGGAGCAGGCTGTAAGTGCATTTGCGCTAAGTTGTCCTTTATTGTGAATCATTCAGCCAGTCCTGACTTTTACAACAAGATGGCTTTCTCAATGTTAGATGAAAATGTCATTTAAAAACATACAGTTTTAAACAAAATAAAAAACTACAATTCACCAGATATAGTTATCTCAAGTAATTAAAACGCGTGCCCTTGTGTAACTATAATTTGTGCCTTCGCTATGCACTGCTTATGTCCTCACATATTACATAACTCGTGACATGTTCTGTGTCATCTGCGCAGTTATAACAGGTGAAGTGAAAATCATTAATGAATTCCGGTAATAATTTGATGGAGATATTAAAAAGCATGGGTTAGTGATTGGGCCGTGAGGGGCTTCTGCTTTAATGCTATATAGTTTTAAAGAGTCTGAATGATATTTATTCTAATTTGTAGGTAGGAAGTGATCCAAATGAAAACTCTGCAGAGTATTCTGGCTTTTTCGAGTCTTTGGATTAGTGTCATTATCGAGGTCCAAGAGTAAAAGGGCAGCTGTACTGTTATGCTGTGTTTTATGGTCACCCCAGATAGAGATTAGGACTGGTTTAGTGCCTCTTCCTTAACGAAATCCAATTTGGAACACACAAAGTAGGGATTTGTCCTCAATTAATTGCGACATCTGGATGAAGGCTGCTCTTTCTATAAGTTTGTCTACGAATGGTCAATGTGCTTTAGGTCTGTAGTTGTTGGAATCGTGAGTGTACACGTTTGTTTTCTTTAATAACAGGCACATGCATGCATAGTTTTCTTTATTAAAGGGCATAGTTATGCCTTTTTTAAGTCTCCTCGGAAAACTCCTGTGGTTAAGGAGTTGTTGATGGGTGTTCTGACTGTGATGGCCGCTGAAGTTGATAAAATAATGGTTTTGAAGATTTCAGGTGGACAAAGGTCACAGGGACAGCTGACTGGCTTGTTCGCTTTGACATGATGAAGAAAAATAGTTGGCATTAATTCTTTGAAGGGTAGTAGAGGCAGTGTTATCTCTCCTCTGGAGGTTTTGTTAAAAATGGGTTGTGGCTGTTGGTTAAGTAAGAATCCAGCATCTTAGGGGCAGATTTACAAGGAACTGACGCATCTTCACAGATGCATCAGTTTCCTTGCGCCATTGACGAAAGTCCTTGCGCCACCATGGATGCTCTGTATTTACAATACAGTGCTCCATGGTGCAAGGATTAACAGATGCGTCAGAAATTCTGACGCATCTGTTGGCGCAAAAGTGACGCATTGCTGGAGTTGCTCATGAAAGTGACGCAACTCCAGCAAAGCACCACAACAGATGGGTGAGTCCCTTTCAAAAAGCCGTGCGTCATTCCTTACGCCTGGTCAGACCAGACGTAGGGATTTTGATGCAGTGAAGGCGTAGAGTGATGCAGTGAAATCTTGTAGATTTCACTGCGTCAGTTCTACATGGCTTTTTGCGTGGGAACGCCCATCCTGCATACATTATACCTGATGCAGGTAAAATGTATGTGACGCAGGACTCTACAACGTGACGCATCTCCCTAGATGCGTCACGTTTTAAATTGGCTGCATTTGTTACGCCCTCGCTGCATCACAAAAGTGACGCAACGGTGGCGCAAACGTGTCGCAATGGGCTTGTAAATCTGCCCCCTAGATTTATTAATGATTTGCTGCTTTGTTGCAAATATATTGAGAAATGGGATAGGTACCTTTTCTGCATTTTGACTTACGGAAATCTGTGAGTACATTTTGCATTGTGGATTCGGCTGGAATAGTATGGGGGTGCTTTCAGCTTTTTTTGATTGTTGATTTGTATATTTTGTTATGTAGATGTATTTTGGTTAGGGTTGTATGTCTTGAGGGTTGTTTGTTTTGAACCAGTTGCGTTGAAGCTTAACAATTTGTTTTTTGATCTTTTGTAATTCTGCTTTCACTCAAGTAGTGTGTTTTGTTTGTTGTGTTCAGATTTTTATAGTGGAATTATGAGATGAAAATCTTCTGTGGCCAATCTTTAGAATGTTTGTACATACTTTATTGACACCAGATCTGGGTTGATGGTAAGCAGGTTTTCTAGGTCCTCCAAATACAGCTTATTCCAAATTTGATACATAGTTATGGCTAAGAAGAGTTTAGCTTGGGTGAGTTGTGGTGTCTTCTGTTGAAAAGCAACCAGGGAATGGTCTGACCAAGTGACCAGCGTAATCCTTTTGAATGTGACTGGGTCTGGGTTGTCGAAAATTGCATCTAAGATGTGTCCTGCAATGTTTGTGTGATTGCGAATGAGCTGTCGTAGGTTGTGTGGGTCTAGACCAGTGCGGATGTTTCTGGGTAGTGGCATATTAGGTTTGTCAAACCATATGTTTAGGTCACCAAGGATTAGAGATTGTGTCTAGAAATATGGCTTGGAATGTTGCTTTGCTAATTGGTGGTTTGTAGTGAAGGAGAAACTTACATGAAAAGGTTGAGGTAGGGCTGCATCTGACAAGGAGAGCCTCACAACCTTGTAAAGGAACATCCTCAGCTCTGATGAGATTATTGTTCTCCTAAATATGACTGCTAAGCCGCCTCCTCTTTTGCCTATGCAATTTAGTGTCACAGTTTAATAGCCTGATGGTATAGCTTCCTTCAATAGAGGTGTCATATATTCCTCAGCCATAATTCAGTTATAAAAATGAAGTCAAGTTCTGTGACTTTCAATAGATCGAATATTTGGTACTTGTTTTTGGGAATGGAGCATTTATAAGCAGGCAGTCTAAAAAATGTTTTGGTGGTTGTTAGACCTGGCATCATTGGCATGAGTCTCTCCTCCATTTTTTCTGTTTGCCTCCTCTGTTTACGATGTTTTTGCTGGATTATTGCTTTGGGCACTGTGCCACTGCTGATCAGTGCCACAGTGCAAGTGCTCCCTATGCTAAATTGTTACATTGATTGGTGTTACCATGATTGGCTTGGTTGACTTACTGTTCAGACCCTAGTCTAGTGCACTGCGCGTGCCAAGGGCGTGTAAGTTAACTGCTGCTGGTGGGCTCGCAGCACTGGTTGTGCCACCCACAGAAGCAGCGTGTAAAATGTGTCTCAGGCCTGCCACCGCAGCGCCTGCGTGCAGTCCCTGACTGCCATGTCGACTTGGTAAGGAAACCTACTTACCAGTCTCTAAACCTTCCCTTTGCCACATTTCGGACACCTCTATGGTAGGCCCTAGGGCAGGGTGCATTGTTGGTAAAAGGTAGGTCATGCCCTGATGTGTGTGGCATGACCTAATAGTGAATTACAGCCATTTTCGTTTTTCACTATTGAAGGGCTACCTGCCTCCAATAGGCCAGACTGGGCAGACTGATTATTAACTCCATTATAATCTATCTGACTCAGGGAGCATGGTAGCGAGTCGAGTTTAGTATCCCTGAACTCAGAATTTAATAACACACCCTTTAGGATGGATGGTTTTTAAATTCTATGTTTGAAAATAGCACTTTTAGAAAGTTGTGGAAATGTGGATTTTCCTGATCAGTTATGTCCCCTATCTTGGACCCCAACGGTTTTATATGCATGTTACAAGTACATGTATGTTCCCTCCAGTTCCAGTTTCTAAGACGCAAACATATGTGTGTCTACCGTCAACATGTTCTCTGTCAGATCCGCCATCAATGGGCTGGATATTCGATTCCTAAGTATGAAAGGCCACCGACTTTATATGGCTAAGTTACTCCATTTTTACAGTTCAGGCGAGTAGGCCCGATTCTGTCCTCAAAGCCTTTCCCTGCTCTCTGTCTCTGACAGCTTCAGCTTGAGCTCGCATCTGTATCCATGAACTTTGTCCTACTCCCTGTGCAGCTAACGGTGCCTGCCTCGGCTAGTTTTCGCCTGTCTGCCAAGAAGTTGTATTTCACCTTCGAATTATCTATTTTGCTCTTCAGCCGATGCATTCCTGTCCAGTGATTTAGGTAAACATTTCCTTTAGCTCACAAGCAAAGGACTCAGCCTTTCCGTCCTCCTGCAAGTGATTCATAGCCCTGTTGCCATGGAAAGTTTTCTGCCCCTCGCATCTCATATAGACACTTAGACGCTTGTACACGCACACAGTCAGTATAGAATAGATTCTGTCCGAGAGTCTCTTCCTTGTGGATAACATAGTTCTTTAAACATAGGATGTTAGATATGATTTGGGATTAGGATGACTTGACCCCAGACTTCTCGTCTCCACATGTAGAGCTAAATGTCAAGTCCCCTTCACCCCCTAGTTACACGTCAATTACACGTCATGCTGCCGCGCGCGCATCTATGCCAAGTATTATCTTATAGATCCACCTATGCCTGATAATTCTAACCAATCATGTTTCTTTTATTCCTTATTACGCCTAGTTTCGATTATGTCACTGCTACGTCATTTTTCTTATCAAATGTTACGCCTTCTACATTCGTTTCATTGTAATGTACTTATTATAAAAATACATGTCTGTTAATAAATTATTGTACTTCACTTCCTGAACCTTCGTGGTGACGGAACCTGAGGGCCGCGACTCGAGTCGGCCATTTTGAATGGAATAAAGCCCATTAGAGAACCTCTTATACCACGGATTCTGCCTCTTGTTATTTTGAGCTATTTACTTTAATTTAAGATTCCGCATGAAATTCAGTCCGGTAATATTTATTTTATTTACCACATAATGGCGCCCGAACAGGGACACTTTCTCATCTCACGCGCCGGCGGTGCGTTGCAGGCCCGGTCTCCTGCCACAGCTGGACGGACCATAAACGCGTACCAGCAGGACTTCCTGTAAGCTCCCTCCGGTCAAGCGGGGGCGACTGAGGCTGCGATCAACCCAGACGAGGCGGTGAGAAGTGCGAAGTATCCCGACCAGAGCCTAGCTGAGAGAGCAAGATCCGAGGTATACAGAGGCCCACCAGGTTTTCCGAAATCCCGATGTGCAGAGGGTCCGATGTCCACAGTCGTCGAGTCCTGTCCATTCTCTGAGGCCTTCCGTTTCAAGGAGCTACTCGGTGAGTACCATCGCCGGGGAGGCGTGTTGACGTGCACATAGGTTGTGCCGGTCAAGACGGATTTGGGTACACAAATCCGGTCTGCACTGTTTAGCAGTGTATATGTACTGTTTAGCAGTATATCAAGTATTCCGAAGTATTCAGTTATTGTCAAGAATTCAGCGTGGTGATTAGTTAGGCAGACTGTCATCATTGTCGATCATTGTTATAATGTTTAATGTTTAAATGTTTAAAGTATTCAGAAAATGTCTTGCATATTGTGGTATGAATGACTGTTCATTGTTCACTGTTCATTATTGTGTTTCTCGTATTAAGTAAGTTCAAGAGTAAGTATCAGATCAGTTGTCAATATGCCGCTCTTCTCGAAGTTAAGACAGATTACTACCAGAAAAGGGGTGCTTGAAGAAGCAGTTCCTATTCCTCCTAGAGACACTCCAGGACATTTCATGTACCATAAACATGGCTTAGATGCCATATTGTTTCTTGATCTATGGGTAGATTATACCAAAGGATTACCGGAAAGTCAAAGGTGGCCCATAGCGGGAACCTGGGATGCAGAGTGCATCATGAAAGTGGAGGAAGAGTTATGGAAAAGAAAGGTCAGACAGTCACAGAAAGACGCCGTTGAGTTATGGCGTAAAGAATCTCATAGACGAACAGAAAAAGCACGTAGACAAGAAGAGAGGAGTAAAGAGAGTTCAAATAAAGTTCAAGAAAATCTATTAATTGAGGAAGGTATCCGAGTGAAATCAGAACAAGTAAATAGACAAAGAAATGCTCTTATGAATGGTATGTATCCCCTTCTAGCCGAAGGACTACCTAAGGCTGTTACGGAGGTGCCAAAAGACTTGCCACCCCCGTTATTTCCAATTAAGGTACATCCAAAGGGGCATCCCAGAACCGCAGAAGATGTTTTCCTTTCCTCATATCTAGACGATGCAGCCCCCGAGTATGCTAACGCCACACCACATAGACCGTCTGGCGGAGGGGTTCAACGTCAGGATCAGGTATCTGTCCCCGTGCAACAGCAAGTCCCGATACAAGCATCGGCAAGCACATCTGTTTCCGCATCTGTTTCCGCAGTCGACTCTACAGGGGTATCGACACCCATAGTTGCTGTATCACGTTCGACGAACCCTTTCACACCCGACGCCCCAGATGGGGCCACGGGAGGTGCTAGCAGTATTTTTACACCACCTAGAATAAATAAACTTGTTTTTCAAGAGTCAGCACATTCACGTACACCTAAGTTCGTAAATGAACGTACGCTTAAGGAACTTCTTGTAAATTGTAGATATGACCCGGTGGTTGGTAAAGAGGACGAAATGGTCCTGGCATCATTACGTATCAGACGAGCCGCAGAGTATTTAGCAAGGTTACCAGGGATGACTACGCATCTAGATAACATATACCATTTTGTTCAAACAGGACGAGATCCAGGATGTATTAACAGAGCTATGGAATTCCAGAAAGTAGAGATACAAGGGGAACTGTTACGTTTCCTCATAAACTGTGTGATCGGAAATCAAGATCGTCCGGGGGTAGACCCGAATGCAATGCTTATTCTTACAAGATGGAGTCAGAATATATCAGAAGGGAGACACGATAAGCAAAATTGTATAATAGCCATGTGCCGAAAAATACGTAAAGAAATAGAGCGTATTCATGAAGAGAGATTGGGAACAGACGAGTTTGAGCAAGATGAAGTGTCCGAATCAGGGGACTCTGCAAGACAGTCAGAGACCATAGCCTATGTAGGCAGAGGAAGATCTTGTGAAAATACTAGATGTTTTTCTGATCCAATACACTCTGTATGTCCAAATAATAGCAGAACGTATCCGACGCCTGTAATGAATCTGAAGTCTCCTGAACATTCGTTTCAAGCCGCAGATAAAATACTACGAGAACGAAGGGGTTATCACCTCCTCGATTCCATGGATGAGCAAGAATTAGCCAGATCAGCCGTTCACTGGATTGTTAGTCCTGAAAAATACGGTGATGAGACCGTAGCACACACGTTTCTCAACCTCAGTACAGATGAACAACGTTTAGCTGGAATCTATATGATTCAGCAACTCCTCATATTATATAAGAGCCAACATGCTGACCCTGGTCCTTTACCTGATATATTAACGGAACTACTTACGTACAGATGGAGAGGTTCTAGTAACAAGCTAATTAAAGAGATATTAGTGTCACGTAAGCAGTACGTCCTTTTTGTAAATCCAGATTCTCTCTCCTTGCCCCCCAGAGAAAGAGCACCGTACTACATGGATAGACAAAATCCCCTACGGGAAGTGCACCCAATAAAAGGCGAAGATAATGAGTTTCACCGTGTATTTGTTTACACACCCATATCAAAAATGGAATTATTAGAAATGAAGAAAGTAGTACCTAGTCATGACAAAGACCCAGCGGGTTTCCACCGAGAAATTAAAGACATGTTACTGATGGGAGAGTACACCTTTCCTGATATTATGACGATATTAAAGGTGCTTTTGCCTGCTGGCATTTATGAAAAACTGAAAGAAAAAGAGTGGGAAGTGGGAGACCAAAAGATAGACTGGACAGCATTAGCAGAGGAAGAAAGGGGCCGAGCCGCAGGTTCAGGGCTCGGGGATAAAGTTAAACTATTACCAGGTTTACTAGTACAGGTACTGCCACGTTTATTAACTACAAAAAAGGAAGATTGGGGTGCAATCACAGCCTGCAAACAAAAGCAAGATGAAGACACAAGCGATTATTATGCTCGATTTGAAAAATGTTTTGGTATAAATAGTGGTATAAAAGCAAGTAGTGACTCATATCCACATTTATTTGTGACAAAATTAGTGGAAAATGCATTACCTCCAGTAAAGAATAGAATATTGAAATTCGAGAGTACCTGGCAAAGTAACACTCCGTCGCAAATGCTACAAATGTTACAGTATCATCACAATAGAATTAGGGATGAACAAGAACACGAGCATAGACGCATGAAGGATACAAAAATGAAAATGCTAGTTTCTCAGACAGTACCAGCAGATGGTCACAAAAAGGGTGTGACACATTCTGGTGATTCTGCAGTTCCTGTAAAAGGAACCTGCAATTACTGTAAACAACTGGGCCATCATGTACACGATTGTCCAGTCCTGAAACGTAATATAGCTACAGGCATTACAAAGGAGAGACCACGATTAGTTAGACAAGATCAGAATGAACAAGGAGCTATGCAGCATGGACAGTCCATGCCAGCCTCACAGCAACCCATACAGTTTGTGCCAGCTGCACCACCGTTGCCTGCTACTGCCACACAAACCGCAACACGACAACTGTATCAGACTGCACAGTATGAATACCCTGAATATCAGCGTTACGCATGAACCAGCCTAGAGAGGGAAGTTGACTTACCGCTTATCGAGATTCCGGTAGATCAAGAAGGACCTTATGTACATAGTGAATTATTAGGTCAAGATAGAAAATTCTTACTCGACACAGGGGCAAGTCGAACAACCATAAAACGTAGTGAAGTTCCAGGGGCACCCCTCTCAGGCTCTCAAAATGTTTCCCTTGGTTTTTCAGGAAAACCTATTGTTAATGAAGTATCAAAGCCTCTACCACTTACAATAGGACCTTTGACACGAACTACAGATTTGTTGCTTACTAAATCATGCCCAGAAAATTTGCTAGGAATTAAAACTCTGAAAGCACTAGGAGCCATAATATGTTGTTCTCCGGAAGGAGTAAGGTTGTTTTTACGTGATTTTAAAGGTCACTATGTGTCTAGAGACATGGATCCCCGACTACAGACTTTACCAGTACATCTATGGGCACAAGGCCCTACGGATGTTGGCTGCATGAACATTACACCCTATCGAGTTACATTGAAAGCAGGAGTGGTATTACCACGAATGCGACAATACAAGTTACCGCATGATGCTGTAGTGGCTTTGTTGAAAATCATTGATGAGCTAATTGCCCAGGGAGTAGTTGTAGAAACAGACTCCAATGTATGTAATTCACCGATAATTCCGATTCTTAAACGAACTGATCCTACTGCTCCCCCAGTGTACCGATTGGTTATTGATTTGCGTGAACTAAACAAGTGTATTGTACCACAATTCCCTGTGGTCCCTGATATATCGTCATTGTTGACAGCAATTGATTCCGAAGCAACATTTTTTACTGTAATTGATCTCAAGAATGCTTTTTTCAGCGTCCCAATAGATCCGGAAAGCCAATACTTGTTCGGATTCAGTTTAAATGGGCGCAGCTTTAAATTCTCACGCGCTCCCCAAGGATTTACAGAAAGCCCCAGCATCTACAGCCAAGCACTGAAACGAGAACTTGACAGTATACACATGCCAGTCAATACTGCACTGCTTCAATATGTCGATGATCTGCTGATCACCGCGAGAAGCGAGCCAGAATGTGAAAAAGCTTCTCTGACAGTTTTACATTTCCTAGCCGACAAGGGGCACAAGGTGTCCCCTTCTAAGCTGCAATTCTGTGTTCAGCGAGTTATTTATCTTGGTCACTCGCTGTCCAAGGAGGGAAGGCAGCTTACACCAGATCGCATCCAGTTAATTGCTAACATGTCAATACCCCAGACACAAAAGGAGGTGCGGGCTTTCATAGGCCTCACTTCATATTGTAGACAGTGGATCCCTCAGTACGCATTTCTAGCAAAACCACTCATTCAGTTAACCACACAGGAGGCAGCCACATCGACTGTTCTCCCTTGGACTCAGGAACATACACAAGCTTTTGAAAGCTTAAAGGAAGCTTTATGTCAAGCACCTGTTTTAGCAACACCATGTTATAGCAAACCTTTTACACTCTTTGTTACAGAACGCGAAGGTACTGCCTTGTCAGTACTCACTCAGGATCAAGCAGGATCACGCAAGCCATGTGCTTATTTTTCCAGTACATTAGATCCCGTAGCTCAGGCTTTGCCTGCATGCCTGAAATCAGTGGCAGCGACAGCTTTAGCAATCAGACAAAGCGATGCCATAGTATTAGGACACCCATTGACAGTTCAAGTACCACATGCAGTAGAGGTTCTTGTGAACCGAACACAAACGCAACACTTGACCATAGCAAGACTTACCGGTTATGAACTGACATTGTTTCAACCACACATAGAGATCCGACGGTGTAATACATTGAATCCTGCTACACTATTACCTGTAATTGGAACAGACCCACTAGCTCATGATTGTGTTGAAATCATTGAAATAAAGACGAAACCTAGACAAGACTTGACAGACGTTCCATTGTTAGATCCAGACCTGACGTTGTATGTAGACGGATCATGCATGAGAACAAGTAAAGGAGATTTAGTGGCCGCGTATGCAGTCACAACAGACACTGAAGTTATTGAGACACATTGTATAGATACTCTGTCAGCCCAAGCAGCAGAACTTATTGCTCTAACACAAGCCTGTATTCAAGCCACAAATAAGAAAGTTAATGTATACACTGACTCACGTTATGCATTCGGAGTTGTACACGACTTCGGCGTGCTGTGGCGAGAGAGAGGTTATTTTACTTCCCATGGTGCCCACATTCAGCACGGACCCCTCATTCATGCCTTGTTAGACGCAATACATTTACCCACTGCTATATCGATTATGAAATGTAAAGCACACACGAAGGTTACTGATACCATTTCTCAAGGCAATGATTTAGCTGACAGAACAGCTAAACAGACTGCTCAGAATCGCACATTAGACATGACAAAGCCAATAGTTCAGACACCAACACAGTGTATGACAATTAAGGATCCCACACTTGACGTAATTGACATACAGACACATGCCACAGCAGAAGAAATAAAGAAATGGACTGAACTAGGAGGGATCCAGACAGATCAAGGATGGATGACGAAGGAGAAATCTGTATGGTTTCTCCCCGATTCCATGGTTCAAGCCATGATAGCTACAGTTCACAGTCCAGCACATTTAGGAGAGAAGGCTATGCTAGACAGCATTCAGCACATTTGGTTCAACAAACATTTACGAGCAGCAGCTAAACAAAAAGTTCGTACCTGTATGATATGTTGTCAGTTTAATCCAGGAAAGAGTGTTCCCGTAGAGCAGGGTGGATTTCAGCCTCCTGACCATCCTTTTGAAGTCCTCCAGATGGATTATATTCAGATGGAACGTTGTCGAGGATTCAAATATGTCCTCGTAGTTGTCTGCGCTCTCTCCCGTTGGACAGAGGCGTATCCCGTATCAGATTACACTGCCTCGACTACTGCCAAGCAGCTAGTTCGAGAATTCTTCCCACGGTACGGTTTACCACGTGTTGTATATTCAGATAACGGTCAGCCTTTCTCATCCGAATTAATGAAACATGTCTCACTCCTGTTGGGATATCAGTGGAAATTCCACTGTGTCCGACACCCCGAAGCAGCAGGTCTCGTAGAAAGACATAACCAGACACTGAAAATCAGACTGTCCAAAATATGTAGAGAGAAAGGTGTCGACTGGATAGTAGCATTACCAGTTGCACTCTTTTACATGAGAATGGTAGCACACTCTAGAACAGGGCTATCCCCGTATGAGGTGATCTTTGGTAGACCGCCGAATATGTGGGGGACGCCTATACCACGTAAAATAACTGATGTTGACTGTAATATGCTGACAGATTACCTGGCTTCCTTGATGTCTGCACTACAATCTTCTCGTTCACAGGTAGCTGCAGCCTTTCCCGACAACACTGAGGCGAAACCCCATGACGTTGTTCCGGGTAATCTTGTCTTTGTGAGAAATTTCGACAGGAAGAGTCAATTGGAGCCCAGGTGGAAAGCACCCAAGTTGGTCCTGTTGACCACAAGAACAGCCGTGAAGATCGAGGGACGAAAAGGGTGGATTCATTCCAGTCACGTAAAAAAATTTCATGGACTACCTTCAGATATAGACACTGTGCCCTGCACTCCCTCACAGACTGATTCAAAACTTCCTTTTGTTGAACTGAATGACTCTCAGTGCTATAAACAGAAACTCAGGTCCAGATCTAAACTGTCGGACGATTTGATTGTTTAAGTCCTCTCCAAGGTGAAGCGGTTGAATCTGTCCCGACATGTATCCCTTAGGTCTGAATCATGTAGAGTCCAGAATCATAATGAAACGACATGCTTATTGTAAATTACTGCGTAACCACTGTATTGTGACATTATTAATTTTGTTTTTATTGAGTATTTTAGTAATTATTACGAGTATGATTTTGCATATGTATCATCCTGTTTCTAAACGTGTTTTCAATATAACTGATGAACATTCTTTTAGTGACCTACCGCCACATGAATTATCCTATAGACTTGCGCTGCGCAAAAACACATTCATTAGTATGTTACATCATTCCCATCAGACTAGTAATGCGACCAATTGTTGGGTGTGTGGCCGACTCCCTCCCTATCAGAATAACAAAGGAGTTCTGCCTTTCTTTCCACATCCATTCACACACAATGGCTCCTGTGGAGCATGGTTTAGTTTATTAAATTCCATAGACCCAGACACAGCAGTTTATCAACAACATTGGATATGGGGAAATCTGAATCTAGTTTTATTCAAAGTCTGTCACCCTAATAAGGAGGGTCACCCCGGTAGAACATGAACTGATTTAGAAAATGAAGTGTATAAATTAGGTAATTTTACACCTAATCTTATGATTCTGAATGTCAAATCCGAAGTTGAACTAATTTTGCCCACTATGTCAGTATTTCCAGTTAAGGGTGAATTATGTGTAAGAAAAGTTGGTTCCATACATATGGGCCATAGCCAATGCGTTACTACAGTAGAATATAGTGATCAAGGCAAATCTTCATTTAGAGCTTCTCGCCATTCCTACTTCATATGTGGTCAGACTGCATATATGCGTCTGCCTCTAGATTGGGATGGTACCTGTTACATAGCATTCCTTTTGCCACCTGTTTTCCTAGCTCCCCCTGATTATTATCGAAATGTTCATTTAGTACACAATAGAGAGCGAAGAGATCTCCCAGTTGTCGATTATACTGAGACAACATGGGACAAGTATGTAAATTTCAATAAAGGTATCTTTCCCTATATAGGTACTATATCAAATAGTAAGCTGATACGCAGACTCACCAAGACTCTTGAAGCTGTAGTAAACGAGACTATAGCCGCCCTAGGCAATCTGACAGAGGAACAATCAGTGATGAGAATTGTTGTTCTCCAGAATCGTCTTGTCCTTGACGTCATCCTGGCCGATAGGGGCGGAGCTTGTAGGGTCATCGGATCCAGCTGCTGTATATTCATACCAGAAAATTCGCCATCTGTATATAAAGCTATAACACGCCTTCATAAGATTGTAAGCCAGATACACGAGAATCCAGGCACTTGGACGTGGTCCGGGTGGTTTTGGAGTGTGATATCAGCCTGGGGATGGAGAGTTCTATCCTTCCTAGGTATTGGCCTTCTTATGCTCTTCAGTTGTTGTCTATGCCTGCAATGTGGACCAGCGATTTGTGGTCTGTGTGCCACATCGTGTATTCCACATCAAGGTTTTCGCTCAAGATCCCGGAAGAAGAAAGAAGAAGAAATGATGCTCCATGAGCAAATCAATGGAATGATGAAGATTGATGTCTCGTGAAGGGCAAGAAGGGGACAAGGAGGGAATGTGGAAATGTGGATTTTCCTGATCAGTTATGTCCCCTATCTTGGACCCCAACGGTTTTATATGCATGTTACAAGTACATGTATGTTCCCTCCAGTTCCAGTTTCTAAGACGCAAACATATGTGTGTCTACCGTCAACATGTTCTCTGTCAGATCCGCCATCAATGGGCTGGATATTCGATTCCTAAGTATGAAAGGCCACCGACTTTATATGGCTAAGTTACTCCATTTTTACAGTTCAGGCGAGTAGGCCCGATTCTGTCCTCAAAGCCTTTCCCTGCTCTCTGTCTCTGACAGCTTCAGCTTGAGCTCGCATCTGTATCCATGAACTTTGTCCTACTCCCTGTGCAGCTAACGGTGCCTGCCTCGGCTAGTTTTCGCCTGTCTGCCAAGAAGTTGTATTTCACCTTCGAATTATCTATTTTGCTCTTCAGCCGATGCATTCCTGTCCAGTGATTTAGGTAAACATTTCCTTTAGCTCACAAGCAAAGGACTCAGCCTTTCCGTCCTCCTGCAAGTGATTCATAGCCCTGTTGCCATGGAAAGTTTTCTGCCCCTCGCATCTCATATAGACACTTAGACGCTTGTACACGCACACAGTCAGTATAGAATAGATTCTGTCCGAGAGTCTCTTCCTTGTGGATAACATAGTTCTTTAAACATAGGATGTTAGATATGATTTGGGATTAGGATGACTTGACCCCAGACTTCTCGTCTCCACATGTAGAGCTAAATGTCAAGTCCCCTTCACCCCCTAGTTACACGTCAATTACACGTCATGCTGCCGCGCGCGCATCTATGCCAAGTATTATCTTATAGATCCACCTATGCCTGATAATTCTAACCAATCATGTTTCTTTTATTCCTTATTACGCCTAGTTTCGATTATGTCACTGCTACGTCATTTTTCTTATCAAATGTTACGCCTTCTACATTCGTTTCATTGTAATGTACTTATTATAAAAATACATGTCTGTTAATAAATTATTGTACTTCACTTCCTGAACCTTCGTGGTGACGGAACCTGAGGGCCGCGACTCGAGTCGGCCATTTTGAATGGAATAAAGCCCATTAGAGAACCTCTTATACCACGGATTCTGCCTCTTGTTATTTTGAGCTATTTACTTTAATTTAAGATTCCGCATGAAATTCAGTCCGGTAATATTTATTTTATTTACCACAAAGTGGCTATTTTTCTTGTCCAACTATCTACCGGTCTCTGCTGGTTTGGTGTGTGTGTCAGGGGCTGAGTGGCTCCAGAGGTCTGAGTGAGTCAGTGTGGGGTGAATGGGGCGTTTACACGTAGAGTGAGGGAAGAGTAGCCTGCCCTGCCTGACACAATACCGGCCCCGCCTCCTGCTGGGCGACTGATAGCCCTGCTCCTACCAGTGACAATACTGGCTCCGCCTCCTGCTGGGCGGCTGAGGACTCTGCCCTGCCCAGTGAATAGGCCAGGTGCCTCTGCCTGGCAACACCCACAACAAACCTGAGATGGTGGGAATCGCCCTGCTTGGACAAAGGGAACAAAGGGAAAAAGGGGTATAAGAGAAGGACCCCTGAACCAAGAACTCAGATCACTTCTGACAAGGAAACCTGTACCAAGGACAAGAAGCCTGCTGATCTAAGGACTTGCCTCCCCTTTCTGCCAGAGTGCTGTTTTGCTGTGGAGGAACCTGAAAGCTGCTTCTTTATTTTTGCCAAGGAACAAGGAGAGAGGAACTTGGTGTGTACTCTCTGAACACTTGCTAGAAAATCTCCAAGGACTGGAAGAGTGCCAGTCTCCTGTTGAAGTCACAGGGCCAAAGGACTTCCCCATCTACTGAATTGCTGAATTGCTGGAAAGTGTTGTTTCCAGTACACAAGGGAAAATCTGCAGTCTCGACGCCAGCAGCAACGCCAGTGAGCAGTGGGTATCGGCCCCGGCTCCAAGTGACCCCGTCTCGACGCCGGTATCGACGCCAGTGAGGAGTGAGTATCGGCTCTGCCTCCAAGCGACCCCGTCCCGACGCCGCTGCTGATCGCATCGACTCGACGCCCGTCTCGACGCCGTGAGCGCTGCTCCGGCCCGACATCCCTCGACGCCGCTGTGGATTGGCCCGACTCCGAGGCACGATCGACGCCGACCTCGACGCCGACATCTCGACGCCGTGGATCATCGTTTTCTTCGTTTCTCAAGGTACTGTACTTGTGGGGTCTGTTGCGACTCCAGGCTCGACGTAGCGCTCCTCGCGGTCGACGCCGAACCTTGGGAATCTTGTAGACTCGACGTCGTGTGACTCCTGTGGGGGTTACATTGTTGCCAAAGAACTGTGCTCAGAAGAATACTTTGCTAAAGAACTATTTGCCAAGAAGAAACCTTACTTGAACTATTATTTTTCCTTCCAAAGAGTATTTATTAAGACTGTGGTATATTTTTGTCGTTATTTGGTCTTGTGCTAAGCCTTATATAAAAATACTATTTTTATAATAACTTCTGTGTCGTATCCATCTGTAGTGTATTCACTTTATTACTGTATGTGGTCATAAATGCTTAACACACTGCCCTGAGATAAGCCTGTCTGCTCTGCCAAGCTACCAAGGGGGTAGCAGGGGTTATCTGAGTGTGTAATCCCCTTTCCCTGACTAGAGTTGGTTGGTCCCTATTTGTCAGAAGTGTATACCTCTGCCAACTAGAGACCGCCGGTTCTAACATTGGTGGTCAGCGGTGAGGATTTGAACTTTGCATTTATGACTCATGTGCAGTGATTAGTGTACGCTACATAGTGAAAGCAGACCATAACGCAGCCACAGTCTGTTTGGTAGGATTGCCTATTTTTGTTCTCCGCTTTCCTGGATCTGATTTTTTTTAAACACTGCCAGTTTTGACCATGGAGAATGCCGGAGCTGCTACACCTGTGGAGAATGTTGTGGGGGAATTCGATAAGGAGAAGATAGATTCCTACGTGCTAAAGGATCTAAAAGGATTTTGCAAGCAGTTTAAAGTTCCTACCACAGGTCTCACAAGGAAAGACGACTTCCTCAAAGCGCTGAAGGCCTGGTTAGAGGCCAGAAATCCCTCTGATCCGGTGGTGGTACCGGAAGAGGAAGAAGAGGAGGAGGAAGGGCCCGCAGATGGGCCAGTGTCATCTCCAGGCAGTAGTGCGTCCTCTAGGAGCCTTTCCCCCGAAGAATTAGAAGACAGGGAGAAGGAGAGGGGGTACAAGTTAGAAATGGCAAAACTTAAATTAGGAGGGCAGTTGGAATTAGAGAATGCGAGAAGCAAGAGAGAAGCTGAAATGGAGAGCAAAAGATTAGATTTTGAGAGAGAGAAATTAGCGTTTGAACGTGAGAAGATGGTGAGGGAGATGGAGCTTAAAACTAAGAGTTTAGAGTTGAATCCCTCTGGTGGCAGCACTCCATCCGTGCCTGCAGAAAGTAGGTTTTATTTTCCTAAAGATGTGATCAAGGATTACAGTAAGAATGAAGATATTAGCCAATGGTTTAAAGCGTATGAGTTAGCATTGTTGGCCCACCGGGTCCCTGAGAAGGATTGGGGAACGGGGTTGTGGAGCCGCTTTACAAACGAGGGGAGAGATACCTTGTTGAGCCTTCCTGCTGAGGATAGGATGTCTTATACTCATATGAAAGATGCTTTAATGCTGAGATATGGCTTAACCCCAGAAAAGTACAGACAAACCTTTAGAGAATGTAAGAAATTGCCTGGTACTACGTGGGTTGAATATGTGTCTTTTTTCTGCAGAACCATGGATGGTTGGATAAAGGGTAGCAAGGTTGATAGTTATGATGCTCTTTATGATTTGTTTGCTTGGGAGCACTTGTCTAATAACTGTTTTCCAGAGCTACGCCAGCACCTTGTTGATAGCAAGATATCTAACCCTAGAAAACTTGCTGAGGAGGCGGACCGCTGGGTCAGTACCAGGGTCCACAAGGGTCCAGTGGGAGACTCAGCCAAAGGTGGGCAGGGTCCCCAGCAGAAGAGTGGGGGGGACAGGGGTAAACAGAGGGAGTTTCAGAAAGGGCCCCAAAGTAGTCCCCAAGGGAACCAAGGGAAGGGTTCCCAGCCTCCCCCTGTAAAGAAGCCAGAGGCCCCGACAGGTAAACCTGTTCACAGGGGCCCCATGACCTGCTATGCCTGTAAGCAGGTGGGACACCGTTATTATGATCCCCAGTGTCCCATGAAGGATTCGAATGCACCGCCGCGTGCACCCCCTCGTCAGGTAGCGAGTGTAGCCCTGGGAGGGGAGGAGATGGGTGCCCCCGGTGGGTGGGGTCCCGCAGAAATGTCCCTGGTCTCTTTAGGAGACGTGGAAATGGTCCCTCCAACCCCTCTGCCTAGTAACACTAAGAAATATAGGCAGTGGGTGACCATTAATGGCCATAGGGTGGAAGCTCTCAGAGACACCGGAGCGAGTGTGACAGCTGTCAAGTGTCACTTGGTGTCCAGAGAGCAGGTGGTCCCTCATGCATTCTACCCCGTTGTAGCTGCTGACAACTCACAGAGTAAGTGTGAGGTAGCTCAAGTTCCTTTTGAGTGGGGGGGGGTCTCAGGTACTCTTCAGGTGGCTGTGAGGCCCGCCATGCCTGTTGATTGTCTCTTGGGCAATGATTTGGAGGACTCCCCTTGGGCTAAGGTGGAGAGGAAATCGCATCTGGAAATGTTGGGTCTGCCTGAGTGGGTGTGTGCGACCACCCGGTCCATGTCAGTCAGTAAGGGTGTTGATGGGGCCCTGGAGCCTGAAAGTATGGCCCAGGTCCCAACCGTGAAGAGAAGAGGCAGGGGGCGCGGGAAACCGTCCCCCATCGTTCCCGCGGTCCAGGAGGGAGCAGACCCTGAGGGGGATGCCCTGGAACCGACAGGAGAACAAGTGGCCGAACTGGGAGACCTGCCCGAGCTGACCCATTGGCAGCAGGATGGTGGTCCCTCCAGGGAGGAATTTTGTGCTGAACAGAAAGTGTGCCCTTCTCTTGTGGGTATGAGGCAGCAGGCCTCAGCCCAAACGACAGGTGATCAGTCAGGATCACATTGGGTCTACTGGGAGAACGACCTCCTGTATAGCGAGCCTAAGGCTGCTGAACCTGGGTCAGCCCGTGTGCTGGTGGTACCCCAGCGCTTCAGAGCCTTCCTACTGGGGTTGGCTCATGACGTTCCGTTAGCTGGACATCTGGGGCAGGACAAGACCTATGACAGGCTTGTCACCCATTTTTATTGGCCCCAGATGAGAAGGGATTCAGATATCCATTGTAGGACATGTCGAACTTGCCAGGCAAGTGGGAAAAGTGGGCGGAAGCAGAAGGCTCCCCTCCAACCTTTTCCCGTCGTCAGTACCCCCTTTGAGCGAGTGGGAATTGACATTGTGGGGCCACTGGACCCCAAGACAGCCATGGGCAACAGGTTTATCCTGGTCTTGGTGGACCATGCCACCCGGTACCCGGAAGCCATCCCTCTCCGAACAGTGACGGCCCCCGTGGTGGGACGGGCACTGATGGGTGTTTTCTCCCGCATGGGGTTCCCCAGAGAGGTGGTGTCAGACCGGGGCACCAACTTCATTTCGAATTATATGAAGTCTCTGTGGAAGGAGTGTGGGGTAACCTACAAGTTTACCACTCCTTACCACCCTCAAGGTAATGGGCTGGTTGAGAGATTCAACCGGACCCTAAAAGGCATGATCATGGGTCTTGAAGAACCAATGAGGCGTAAATGGGACGTCCTCTTGCCATGCCTGCTGTTTGCTTACCGTGAGGTGCCACAGAAGTCTCTAGGGTTCAGCCCCTTTGAGCTTTTGTATGGTCACCCGGTAAGAGGACCTTTGAGTCTGGTCAAAGAAGGCTGGGAGCAATCTCCCAGGAAACCTCCCCAGGATGTATATAGTTACATGCTGGCCTTTAGGAACCAGACTCGGCGCTTCAGAGATCTTGCTCAGGCAAATCTGGAGGCCAGCCAGGAAGAGATGAAGCGGTGGTACGATCAGAATGCCACTCTGGTTGAGCTTCAACCTGGTCAGAAAGTTTGGGTCATGGCCCCTGTGGAACCTTGTGCGCTCAAGGACAGGTGGACTGGACCGTTTGAGGTTGTGGAGAAAAAGAGCGATGTCACCTACTTGGTGGACTTGAAGTCTCCCAGGAACCCCTTAAGGGTCCTGCATGTCAACCGGTTAAAGCCCCACTTAGAAAGGTCCGAAGTGGGCATGCTCCTTGCCACAGATGCTGGGATGGAGGAGGAGAGTGAGCCTCTTCCTGACCTCCTGTGTGCAAAAGAAAAAGATGGGTCAGTGGATGGTGTTGTCCTCTCTGACACACTGACCCCTGAGCAGCAGCAAGATTGTCGCCATCTGTTGGTACAATTCCCTGATCTGTTCTCCTTAATCCCTGGTGTCACTCAGTGGTGTGTCCATGATGTGGACACCGGGGACAGCACTCCTGTGAGGTACAAGGCCTACAGGGTGACTGAAAAGGTCAGAGCATACATCAAGGAGGAGGTCTCCAAGATGTTTGCCTTAGGGGTGGTTGAGTCCTCTAGCAGTCCTTGGGCCAGCCCAGTGGTCTTGGTCCCAAAGGCTGCAGCGCCTGGTGCTTCACCAGAACTTCGGTTCTGTGTGGATTACCGAGGACTCAATTCGGTCACCAAGACTGACGCGCACCCCATCCCCAGAGCTGATGAGCTCATCGATCGGTTGGGGGCTGCCCGGTACCTTAGTACGTTTGATCTAACGTCTGGGTACTGGCAGATCGCCTTGACTGATGGGGCAAAAGAGAGGTCTGCATTCTCCACACCAGACGGGCACTACCAGTTCCGGGTGATGCCCTTTGGGATGAAGAATGCCCCTGCCACATTCCAGAGGTTGGTTAACCAGGTATTGGCCGGACTGGAAGATTTCAGCGCCGCCTACCTGGACGATATAGCAGTGTTCAGCGCCAGCTGGGAGGAACACTTGCGCCACCTCCAGGAAGTGTTGTTGGCCCTGCGCAGAGCAGGCCTCACAATCAAGGCCAGTAAGTGCCAGATTGGGCAGGGTTCAGTGGTGTACTTGGGGCACCAAGTAGGGAGCGGCAAGGTGGCCCCCCTGCAACCCAAGATAGATACCATCCTGGCTTGGGAACCGCCCAAAACCCAGACTCAGGTGAGAGCCTTCTTGGGTCTCACGGGTTACTACAGGAGGTTTGTCAAGGGGTATGGCAACATTGTGCACCCCTTGACCTCGCTGACTTCCAGGAAGCAGCCGAGACTTGTGATCTGGACTGACGCCTGTCAGAAAGCCTTTGACACCCTGAAAACTGCAATGTGTACAGCACCGGTCCTCCAGGCACCCGACTTTTCAAAAGAATTCATTGTCCAGACGGACGCTTCAGAGCATGGTGTGGGGGCTGTTCTAGCACAGATGAATGAGGAGGGCCGAGACTTACCTGTAGCCTTCATCAGCCGGAGGTTACTTCCCAGGGAACAAAGGTGGAGTGCGATAGAGCGTGAGGCATTTGCTGTGGTCTGGGCGCTGAAGAAGCTAAGACCCTACTTGTTTGGGTCTCACTTCCGGGTTCAGACGGACCACAGGCCCCTCAGATGGTTAATGCAGATGAGGGGTGAGAACCCAAAGCTGTTGAGGTGGTCCATTTCCCTACAGGGGATGGACTTTACGGTGGAACACCGCCCTGGTACAGATCACGCCAATGCTGATGGTCTGTCCAGATTTTTCCGCCTTAGTGATGAGGACTCCCTGGGTGAAGGGTAGTTCTCCCCACATTTCAGCTGGAGGGGACACGTGTTAGACCTGGCATCATTGGCATGAGTCTCTCCTCCATTTTTTCTGTTTGCCTCCTCTGTTTACGATGTTTTTGCTGGATTATTGCTTTGGGCACTGTGCCACTGCTGATCAGTGCCACAGTGCAAGTGCTCCCTATGCTAAATTGTTACATTGATTGGTGTTACCATGATTGGCTTGGTTGACTTACTGTTCAGACCCTAGTCTAGTGCACTGCGCGTGCCAAGGGCGTGTAAGTTAACTGCTGCTGGTGGGCTCGCAGCACTGGTTGTGCCACCCACAGAAGCAGCGTGTAAAATGTGTCTCAGGCCTGCCACCGCAGCGCCTGCGTGCAGTCCCTGACTGCCATGTCGACTTGGTAAGGAAACCTACTTACCAGTCTCTAAACCTTCCCTTTGCCACATTTCGGACACCTCTATGGTAGGCCCTAGGGCAGGGTGCATTGTTGGTAAAAGGTAGGTCATGCCCTGATGTGTGTGGCATGACCTAATAGTGAATTACAGCCATTTTCGTTTTTCACTATTGAAGGGCTACCTGCCTCCAATAGGCCAGACTGGGCAGACTGATTATTAACTCCATTATAATCTATCTGACTCAGGGAGCATGGTAGCGAGTCGAGTTTAGTATCCCTGAACTCAGAATTTAATAACACACCCTTTAGGATGGATGGTTTTTAAATTCTATGTTTGAAAATAGCACTTTTAGAAAGTGGCTATTTTTCTTGTCCAACTATCTACCGGTCTCTGCTGGTTTGGTGTGTGTGTCAGGGGCTGAGTGGCTCCAGAGGTCTGAGTGAGTCAGTGTGGGGTGAATGGGGCGTTTACACGTAGAGTGAGGGAAGAGTAGCCTGCCCTGCCTGACACAATACCGGCCCCGCCTCCTGCTGGGCGACTGATAGCCCTGCTCCTACCAGTGACAATACTGGCTCCGCCTCCTGCTGGGCGGCTGAGGACTCTGCCCTGCCCAGTGAATAGGCCAGGTGCCTCTGCCTGGCAACACCCACAACAAACCTGAGATGGTGGGAATCGCCCTGCTTGGACAAAGGGAACAAAGGGAAAAAGGGGTATAAGAGAAGGACCCCTGAACCAAGAACTCAGATCACTTCTGACAAGGAAACCTGTACCAAGGACAAGAAGCCTGCTGATCTAAGGACTTGCCTCCCCTTTCTGCCAGAGTGCTGTTTTGCTGTGGAGGAACCTGAAAGCTGCTTCTTTATTTTTGCCAAGGAACAAGGAGAGAGGAACTTGGTGTGTACTCTCTGAACACTTGCTAGAAAATCTCCAAGGACTGGAAGAGTGCCAGTCTCCTGTTGAAGTCACAGGGCCAAAGGACTTCCCCATCTACTGAATTGCTGAATTGCTGGAAAGTGTTGTTTCCAGTACACAAGGGAAAATCTGCAGTCTCGACGCCAGCAGCAACGCCAGTGAGCAGTGGGTATCGGCCCCGGCTCCAAGTGACCCCGTCTCGACGCCGGTATCGACGCCAGTGAGGAGTGAGTATCGGCTCTGCCTCCAAGCGACCCCGTCCCGACGCCGCTGCTGATCGCATCGACTCGACGCCCGTCTCGACGCCGTGAGCGCTGCTCCGGCCCGACATCCCTCGACGCCGCTGTGGATTGGCCCGACTCCGAGGCACGATCGACGCCGACCTCGACGCCGACATCTCGACGCCGTGGATCATCGTTTTCTTCGTTTCTCAAGGTACTGTACTTGTGGGGTCTGTTGCGACTCCAGGCTCGACGTAGCGCTCCTCGCGGTCGACGCCGAACCTTGGGAATCTTGTAGACTCGACGTCGTGTGACTCCTGTGGGGGTTACATTGTTGCCAAAGAACTGTGCTCAGAAGAATACTTTGCTAAAGAACTATTTGCCAAGAAGAAACCTTACTTGAACTATTATTTTTCCTTCCAAAGAGTATTTATTAAGACTGTGGTATATTTTTGTCGTTATTTGGTCTTGTGCTAAGCCTTATATAAAAATACTATTTTTATAATAACTTCTGTGTCGTATCCATCTGTAGTGTATTCACTTTATTACTGTATGTGGTCATAAATGCTTAACACACTGCCCTGAGATAAGCCTGTCTGCTCTGCCAAGCTACCAAGGGGGTAGCAGGGGTTATCTGAGTGTGTAATCCCCTTTCCCTGACTAGAGTTGGTTGGTCCCTATTTGTCAGAAGTGTATACCTCTGCCAACTAGAGACCGCCGGTTCTAACAGTGGTGGTGTGAGTTTGCGCTTTAGGAGAGAGTATTGAAGTTGTGGGTGGTGCGCAATTGCTGATGGTAACTGTTGCAAGACAGAGAAATTGTTATTTTTGTTTATCGTTATCTGCCTCCAAAATTCTTAGAAGATATTTGTTTGGTTCTGTGAAAGTGGATGCTGGTACGTCTGAGTGAAATTGAAGGAATGGACTGCGGAGTAGTGTCAGAAAGGTAGGCTTGTGGAATAGACAAGGGAATACAGGGTCATGAAGATGGTTGTAAGGCTACCCTTAGTACTGCTCCCCTTGAGATACATGCAATCCCCCACAATAGGGTGGATAAAAGACATTTGAAAACTGGAAGATAAGTATACCTTCCATACCATTGTTGAGAATGCAGCTTTCTGCATCCTTCATTTGAAAAATGAAGGAAATCCCTTTGTGTATAACCAGGAAGGGAACCTCTATTTGCCCTGAAGAAAGCCTGGGACCCAAGAGGCTATTTTGAAAGGCTGAAACATGTCAGCAAGACACTAAGGTCGTAGGACCATAACCTCCTGAAAACCCCCTATATATATAATTTTAATATCCCCTACACCTCCATAAATAAAGGGATACCTGGAGACGGAGGAGGATTTTTATCTTTAGACCCCCTGGCTTATCTCTCCGAAGTGCTCCCTGGAATACGGTCGATTCCACCTTGACCTTTAGGAGTCAGGGTGAACCCGATGATGGAGCATGACACCACTAGGGTGTGTGAGGGTTACTAAACAAAAAGGAAGTGCTTCCTTTCCCGTGCTGAGCGGTTAACACCACAAGAGTTTAGCGCTTAGCCCTAAGTACACTGTGTGGGATACTTTTAGTAGTTTGTAATTTGCTTTGGGAGGACGTATCAACACCGACATACCTCTCTACCCTTCTAGCCTAGGCGGAGGACCCTCTACCCTGGCCTTAGTAGAGTGGTGGAGTATGACGGTCATGTATTATAACTTTGAATTCCAAACTGGGTGATAAACAAGTGAGAGAGTGTTGTCATATGATTCTGGGTTGAGCGGTTGTTGTGTTTGTTTCATGGAAAGTATTAGGTAGAGATGGATTTAAATGTGTGTTATTTCTGTTTGTATTCAGAGTAGAGTGGATATGTGTAGGTATGTTGGTATGGCTGGGTCTTTCTGAATATGCACTATTTTGTTCAGATAATTTTTGTATTTGTGTTGTTTTTGGAGGGTAGTATTATCTGGTATTTTAGTAGTGACTTGAGGTGTAGAATTTGAATGTGAAGGGCTGGTGAGGATTGGTAGTGAGACTAGAGTCCCTGTGTAATGTGTATACAGGGGTGTGGACATATGGTTGTAGGTTGAGTAGTGGGATGACTCTGTATTATTGGCGGAGGGGAGTATTGAAAGAATGGTGTGTTAAAGTGGTATGATAAAGGTTTGAACAAAGGGGAGGGGGTGGCAAAGGCAATACTAGGAGTAGGCAGGGTAGTGGAAGGATTTTGTTTGAAAAGGTTGCTTGTTTGTGAGATTGATGGTGTACGCTTTGTGGGTTATTGGTATATATGCTAAATGTATTTGGGGTTGTGGTGTAGTACAGAGGTGTGGGTTGGGTAGGAGTGTGTGGGTGTAGAGGTAGAAGGGCATATAGGGATGTACTATATGACTGGGTAGTGTTTGGTGTGGGAATGGTGGATGGAATTATCTTGTTTATTGGTTGTGAGAGGTATGTGTTTGCTGTGAGCTTGTATGCAGGACTGTGATTGTTGACTGTTTCCTGGAGAGTGTGTATAGACTGTGAAACAGGCAGCACCTCTGGCCTTAGGACCTTACCAACCTGAACAACCCCAAACAGACAATTGCCCTTGTCCGCTCCACCCTTAGCCTTAAAGCCAGCACAGAGACACCCTGGGGTGAGGGTGAGGATATACATCTGTTATTCAGTGCCAAGATGCCCCGTTGCTGGGGTGAGCGTGCGCTTTACAAACACACGTTATGTTATGTTAAAGGCTGGCAGTGAGGTCAAGTGACTCTCTCTTAGTTTCCAGCTAACATTGAGAAAGCCATCTGGACTGGATGAATGAGGCACAATAAAGGACCACTTAGCACAAATGTACTTACAGCCTGCTCCGTAGAAAGCTTCTGGACCAGAACAACATGGCACAAATTGTCACATAGTTGTGTCTGTTAAAATATGGATGTAAAATTAGTTTTGCTCTTCCTTTTTAAATACAAGACTCGCATTGTGAAAGGCAAATTTCTTCAGACCTGGCCAAAGGTAACTCCTTACAGCTACTTATAGTCGGCACCAATATGTCTGCATACGCCCTCCAATGACATTTTGCCTGACTCTACCATGGCTGCCAGTAAAACTCCTGCCTGATGTACATGCAGACAGCAAGAACTACTTTTGTGACTAGGATGAGCTTTGTGATCATTAGGGACATATGTCTGTTTTCTAGAAAGTCAGACTGAAACAAGAGGGGATGTTGCAATGTGATAGTGTGGCAATAGGACTGTGCACATACTAGATACGTAAATCTACCACAAACTAAAGAAATCAACCCACAAGCTACCTGTTCATTCCAAGCAGTATTGGAAATCAGAACAACACGGTTCTTAGCAGTGGCTGATACCTCTGACTAGGATGCTACCAGCTTCACTTACTCTGTGTGTGGGTATTTAAAATCACTGTTAAGGTACATAACTTTGGAAATGAATTTACAGCAATGGCATAACACGGTATGAATAGAGTCGGTATAGGTCAGCCACAAAGAAAATGATATCACAAATCTCCATCAACATCACAATCTACTTTGGTTATAGGGCTGTAGAATAGTGTCGATAGAATAGTAACAATAGTATTAGACTATAATAAATTAGCAAAATGTGCTGTGTTGCACGTAAAATCTTTGCAATGAGCACATTCGTTTTTGTTTTTTTTAGTTTTATATAGCGCTAACTCGACCCGAAGGTATCAGAACGCTATACATGAGCACCAGTTGCGTTACATTCCTCGCAGTTTTGTTTACATTGGCTATGCTGATGCAGTCTGACACGAATTTAATGTTCTTAACAAGTTCAAACTCCGTTGAATGTTTCAGCAAACCCTGTCAAGCAGAACATGCACAGTCCATGTATAATATTCATTCTGTGAACCAGGCCTAAGAAAGTAGAGTTTTCGTTCTAAGAATGATCCTCCGTTTGAGTTGGAGGCCCAGAAAATGGCATAAAATTCCAGCCTCGCACTGAATTCAATTTACCAACTAGAAAGCAAAAGTTATATTGTAAATACAATTGTCACCATGCAACATCTGACTCCTCGCCATGGCAGAACCTAAAGCGTTCCCACATTTACATGCTCTTGCCAAGTGAACCTCTCAATGAACCACAAAAGAATCCCTGCCTCTCACATTGATTTGTTACACATCATCAACCTAAAATTGCTGAAATGAATTAGGTGAATCTGCATTTCCTTAATTAGGGGGCATATTATCAAGGACGGCGTTAAAATTATCGCTGCTTTAGTGGCAGGAAACTGCCACTTAAAGCGGTGATAATGGGCTTGATAATATGCCGCAGAGAATTCCAATAGAAGCCCATGTTCTGGTTTGAGCATGGGCTTCTATTGGAATTCACTGCGGCAGTTTCCTGCCGCTAAAGCTGCGATAATTTTAACGCCGTCCTTGATAATATGCCCCTAGTTGTTTTCACTGTGAATGGGGATAACTGATCAGATCCTGTAATACCGGGGCCTTTTCTGGGCAAATCCCCCATATTTCAGAGGAAAAACTGCTTATTTATTTCACTTGCTTTGAGTATGTGGAAAGTGTCAGTGGCAGGTCTGTTGGGGTGTGAAGGTGCAGGTGCTTAAGGCAGACTGGTGGCTGTCCAGGGGTAGCAATGTCTGCTGTGCACTTACTGCTTAACTCTGATGCTGCCCACAGTCCCTGCTCCTGAATCCGTACAGATAGGTATGGTGTCTCCGGGCCCTACATTATCACAACGAGTGTTTGTGAACCCAATAGTTAGGGCTCGGAGTCACTTGTAATTGTGAGATGCGTAATTTTAAGGTCGAGCCTGGGCAGAGCTTGCGCTGCTCTGCAAGGCATGCTGTACTCAGGTAGGGACTTGAAGCTTTGCTCACTCTACGCCCATATTTTTCATTCGCTTGTGTCATTGTCCACTGTAAACTGTGCCAGTTAATTAGTCAATAGGCTTAGTAGCCCCTCCTTAGTACTGCCTGGTCTTATTTTGGAACCTCCTGTGGCAAAACTTCCTGTTACATGTGTTGTTACTCGTTAGGCTTTTATTACAGCCTCCGAGCACTATTTTCTCAAAGAGTTTTTTCCTGCCTGCTGTTGTAGGCAGGACACGTTCTCTCCTGACGCTCTTTTTTAATTTTTGTAGCACGGAGGCATTTGCAATAGGTCTCGCATTTGCGAGAGTTTAAGCTGTTGGCATTGTACATGACAATGCCTTTTATTTATCTGTTTTAAAAACAACACATTGTCAATAGCTCAAACACTCGTAAATGCGAGACCTATTGCATTGCAAATGCTTGTTTATTGGGTGAAATACCACAACTCGTCATGAGGGCTTTATACTATAGCCTTATAGCCCACCGTAGCGGGCTATACCGGCTATGAAAGGCCCGCTGCATCGTTAAAGGCCCGAGCAGAAGGCAAGGGACTTTAACAAAGCAGCGGGACTTTAATAGCCGGTATAGCCCTGCTACGAAGGGCCATAAGGCTATTAGAACATTCTGCCACTAGAGGGCAGAATGTTCTAACAAATAAAACAAAAAGTGCAGGGAGCGCGAGGGGATTCAAATCCCCTCAGGCTCCCAGAAGCCTTTGTTCACAGCCAGAGCTGTGAACAAAGAAGCAGTGGAATGTTGGAGCTCCGGGCTTATACCAGCCATTATAAGCCGGGAGCACTCCATTGTTTTCAATGGAGCTCCCAACATTCCAATGTTCTAATAACGCTTATGGCAGTCCACAGGATGAAGAGGTGCATATCTTTAAACATAGCACATGTGGCCTACTTGAATTGGGAGGCTGCAACCACAACAGAGGTCACAATGGCACATTTATCCAGAGCAAAAAGTCAGTGGGAGAATAGTTAAAAAAAAGATGAATTTCACTACAACTATCAAATGAAATGGGTAAGAAAAAATATAATGCCGAAAGGACACATTTTCATAAGAAAGTGTGTGATGTTCCGGCTTGAAAGTCATAGTGCTGTGCCAACATGTAATGACTGAAGTCCAGCATAGCTTGCTTACATTATCTTCATCTGCAGCATATCATATATATATACCTACAATTATTATATGTGTGTGAAAACTAACAGGTGTTTCGGAATGACTGTAATCCAGCCTATCAGGCTTCTCTCAGATTAGAGTCTTTTTCAGGGGGCAATGGCTCAGCTTCCCCGGAAGCAGACCAACAACACCCTCAGATACTCTTCATATAAACCAACACCGATATCCCCTGCTCTCCTCGTCCCGCTAAAGTTAACATTATCATCAATAGTAACCGGTGAGATATTGAATCTTCCCTGCTGCTGGCAGTCATTGTGGTTCAGTAATTGCCGCCTCCTCTGAGCAACAGAATAGAAAGGTGGCAGAGGCGTTCATGCACACTCACTGCGAAACAATTCTTTCCTTCCATTGTATTTTATGCCTGCTGTGCTGCCGTTTATGATGGGAAATGGAGATGAATACTATTAGATGGATTCTTTCAATACTAGGTATTTGACCTGATATGTTATGTCAAAATGTTTAGAATGATACATAAGAAATGATCTGACCGTTTCCATTTTTCTTGGAAGAGATAATAATTTTACTGACCAGACTCCAGGGCCTTTTCACAGCACAGACCAGTGCTCAGCCGCAGGATTATTTTGTGTCACGGGTGGAGGGGCTCATTTACCTGCCCCGTGCACTGCCGGCACGTCACTTTTAATGATACTCCGGTGGTTCACACGACAGAGATATATCAGAAGGCCATGTAAAGCCACCCTGTGTGGCTTTTCATGACCTCGTAGATATGGTGTGAGGCAACGAAGTGCAAGTCACTGCGTTGCCTCACACTGCAATAGGGAGACGTGCCATGGGTGTTACGATGGGTGTTGCCAAGTAACATCTATGGTTTTTGACACATTCCCGGATTTACAACATGCTGTAAACCTGGGAGTGCATTCAAAGCCCATGTCTCACCAAGCGGTGGTGTAACGGTTGTTTTGTGAAGTAAGGTGTCCCTTCCTGCACAAAAAATATTTGATTTCAACGCAGGCACCCTTGCATCATGGTGCAAGGGTGCCTGCGTTGGCGCTGGGCAGTCATTTTTGTGGCTGTGCTGTAGAAGAGGACAGGAGTGCGCCGTATCTCGTAGATATGGCACATTCCTGCCCTTTTCTTTTGATGGAAGGTAGAGCAGCAGGAACGCTTGTGGCGCTGCCCTATGCCAAAGATAAGTAAATGAAGCCCGGAACGCATAAGAAGGAGGGTGAGGTGAAGCATTATGGCCAACGATGCCTTCTTTGGAACTTGGGAACAAGGTTTGAGTCCCAGCCTCATCTCAACGTCCTATGATTCTGTGCAAATCACTGTGGGTCAGATTTACTTTGATTTTACACAACGCAGTGCAGCAAGGTAAGTTGGTGCGCTGTGTTGTGTGGAAGGGAGAGAGCAGAACTGTGCCCTATTTAGAAAGCTACGGCAAATATTTACTCTCTCCTTTCTCTGGTGCACTTTTGGCTGCCTAACGCCAATGCAGGCAAGATGGGCCAAGGGCGCCTGTAGTAAGGTCAGGATAGTTGTAGTGCTGGAAGGGGTACCTTCTTGCACAGAAACTATCCTTTTCGGCTTATTCCACTTTGTATGTGTGCTGCATAATGCAGCACACATGCAAAGAAGAAGCAACGAGGAGAAATAAAGATATTTCTACTTGTTATGCCAGTCTCAGGTAGGCGTGCCATTTTAGTGCAAAGCCATGTTGGCAAATCTTTGTAAATATATATTTGCTTCAAAGTAGCTGGTTGCAATGGTGCACCTATGCTCCACCTGTGTATCACCTATCTGACACAAGTAATGCAAGGCAGCGCTATGCCCTGCATTGTGTTATTTTTTTTGTTTTTTTACAAAGTCATGCAAATCGGGCTTTGCACGGCTTTGAAAATCTCACAATTGATTTTGTGTTGCGGCTGTGCAAAAAATGTGATACAACCGGACACAAAATTTTAGTAAATCTGAGTCTTAATCTCCACGCCTCAACTTTACAGGGAGAATTCACTTTTGACACACTGCAGTTGATTTTGGAGAGAACCACTTAAGTAATATACACCTGAAGTTATGTAAAACAAGCATTTTCTTGAAATTTTTTATTGGTCTATCAATTCTTTTTAAAAGATAGGAAAATAAACATCTTCGAGTCTCTTTCTGTCTTAAAACAAGTTGAGCCTTTAGCACCTTCCACTGCCAAAAATGAAGGACCTGATTATGAAGTCAGGCGGACCGCCACCGACAGGCCATCAGTAGCGATTCGTCTGACAGACAGGCAATTGGTCCGACTGCTGCATTACAATGCAGGCGGTCAGACACGCCAGTCAGGAGGAAGGACCGCCGCCTCCGACAGGATCATTTGATCCCAATGGGGCAGCGGTTGGAATCGTACTTCTGACAAGAGACAAGAGGCGGTTCCGAGGCAGGCACTGCCGTTGGGATTACGATGCCGTTGGGATTACGATGTCCCTTTCCAACAGCCTTATGAAGACTGTCAGAAAGGGACTTTTGGGGGCCCCAAACTGGGCTTCTGTCCCTCTTTAGCCAGGGCACATATAGTGCCCCCTTGCACATCCATGCACCTTGAGCCATGCATTATATGGTGCCTGGCACACAGTGCATGGATGTGCACAAAGTACTAATTTACATTGTGGCTTGTGCTGCAGCCTTTTTCCTGGGGCCGCAGTGTAAATGAGAACTCTCTGACCACCACCACGGCGGTCATAGCGTAATTGGGTGGTCGGACCACAGACTGCTTGTCGGACGGTCTCCTGACCGCCGCAACAGCGGACGGCGGTACAAAGATATTATGCTATTTTATAAATGTACCTCTGTATAATTGTAAAGCTCAGTATTTACAACTGTCTGTCAAATTTGTTCCACAGAGCACAGCAATCATTGTACATAAATGATTTAATGAATTAAAAAAAAATAAACACTTCTGTGGGTGCCCAGCACTAGAAATGTCCCAAGTTGGCTGTCATAATTGCTGCACGCTATTGAATTACATGTGGTGGACAGATCATGGTCTCTTTCTCTGTCTCTGCTTGACAACACAAGGATGGCATGGGCCTATTTTCAATTAAACCATGCTGTCTACAACATAGGCACCATTTCAAAATACATTTGGGTGGGGCAGTGGCTGCAGGTAGTGCAGTTTTGAAACACCGAGAAGTAACTACTTCTTACCCATTCAAAAGTAGAGCTGACCAAATTCCGTAAGACTCAGCCATAACAGCTTTCAAAAACCAAAATTCCAAAATAAAAATCAGGAAATCATGTGGACTTTCTCACAGCTCCTATACATTTCTGAAGTAAACAATACATACATTTAGACATTTTTATTCAGGGTTTCTTCTGGATTACAATGTCAATATATTTTTGCTATATTATTGAGATTATGTAAAGATGTGATAGTTATATCAATTCATTAATATCTGGTTCACTTATGTGTGTCCTCATAGAAGCGGAAACAGGCGACAGAAGGCATCCGGCTTATGGCTGAGAATACCCTGAGAGATGGACAGAACATCCTAGCAGACCTCAACCATCTAGAAGACAATATCAATTCAGGATCCTATGTAAGTACATTCCTAAGGTAAAATCTCGTTTTTTCTCTGGCTACGTTTGCGTTGTGTGCAAAACAAAAGTGAACATTAATATCTATGAAGTTTTTTCGGTGACTCAGTAGACAGAGGTATGAGGGGCACCTAGGGAAGGTTTGCAGTATTGAAAAGCAGTGGCGGCTGGTGACATTAGAAACTAGTAAGACATAAAAGGTGTTGATGTGTTGCGTCGTGAGCGAAGCAGGGGTTTCTGGGGGTTCTTCACCCCAGAAAATGTTGAAAAAAACAGAGGGGAAAATCTTGCTTTTTAAAGCAATTTTGATGAAGCAAGACTGTTTATAAAGCAGTTGTGGTAATGTGGACTTGAAATATTCAAACACATGAAAAATCCTCCATATCTTCCAGAATCAATATTGTTTAGTTACTGTAGTGTGCACATTTTACAGTGCAACAAGCATGATTTTTAATTATCTCACCTGCACTCATGGTTGGAACCAACATCTAAGCTGCAGGACAGGAGAAACATCCCCCTTGTTTGCATTTGAATGGAAAAAAAATATTTGTTTGGGGAATAGAAACCTCCTCCTCTTGGTGAGACTGTGGCAGTGCCAATATATTGTGACTAGTCCTGTGACTGCTAACGCATTAGGTGCCCATTTGAATGAACACCAGGTCGTCGAGACAAGTTACAATGGTGTGTGTCACACAGACAAGAAAAACAACGCAGTTAAAACACACTTAACTGGACGAAATCAATGTTGACTTAAAGACAATGGAAGGCACTGTGAGGTTTTGAACACAATAACCGCACCTCCTTCCATCTGCAGTCCATCGTGAAAACAAACAACTTCAGTTTCCCTTTTAATAGGTTTACAGAGGCCTTTTAGAAAGAGCCCTATGCGCCACTAACAACCCCCTTGATGAACCGCCCTGATTGGGAGAGCAGGGGGGGGGAACACCCACCACGCTCAAGAGGCCCCCTCAGAAAGGAATACAGGGCTGCTTATTAGTTATTTTTCCTGGATTGGTCCCGGCCACTTCACAAACATGCATTCAGAGGCCCTAGTCCAGGGTTCTTCAAACTGGGGGGCAGGCCCCCCAAGGGAGCTTCAATTAATCTCAGGGGGCGCCAGGCTCTGGCCAAAAGAAGCATTATACTGATAACAGTGCTTTGTTTTCAGCACTAAGCTGCTCTGTATTGGCCATCAGTACATTTGTCATTTATATCCTGGCTGGGAGAATGTGTCAAAAGGGAAGGGACTCAAAATATTCTTCAAAACTCCTACCCCATTTCTAATATTCACACTGTGGATACTTTTACATGTGAGTAAGGCCTGCCTGACCAGAATAGTATGTTTGGTAACTATGTTTTTGATTGTGTTTTTTATATTAACAGAACTTAACTACAATATTTAAATAAGTCTAGACATATTTAAACATGGCCAGTTTAATAGAATAATTGTAAAACATTTTGAGGGGTGGCATGGTGTGTTTTTTTTCACTGAGTGGGCCCGACATAAAAAAGTTTGAAGACCACTGCGGTAGTCCGAGGCACACCAGCAGAGGCCTGTGGAACGAAACACAAGGGACGGATGAACTCGTTCCACAGACCAGGGATAATGAGAACGTGCAGCGCTGCACACAATACATAAATGAGATCCCAGGGATGAAACAACTGAAAGAAATATTGGGTCCTTTGTAGCCCTAGCCCTGCTCACATGTTTTGACCCTGGCAGAGAGCTCAGAATGCTCGTTCCGACTATACTGTAGACATGAGGCGTTCTGCAAACGATTGACGTGGGAAGCAGGTACCGGCTGGGAACAACGCATTCGCCAACAAAAAGCTTTTCCAATTACTGTGCAATCATGGAGGTTGTGCAAACTTTTAACCCCAGCAATTTTTCAGCAAAATAGGCAGATGAATGACACTTTTCCAGATTGATAACACGCTTTGCTTGTATTGTACGCCTTAAATGAAAATCTTGGATTGTAGTCTGTACTGCATTATGTTCCTCTTGAATCTAAAGTGCATTGTACCTATAACTATTAACTTCCTACTCCTATTGTATCTACACAAGTTAATTCTTGTTAACTAAAAAAAAAACATGCATTGGAAAAACCAATAAATAGGCCAGGCGGCGTTGGCTCTCAGTTGGGCCTCATGTAAAATCTATTAATATATTTTGAACACAGACCTGCTTTTACCAACAATTACCTTAGTGACTGGCTGCCATGTCTCCGACTCTGCGACTCTTAGTGCCAGAGCCTGAGCCACTGCTGCCTTTCATTTCGGTACGGACGGCGGTCAGAGGACTGCTAGCCTTAGCCCAGATCACCACTAGGCCAGGTCAGATCTGCTGAGTGTGGGAAGCTGCTCTTCACACTACATTCACAATGCCGTTACTGGCACTGCAGGAAGAGGGAGGAGGAGAGAAAGGAGCACAAACAGCCAATCACTGCATGGCTTCATTATAAAACCATGCGGTGATTGTCCACTGTTCAGGCGCGGCCTGATTCTCCCCTGATAAGATGCCTAACTGCTTGTCCTAAGCCAATCCAGGTGCTGCTCTCTTGCTGTTAAAAGATGATGGCAGCGCCAGGATTGGCTTTGTCAGGTGAACCCAGCTCTCATTAGGGGGGCTGTGGCTGTGACTGTGACCCCGGCTCACTAATTGCGCAGGGTTAGAGGCCTCTAGACTCCAGTGCGCATGTCGGGCTGGTCCAAAAAAGGCATCCGCCAACCTGGCATATGCACTTGTCAGTGCATGCAATCCAGCAATGGCTGCCATAGTGCTGAGCTGATCAGTGTTAAGCCCCAGCCCCATGTGAGGTATTGAGGCATAACCTCACTCTTTTGCTGCAACCAGACATGGCTGAAAGAAAATGCTGCGCCTGAAACACAAATTGTACATTATTTCATATTTCATTAAAGGGCACTACAGGGGCCAAAAGGGGGCAAAATAAAAAGGGGGGGGGGCAATGTTCCGTCACCCAACTAGAGGAACTTCCCCTGTTTAAAGGCCTAGAAGCCCAATGAGTTCAGGAGACTGGTCGACAGGTGCTTAGTGTACATGAGTGCAGCATATGCAGTGATTCCAGGGCCAAGAGGTGGAAGGGTTCACTGCACCAGAAATAGCAGTCTTTGTGACCCAAAAAGCAGACTGCAGGGCCTGTTTTCTTTAAGTACATAAGGTACCATGGAGCAGTTGCAACTCCAACATCTAGGGATTTCTTCAGATATGGCTATGATAGCATGCTGAGAGGGGATGTGATGGCCAGTAAAGGTGTGCATAGGGAACGGCGGATGCAGTAAAGTTAATGGCCGGTCAAGAGTGGCAGTGGTGGAACTAAACCGCTAGAGCAGAGCTGAGTATCTAAGTGATGGTCCATTCATCTGAGCAACAGCAAAGCAATGTAGGACTCCCGGACAGGGATGCCTTGATTCTGAGGCCTGGTAAATAGGCTATACGTGCCATGGCCAGTGTATGTAATTGAAGTGCTAATATGGATGCCCTGAGTGCACACTAATAATATCTGAGGGACAGGATTGTGGCTTGATGGGCTTGGCGGATTGGTCAAGAGTCTTTATTGGCAGCATTTTGGTCTGAGAATTCTAGAGGCTCTAATGGCTGGCAAATGTTCTCTCAGGTACAGCTATCAAAATGCCCAGTATCATGTGTGACACCGCCAACTAATCCTTGCAGCTAATCCTGCCAACTGTACAATTAGACCCTGGTGAAATTGTTTTACACAGGCATAATTGCTTGTACTTTTTTGTATAATTCTGAATATTTTCTTGTGAATCCAGTTTAGTAGGTTAAACGTAATTCATGCTATTTTTTTCTCTTCAGCTTTATGCATAACTGTTTTACTTGTAGTAGGCTGGTTACAACAGAAAACACTGAGCTAGCAAAATTCACCATATGACTTGGAAACTTATGAAAAAAAGCATTAAGCAGGTTCAACGCACTCAAAACCTCTTAATTTCATGAGCATTATAGATATCACACAAGGAAACAATTCCTCCCATTCCCATACAGAATTCTACCTGGGAACTGTAGCTTTGTTTTTAACATATTGAGTAGTGCTTTAAGAAGAATAGGCCATGCAGTTGCAAAAAGGCAGATAGGGCCGGACTGGCCGCAGCGGGCACCGGACGTTTCCCAAGTGGGCCGAAGGGTGGTGGGGGCAAGTTTTGTGGCCAAGGGGCTGGTTTTGTCACTGGGGACCGTTTTTTTAGCAGTGCTGCAATATCGGCCCCCTGTAACAAAAATTGTGTTTTGCAGCAGTGCTGCAATATCGGCCAGCTGTAACAAAAGAGGTAGCACTGCTTTTTACTAGCACCCCCACCCGCTCCCAGTGTTGGTCGAGCAGCAATTTGCCAGGGCTTGTTGCTATTCCCAGTCCGGCCCTGTTTTCAGATGGAATTCCATCAGGTCATCTTTTTCTGATCTCAATGGCTTTACTTCAGTATAAATAAAATGATGGGCTTGAAGGCAATACTGGCCGAACTCAAATTGAAGGCATTGGAGAGGACGAATGGAAGGAGGTCTGTGAGAAGTAGGAGCAGGATGTATGTGGAGAAGATGGAATAGGAGGGCACGACCTGAGGACCAGGATAAGGGATAATAAGACTATGGTGATTGGTCTGGAGGATCAGGACAGGTGGTTCAAGATCACACAGACCACTTGAACCAGGGCCAGGATAATCAAGACCAGGACCATTGCAACCAGAGCCAGGGGAACATGAACCAGGTGGACAAGGAACAAAAAGACTAGGGTCAGGGATACTAATACAAAGATGCCAGAATGAGGCACCTCACAGCCAGGAGTAACAGGACTAGGAGAAACAGAAGCATCACTAATAGGAAGGACCAGACTAAGGTGGATGAGAACCAGGAGGACTAACACCAATTGGTCCAGAGACAGAGGGACCAGCACCAGACTGCATAACGCAGACTCTCTACCAAATTGTAAGCCTTAGTCCTGTGGTTCATTGGCTACAAACAAAGAATTTCCGATAGTGAAGTCAGATAAAGGTCTGTCACCTCTAAATGAAGCAGTTTAAGTGTAGACTTGGTGGAGCAGGTGTTCATCCACTTTGCAACAGATACCACCATTTGTCACTTCCTAAATTATGAATTATATTCTTCATCTATGTTCCTGATGCTTATGTTAAAATTAACTAGAAATTGTCTGAAATCTGGTAAAAACACAGATCCGCTTTTTAACAGATAGGTTTCTTTCTTCCGTCCATCATGAGATGGTTCCATGTAACGGTGTCACAACCTTTTCAGCTCTATCCTTTTCTTTCACAACCATTGGTTTCAGGTATGTTGCTTTCATTATTTGAATCAAATCTACTGCAAATCATCAGACAAAATTTCTACCCTCACTGACCTATTGTTCAGAACTCCTTAGGGGCAAAGACTCACCTACTCTTAATCAGTGGCAGCCCGCCCTATTCAAACGTCTCTTTCATCTACCACAACACATCTCCCAAGCACAAGTGCGTCTGGAATTTAGGCGCTTCCATCAGCTCCGGGTGAGAATGGCCCCAATTATCAAATTGTGCTGGAAGATGAGAGCTACTCTATCAAAGTCATTGGCTGGTCTGTGCCGGTCCAAAATGGAAAGCCAGCATACCAGCAAAAATGAACAATTTAGTGCCTTTCTGGAAACTGACACAAATAATCCAGGAACTCACAAATTGGGAAGGCAACGATGGAGTAAGCAGTAAATAATAAATCCTTATTTGTAAAGCACAAACTACTCACCCTTACGGTCTCAAGGCGCTGGGGGCCGTCATGGAAATTAAGTGAGCTATTGCCCAGAGTCACATGGTGCTGAGCTGAGCTGCCGCCAGAGCCGGGGAATCGAACCGTGAACCCTGTTGTTACATTCTGCCTCTGCCTTTTGCTTCATCGTTTTCTCGTGCAGTTCCCTGTTGGAGCATGGAACACATGCCTGCGTGCTATGACTTGTGTTCTATGTTCCAGAGGCGACAGTTGAAGGAAATACTTGACCTGTTGGGATGCACTGTGTCTCTACTCGAGGAATTTAAATAAATTTCGTTAAATCATCCTCTTGCTTCAGCATCAATACTTTACAAATTTGGCGACGATCTACAAGGAATCCACCAGCTGCTTCTACTTACAGAGACACAGGTGCGGTAGGATTTCTTCGAATTCACCTCTACGTCTCTCTCGGTCTACCGGCAACGTCCATGTTCCAAGGATCGTAGATTCCCGCGATTCCAGAACTTCCACGACGAGTGGTGGCAAAGCTGCTGAATTTCAACTGGTTTCACGGAAAAGATTACGAACGGCTTCACCATCTTGTACGCATGCGCGTGCGCGTCTCCGAACGCAAAGAGCAAGTAAGCAACGTCATTGGCTACGCGTGACGACATCACGCTGGCGGCCATCTTGTGTAAGTAATTACTACACAAAGTCTACAGTACTTGTTTTGACTGATTTTTCCAGCTGTTCGAAGAGCGGAGGATCTGCGATAACGCGTTTATTCTGCGACTGACATTTCCAGTTGTTTGAAGAGCGGAGGTTGTGTGATAACCCTCATTCTGGTATTTATACATTCTGGGCAAAATTATTTTGACTCCATTTTTTTCAACACAGCATGCGTATTTAACTGATACTTCAGTTCTCACTCGTGTATGAGATAATACATACTTTTTTAATTCTCTCGTCTATGAGAATATATATATATCTTCATCTGCTAATATTTCATGTGATGGGGTTGAGTTACAAACACTTCATCTGGTAAAATTACTACATTTACAGTTATTCTGTTGGCTTTGGTGCTGTGTTTGGGTCAGATATTCAGTGTTTGATACCAGCACTCATTTTATTAAATAAAAAAAATGCAGTTTGATCCACCTTCCAAGTTCTTACAAAACAAAGGAGAGCCGCCTATTCCCTGGTCAAGGTGGAAAGAAGAGTTCTTCACTTTTTTGAAGGCCATCGATGGGGAACGCATGTCAGCGGAGAGGAAAAAGAATATTTTTTTACACTCTCTTGGTTCTGAAGGACAATTGGTATACAGAACACTTCCTCCTGTAAGGTCCGGTGGGGATTACAATGTTTATGACGAGGCTATTCTACGCATAGAGGGAAGGTTTAAGCCTACTACTAGTGTTGCACTCAATAGATTTAAGTTCTATACGAGAGCCCAAGATGAAAATGAGAGTTTCGACGAATTTCTTACTGCCTTACGTGCTTTATCGCTACACTGTAATTTTGGTCTTATGACTGATTAAATGATCAGAGATCAAATCATAGTCCATGTTAAAAGCAAAAAAGTTCAAGAACAACTATGGATTTTGGGAGATCCTAACTTGGAGGTAGCGATTAGTACAGCAAAAGCATTGGAACAATCAGATAAGTGGATCAAAGCTCTTGACAAGGACACAAAACCCACTAGTTCAGGAGAGGTAAATGTGGTCAATCCCGGCACGTCAAAGGGATACACTACTGCGAAAGGAGATGTCAAATCAAAACAATTTTATTGTTATAGATGTGGCTGTCCTGAACACATAGCTTCATTTCCACAATGTCCAGCTGTGGGCAAAGAGTGTAACAAATGTGGACGTTCTGGTCATTTTTCTAAAATGTGTAGGAATGTTGTCAAATTCAAACCTGATACTAGGAAAAATCTTTCAACTTCTTCTAATGGAGGAAAGGGAAAGATTTCTTATGTTGCAGGTGATGATTCTGCTAATGATCATTCCTTTGGTTGTACAGAGTCTGGTGTTGTAGTTTCCATTCAAGAATATTTTGATATTTCAGAGACTGACAAGATTGGTTCGCCCAAATGTGTGGTTAATGTGATGGGAAGAGAATTGGAACTTATGGCAGACTCTGGATCTCCTTGGACGATCATTACCAAGGAGTATTGTTCACAATGTTTGGGAGAACTTGTTAATTTCACTTCACTATGTAAGCCAGATATTGTTGCTTTTAATTTTGATGGTTCCAAAATTGATTTTATTGGTTTCAGAGAGGTAAGTATTGAGTTTAAAGGTAATTCGGCTACTATTAAATTGTATGTAGCAATTAAAGGAGTCAATGTTTTTGGCTGGCGTGACCAAGCTAAGCTTGGCATTATGTTGAATCCTAGGTCCAAAGAACCTGTTTCTGTACTTGCGTTGTCATTGTCTGGTTTAGACTTCTCACACCAATTCCCTCATGTGTTTTCGGATAACTTGGGAAAACTTAAAGGGTTCAGCCACAGAATAAAGGTTAAGGTTGGTTCGGTACCTGTAAAACAAAAGTTAAGAGGGGTCCCTATTAGCATCAGAACAGAATTAAGGGACATGTTGGACACCATGGTTAAAGATGGTGTGATTGAAGAGATTGAGTCGTCAGAGTGGGTTTCTCCCATTGTTTTAGCTCTTAAGGCTGATAAGAGTATTAGGCTATGTGTGGATTTGAGGGCACTTAATTCAAATTTGGTTGTTGATTGTCATCCCCTCCCGAACATCAATGAGATGTTGTGTATGTTGGATGGTGCTTCTGTGTTTTCCACTCTTGATCTTCGATCGGCCTACCATCAAATTGAACTTTCTGATGATTCAAAACATTACACAGCTTTTATAACACCTCATGGTCTCTTTCAGTTTAAGAGAATGCCTTTTGGCCTGGCTTCGGCTGCATCTGTGTTCCAAAGAGCCATGTATCATATTTTTAAAGATTTGGGCTCATTTGTCAAATGCTTCCAAGATGATATTCTTGTGTTTTCTAAAAATAAGGATGAACATTCTCATCATCTTAGGGAAGTGTGTGTTAAGTTAAGTGATTTTGGTCTAACACTGAAAGCTAGCAAATGCAAGTTCTTTTGTGATTCTGTGGAATACTTAGGACACACACTTTCCGGGGAGGGTGTGGTTCCTAAGAAGACCTTGGTGGATGCTATTGTCAATGCACCGGCTCCGGATAATAGGGAAAAACTCTTTTCTTTCAATGGGCTATGTGAGTATTACAGTAAGTTTATACAAAATTTTGCCACAAAAATGGAACCTCTCAGGGAGCTTATGGGAAAATCCTCTGAATTTGTCTGGACTGGTAAACAGGAAGCAGCTTTTAGGCAAATCAAGGAGGAAATTGTCAATGCTCCTACCTTGAAGTCGTTTTGTCTCAATAAAAGGTGTATTATCACTGTTGATGCTAGCCTGTACGGTTTGGGTGGTGTCCTTAGTCAAACTGCTGGCAAGGATGTGTGGTGTGTTGCGTTTGCATCACGGACACTCTCAGAAACGGATTTCCTCTTGGGTCTATGCAGAAGAAAATTTTGCTTCTTACTCATCAGACTCATTTAGGTATGTCCTCTATGAAGCGTCTTATCAGGGCAAATTTTTGGTGGCCTGGTCTTAATAAAATGGTGGATAAGTCTGTCAGGGAGTGTCAGGAATGCATCAACAGTGATCGAATGCTTCATACTTTGTCTGCTCCTCTCAAACCTGTTTCATGGCCGGATTTTCCTTGGCAAAAAGTGGCGTTTGACATCTCTGGGCCCTTTAGAGATTTGCCTCCAAATGCTCGTTTTGCATTGGTCATGATTGACTATCACTCTAAGTGGCCAGAAGTCAAGTTTGTGGCTAATGCTTCATCCCAAGTAATTATCACTTTCTTTAAGGAAATTTTTGCACATGAAGGTTATCCTGAAGAAATTGTGACTGATAATGGAGTACAACTTACATCACATGAAATGGAATTGTTTTTTAAAATGTGTAATGTCAAACATTTAACTACTTCTTTATATGAGCCTAGAGAAAATGGTCAGGTAGAACGATTTAATCGTGTTCTTAAGGAAGCTGTTCATTTGGCTCTTAGTTCTACTGAGCCTTGGTTAGAGATTGTTAGGAAGAGTTTGTGGATGTATCGTATTACACCACATTCAGTTACCGGTGTGAGTCCTTTCAGATTGTTGAAAGGGAGAGAACCTTCATCTGACATTTGTCCATGGTGGATAAAGAAAATCAATAGAACCAATGACACCACTGATGTTAAGGTGGTTGCCAAACGGGGTGAGGTTAAACAACTGGCTATGAAAAAGAGGTTTGACTCTGGAATGAAGGTCAGAGTTCCTGATTTTGTGGTAGGGGAGTGGGTCAGAATCAGAAAACCTGGTTTCTTGGTTAAAGGCTATTCCAAATTTTATCATCCTATCAAGGTAGTGAAGGTTTGCAAGAATAGTGTCATTACCCAGGATGGTAGAGTCTGGAATGTAAGAAGAGTTGCTAAATGTAATAATGTACATAGTGATAAATCTATCGTTTCTCAGAGGGCTTGTGATGTTTTAAATGATGTTTCTTATCCTTCACAATCTGTAGCATCCAGAGTTAAGAGCAATGTCAGGGAAAGGAAATTACCTTTAAAGTTGCTATGTTAATTTTCCTTTTGTTTGTGTAGGAGGGGAAATGTGTTACATTCTGCCTATGCCTTTTGCTTCATCGTTTTCTCGTGCATTTCCCTGTTGGAGCATGGAACACATGCCTGCGTGCTATGACTTGTGTTCTATGTTCCAGAGGCGACAGTTGAAGGAAATACTTGACCTGTTAGGATGCACTGTGTCTCTACTCGAGGAATTTAAATAAATTTCGTTAAATCATCCTCTTGCTTCAGCATCAATACTTTACACCTGTGCTCTGAAGTCAGCTGCCCTAGCCGCTGCACCACACCTCTCCACAGTGGTTAATTAAAATTTTTTAAAAAGAGCTGCCGACTTTGGAGCTGGGGAACTAGGTTCGAGTCTTGGCGTCGGCTCAACATCCTGTGATTCTGGGTGAACCATTTAATCTGATGTGCCTACCAAAAATGAATGTGTCCTTAATTGGTTCTCAAGCAGCGCTGTTGACGATTAAGTGCCGATGCTGAGCACCGGAAATCACTGGCTCAAATTAAGCACTGGCAGTAAGTCATGGTTAGTTTATGAACTGCAAGTTCGTAATTTTTTTTAAACTCCGCCTCCAAATATTTACAGTAAGGATACAGATACATGCAATGATTTTAACTGATTATATAGCCGTTCAAAACACACATTTTTCAGTGCATTTTAAAATGAAAGCTTTTACAATTAACAAATGTTATGGTAGCAGAAGCAGGGAAGGCGGAGTTTGCCTTGCAATTATGTCCTGTTATCACTCCATATGTCAGTAACAAACGTTTTATTCACTGAGTTATGCTGCATAGCAAAACTGGTCTAATAAACTTTGCTGGTCACAAACAGGCCATATTTTAGGATAACCTAAGTTGATCTGTGGCGTAGCTAGAGCTTTTGCTGCCCGGGGCGATCCCTGTGTTTGCTGACCAATGAAGGCCGGACCAGGGGGGTTGCTGGCGACAGATGGGGAGCGGGGGAGGAGACAGATGATGAGGGAAAATTTTAAAACAAACTTACCCCTTGCCCCCTCTGGCTACACCACTGAAGGTGTTGCTTCCATCCAGTCTCGTGATATAATCCCAGTGAGCTTTGATGGTCAATGCACTTGCTGTAGAGATCTGTGTGTATGAGCTGCAGATCACAAATTTTGAAACCAGGCTTTAAATAGCTTGTAATGTTAACGCGCCTACTGTACACCACTTATGGTACACCTGCAGGTCATAGGTGTTTATGCAAGTGTGAAAGCTCAGTAAGGCAGTCTGGTATTTGCAGAGGTGCATGAGTTGTAACCAGATCTTCACAGGTTCAAATCCTGATATACAGTGGGTTATGATAGTGTGCTCATGGCCATGGCAAACAGTTGCATGTAATCTGTTTATGTGTTTTGTAGAGCGCGTAACTACCCATAGGGCTTCCCAGTGCTACGGAGCAGGAGAGAGTGGATACCGATGACTCAGCCTGGAAATAGCCATGTCTTCAGTTTTTTCCTGACAGCAATCTCATCTGTGAGGAATCTTAATTCTGTAGGCATGGAGTTCCAGAGTTTTGGCACCAAGTGCGTGAATGATGTACCTTCCCATCTGGATCGCCTGACCCTTGTGGTTTTGGCCAGGTGATCTGAAGAGGATCTTAGGGCTTTTTCCGATGTGTAAGGTGTGATCAGGGCCCTGAGTAAAGTTGGCCCTTTGCCATTTAAGGCCCTGTATACTATGCACAGTGCTTTGAATTTGACCCTGGCCTGTCCCGGCAGCCAGTGGAGTATTTTCAGAGCCTCCGTCGCTGACTCATACCTGGATATGCTTCTGAGTATCCTGGCTGCTGCATTTTGTACCACCTGCAGTCTATTCAACACGTATTTGGGTGACCCCAGGAAGAGAGAGTTCCCGTAGTCTAGACGCGAGACCACCAAGCACTGTATCACTGTTCTCCAGGTCTCCTCTGGAGTGAGGTCTAGAATTTTATGGAGCATCCGCAGAATTATAAAACAGGTGGCAGCCAGTTTCCTGGCTTGAGTTTCCATGGTGACACGCCTAAGTTCTTTATGGAGTTTTTATCCACCTGTGGACATCCCAGTTCTTCTGGCCACTCAATGGTGACTTGTGGTGGAAGATTATTACCTAGGAACATGAGTTCCGTTTTGTCACCATTTAGTTTTGGCTAACAGCTTGTCATCCAGCTAGCTACCCTTTCCATGCAGGGAGACACTGAGTTGTGTTTCGAGTTGGGGTCCCCTGCCACAGAAACTACCAATTGTGTGTCATCCGGCTATGATACGATTGACAACCCAAATTCCTGTACGATCTCGGCCAGAGGTTGCATGTATAGATTGAACAGCGAAGGGCTGAGGAAAGAGCCCTGTGGCACACCACAAGTAACCTGTAGAATGTCGGAGTAGTGTCCTCATTCTGTGGTCTGAACGGATCTGTCCTTCAGAAATGACACTATCCACCTTAGTGTGCTGTCTTGTATCCTTGCTCTCTCTAGCCTAAGAGTGAGTGTTCTATGATCCACCATATCAAAAGCTGCACTTAGGTCAAGCAGCAGGATGGTAGCAGTACCTCCTTGATCGAGGATTCCCTTCAGTTCTTCTGTGACCAGTAGTAGGGCGGATTCAGTGCTCCCTTTTTTTTTGTCAAATCTGTTTTATTAAGTTTTAAGATCATAATACATAAGCATATCATACGGCATCACATTACATAGACATCAAGTCAGAAATCTATACATACTGGTGAATCATGCCAACTGTCGGGGGGAGGGGGGGGGGAACAGTCAGGTGTTTGCTGGCGCGCCCACCCCCGCCCTCCCGAGGCCCAGTCCCTTCACCCTTAGGAGTTCAGATGTCATCTCGTTAGAGGGGGCCAGCCCCACCCCCCACCAGCAATGGAGCCGTACAGGAAAACTAGACTCGCCAATACAACTGAGGCGTCGATATAATCAAGAAAGTGACATGCAATACAAAGGAAGGAACCCAGAACAAAGGCAGCGTGTGTATTAACGTGTTTGGTGTGCTCTCACCCCCCAGTCCTCCCCCGACCCCCCCTCCCCCACACCCCCAGGGGCACCCCTCCAAACTCCAATAGGCGCAGGTATCCCCAATCGCTCCCTACCGCCTCACCAGTGGACCTGTGACAATGGGGGCCCCACTGGTTCGCCAGCGAGGCTGCCTACACTACGTCGCCGCTTGCGCCATTGCCGTCCTGCCTGGCCCCATCCCTGCCGCTTGTGGTGCCCTCCCCCATCGAGCGCCGGAACTCGGCAAGCAACTGTTCCCAGCGGTCCGCCATGGGCTCCCTCCCTGCGGATGGCCGTCCCCTCCGCTCTGGCCCATGCCTGAAACGATGAACTCCAGGCCCTCGCGTGCGGCGGGTCAGGCGCCTTCCATCTCCTGGTGATGAGGCGCTTCGCCACCACGAGCCCCAGGTCCAGAAATCTGGACACGACCTTGTCTTTGGGCGATCTGGTGAATTGGTGTAAGATATGTTCGGGCCAGTCAAAGGGAACGCTGCGCCCCACACTCCCTTGCAGCTGCTCACCAACCGCCCTCCAATAGGCGTGCAGCACAGGGCAGCTCCACAGCATGTGTAGCAACCCCGCCCCCAGCTCGCGGCACCGGGGGCAAAACGCATCCACGCGGTGAAAGTACCTGTTAATCAGCTCAGGTGTGAGGTAGGCCCTGTGGACTATGAACAGCTGAATTTGGCGAAACCGCAGATTGCGGGGGATACGCACTGGGCTCCTGAGCACCCTCTCCCACTCCCTGTCCGTCAGCGGCCGTCCCAGGTCCAGCTCCCACTTGCCACGAAGTGGGCCCAGATCAACCGCCGTGTGCTCTCGTAGCGAGGCGGCAAACCAGCGGACCAAGTGCCCGCCCTGTCCCATGACATGCAGATTTTGCATGGTCAGGTGTTGGGCAGGCTCCGCGGCCATGTTCCCCCATTTGGCGGTCAGGCTCGCCAGTAGTGAGCGGTGCAAGAGGAATCCACCAGGTGGGAGCCCGTCCTCCGACACCAAGGTCTCGTACGGGATCAGCTCACCATCCCTGTATAGGTCGCCCAGCGTGTGCACGTCTGCCGCCCACCAGTCTGTCAGCACGGGGGCCGCGAGCACCCCCCCACCCCCAGGAGAACCCTCTAAGGGTATCGCTGGCGCGTATGGCACCACCGCACGCGTGAGGTACAAGGCCCTCTTAAAGCACCTGTGCGCCACCGCCAGGAGGAGCGGCATCGGCCCCGCCACCGCTGCCAGAGGGTGGAAAAGCCTGGTCACGCGCTCTAATGAGTAGGGGGCAGCCCCCGTGGCCGTGTCATCCCTGCCCCTGTCGGCTAACCAGCGGGCAATCCATTGCAGCTGCGCCGCCAGGTAGTAATGCTCAAAGCAGGGCGCCGCCAGCCCACCCCTGTCCGTCGGAAGGAAAAGCTTTGCTAGCGCCAACCTGTGCCTGGCGTTACCCCAGACAAAGTCCCGCAGCATCCGGTTGAGCCTGCCAAAGAAGGCGGGCGGAACGTACAGTGGCAGGTTGACAAAGTAGTATAGTAGACGAGGGAGCATGACCATTTTGGCGAGCGCCACCCTGCCCGTGGTGGTTAGCGGAAGCGTATTCCAGAAGGCCACCTGTGACCCAAGTGCCGTGACCGCCCTCCCCAGGTTGCCATCAAACAAGTCAACTGGGCATCGATAAATGTGTATCCCCAGGTAACGGAAGGTACCGCCCCTCCACTGCACCGGCGTGCCATTCAGGCTGTAACCCGGGTCCGCAGTCTCCTCGCTGAAAGCATATAGGCAAGATTTACCCGCGTTTACGCGAAGCCCTGAAATAGTGGCAAATGACCGCAGTAGCGGGGCCAGGCGCTCCGGCATACTACCTACGTCTCTGACGTACACCAGCAGATCGTCCGCATAAAGCGAAACCTGGTGACCCGCGTCTCCCAGTGGTATCCCATCGCCCAGGGTCGTCCGCAGAGCCTCCGCTAGGGGCTCCATCGCTAGGGCGAAGAGCAGTGGGGACAAGGGACATCCCTGTCTGGTGCCCCGGCCCACCGGCACCGCCTCCGAGACATGAGGGCCCAACCGAACACGGACCGTGGGGTTCCTATAAAGTAGATCAACCATCCGGAGGAAGTCCCCATCCAGTCCGTACTGCAACAGCACCGTGGACAGGTATCCCCACTCCAGGCAGTCAAACGCCTTCTCCAAGTCGAGGAGGAGGCACCCCGCTCTGGGCCATCTGTGCACTGCCTCACCGGCCACCCGAAAGTATCGTCTGAGATTGAGCGACGTGGACCTCGCTGGGACAAACCCGTTCTGGTCAGGGTGCACTAGGTGCGGGACCACCGGCGCTAACCTCTCCGCCAGGGCCTTCGCCAGTATCTTGTAGTCGACGTTAAGCATCGCCAGGGGGCGATAGGAGCCCAGGGCCGTGGGATCGCGGTCCGGCTTAGGTAGGGAGACTAAGAACGCCTCCCGCATGGAGGGTGGGAGCGACCCCTCTTCCAGCGATTTGCTGTAAAGTTCGCGCAGCAGCGGCACCAGGGTCTCGCGGTATGCCTTATAGTACTCAGCGGGCAATCCGTCCGGTCCCGGAGTTTTGCCCGTCGCTAACGATTGGATCGCCTCCCCGATTTCCTCTAGGGAAAGGGGGCCACTGAGTGCCACGTTATGCTCCCTGGTAGCCACGGGTAGGCGTATGGAAGCTAAAAACTCCCCGAGAAGGTGCCGGGGGCCCGTCCCTTGAGCCGCGTACAAACGTTTGTAATGGCCTACGAAGGCCCGGTGTATTTCCCGCTGTGTGTGTACCAACACGCCATCCTCCCCACGGATTGCTCCGATCGGGGTCCTGCGATCCTCCTGCCGGATGATCCAGGCCAGCAGTCGGCCCGCCCTATCCGCCCTGGCGTGTGTTCTGGCGGTGTGCACCGCATAATTATGACAGCGGAGCCGCTCCAGGAGCTCCGCGTGTTGCCCGCGGAGATCCTCCAGGCTGCGCGAGTGCCTGCCCCCTCCTTCTCCTTCCCTCTCGTATTGCAGGAGGTCGTTTTCGAGGCGCACTAGGGAGTCCGATAGGGCCTTTCGTATGTTCCACTGGGCCCCCAGGCAGTGCCCGCGGATGGCCACCTTATGGGCGTCCCACTCCACCAAGGCACTGCTCGCCGTCCCCTCGTTGGCATCAAAGTAGGCCAGGACGGCCGTACCAAGGGAGGAGCGGAACTCCGGGTCCTCCAGGGCGCTCGGCTGAAGTCGCCAGGTGGGCACCGGCGGGCGGTCCGCCACCCAGCAGATCCGGAGCCATAGGGGGTTGTGGTCGGAATGCGTCTGCCCCAGATATTCCGACTGTTCGATAAGCGGGAGCAACGACTGGGTCCCCACCACCCTGTCCAGTCGCACATGGAGATCATGGACCGCCGAATAGTAGGAGTACAGTCTGTCCGTCGGGTGAAGTGTGCGCCACAAGTCCTGCAGTGACCAGTGCGTGAGCCAATCCCCCAACGCCCGGGCGTTAGATTCCACCGCCGTGGCGCGGAGGGGTGGGAAGGATCGGTCCAACTGGACGTCTAGCACCATGTTAAAATCCCCTCCCAGCAGCCAGGGGAGCCCAGCATAAGGGTGTAGGAGCTGCGTCAACCGTGTCAAGTAAGAGGCCTGATCCACGTTGGGCGCATACAACGAGCCTAGCAACAGCTCTTGGCCGTTTAACTTCCCCCGCACCAAGGTGTACCTCCCCTCCCGGTCCACTACCACCTCCGTGCAGACAAAAGGAACTCCTGCTCGCACCCAGATGAGCGTGCCCCGCGCATGCGCCGAATAAATAGTGCCATACGTGTGTCCCCTCCAGCGCCGGGAAAGCCTGCCCAATTCCGTCGAGGACATGTGCGTCTCCTGTAGGAGAGCAATCCCGACTGAGTGTCGCTGCAGATAGGAGAAGATGGCGTAGCGCTTGGACGGTGTGTGCATGCCCCGTATGTTCCAGGTCACAATATTAGTGTGTGTCATTACAAGTCGAGATGAGCAAGCCTGACTGGGGCCAGGGCGCCCCCACCAGGGAGAGGGGGGGACCGCAGCCGGGGGGGAGCATGTTAGCGCGCTGCCAGATAAACAATAGAACCAACATGAACAATATAACAATCAGGGCGTATTCCCAACGGGGCATCCGTCCAAACCTCTAGAACGCCAAGTAAAGTTAGGCTATTGTTGTGTGAGAACAAATGGGGTCCGTGCAATCGTAACAACCTCTGGGACTCATACCCCTCCCCTATCCCAACTGGAAGAATAAGGAGCAGAATCAGGTCCGGAGCTGAACCGTCGTGTAGGTCCAATGTGAGCCCCCCATGGGAGGCTGCCACAGCTGCAATAGTAGGGGACGCACATATATCACCCAGCCCACCCCCGCAGGGCCAGGCTCTTCCAGTTCTAGGCCCTCTGCCCCCCCAAGTGGGTCCAGGGTCCCGGATCCGACCAGTACAGTCCCAAGGCCGCCACGTGACCCCAGGGCAGTGCCCGCAACAGTTATCAAACCTTCGGCAGCTCGCCAACTGGTCACGCAATTAGGTCCGCCGTCTGCGGGGTCACCACCGGCAGGAGCAAGTCCTCCGAGACCACTGTGGACGGGGACGACGCCCCACTCGCTCCCGCCCCCGCGGGCGTGCAGGCGTCCAGACGGTCACCGGCAGGCGGCGTCGCCACTGCCTCCAGCGCTCCCCGCCGCTCCATCCGGATCCTCTCCGGGCTAGGTGCCACTGGTCCCAGCTGCGCCTCTCGCCGCGCCCTCAGTGCTCCCTTGCTTGTCTAAAATCCATTTGGGTTTGGTGAAGGACCTCATTCTCCTCTAAGAACTGGGACAGAGGGTGGTTGACATATTTTTCAGCCATCTTTCCTAAAATGGGTGGGAGAGAAATGGGGCAGAAGTTACCCAGATCTTTTGGGTCTGAATGTGGCTTTTTGAGCAAAGGTCGGAATATGGCGTGTATCCAGGTTTTCGGCACTTTCCCTTGCATGAGGGATAGAGTGAGTAACTCTGTGGCAGTTGTCAGAATAGTGTCTCTCCCCTGTAACAAAATATGAGGGGGCATCGGATCTTTAGGGGACCCTGATTTGATGCCTTGTAGGATCTTTTTTGATCGCTGGAAATACCTTTAGTATAGGTCACTCTGTGTGCCCAATGGAAGCCTTGGTGCCTTGAGGGGTCTGGGTTATCTGTACTCCCTATCAAGGAGTTTTAGATGTTTTCAACCTTATTTTTAAAAAAGACTGCCAATTCATCGCATCTCTCCTTAGAGCCTTAGAGGAAGATTGTGGAGAGGCATCCGATTCTATTGACATGAGGGATTTAACCACCTTGAAAAGTGATTGGCCGAGTTTTTTTTCTTCCTGGAAATATATAGCTTTGGCTATCTTGATTGTGGTAGTGTGTAATCTCTTTCTTATATTGTGCCTTTATGGTAATGTCATATGATTTCCGCCTGGTTCTTTCATTTTTTTTGCAAGCTCTTTTTAGGGATGCGAGACGGCTGTTAAACGAAGTTGATATCCTTTGTGCCTGGTTCGTTCCTGTCCTCTCTTTCTTACTACAGTGCTCTGCCGCATTAGTGAGCTATTTGTCCCAGAGTGAATCTGATATGTGCTCAAGATTTTTTAATGCATCATTACTGGTGATGCCAAAATAACCTGAAATATATATATAACCTGTCTCCTGGAAAAACTGTTAGAATGCTCTGGGCCGCTTCTTCCAATTTAAATCTGGTAAATAGACCTCTGTAGTAGCCTGAGAGGAAGAGGTGTTAACGACAATTGAAATAATTAGGACCACACAATAAAAGTTGGAATCAATAACTTGAAGTCAAAAGTAAACCAAACCATCTAACAGTATCTAACAATATTGGTCCTTAATAACAAAGAACATATTAAAATTGTGGTTGCCGCAATACAAAATATGAGGAAGAGGACTTGATGACTGTAGAAGTAATTCCGATCCTTTTCCCTACACATGGAAAATATTTTCAGCATCCAACAACCATACACTAACTTATGAATAGGGAAACCCTACTAAGTCAAGGAAGAAAGAAAGGTGTCAGCAGCAGAACCTCTGTAGAAGTTCTAGAGGTAGGGCGGGGCAAGATGGCGGCGGTGTCCTAGACCGCTGCGAGATCCTCCTCTGACCAGCATCAGTTCTGATTATGATGGTCTAAGCGGATGCATTTTTTGTTAAGCTTGGAAAGAGAAAATATGCAATACAACCGCTTCTCTAAACTATGTTGAAACTCTAAACACAACCCTGAGAGGAAGTACGCCGTGGACCTTTGTAAGCCTAATGGAGTCGGACGGGTCGTCAGCTACACTTTCACGAGACGAAAGTACGACGATCTCACTTGGCAATCACTCTCACCTGCGGGTCCTGGCGTCCTTGATCGGCTTTGTTGTGTTGAGAGCTGTTGGAAGCTCACGGCTGACCAGAACTCGCATTGGAACCTCTGTTGCTGCCACTGATCAGTGTGACGACATAGCGATTACACAAAGCACTCCCAGCGCTCTGGTTACGGTGAGCTCGGATCACAGCCGTACAATGGCTCCAAAGAACGCCGCAGCAGTGGCCGCCTAAAAAACCCGAGCGGCAAAGCAGGCGCTCAGAGATCGGGAGCTGGCATTGAAGCACGGTGAGCTTTTTGACTCTGAAAGACCTGGCAGTCTGGATACAGTTTCAGCGAAATTGACCAAACCATCCAAACAACTGCCGCTTACTCCGGGACCCGGCCCCTCAGTAATGGAGCTCTTACAAAAAACGCCTGGGATTCCCTCCCCTGCTCACGTACCTACGACCACGGGAGTGATCTCGCTGGCTCAGAATGTACTGCCTGGAGGTGGCGCTCTCGAGCAAACTCAGCAAGAGAAGGCTACAGCGGAATCAACCGATATAGAATTGGCGAGCAGTCTACCCGGCAATCCAGGGGGAGAGGGGAGCATTCAACCGCAAGCGTCAGAAGTGCAAAGGATTGAAAACTTTGAAGGTAGGGATGCGCAAGGTATATGTCCCTCTTCAGCAGTCACTGTGGTTTCTGTTGCTCCTGCCGTTTCAGCAGAATCTACTGATGGAACTTCAGCTATAGTAACTGCTGAGGCTGCCCTATTACAACCGCTAGTGACCTCCTCTTCCCAACAAGGGGGTGTCACTGACCTCCCTTTGTCTTGTGCCGCATCAAATACCTCTAAAAATATTCTACATCGCGCTCTGGGCCCTAGTGGGAAGGCTTGTAAGGTCTACGCTTCTGATTCATTTGATACCGATAAAGACCCATCGGATTTCTATTCAATTTCTGAAGGTCTGGAAGACCCTAGATTGTCTCAAGAGTCAGACTTGGACTCAGAAATCAACACTGGTTCTGATACTACTCCGACTGAAAGTGATTATGACCCAGCTCATGGAGAGTCTAGGGAAAGCAGGAGATCTGTGCTGCGGAAGAAAAGGAGTCTTCACGGAGCATCCGGGTCAGCACGGGATTATTCTCTAACGTTGCTACCAAACTCGCAGGATCATACTTCTATACCTCATCCTGAGTCGTCCGTCACTGATCCACAAAGTACTACATTATCTGCTGTTATGGATACAGTACTCCAGGCTATTGCCTCCCACCGGGAACAGACTTCCAAGGATGGTCGTAGGGCACAAGTAGCCCTTCATAAGGTACAGGGTGTGGTCCGAAAACTTTCTAAAACAGTTACAACTTTCAATACGAGACTGACGGAGATCGAAGATCGAATAGTAAAGAATGAAATCGAAGCCACTGTAATTCAGAAAAAAGTGGAGGCTCACGAAGATGAATTGATAGACGTTAGGTGGAAATTGGAGGAAATGGAAAATCGCCTTTGACGCAACAATCTTCGCGTACTCGGAATTCCGGAAAAAATTGAGGGCGATGATGTGCGCTCATTTATAATCCAGCTGTTCAAGGACACACTCCCTGAGCTTGTATCCTGGAACTGGGACTTGGAAATTCAACGCGTTCATAGAATTCCAATTACTTTAAAGTCTTCACCACAAGGGGGACACCCCCGTGCAGTTTTGGTTTTTTTTGGAAATATTTTACTCCGTCAGGCTATTGCTGAGAAAGCAAGACCTGAAGCTCTGCCTAGCAGAGGCGCTATCTCTTATTTTGTGAGGCCTGATTTTTGTCACACCACTGTCGAGAGGAGATGGCGTCTCCGCCAATTGATCAAACCTTTCCAGGAAAAAAAAGTGCAGGTGTATCTTAATAATCCTGCTAAGCTTAAAGTTATCCACAATGGTCAGGCTAAATTTTTTTCTTCAGAAATTAAAGCCAAGGAGTTTTTAGATAGCCTGCCCTGAAGTTCTAAACACTCTTGTTTATATTATACATATTATATATACCAGCACTGCTGAGTTAGGAAAATGGGCTGGGTTGCTTAGTTTTTCTACCTTTCTTTTTTTTTCTTTTTCTTTTCTTTTCCATTCTCTTCTCTTCACCTTTTTGTTCTGTTGAACCATGTTTGCATCCACTTGGCCTTATTGGTTTATCATCCTTGATGCTTGTTGTTTTTCTTAAGATGCTGGTTAGGGTATATCTCTCCATCACCCTAGACTCCTTCGGAGTCTTAATGCCCTGGTGGCTGCCGTTTGGGGGGGGGGGGGGGGACAGGGGGAGTGGGAGGGAGGGAAAAGCATAAAAATGAGCAATTTCATGCAAATAAGGTAATTTCTAGTTTTTTGTATATTGAATATATTGTAATAATTAGAGGGAACCAGACTATGATCTATGTTTTGTCTCTAATACAGCTTTCTGTTTTTTTGATGCTCAGGCTGTGGAATCTTCCTTGTTTTTGTAGATGGGGAGAGTAAAACTTTGTAGTTGGAATATTGCTGGTCTAAACGATAGAAATAAAAGGATACAATTATTTCAACTTTTACGGCAGGACCCTGTCGATATCTTATGTCTACAGGAGACGCATATTTCAGATTGTGATAAAGAACTGCTTAATATTCCAGGGTATAATGTTATTGTAGCAACTTCACAAACATCTAAAATACGCGGGGTTGCTATTCTTGTAAAGCCTACAATTGGTGATCCTAATCGAACATTAGCCGATAAACAGGGCAGATGGGCTATAGTAGCTCAATTAAAAACTGGTCTTGTAATTTGTGTAATCTATGGCTCAAATCAGGATGATCCCCTACTTTTTAGAGATCTAGAGTTGGAACTGGCCTCTTGGTCTGGACCTCTTATTCTATGCGGGGATTTTAACATTGCTACAGGGAATCATTTTCATACTAAAACTTCCGCAAATTATAAGGGACGTAAGCCTAGGGTATATAGGGCCGTGTGTCAATTGATGGATAGCCATAATTTACTGGATATATGGGGACTAAAGAAGAAAAACGATGATGGATCTACTTATTTTTCATATCCACATAACAAGTATGTCCGAATTGATTATATTATGTCATCATTAGAGGCCCCGCTTTTGCTAGATATAATTAAATCCCCAAAAACGATTTCAGACCACAACGCACTTACCCTTATTTTTGATTTGCCAAACTGTATGAAGTCGAAAACGCAATGGTCCTTTGATAGAAAGCTACTTGTTAATCATCAATATATAGCCCATATAACATCATGGGCCCAGGAATTTTTCGACTGTAATCAGTTTAGTGCTTCCAGACTGATTGTATGGGATTGTTTTAAAGCAGCATTAAGGGGGGAGACTATTGCGTTTGTTGCTAAACGCAAAAAGATAGAGGACAATATTAATATGAGCTTAATGCGCGAGCTGTCCAACCTCGAGACTTATCATGCTACCCAGATACAACAGGGAGCCCCAACTCTCGATACTCTTCAAAAGATACTGGTATTAAAAGCTGAAATTAATGGTACCTTAACGCGAAAAGCTGTAGAAACATATGAAGCCAATAAAACTAGACTTTATGAATCTGGAGAGAATGTAGGCAGATATCTAGCCCTTCGAACACGACAAAAACAATCTCAAAATAAGATCCAGAAGATTGAGTATGAGGGCCAGGAATATTCCTCCTCATATGATATTGTGGAGGTATTTCGAAAATATTATCAAAAACTTTATCACAGCGATAATTCACAGTCTGACGACGCCTTAAAAACTTTTCTCAAAAATTGGCTATCGGATCAAGATCTTAACCCTTCGGTCGATGACCTAGTTAAAGAAGATCTCGAAAGAGAAATCTCAATCTCGGAGTTGGAGATTGCACTTTATGATCTTGCAAATGGTAAGGCAGCAGGGCCGGACAAAATTCCACTTGATTTGTATAAGGTGTTAGGTAAACAAATATTACCCTATTTACTGGACCTGTTTCTGGGGGTTCAGTATCATTCACTTCCACCTGAATCCTGGAAACATACCAATATAGCCATTTTTCTGAAAAAAGGTAAACCCCCGCATCTCCCATCCTCTTACAGACCTATATCTTTGATAAACTCCGACTCAAAACTCTATGCCAAGATCCTAGCTAATCGGTTGAGTGGGATCGTCGAGCGTCTTGTCTCCCCGTGGCAACATGGCTTTATCCCAGGTAGGGGTACTACGGATCACACACGGAGAGCCATCACCCTTTTTGACATCATGGGCAGCACGGGGGGAGAGATGTCGATGATCCTTCTCGACGCCGAGAAGGCATTCGATCGTGTTTCATGGAGCTTTCTTTGGAATATCCTGGAATCTAACAACTTTGGGAATAAGTTTATTAGAGCTATAAATTCCCTATATATTGATCCTAAGGCAAAAGTGTCCATTTGTGGTGTTGAGTCGGAGTTTGTTGAGATACAGAGAGGCACGAGGCAGGGTTGTCCCTGCTCTCCTATATTATTTGCTCTCTATATTAACCCCCTAATTGTTAAATTGCTTTCCTCACTCGTTATTCGGCCAGTTGATATCGATATGTCATCAACGAAAGTCTTGGCTTATGCCGACGACGTGGCCATTTTAACAACAAATCCTGCTGATGCAGTTCAGGAAATTGAACTAATCACCCAGTCCTTTGGTATCTTTTCAGGTTATTCCCTTAATAAGGATAAAACAATGGTTCTTTGTACAAATAATACGGTTTTTGATAGTCCTCTTAGAGTGAAGCAAGCCACCTATTTAGGTGTCTGCCTCTCTTCTGATGTGAAGGAAATTGACCATCTTAATTATACTCCCTGGATTAATAAAATAAAGACTGACCTCAGGAGAGTAGATAATTTACATTTATCTATAATTGGCAGGGCAAATTATTTAAAAATGAATATCTTCCCAAGGATACTCTACCTGTTTCGAGCAATTCCGCTTTTACCTGGAGGTAGTTTTATTAAGATCATTGACTCCTCCATGTCCAAATTTATCTGGAGCTTTGGAAAGATTAGAAGAGCCCTACCCTTTTTAATTCTACCCCAGAAGAGAGGCGGGTTAGGTATTCCCAGTTTAACATTATATTTATGGGCAACATTTCTGCAACATATGGCCCCATTACTCAGTTATAAAACTACCACCTCGCTTATTTCGGAATACTCTACCCCTTCCATTTATGAGCTGAGCCTTGGGACCAAATGCCAAGGCCTATTTTTAAGGCAGGTTGAACCACTATATTATAAAAAAATTAAGTTAAAGGTAGTCACGGATGCTTGGAAGGTATGGAAATCTGTATCCAAATACTTATTAATTCCAAAATTCACGAAATATACCCCCTTATGGCGTAGCGCTATTATTCCTATCAGTCCTAATGACTTTACCACCCGCAGGTGGGACCTCTTAGGTATTAATACAGTGGACGATTTTCTCGGCCAGGATACTACTTTGTCATTCGGACGGTTGCAGCAGAAATTTAATATTCCAGCTACTGATTTTCTGAAGTACCTTCAGGTGTTTACAAGCATTCGTGATTGTATCCCTAGAATTAAATTGGATAATATCAATTTGTTTGCTATTATTGGGAAACGCTCTACTAGGATCGGCACTCTTTATCAATTACTGATCCAAAGCACCCCAGATGATGTAGAACGGGTTGAGCAGGCTTGGGCCACAAGGTTAGCTAATCCAAATGTTGATGTTGATCTTTGTCTGGCCCTTTCATCTGAGCTTCTTATTCCATCGAATCTTAAAGCCCAATACTATAGAGTTCTTTATAACCTTTATTTTACCCCCGCAAAGTTATTTTCTTGGGGCCTACGTGTTGATGATAGTTGTCCGAGATGTAGCCAACCCCAAGCGAATTTAATACATATGTTCGCGGACTGTCCCAAATTAGATTTATTAAAGGCCATGTTTATGGGTTTTTGGGCTCAGGTATTTGGTCATCATATTCAAGACTCAGTAACTCTTTATTTAATGGGACATGATGAATCGCTCGGTCATAGTACTGAAGAACAAAGGATACTTTTTTTGGGTAGCGCTATTTTTCGTATTATTTTAGCTGCACGGTGGAAAGATTCTGAATGACCTACTTTTCAGATGTGGCTTAGCCGGTTTTTGGCAACATATAAACAGGAGCTTTTAATATATAGCTCTAGAGGTAAAAAAACTCGGCTTCTTGGAGCTCAGATTTGGGCTCCTATTTCCAAATGGTATCTCAAACATAGGTCTAATGATATATCTCCCTTGAACTGAACGAGTTGTTTCCTATTTGATTCCTATGTCTTTAGTTTTTTTTTGCTTTTTAAAAATTAGCTAAATGTAAGTCCCTCTGCCGGGCTTTATATTTATGTAAAATGTTGGTATGATTCTTTATTTCAGATTTGTTATTGTATTTTCTGTATATTTTATGAAATATTAGGTTGTATGAATTTTGCTCAATAAAAAATAAAAAAAATAAAAAAAAATAAAGAGGTTTTAGAGGTAAAGAGTCATGTATAGCATAAAGCCACACAATCAGAGATGTCAAGAAAGGTCTGTACCTCTCCAAGTCTAAAGGGAATCTGACTAAACCCAAGGTGGGTTTGTTCACTAATAAAAATGCACAAATAATATTTGAGAAAAACATGATCTCATTAATATCATAATATGTTTTCCTGTTCTCAGAAAATATCTGACGCTTTGAACAATACTCTCATCTTCCAGTCTCTGCTTCAAAACTTCCATGGGCTCTTTCTTTTGCCTGATGGTATCACTGGTATCACTGGTATCACTCCCTTTGTTCTTTCAATTAAAATCGTACAACCTTTCGAACTCTTCCTCACATCTCTATCTCTGAAATACAATGTGCCTTTCACAAACTAACTAATGCCTTTGATCTGTACCTGCAAGGGAGAGAAATATGAAGAAAAACAACCTTTCATGTTAGTATTACCTGTTTGACTTTAAGCTTAAGGCCCACAATCACGCTAATTTAACATTTTCTCTTTAAATACATTAGTTCTACAGTCTACATATAATCAGATAAATGTAATCTTTATTAATAAGTCAAACTATATCCTGCTATACTATTATCTGTGGCACAACAAAAAATACATGTTGTTTTTAAGCAAACACTACAATCTGGTGATAATTTGTAAGACATTAAACACACATATGATCCACTTTCACTAATCCCTGGTGAATGCACTGCATACAATTCATTTTAGCAAACCCCCTTACAATCTAAATCTATAGAATATTAATCAACAGTCCAGATGTCTCTGAAAAGGAAAAACATTATCATGCATACATACATTTCTCAAACCTCACAAGTGATGCACTTTCGATACTGTTGGTGCACCATATCTCAGCTGTGTTATTTTGCCACATGAGTACATAAGGCCAAAGGGTGTGTGTGTATGTGTGTGTGTGTGTATATATATCCTAGCAAAATATAATATGATGGAGCCAAATTATGCTACTCTAACTGCAATACGTCTGTTTAATCAATCATCTCAGTTTCAGAAACCCTGAACAATGGGTTTTCAAGAGTTTAGAGGGGGGCGAATGCGAGGGGTTTGCCATCTCGCCTGTCTCTTTAAAAATAAATACATGCCGGCTTTTCATACTTCTCTCTTCTCCCGGTTTCTGGGAAGGGTCATGTGCTGAACTGAAAGCTAAACAGCTTTCATAAGTTCTCTAGCTTGTACTCTCCTCAGATATACTGTGCAGAATCCAGCGCTCACCTTCCTGCCTGCAGCGTCAAACCCCACCCTTCCCCATCTCATCATAGAGTGGAATGGGGTCAGTGAGGGTCCTGGAACCCCATGGAAGAGGAGGTGGTACTAAGAAGGAACTAACAAGCCTATTGATGAATCAGAAGTCAGCATTTAGGATGGACAATGACACAAGCCAATGGCAAATATGGGTGGAGAGTGGGCGGGGCTTCTATTCCCTACTCTTCTACAATATGTCTTGCAGCGCAGACGTGCTGGCTCTAGGCTCGACCTAAATAGGAAAATGCTTTGAAGGATTGTTTTTGTGCAGGAAGGTGTACCTTCAAGCAAAAAAAACCCTGCTCTTAATGCAGGCACCTTTGCACCCTGATGTAAGGGTGCCTGCATTGGCGCTAGGCAGCACACAGTGCACCTGCACAAGGTTGCCGCAGAAATGCGCCATATCTGGCAAATTTTCGTATGTCTCCCTTACATGCAACACAGCACAACAAGTTGCCCTGCTGCACCGTGTTGCATGAAATGTTAGTAAATCTGCCCCCTAATTTAATTTCCAGAAAACTGGCCTTTGCATTCCCCACTAATGTCACTCACCCTATTGGTCAGCGGCAGTGTTTAGGTGATTTCAAATTGGTGTGCGTATGTTGATGTGTGTTTGAAATTTGTTTGAGGCTATTGTTAAAGCTCGCACCTTAACCATCACCATGTGACCGCTAGGAGAGCCTCTGCTTTATGGGGCCTGTGTTGCCACCCTCCAATGTAGGCAGGAACAAGAGAGCCTTTCTATATTATAGAGGGCCAATGGGCAATCAAGACATCAGCATTAGCATTCTCAGAGGTTCTCTTTTAGGCTTCAGCACTCATTTTGTTCTACCTCACGTGAAAAAGCAGAAAACAATGTAGGCAAATAAGCTCAATTACCAGGTGGTCATTTCTAACACCACCTATGGAGTTTCAAGGCAGGAATCAATATCCCAATAGACAACTAAGCTGTATTTAAATACTGTATGATGAATGATTATATCTCACTGAGAACTCAATGTGCAAGGGTTAAGATGTTTGTAATGTAACATTAAAAACTGTTTTTATCTTTGCATTATAGGATCTTGAAGACATGAACAATGAATTAGGACCATTGTCTGTGATGCTTAAGGAAAAATTACATAATCTAACCCAAGCAATTGAGGAAAGGCAACTTCCGGACCTAGTGTTACAGGCCGAGAATCACGCTGCCCAGCTGAACGAGTCTTCTTCCATTCTGGATGGGTATGGGATTCTTTATTAAATTTTATACGTATATTTATTTGTAGTCTCAGTGATTTCAACACAGTTTCGGAGACCAATCCAGAAAAAAGAGGTCAGTCCCATTTTTGCTCAAATCAGGGCTCTAACTTGAGAGTTAATATGCCCACGTTAGAGGTGTTTGCCAACACATTTTATTTTCTAGATGAGACATGACAGAGAAGGTGAGGAAACATTTCACACAAAAGAGTGAGGAGGACACGTGCATTAGTACATTACCACCCATTCTGAGATCCAAAAACCAGAATGATGAACAAATTGCAGGACATTTTTACAGGGAATTGTGCAGCCTAAAGAGCCAGAGTACTTTATAAATGCCCCCAAGAAAGGAAAGAAGAAAAAAAAAACTGCTTTATATTTACCTACTGAACTGATGCCCATATGACATTTTATCCTAACTGGGAATACCTCTAATGTGATGGTTTGCACCAAGTAAATATGTAAATTGTCTAAAACTAATTTCAGAGTTTCCCATGAGACCTAAAAACCTTTGCAGCTAAAGGCCAATTCTCTTCTGTCTTTAACTATCAGTTCCATGGCTCTGCTTTAATGATGTGATGAAAAAACACAACTGTGGGGTGCATCCAAGATGGTGGCGTAGACGGATGCTCGCTGATGGTGCTTCACACCAGTTGATACAGCCCTTTTCTCCACCTGTGTCGAGATGTTGACTGGCGTCCGGAGCAGGGAGGAATCCTGGGGGCTGCTCCAGCACCCAGGAGTGAGATTCAGTGGTTTGACCCTTAGACCCATAGAGGAGTGTGGAAAGCTGGTGAACTCCCTCATGGTCTGGGCAACATAGAGTAGAGGAAAAGAGTGGCATGGGGATCGACCGGTCTTCCCTGCCCCCTGTATCTGCTCTGCCTGCTTGCACTGACACAGCTCTCCTTGAATGCGCTGTGTTTCTGTGCCAGAGGGTGATGCCTTGGTAGTGAGCTGGGAATTAAAGAGAACTGAGGTGTGGGTGGACCAGGGCCCAATCCTGCAGATGCTATGGAGCAGCCTGATGGGAGAGACAGCCCCATGTATGCCTGGATCGCTGCCTGTAGCTGAAGTGAGATTTCGGGGCACTTATCACACATTAAAACTCCTGACCCCACATTTCTGACCTCTATTGCCATATTTTTCTGATTGTCGATATTTAAAAGTGAGACACATGTTTTGAGAACTTGAGTTACTTGGTCGGCAACTATGGGCCAATAATACAGATGACGATAATGTAGATTATTTATAAAGCACAAAACTGAAATACCATAAAAGGGTAACCTGGTGCTAATTAACTGAGGAAGTGAAATCAAACTCTATTAAACAGATACGTTTTCAACTATTTCTGGAATTTCCAGTGATTGTTTTCATCCTTCAGAGAAATAGGGAGACAGTTCCGAAACTTTGAAACAAGTGCCGAAAAGGCTCAACCATCCTTCCTCTTTAATTTAAAAGTATGAGAGGTGAGGAGTAAAGCATTTCCCGATCTTAAAGTCCTCCTTGGAACCTTTTGCTGAAATTTCTCTGAGATGGTAATTGGATCCATCTGATAGAAAGCTCAATGTGACCAACAAGCTATTTTAAGAGTATTCTCTTGCTTATTGATGGGCAGTGTAACTCCTCTAATGCAGTTGACACAGAATCATTTATTCCTCTACCACTTATGAGCTTAGCATCCCAATTTTGCACTCGTTGGAATCTTAGCAGTTAGTTAGCAGGAAGTCCCAGATAAAAGGCATTGCAATAGTCTAGGCGTGATAAAATCAGTGGCTGGACTACCACTAAATGAGTTCATTTGGTAGTAATAGCATTGCTTTCCGTACTAATTTTAAATGTGAAAAGCAGGACACTGATACCAGCGATGTCTGTGTATTCCAACTCAAGTCAGAGTTCATAGTCTATCCCAGATCTTCGGGCCACCAATTAGTACTAATGTGATAGGTAAGGGACAGAAGCACTGTGGTTCATTTTTATCACCATTTAATTCAAGTGCATGTACACTCATTCAGTTCTTAACCTCTTGCATTCAGTCGTGGATGTTTCTGGCTAAAGTACGTTCCTTTCCTATTAATACTACTATGGGCCCAATTATGATCCGATGGATTGCCAAAGCGGCGGTGCAGGCACTGCCACACTGGGGGTCCAACCGCCGTATTTCAACTTGGGTGGTTAGACCACTATTGCACCGCCGCAGCCGCCAGGGATCTGAGATCACTAGCGGTGGCGCAGTGATCTTGAGGCCCACATTATGCTTGTCGGGACCACCACTCACCATTGACTGCAAAAGTCTTAATCTGGTGGGTGGTCTGCACATGGGTGTGGCAGTGTGGGAGTGTGGCGGCGGCATAGAAAGTCCCGCTCCCACACGGTAATCAGGCCATATCTGTGTATCATCCGCATAGAACATTAACAACAGTCCAAATGTCTGTATTCATTTTGCCAGTGATGAAATATGGAGATTGAATAACGTTGGATTTAAAATTGAGCCCTGTGGCACTCTGCATGTTATAACCTGCTGTTTGGAAGAGTAGGCGGCACTTCTAACAGTCTGGATGCAATTTGTTAAAAAGGAAGAGAAACTATCCAAAGCAGCTCCTCTAACTCCCAACACTTTTAGTCTCATCATCAGATTTGGGTGATAGACTGTATCCAAGGCAGCACTGAGATCCAATAAGATCAGTGCTGCACTATGACCCTTATCCAATAATTTCCATAAATCATCTCGCACAGTTACAAGGGAGTACTATGGAAGGATCTAAACCCAAACTGAGTATTATCCAATAAGTTACTTTTAATATGTTTAAGCAATTGTCTTTTAATTTCATTTTCCATTATTTTTGCTGGAAAAGGGTTGTGGGAAATAGGGCTATAGTTACAAAGTTGCTCAGGATTAGCATTTGGTTTCGTCAAGATTGGAAGAATTTGAGCTTTCGTCCACAATTGCAGACTTCATGCAGTAATAATTGATTGGTTACATAATTCAGTCAATACTGGTCGAAGCAAATCTGCTCCTCAATAAAAGCATGAAACTGGACATGGATCCTGGAATTTTACCCACCTCCAACAATTGAATCTCAGACTGTGCCAGCACCCTGGCCCCCAAGAAGATGATCAGACATACAAGAACTCATGCTCAAGCATGCTGGTACATCAAATACCTAAGATTCTCCAGGCGGTATTGCAAACAATTGCAAAGTAGATGGAGAGCCAGCCGGGACAACACCTCCAAAGACACCTACAAATCCAGACTCAGAAGGTACAACACAAATAAAAAAGCCAGGAAAATGGCCTTCGTGCTTAGACTTGAATCCTGCTCCAATTCCAGCAGAGAACTCTTTAACATTGTCAAAGAATTCACCAACCCCAAAGCAGCCTCCCACACCATTATCCCCTCACAGATCCCCTGGATGACCTTTCTGACTTTCTCCACAGCAAAATACTCAAGATCAACACCAACTTTGCACCCCAACCCACTGTAGAGGACATTATCACGCATCCTCCCACCACCATCGACAACACCTACCTCCTAAGGATCTGGTACCCCCTCACAACAGATGACACCAATAGAACCCAGCAGACCATCTACTCATGGTCCCCACAGATCCCAGCCATCACCACATGTACAACCTGAGAAGCACACTGATCCATGCCAATCTCACCAATATCCTCAATTAATCTATCCTCAGAGGAAACTTCCGGACAGCTGGAAACACTCAGAGGTCACAGACCTCTTGAAGACACCCTCGGCCAACCTGAAAGATCTTAGCAACTACAAGCCCATCTCATTCCTGTCTTTCCCAGCCAAAGTCGTGGAAAAGAAATAAGCAAGCAGCTCCCCACCCATCTCGAACGGCACCACATCTTGGACTCCACCCAGTCAGGGTTCTGCAGTAAACACAGCATGGAAACAACCCTCCTGGCAGCAATAGATGATATCCGGTCCATCACTGACAAAGGAGAAACCACTGCTCTCATCCTGCTCTACCTCTCTACGACATTCAACACTGTCCCACATGGCACCATCATCATCAGACTGCAGGACTTAGGAATCCAAGGGCCCAAGACAAGCAGGATTATCTACTAACTCTCCAAGAGGACACAATGAGTCAGTTCACCTCTGAACACAAGACGCTCGTCTGCAAAGTCTCACAGGGCTCCTCCCTCAGAACAACCCTGTTCAACATTTACATGGCACCTCTCGCCCACATCATAGCAACCCATGGCATCAACATTGTCTCCTACGTCAATGACCCTCAGCTCATCCTCTCCCTCACTGACATGAACAACACCACCTGGAACAGCTTCACCACCTGCATGTACAACATGGCCACCTGGATGCAAGAGAACTGCCTCAAACTCAACACGGACAAAATGGAGATCCTGATCTTTGGAATTAAGAGCTCCCCCTGGTACTCCCCCTGGTTTCCACCTGACCTAGGCCCCATGACTACCGCCACAGACAACACCAGAAACCTCAGCATCATCCTTGATGACAAACTCACAGTGAACAAACAGGTCAATGCTGTGATTGCATCCTGCTGCCACAGCCTCAGAATGCTTTGCACAATTTCAGATGGCTCCCTACAAGCCCAAGGTGCACGGTCACCCATGTCCTCATCACCAGCAGACTAGTCTACAGCAACACACTGTACGTCAGCATCTCCAACCATCTCACACAAAGACTCCAGACCATCCAAAACGCTGCCGCCAGACTCATCCTAGATATCCTCAAAGCGTTCAATTCCCTCTCTACCTCACTGTACTACACTGGCTACCCATCAAGAAACATTGAAAATTCAAGCTGCTCATCCATGCCTGCAAAGCCATTCACAACTCAGGAACAGTGTACCTCAGTGACCGATTCCAACTCTACGAACTCTCCAGATAGCTACATTCCACTTCTCTCTCCCTCACAAGAATCCCCTGCTTCAGCAGAAGCAAGACAGGAGTGCACTTTTACTACTTAATCACTGCCAAAAACTGGAACAAACTTTCTCGACACATCAGAACAGCCACTCTACTTCTCAACTTCTGCAAGAAACTGAAGACCTGGATGTTCACCTAGGAGCACTGCCGGGCTTACATTGCTGCACCAGTGGCTGGATACCTTCACAGGTGATTAGCTGCGCAATCCAAATCTACATAGAATAACAATACATAATATTTGCCAAGTCATCTTTTCTTATTATGTTACATAGGTATATATACCTTTTTAATTCAAATATATGTAAAGCTTTATTATTCTCTTATCTAGTCAATCTCCAGGTTCTTTCAAACTTTTTACATCTTCTTTTAGCCATGGCCAATTAGTTAGTATACCAAACAGATATAAGTCTCCTTCTGGAGCTTTTGACAGGTGTAATACAATCTATTGCCTTAGTGATCTGATCATTGAAATCAGTTACTTTTAAGGAGACTTCTCTATAGAGACTGTTTACTGAGGGAGGATTCTTTTTAAGTTCCTCCATCAAATTAAGGTTTGTCATTTTAGACCATGTTCTACCTTTTATCTATCCAAGTCTTTGACATATTGGTGTAAAGTTAAATTGGAAAACAGATCAAACGGGATTCTACAGTGGTTAGACCACCCTATTTTCATTGGTGGACTGACAGACAATTGTCACTAGTAATAAATATAAGGTCAATTATATATGTCCTTTTTTCATGGGTGGATATTGTCACAAGTTGCTACAAATTTAGAGCATAAAGGGGATGCTCCAGCTTTAAGGTTTTCCAACACCTTTTTCATCTAATTTTATATTTAAACTTCCTAAAACGCAAAGATGAATCAGTTTCATTATGCTAAAAGTAATGAAGTGTGCTAATTCAGAACTAAAGCTAGTGCAGCACCCTGGAGGATGATATAGTAATAAAAAGGACCATGCACAATTTTGATCAAGTATTATTGTAAACTTAAGTGTTTCAGCTTGTGCTAACTGTGACCCCTCCACTTGTTTCAATATGAATGCAGAAACACATTCACCAAATGTGACACCCCGATGAAACCCATGGAACTGGGAAGGAAAGTCCATGGTGTGTATGGTGAACCTTCACTGAGCCTCACTGTGCCTACAGACATATTTTAAGGAGAGCAACAATACGCCTGTGTACTCCCACAGTGGTGAGGGCCTATACTACAGCTCCACGGTCTGAGGCAGCAGCGCTCTCTGATGCTGGGGGTGTTTGTTGTGCCCTCAAACATTTCTCATAAGAAGAAGCCTTCTCATGGAGGCCCTCTGGCTTACCTGGACAGAACAAAGTCCAAGAAAACAGCTGACAATACATAGACTACCCCAATGCTGCATTCCTGAACACTATATCCTTAACGAAGTTCAACCTTCTTGACAGCCGCCGTCCTTTCAAGGCAGCGTTGCTTGAAGAGCTGCGCCAAGATGTTGAAAAAGGCCTAGGCAATATGAGAACTGACAATGGTCCTAAAATTCAAGAACTAGTTTCATACATTGACTCAGTGAGCCAGAGACTATTGGGGGCAGGGGTCACACTAGCAACACTGGAAATGGGACATGCAATTGCCTCTTCCCATGGTACCATACTGGAGCAGCAAATAAGGGGAGCCCTGGACAAACTCTAAGACTTGAAAGCCAGCCAAGGAGGGAAATCCTCAGATTCAGATGCCTCAGTGGAGAAATCCTGGATACTGATTTATCAGTCTTTCTCACCGGACTGCTCTTGTCTCTGCTCAGAGATGACCACCAGGATGTCCGACTAGAGTTCATGGAACAGGCCCCCAGAAAGCTGCTCGGCAAAGAGACCTAGACACATCCTTGCAAAATTAAATTTCTATTCTGAGAAGGAAACAGTCCTGAGAACAGCATGAGAGCTTGGCAATACACCCTTTCAAGACCAAACATGCGCCATCTTACAGGATATCGCCCAGGCAACTCTCCAGTGCAGAGTGAATTTAAGGAAGTCTCCCCAAAAAAATCAGAGATGAGTACAGATGGCTAAACCAGTTTGGACACTCATTTGAACTTAAAGGCAAGTGGCACTCTGTAATGGATCGCCTGCAGGGTGCCTGCCTGCTTGGTTTTTCAGACTCCGTCACTACTCTGAAGTCTAGAGCACAATCGCCTAGAGCCAAATCACCTAAAAGGAAAACTGATATGTACGGATGGTGCTGCCCAAAGGGCTGCGATTTGGCGGGCCTCAGGATACCAAGACCGGCTCCAAACTTAATGTCATTAGTTAGTAATGCATGTCCTGATGCCTGGACTGCTGTGAAGCTCACTTTGATGCTGCCCCCTTTTTTCTTTGACATCTCCCTGTCCACAAACGTAATATGTCATTAGGAGAAACTTTGGCTGAGATTAAGTTGCTCCATATGTATTTGGAGTCTACTTAGTATACATGGGCTGGCGGAGGCAATATGGAATACCCTCATTCCTTGGAATCCTGGCCGGGTTGAGGAAGGGGGGATCACAGACTATTTTCAATCTGCTCCATGGCGACCCTGCGTTTGGGGGTCTCATGCCTGGAAACTTTTCCCAGAGGCATTGCTTTGACCCCCACCTTGCAGTGAAGGGGTAACCTAAGCCCTCCTTGCTGCACTGTTGGATGGGCTTCAATCTCCATAGTCTGGATTGTGTTGTTTATCTGTATGTTTGATTAGTTTGTTCAAGAGAATGCCTTGCAGTGGCATACTATGGCAGACACTCACTCGCCCAAACACAAAGCATTAACATCATCTGTCTTCATCCCAGATGGTTAATATTGTCAGACTGAATGTCAAGGGCCTTAATGCCCCAAACCAAAAGAGGTACTTTTGGAAAACCCTTCGGATGACCCAGATGGATATATCTGTTTACAAGAAACAAATCTAATGAAAAGCCACCAGGGGAAAATACGACACATATTTTTTCCAACAGCTTTCTATTACTCGAGTGCTTCTACTAGGCAAAGAGCCACAAATGTGATTGTCCACTTACAATCACTGACACTAAATAAGACAAAAAAAGATAGATACCTTATCCTAACTCGTTCCCTCCAGGCCACCTGATTTCACTGGTGGTCTACGCCCCCAACAGAGATCAGCCTTCTCATCTTGTGTGGTTTCTGGGAGTCCTCACTGCAGACTTTAATGCATTCAGGCAGTACTGGAAAGATAGCAAGAGAGAAGGGGACACACGGACGACTTCTCTAAGAAGTTAAGAAGTCTCTGACAGACTTGGACCTTCGAGACCCCTGGTGAGAACTCAATTTTTCAGACACTGGATACATTTACTTCTCTCATGTACACCAGATGCACTCCTGCATAGATTACATTATAGTTAGTAATGCCATCATAGCTAAAGTTAGTTTTTCAGAAATAGGCAACATCGTGGTCTCGGACCAATCCCGAGTCTCAATGTACCTACAATTGGGCCCCAGGCAGAGAGTGGCATCTCAACCTCTTCCTACTGATGGGCACAATTGTTAGAGACGAAATATATCAACATAGAGGAGTATTTTGCTCATGATGAGATGGGAGCAGTCTCTATTGGTGGTGTCTGCAATGCCTTTAAGATCATGCTCCTCAGCAGGGGCGGCTCCTCCAGTAGGGTTATTACCATTTTATGTTTGGGTGCGGGCGGGTGGTTGGGCGGGGCTGCTCTATGAGCAGGTCAGGGGAGGAGTGGTGTGCCTGTCCACTCCTCGAAGACTATTTGGTTGGCCCCCTGGAGCTGCCCAAACCAGTCATGCGCACTCTGCCCTTCTCCGTTCAGGCTGCAATGGAAAAAATGGCCTCCCCAAAAGCCCCTGGCTGGGCGGCATCCCGACTAATCAAAACACTGCTTGCAGCGTTGTGATTGGCTTAGGGGAGGAAGCCTGGATGCCTGCTTCTACTTCCTATTCCTGCCAGAGGCAGGAGAGCAGGAGCAGAGAAGACTCGGGACCCGGCCGGCGGAAAGCTAAGTTGAATTTAGCTTTAAATTATTAATAAATTAGCCCCGTGCGTTCTCCCTTTGCGACTCCCCGCCCCCCATCCGCTAGCCATGCCATCCGCAACTGCTCCTCAGATGCCGTTTTATCGCTGTTGCATCTCATCGGGACCACCTCCATCCAGTTGATGTGAAGAGGCTGGAGTAGTAGTCTTGAGACCTCGAGTTAGTAAACCCTTCCTTCAGGTAATGTAAAAGTTAGAAGCAGCAAACAACTAACCACTTGCGCATGGACTACACCAAGAACTTGCCCTACTGTATCTAAAAACAGCAAATTTATGTTACAGGGAAATTCTAGGCACTCAGTTGGCTAGAATATTGTAGGTTTCACGAGAAAGGAATACATTACGTTAATTTTAACCAACAAAGGTGATAAGCTCCTTGTGAATATGGACAAGCTGGAGGCATTCTGTTGCTTCTAATAGCCATTTCGGGAACCACGTGTTCCCCATCGAGGCAGGATATTTTTACAGAGTCGTTCAGATTTCTAAAATCGCAGCTATACAGAAAGAGATTTTAGAACAGCCATCCAGCTCGAGGATGTCAAGCAAGCCATTTAAAATCTGAAGCTTAACAAGGCTCCGGGACCCAACTGATTCATGGTCCAGTTTTACAAACTATTTATGACCCTGCTAGTGCCCAAACTCACATTGGTGCTAAATGTCTGTGCTAGCACAGACTCTACCATACTATTGACAGGTGAGTAATTTATATTGCTTATTCCCTAACTGGGTAAGGATGTTTGCTTCTGCGCCTCTTACCGTCCAATGGCCTCAATAAACATTGATGCAAAAGTCTATACTAAAGTCTGGGCCACCCGTCTTGATGGTTTTTTCCTCTCCCTGGTCCACCAAGACCAGAGCAGCTTTGTTAGGGGTCGTCAAACATATGACAACTTAAAGGATGGCCATCCATGTGGTTGAGAAATCACATTTAACAAGAGCCCCATGGTCCTTCTACCTCTAGATGCAGGGAAGGCCTTTAAATAGGTGTAATGGTCCTTCCTGCACCTTGTCCTCCAGAAGGTGAGCATGGGACCCTAAGTCCTGAGCATGATTTTTCCAAGTATGCCATCCTTACTGCCAGAGTTGCCCTCAATGACCTCACATCTGCACCCTTTATAATTAGCAGAGAAGCTCCAGTCAGGACTGCCCACTTTGCCTCTCTTATTTGCCCTATTCATCGAAGCCTTCGCCTGCCTGGTCCACCAGACGGACTCAGTAATTGGCATTAAATGTTGGGCTGAAGAGTATAAAATCTCCCTGTATACAGACGAGGTTCTGCTTATATTAAGTTCCCCTCATTCCTCCCTCTCAGCAAAAAAGGCTCTCCTAGTGACCTTTTGAAAGTGTTTCATAATGTAAAATTAATTATTATAAATCAGAAAACTTGAGTTCAACTCTTCCTGGTGAAGAGGCACTTCTGCGGAGTAAAATCATTTCATTCTGATGGGCCAAGAGCTCCATTAAACATTTCCCAGTAAGTACCATTAATACCCTCAAAGAGCTAATCCGTGCAAATTATCCCCCACTGTTAGTGGCCATAAGTTAAAACTTTGTGACTCGGGGACATGTGGTCAGTTTGAATCAACCCTATAAAAATGAATGTCCTTCCAGGCTCTTCCTGTGTAGTTCGATAGGTCATGCCTCTAGCAGATTCAGCAGCACCTGTTGAGGTTTGTGTGGTGAGATAAAACACCCAGAGTCCCTCAGAAACTCTTGAACCAGTCTAGAGAGGTGGGGGTTGTCTATGGCCAGTATTTTCCACTATTATGCAGTGGCCCAACTGAGAATAGTAGTGGAGTGGTCGATGCTGACCCTGGGAAAAGGTGAAGAGTTATGGACTACTCAATTACTCGTAGGGCCCTTTGGGATCTGGTCTGCTTGAGCAAACAATAAAGGCCCCCAAAATGAATAGCTGAGCACAATGAATGGTTAGTACAATGTTGAGAATGTGAGAACTTACCTGACATCCAAGCCCCTTTTGACATATCAATTCCCTTACAACCCATTTATTACAATACCAAAGTCACCCCAGCGCTCGCAGTGCTTCTGCTGCTGGAGGGAGGGGGTTGCTGCATACGTTTGGATATGCACAACACCTCCATGGAAAAATACATTTTTGCAGTCTAAAGTTGAGTTCCCACTTTCAGAGAAGGAACAGCTGCATTATGGACAAATACAATATTGGGTTACACATCCAATGGTCCAAGATGCAGCCATGTGTGATAAGACCCTGCTTGAGGCACTCTTTCCTATGCTGATGGGTACCAGAGGCACTATATTTAATCTGTATTGTGTATTTTTGGCGCAGGATGCACTCTCATGTGGAACCATAATACATGCTGGGAACTCCTGTCTGGGGCTAAATTACATAACAACACTGGAATAGGATGGGCAAAAACATTTACTCATCGCCCAATTCTATATTTGGTACGGAAATACTCTATAAACTGTGGTACAGGTGGCACTACACTCCTTCCCACTTGGCATAAATGTACCCCGAAGCAAACCTTAGATGCTGGTGTGGGTGTGGTTAAATTGGTGACATTCTGAGCATCTGGTAGCACTGCCTGAAACGTTGCCCCTTTTCACATGGCGGTACGGACACATTGAGAGGTGTCTTGGGATATCCTTTCCCCTTTTCCCAAGATATTTTGCTCCTGGGATTAAAGCCAGTAATTGTATCAGCAGTGCTGAACACTGAATGGCACATGGTGCTGCAATGTCTGGGTTCATCAAAGGTGACAATAGCACATAACTGGAAGAAAAAAGACCTGCCACACCACACACAATGGTTTCATAGACTGTGTTCTCTTCCGGTTATGGAGCAGCTGCTTTCCAACATCAACAGAAGCCACCCTCGCTTTGAGGAAAAATGGAAATCTCTGCAGGGGTGGCTCCTCCGCTAAGGTGGAGGAGCATCGCCCCACTGCTCTGAGAGCAGAAAAAATGTAAAAATAAAATGGTAATAACTTTGTTTTTATCATTTTCTTTCTCTTTGCCACAGGGCTGTGTTAGGGCTGTGTTAGGGCTGGGTGGGGCTGGGATCGGATTCTGGGAGGAGTGGGGAGTGCACTCTCTCAAAGTGTGAATGAATGCTTGGCTGGTTGTCTTGGCCCAGCCAAAGCATCATGCACATTCAGCATGTTCCCAACCAAGCTGCATTACACAACCTAGTGGGGAACATGCCCAGAACCCCATTCCTCATCTGACCACCGAAACACGGCACTCAGAACAATCACAACGGTGCATTGCAGCGTTGTGATTGGCTTAGGGGAACCAATGGCTTAGGGGAGCCCGAGTGCTTCCTGATTCCGGACTTGCCAGGACGAGAAGGAATGACGGAAAGTGGTATGTGTTTTTTGTTTGTTGCTTTTTCGTTTTCAAACCCCAGCCCGTTCCCTGCTAGCCACCACTGAACCTCTGTATAAACAAAATGTGTGGAGGCCGTTCGAACACTGTGCTGCTGTGCTGTTGGAGATCTTTGGGCCTTTTTGACTAGGGAGGGGATTAGTTAATGAGTAAGGAGGCTTTAACTAAAAATATGTTATACTGAAGGGTGAACACTGTCTTTATGCACTATGCTAGTGCATCGGTGGAGGATTATTTGGGATAACTGAGTGAAAAGGAGGAGTTCAATTTTATCATAGACACATTGCATTTTGGTTTAACTGGAAATGGAAGATAATGCATTTGCACCTTCATTCTTGTGGTTTATTTTCCCCTCTTGAAGCATAGCTATTGCATTAAACACATCCTATGATGACCCAAATTCACCAAAAGTAAGGAGGAATCGAAAATGTATGTAGCCTCAGAGGAGACCTATTGGAAATTATTATGACGTGATCGGGATATGATCATATCTAAGTCGATAGATGCACAGCACGATCAAAGAACATATAGAATTATAGATAGTAGTTGTCAATATTGGGGTAATTTTCCACCTGAGGGTTCCAAATTAATAGAAAACAAGAGTTAAGCTTGAGTTGTTAATAATGTCAGTTGGCACCCCAAGTAGAACAGCTACATACCTAAAATATAATGTCATATGTGGCCCCCTAATCCTCTTTCACTGTGCAAGTGATCCTATGAAAGAGCTTCTCATGGGAAGAGGTGTCATAGGGAAGCCATGTACAGCGTGGCCTTACCCTCATCCTCCACTCCACTTAACTGTAGTTTAAAAATAACATTAACCTGATACAGTGGCGGGCAGCGACATTTGAAAGTGGTGAGCAAAAAGTTCAAGATGAGTGACCTGTGCCGAGCGACCAGAGCGAGCGAGCCCGATTGTCATAAGGGGGTTTGGGTGGGTTCTCCCACAAGAATTCTTTTTAGGTCTCGCTGAGCCAAAGGCTCAAAGAGACATTTTATATGTGGGATTTTCAAAGTGCTACCCACAGTTTTGGCTGGCCTAAACCTTGAGTGCACGATCACATGCACGTGCACAGCTGCTCCCACTCCCCCCTCCCTTCTCTATAGTTTTGGCTCCTTTGTTTTTTATTACACCCTCCCTTCTCTCCCCGCTGTTTTCACACTACCCCCTCCCTTCTAATCAGTTTCCTTTCTGCTCCCTTGATCGCGTCTCCGATCACTTTAACTACTTCAAATGCAGCGCGCACCCCTGCTTTCACTTTTGCCGTGTCTCTGCGCTTTTATGTCTCATGTTTCTACAGTCACCCCGCCTCTCGATCTGGGATTGAGGTACTATTTTTGCTTTTTTGGCATTTTTTTAATAGCGCTAATTCAAGCAGACCCGAAAGTATCAGTGCTTTACATGAGCACCAGTTACATTACACAAGTTCACATTTGTTGTTTTTCTTCTTTAAAGAGGAGAATAAGTGATTTGCGCAGGATCATAATGTGAAACCGACCTTGCTCGCCAGTTCCATAGTCGTCAGCTTTGTTGGCACTCTATGTGTTGTATATAAGCATAATTTGCACCCGCTTTCATATTTAAAACACGGGCAACACGCTTTATTTTTGATCATGGCACCCGCGGTCCTGTATTTGCTTTTTAAATGCCTGCACATAACTATTTTAATGCACGGGCGCCATGCTTTGTTGGAGCACGGCACCCGCTTTTTTATATTTATAAAAGTGTGGGTTACACATTAAGCAATTGCTCTTAGGTTTCGTTTTGCTTGTCAGCAGGTTGGGGAGTGGGTGAGTACCATGCAGACAGAGGGTTAATGCTCGCAGCTGTGGGTAGTCAGGGGCTCTCAGCCCACCTTAATCATACAATTAAACTTCCTTCCATCGCCGCGCAGCTACCTCTCTTCAGGGACACGAGTCCAAGGTTTAAAGCCGGCATTTCTTTCCCATAGATCACAATCGCACTAGCTGTGATTTATTGGGATTCTACAAATATATTTAATTCCTACGAAAATATACGAGTGCTACAAAAGGGCTGTGGTAATATAATGGTGCCGCTGATGTGATTCCTGAATGATTGGTGTGTGTGTTTGCCTATCTGCCGTTTGGTATTCCAGTCATAAATTTCCACTAATCTTTCACTGCATGCAGCAAATGCGAGCATGGAAGTTGCATTTCTTCGTTTTATATAAAACTAAAAGAATGTCAGATAAAACTCATTTGTTAATAAGCATTTGCAATGCAATAGGTCTCGCAGTTACGCGAGTTTAAGCTATTGGCATTGTAAATGACAATGCCTTTTATTTATGTTTTATTTTATTTATGTTTTATAAACCAAAATATAAATAAAAAGCATTGTCATTTACAATGCCAAAGGCTCAAACTCGCGTAAATGCGAGACCTATTGCATTGCAAATGCTTGTTTAAAAGAGTGTCCAAATTGTGCATTTTCAAGCAAATTTGAGAAAGCAAGAAGGTTAATAAAGCAATTGTGAAAGTACAGTTATGACATCAATAAAGACATTTCATATGGTAATGATGAGGGACTATTTTACATCTCTAATGTACAGTGAATAATCACACATTGCATTCTTTATTTTAAAGCTGCACTATGTATAGAAAACAATATTTTTTGTTTTGTCTTTTCCATTGTGACTTCAGCAGGCTTTTAAAACATATTTTAGCCTGGAGGCCTCAGAATGAAAACCAGGCCTATTGGTTTTGTTAATGCTTCACGTGTCCTATGGACTTTGTTTGTGGCTCCGTGAACATGTCGGTGTTGAGTGAAATGTTAAACCTTATCACCCCACACTCTGGGGTTCAAAGAGAGTGTGGAATCAGGGAGAGACAGAAGAAGATTGGATATCCCAGAGTGTACAGCACCGAAAAAGACTTGTTGGCAATGCAGGGACAGTCAGTGGACAGAGGTGGAAGACAGGAAGAAAGGTGAGCTACGAAGAGGAAGGCGGACACAGCCATTGGGAGAAAGAGTGCAAGTCATTGACAGATATAAAGAAGGGGAGAAAGAGAGAAAGATACACAAAAGGATGGACTTGGGAAAGACAGTGAAAAAGTGTACATCACAGTGAGATGGGAAGAGGAACAAAGGGAAATGGGAAAAAGAGAAACAAATGGAAAAAATTGGGGAAACAGAGTGAGTAGGATATAAAGAAATAATGCCAGTGTGGGATAATGGCCTGTCTGGCGCTACCAAGATGTCATTCAGCAGCCAATTACAACATGTATTTTGCTAAACATGCATCTGAAGTCTACGTTTACTGCGCAGAGCATGCACAAACTGCTTTCTGCAGCATCTTCTCATCCAACAAGAACGGCTGGTATAATGATTATGTGGCACAGTGAGCCCAAACCAGTGCCAGAATGCACATGACATAAATGCTAAAAATATAACATCATAGCATAATATACATAAAGGGGGCGAGTTTCATAGGGAATGAGAAACAGAGTGACCCATACCTTCACATTAGCATTCTTTCATGCCACTGCTTGAGACCCAAGATTTGCCTTAGATGCCTCAACTTGTTGAAGTAGTCATGAAATGATAAGTACTCGGGCATCTGTGGTCCCCAATCAATAATTTACTTTATTATTAGTCTTTATTTACTAACGAGCAGTCCTAGTAAGGCAGTTCCACTGCAGTTGCTTCAGAAGACACAGCAGGCAGCAGCAGGCCATGTTTCCGCTTGTGATTAGTGACGTACGGTGATAATGGGCCTGCATTCTCTCTCTGCCAGGTACTCCAAAATATGTTGGTGTCTCTCCTACGTGTCAGGCAACGCACTAAGTTGTTTAAAGTGTGCTGCTTAAATACCTAGCCCGAGGGTGCAAACATCAGTGCAATGTTCACTTCCTGTCAGAAGTAATCCTACCTAAGACACCTCTCTGGAGTATTTCTGGAAAAAGCACCTGGCTTGTTGACAGAGCCCAAGACAGGGCAGCATATTTACAAGGGCTTTATGCTGCTTTTTTGAGTTAAAAAGCCAAAAAAGCGGAGATAAAAATATCGCCCTATTTACAAGAGGGTGCTAACATGCATAATTGCATGTTAGCACCCTTTTCCCCACCGCCTCTCTTTGCATCTCTAATATGATGCAAAGTGGGCGTCACTGGGAGTTCCCCGGATGGACTAACTTGCAAATATCGCTGATGTTCACATCGCGATGTTTACAAGGCAGCCCACAGGATTTTAGCACATGTTAGATTTTGGCGAAAAAAATCCAGGCTTACCTATGCCTTACATAGGGGGTGGATTATGCTGATACGACCACAGGGTCGTATCAGCAAGGTTATCGCCGTTTTGCTGGGAACATTGCTAGAAAACCAGCGATGTTCCCTGCAAAACAGGGATAACCTCACTATCTCTGGAATTTTTATCGCCCTGGAGAAAAGCATTGTTAATAACGCGCTACCAGGGCGATACATTCCAGAGATAGCCTGCAATAAAAAAGTTATCGCTAAGCACGGCCAGCGATAATTATCGCTGGCCGTTGCTAATATGCCCCCCAATTTGTAAACGACACCACGACTAGATAGGAAGAGGGCAGGCGTCGTCATTTTGGGTCTCAGCTTCACTGGCGCAGCGCCTATTTTGAAATACCTACAAACAAGCATGAGCACCGAGATTGTGTATCTTGAAAGACACTTACTTAAACTCTTTTGCTGAGGTTTTGCTACTAGCGATCACTAGTCTAAGTAGTAATGTGTGTGGCTCTAGTGTGCAGATAGAAATGTTTCTGAAGCTACGCCCTGCTGATACGCAGCTCTGAGAAGGATAGACACACAAGCAGGAGCACAACAACTAATTTTTAGTGTTTTTTTTGTTGCAGTTTATATATAGCGAAAACTTGACATGAAGGTATTGGAGCGCTTTACATGAGCAACAGTTGCATCACTACACAAAGACATAATCATTTTAGTGTTTTGGACATTCATCCCTTCGTACTTAAAAAAAAAAATAAAGAATATATATATATATATATCCAGTTGAAGGCATTCGCCGAAACGCGTCGACCGTCCCTGTTGTTGTGCACCTGGTGAAGATGAAATAAAACGTTATTGACTGACCTTGCTGTGCTGTTGGACTTCCTAGTTGCCGTGGATATCTTGGTGGGGGATGCCCCCGAGTTTCTTTTCTAAATATATATATATATATATATATATATATATATATATATATATGAGTTCCAAAAGCTGTCTCCCACTTCCTGGCTGCGAGGAAGAAAGCACACAGAAACCGGCTCGTGCTTCACAGGATTTTAATGAAAGTCAGCACCCACACAGCACGCCATTACGCGTTTCGGCCACCAGATGGCCTTGATCACACAAAGTAACTGCCGTTTCTCTTATCCTTATATACAAAGCACTCTATGACCCAGTGATGCTAGTGATAATAAACATAGAAAACATATATATATGTGTACATGGTAAATATAATTGATATAATGTATACAAATATACTTGTAATCATTATAACATGGGTTTGTGAAGGTCCACTATATTGTCATTAACTGAGGTCTGGTTTAAGCTTGTTTTTAGCCTTGTTTAACCTTTGGAAGATGTCCGGAACATGCACCATAAACAATGAGAAAAATTGGTTCTAAAGTGCAGATGTTGCTTGTGCAAATACGCAAGTTACTAGTGCAATTCCTAGGCATTTAAGGTGCAAACTATGCATTCATGGTGCAAACAATGCAAATGTGCAAAATACGCAATGATAGTGCAAAATACAACCAAATGCATCATATGTACACATAGCAGCTATATCATGAACCTAATACATACAGTTGAACAATACATGCAGAAAATACATCTGTCCAAAAGATAGCAAAAGTACCCAAAGGGAAAAACTTGTCAAAAAACCCAAAATGCTGTTAGAATCATTTACCAATGTATAAATCCTAAAAACTGGTTGAAAGTGCGAAAAATGCGAATAATGATAGGATAGAAAAACAAGAAAGGAGAAAGAAAGGAAAGGGGAGATAAAAAAACATTTTTTATGTGTATTTTTGTATTAAATTTAAATTCAGCAGACCACCTGATCTAGTATATGACGAAACTGAAAGTTGGACAGATCCAGTTGGGCTGATCTCACATAGAGTATAATTTGGCAAAGATGAAAAAAGCCTGACTGAGTGGATCATCAGCATTGAAAACTGGAAAACGCCAACATTCGAGGAAGGAATTGTTTTTCTTTTTTCTTATTCCTTCGTATACAAAAGACAAAAAAGAGAAGACAAAGAAAAGAACATATTACTCTGAACGGCCAGCCCAGAATTCCATTGTCAAATATTGATAAAAAAGGCACCTATAGGGGTACTTTTAAAATCAGTGAGGATGAGGATTAAACAAATGAGCAGATCAATAAAATGGGCAAGACAATAAAAGTGTCCCAAATATGGATAGCAATGGAAAAAACTACAGATCTCTGTTGAGAATCGAAAGGGTGTTGTGACATGTAGCCTGCAAACATTCAAATAAAGTTGTGTAAGTCCTCCGTGTTATTCAACCCTGTGGGTGCCTTACTGTCAAATTCAAGTATATATTTAGTTTCGAGTTGTCTGAGTAATTTCTCTCTGTTGCCCCCTCTCCTCTGTGCGGGAACACTATCGACAACAAAGTATTTCAGGCAACTGAGATCGTTGTTATGTTGTTTCTTAAAATGTCGCGCTACAGGGTAGCTGGAATCATTGTTGACAATTGCTCTTAAATGTTGTAAAATTCTGACATGGGCTTGTAGTTTGGTGCTCCCTATATAATGCAAACCACATGTACAGTAAAGGACATATACCACAAATTCCGATCTACAATCTTATATATATATATATATATATATATATATATATATATATATATATATGAAATCCAACAGGCTGTCTCCCACCCCCGACCGGCGAGGAAGAAGCACACGGACACCAAATCGTGCTTCACAGGTTTTTAATGACAATCAGCGCCCACACAGCACGCCATTACGCGTTTCGGCCACCAGATGGCCTTGATCACATGAAGTAACTGCTGATTCATTTAGCTTTTATAATTCAAGAGCACTCTAAAATCTCGTGATGCTTGTGACCATAGACATGGAAAAAATACATTAGTCTAAAAATAATATTTTTATAGTGATGAAAAACATGTAACAAATACACATACGTTAGTACTTGTGACAGCATGGGTCTAAGATATTACATAGTTGAATCATTAGATATATCTGCTTCTAAATACCTGCCTTTGTTCACGGAAAATATCCCGACCTTGTAAATGCTGGTGGTTTACAAAGATTTAAGGTGCAGTAGTAGGTTGTGCAAATACGCAAATAGTAGGTGCAAATCCTGATATGTAAAGTGCAAATAGTGCCATCAATGTGCACCAAAATGCAAATGTGCAAAATACGCAATAAAAGTGCAAAGTGCAAACAAATGCATATGTATACATATGGTAATTGTGTTACGGACCATAATTGATGTCCTTAAATAATGCACAATCAGAATTCATTGCAACATAACAACATATGTTAAAGTAATATCTAACGATAAAACCTATATAAAAAGACCCGGCATTGCTGTTAAAACCAATAGCCTATGTAAATGATCCTAAAACTAATCAAGAAGTGAGAAAAGTGCAAATAGTGAAATGATGATAAAATACTGCGGGGATCAAGTGAGGAGGGGCATAAGAGAAACACTCCAAAATACTATTCACCTATATGGGGTTCCGAATTAACAAATACATAAAGACCACCAAACATCTGATCTCTAGCAAAAGTAGGTCCAAAGTTATAGCAGGTCCCCAGAGCTGCTTACACCTAAATTGTAATATACCTAAGGGTAGAGGGTGCTTGGCTGAGAATATCCTCATGTATGGAGAACTGGAACACACCATTATATGGAGAAAGCGTTTGCTATTCATTGTTTTCTTGTCTTTGGCCCTATTCCTTTGGAATCAAAAGACAAAAATAGGAAAAATGTAGAAGGAACAAATTAGTCCAAACAACTGGCTAACAGTTCTGCTCTCAATGCAATTAAAAGATGACATTAGTAAAATTGATGAGGATACAGGTAAAACAAACAAGATAAATCAATCAGTAAGATAGCTTCGGACATGAGAAAATGACATTATGTACACTGCAGATATCAATCACGTAAGACGAAAGCAAGTCTAAAAAAGAGCAACATCAATCTCGTATGGTCTATCAATACTCATATAAAATTGTGTAGGTCTTCAGTGGTGTTTAAGCCCGTGGGTGCTTTACTGTCGAACTCGAGTATATATTTTGTTTCGAGTTGTCTAAGGGCTTTTTCCCTGTTGCCCCCTCTTCGCTGTGCGGGGACACCGTCGACAATAAAGTATTTCAGGCAACTAAGTTCATTGTTATGTAGTTTTCTGAAGTGCCGTGCTACTGGGTAGCTGGAGTCATTATTCACAATTGCCCTTAAATGTTGTAAAATTCTGACATGGGCTTGTAATTTGGTGCTCCCAATGTAATTCAAACCACATGTACAGGAAAGGACATACACCACAAATTCTGATCTACATGTGAAGTGGCCCTTAATTTGTCTAGGGTTGTCACTGAACGGGACTGAATACTGAGTGGTATTCTGGCCAAATTTACATGCTCTACAGCTGGTGCATTTGAAAAAACCTCTTTTAGGCTTTAGCCATGAGCTGCTAGTCGGGATTAGATTACTTGGTCTCATGAGCTCCTCTCTCATAGTTCTGGCCCTTCTAAACGTCAGTACAGGTTTGGAAGGTAACATGGGGGCCAGGACACCATCGGTCAATACAAGTGGCCAGTTTTTATTTATCATGGCTCTGATCTTACGGTGCTGTTTGTTAAACGTTGTGATCAAACGTGGTACATTGGAGTTTACATTATCAAATGTATCCACTGAACTATGTTCACTCTTATTAACCGATTTGTCTATGAGTAGGGAGTTCCTGGGAGTCGATTTCACTTTGTTGTAGGCTTCCCTGAGGATCTCCTCAGAGTAACCCCTTTGCCTCATCCTATTCATTGCTTCTTCTGAACATTGAACCCTCTCCTCCGGTATACTACAAATACGTTTAATACGGAGGAGTTCCCCATAGGGGATGCTTTTTATAAGGTGTGGCGGATGGGCACTTCTGGCGTGTAGGATAGAGTTGCCAGCGGTGGATTTCCTATACAGACATGTTTCTACATGGTTCTCAACAATCGTGACTGTAGTGTCTAAAAATTCAACTGATGTGTTGTCCACCTTGAAAGTGAATTTGAGATTAAAAGCGTTATCATTTAAAATCTCAATAAAATCAATCACACTTTCACGATCGCCTTTCCAAACCATAAAAACATCGTCAATGTGTCTGTACCACTCTACAATCTTGGATCCAAACACCTTAGCATGGGTTCCCATGAGAACCTGCTCCTCCCACCAGCCAACATGCAAGCAGGCATAACTGGGGGAGAAGCAAGCTCCCATGGCGACTCCCCTCTTTTGAGAGTACAGTTCATTTTCAAACATAAAATAGTTATTGTTCAATGCCCAGTGAGTAAGTTCTAAAAGCATACTGTTGTGATTGTAAAATTTGATTGGTCTGCAGTCCAGATAGTGTTTAGTGGCGGCAATCCCTGTATTGTGTTCTATGCTTGTATACAAGGACTCTATGTCAAGAGTGACCAACAAGAAATCCTCATGCCATTGAATTCTGGCTAGTTTCCTGATAAAGTCACCAGTGTCCTTAATGTACGTTGGTAAAGCACGGACTAGTGGCTGTAAGAAGTAATCCACATACTTACTTGCATTTTCGCTGATGCTCCCAATAGACGAAATCATGGGTCTGCCTGGTACTGGCCTCACGCCTTTGTGGATTTTTGGTATCAGACGGAGCGTTGGGATGATCGGAAACTCATTAAACAAAAAGTCGAATTCTTGGCTTGAAATTAATCCCTGCCTTTTGTAAGCATGTAACATTTTCTTTAGGGATTCCTTAGATGTATTGTAGATTTTTAAGCTGATTTTTTCATAGCACTCAATGTCCGAAAGCTGCCTTTTTACTTCAGTTTTGTATTCCTCCTTGGGCCAGATGACCACATTGCCCCCCTTGTCGGACATGCAAATTATTAGGCCAGGGTTGCTGTTCAATTTGTAGATCAAGTTCTTATATTCTAAATCTTGTTGTTTTGTTCTCCTACTGTTGGAGCTTGTGGTCCGATAGAGATTCTTTAGGCCATATATATATATCACTGCTCAGAAAGTTGCCGTTCGATGGAAAGCACTCTGACAACCGTCGTAAGTATCAAGCTTTATAGGTGCAGGAGGAACAAAGGAACACAGATTGCTTAGGCTGTTCAGTAGCGTCTTTAACCGCCTGATGCGTTTCAAAGTCTAAAACCTTCTTCCTCAGAGGCGTGGACATGACTGAAAGTGTGTGCGTGTACTGGACTGTTCCTTAATTTATGCAGGAAAGCCCTCACTGGATGTGCCGCTCATGTAGAACGAAGCAAAGATTGCTGGGCTTCGTAGTCCAATTCAGATTGTACCTCGCAATCATCTCAGCAGTGTCCCATCTCCTGCTTTCTCGCTCCCACTCCAAAACCTTTTCTTTCACGTCAACATGTTTCCTGTACCCCGCCCCCAAGAAGGAACTCTGTGGCTTCAAAAGGAGCCAAACGTACTCCCGTTGTCAATAAACTGCGATGACGGTAATGCCCTGTGTGATGATACACATTAGATGCAGCTCAACTCAAAATTAGATCTTTAATTTCACATTAAAGAACTCATTTCATAGTTATCTGCATCTGCGCTTACCAGCTTTCCCCTCCAATCTCTTGCTTCGTAACTATCGGGACAGTTTCACTAATTCATCATTTCTGATATCACTTTGGGCGGAAAAATGCACACACCGGCTGCCGCCTACACCCAAGGAAATACAACTAGGCCTACAAGGCCAACACCACTTTTTCATTTTGTACCACTGGTACTCACATGTCTGCAAGATCTGTGATGATTCAGGCAGGCTTCTCAGAGAGAGGAGAGCTTTGCCAATTCTGATTAAATTGAAGTTGTGCACGGAGCGAGGTCTCCTCTCGACTCTCTCTCTACACTCCCTTATGTGCAATGCTGTTGCCGGCAGCATGCACGAAGAAGGGAGGGAGAGAGTTCCTGATCAGCTAGGGCAGAATGGCCAATCACTGCATGGCTACACAATAAATCCATGCAGTGATTGCTGATCATGCTCCCCATGTTCTGTGGACTTGGACAGTCCCACTTCCGCATTGTACTCTAAAGCAGCCAATCCAGGTGCTGCTTGAGCAGTGCCTGAATTGGCCTGGGCAGGAACACTTGTTGCTCATTAGGATACCCCCTGCTCTCTGTACTGGCGAGACTGCTCATGACTGCGCATATCGAGCTGGCCAGTGAAAGGCATCTGCCCAACCCAACATGCACAGTTGGTTGTTTACTGCTGTTTGACTGTTCCATCAGTGACCCCACCCCGCCCCCTAAGCCTGCCGCTCATAGAATGTGAAGGAACCAACTGGCCTGCGGCTGAAACAGGTGACTGCCGCAGGTTGATTAAGATGTTAACACACACTTTGTTCACATTTAATTAGGGCCAGGGGGCAAAAATAATTTAGAAATATTCCTCCCCTCCCCTCCCCCCCCCCAATCTAGTGTTAGAAAAAAGAATAATACCTAGCATCTTGTCAACCCAGAGAAAACACTCTCATAAAACCATTCCCCCACACATCCCATTTCAAAAAAAATAAAACTAGTCATCTGCCACTCTCCTGCACCACCACCATAAAAACAAACTCCCACGATTACCTGTAATCCATCACCACTACCCTCTTCAGTTCCCCATTGACTCAGATAGTGGGATAGATAAGGATGGTATTTGCACCTCACTAACTTGGCACACACTTGGAACTCTTCTATGTTCAGAAGAGGGGCATCTTTCTAGAACTGAAGCTGAAATCACAAATTCATTAAAATTGCATTGACAGTGAAGGATATTTGCCCCACAATAATGACAGAGGATTACGTTTGAAAACCATAAAGGTTTATTAGCAAATTCATAAAGTTGCAGTCTCCATTTAAATCAATTAGATATAAATTGGAAAATAACCTGAATACAGCATACATGATTATAATACAAGCAATTCAATTAGTAACATGAATATTGCTTTTTTAAAGGCAGCATCTGCAAATAAATCAAAGTGAAGTCTTCTTTCCATAAAGGCAACTCTCTAACACTACGCTAAGGTTGTGGGCAGGTCGGGAAAGTTCAGAAACAGCAAATGTCATGAAATACAGCATCAAAAGAAGAACCAAGTGAAGGTTCCAATTAAAATGAGAAGGAATGTGCTTGCTCTTGAGAGTATCTATATGAGCAGAAAAATAAGGAGCACTGCACCTGCAAAGGTGGACTGGGGCAAGTCATCTAACTAACAAGTTTCACACAGTTAAAACATAAGTTCCATCTAAGTAATACCTTCTTCAGGTTCCCACCTGGCAAGAACCAATCAAAACCAAAGTTCTCTTCGTACTTGTTGTTGGCCTCCTTCTCATGGATAACACAACGCCAACTTCTTCCCTCATTGAGACCTTCACTGTATCTCACAACTGAGTTTTCATCTACTCATTTCCCATTCCGCGCAGGTGCTGATATCACTGTCCAAACTAATTGATTACTACTGTGCACCTTCAAACTCTAAGCTAACAAACAATAACATTTCTGAATGAGCACACAGCAACTCTGGTGCCTGAAATAGAAAAATAATTTATGGACAGCAAGAAGAAATGAAACATTTATTTAACAAAATGGAGTAAGGTACCTAGGACTACTCACGACAATGTTGAGATGCACATATGCTAACTAAAATTAATCATAATATATTATTTATTCAGTCTCCTAAGCCTAAATATAAAACAACATGAAAGAAATAATGTGTGAAATAATATGCAAAACAATGAATACTTTAGGTGTAAATTATATGAGTGTGGTTTTGTGGGTTACAGTTTGACATATCATTCAGCGCATATAAGTGATGGTGACACTGCTTCATCAACCTCAAGTTCCACCCTTTGAGGACAGGAGAGGGGAGTCGGTAACTGGTGCTTGGTGTACAGTTTCTGTGGGAAAACATTATGGAATTCTCAGTCAATGCAGGACTGGCCAGACTTGTACTCACAGAAGGTGGTGGTGTTTGAGATTCTCCTGCATCTCTTGTGTCTGAAGAGACCTAAGAGAATCAGGAAATGGTGGATGAGACAAGAGATCATCACCGTTCATTCCACAACAGTGCTTGTGACTCTCGAGCCAATTCAAAGGAGAAGAACACAGTACCTCCCTTTGTGATGTAGCAGTTGGGAAAAGCTACTTGATAATAGCAATTCTACTCTCTATACAGTAAACCAGATGAGAAGCTGGCCCAGATTTTTCACCATCACCGGCTAATAGACTATACAGAAACGCAAATTTGATCTGTATTGTTGTTATATCATGGACCACCTTGCTCCTATCAGCTGTGTTCTACTACGGTATAGATCTTTAATAGCAACCTGCACTTGTATCAGCTTCACAATATTGACTATCAATATACCAACAGAGTAAGTGAATGTGGAGTTATGAATAGTAAATCTATTCTTCTCTATGTAGTCTTCATTGATGGTATGCCAGTAGTCGGTATTGTCAAGTCTATATATATGCAGGGTGAAGTTCTTGAACTCAATATTGTGACATATAGCTCTGTTTGTTTAAAAGACAAATTACACCTTGTTCTTCATTCAGCTGATAGAAAGCTAAGTTTAGCAGTCACTCAGGGGGCAAGAGGTACACAAGGTCTGTTTCTGACTGTTCTCCTGCTAATATTGTGAAGGTTGTGGTGAATGAGATGGGTAGAGGTCAGGCTTGCCTGTCCCATACCTTTTAGGCCACAGGCAATAACCCAAATAATGCAAAATTTTCTATTTGTATCTATGTATTTGCCATGCTCTGCTAACATAAAGAATGTCCAGTAGACACTATATTTTGAAGGAATACTAGATTCTGATGCCCTGATTTATGTGTGAACAATTTAATACAGTGAAAATGCACTCTTATTGCTAAAATTGATTTTTTGGAATGTGGCAGGGCTACAAACTAAGTTAGAAAATATAGAGTTGTGCAGTTTTGTAGACAGGTTCAAAATTATATGTTTGCAAGAAACGTGGCTAAAGGAGCCTGCTCCTTTGTGTGGTTATCGCTCTTATCATATGCTTGCAGTTGGAGAAAAATATGGGAGGGCAAAGGTAGGGCTGGCTATTTATGTCTCTAATATGTTAAATATAGGGAAAATCACAGTGAAACTTGAAGATGTGAATTATCAATTAATGGAGTTATGTATGGAGAGCAAGCAAAGTACGAAGCAAAGTATAATGCTGGTAAATTTTTATAATAATGCACTGTCAGATAAAATTGTGGGAATTACCACAAATCTACTTAATGGCCTAGTAAAAATTGCAAAAGAAACAAGAAGGGACATGCTCATCATTTGGGGGGGTGATTTTAATATTGCATTATGCGCAAAAAATGGCACTGATGTCTGTGGGATTGTGAATGAAGTTGGCGAATGTGAATCTCATTTCACTCACACTCAATATGGGAATGTTTTAAATGAATTGATGCATGAGCTCAATTTAGGCTATGCGAACGAATTAAGTAACAAGTGGGTGCCATTTGAGAGTACATTTCACAGGAGAGGTTGCTCCACTCTGATAGATTACATCTTACTCTCCTCAAATCTGGCGTCAAAAGCGTATTTCCCGGCGGAAGTCAGGCTTTTGTGGACGGCATGGTCTCCTCGCGCATGCGCAGTACACACCCAGCGGCAGAAGCAGGGTAAAGACGGCAATCCTGACAGTATACCCCTCCCAAAAAGCCTCCCACCGGTCTAGGTTTGTCTGGATGTCGTCTATGAAAGAGGCGTACAAGGCGAGGGGCGTGCACATTACTGGCTGGTTCCCACGTACGTTCCTCTACTCCGTACCCCTTCCAATGTATCAGGTATTGAAGCTTACGTCTAACTCTTCGGGAGTCTAGGATCTTCTCGACCTCAAATTCAGGTTCCCCATCCAGGGATACAGGAGCAGGGGCTATGGGAAGCTGTGTACCTGGCTCTACAGGTTTCAATAGGGACACATGAAATACAGGATGTATCTTTAGAGACGAAGGGAGTTCTAATCTCATGGCTACTGGATTAATCACTTTAGCTATGGTAAAAGGGCCAATGTATTTAGGTTTAAATTTACAAGCCCCTCTGAGCTTCAGGTTTTTTGAGGATAACCACACTGTGTCCCCCTGTGTGTATGTTGGTTCTGGTGTTCTATGTGTGTCAGCTGTCTCTTTATACTTAGCCTTGGCCTGCTCTAAAGCTAAATGTGTTGTTTGGTGGACTGTTTGTAATTCCTGCACCAGTTCAATCGCCGCTGGAGTTGTACAGGAGGAGTACTCAGGACATGGTATGGTACGTGGATGATACCCAAAGTTGCAAAAGAAGGGTGTAGTGTTGATAGATACATGATGACTGTTATTATAGGATAGTTCAGCTATCCACACTAGCAAATCCCAATCCATAGGATTTTGCAACAGTTGGCATCGAATGTATTGTTCAAAACACTGGTTTACCCTCTCAGTTTGTCCGTCCGTCTGCAGATGGTGGCTGGACGATAATCGGGCATTAATTTGTAACAGTCTACACACCCCTTTCCAAAACTTAGATATAAATTGAGCGCCCCTGTCTGAAATAAGGACTGACGGAAGGCCATGTAAGCGCACAATTTGCTGAAGAAAAACTGTCGCTAGTTTCTTAGCTGTGGGAAGCCCCTTTAAGGGAATGAAATGGGCCATCTTCGTGAATAAATCCACTACCACTAGTAGGGTGTTGTGTCCTTGAGCGGTGTGTGGGAGCTCTACGATAAAGTCAAGTGACACAGTATTCCAGGGATGCTTAGGCGTAGGGATGGGTTGTAACAAACCCACGGGCTTTTGATGCGAAGGTTTACTCTGAGCACAAATGTAACAGTGTTGCAGGAAACGCTTCGTGTCCCCTCCCATAGTTGGCCACCAGAAGTGTCTACGTAGGTACTCTAAGGTCTTCTTGTAGCCAGGATGTCCTGCTATAGGATGTGAATGACACCATTCTAAAGCTTGTGTTTGTAGTTCTTCAGTGGGGAGGACCAACCCTCCTTCTATGTAGAGAAAACCCGAATCCGCCCGAGGGGTATGTGTGCCCTTTATTAGATTCAGGTCAGTTTGACTTGTTCTTGTTTCACCTTGGCTAAGAACTCTTCCTCAGAATATAACCCTCCTATAACTCTGTCCTTGGCAATAATAAGGGGAGGTTCAATCCTGGTTTCTTCGATATCAAAGCTGAGCCGAGACATAGCATCTGCTTTTCCGTTCTTCCGCCCTGCTTGGAAGCGAATCACATAATCGTAGTCGCTGAAAAACTGAGCCCACCGTAACTGTCTCATCGAAAGGGCCCGTGCGGATTTTAGGAATTGCAGGTTTCGGTGATCAGTCAGTACTGTGACTGTGTGATTAGCTCCCAATAAATACTGTCTCCATGCTTCAAACACTTTCTTGATGGCTAACAATTCCTTATTCCCTATGGAGTAGTTAGTCTCGGCAGGGGTTAGTTTCCTTGAAAAATAAGCGACCGGATGTAGGTGTCCGGTGCTAGGGTCTTTCTGGGACAGGATCCCTCCCACTGCCACCTGGGAGGCATCAGCCTCAACTATATACTCCTGAGCAGGATTCGGATGGCGCAGAACAGGAGCCTGAGTGAACGCCATCTTTAACTTCTGAAAGGCCTCCTCTGCTTCAGGCGTCCAGGTGAATTTCTTGCCTTTCCTTAGTAAGGTGGTGATGGGATCTACCAATCCCGAGAAATTGCATATGAATTGCCAGTAGAAATTGGCGAAGCCAATGAAGCTCTGTGTTTCCTTGACTGATCGGGGGGCCTGCCATCTGTTAATTGCTTCCACCTTTTGCGGATCCATGCTAAGGCCTTGAGGAGAGACTATGAACCCCCAAAAGGCTACTTGGTGTACATGAAAGAGGCACTTCTCAAGTTTACAAATTAGCTTTGTCTCTTTCAATCTCTCTAAGACCTGTCTTACGTGCCTTTGATGTTCTTGTACGGAGGAGGAGAATATCAACAAATCATCGATATATGCGATGACGTAATCGTCAATCATCTCCTTCAGGGTTTCGTTTATAAAAAACTGGAATGCAGAGGGGGCATTGCAAAGCCCAAAAGGCATAACCAAATACTCGTATAGCCCGTACTTGGTGCAAAAGGCGGTCTTCCATTCATCTCCCTCCTTGACCCGCACTAAGTGGTATGCTCCCCGCAAATCCAACTTAGTGAAAATTTTGACATTCCTAATGCGGTCAAGGAGAGAGGAAATTAGGGGTAGCGGGTATTTGTTTTTTATGGTCACGGTATTCAACGCCCTGTAGTCTATACAACATCTCAGACCCCCTTCCCTCTTAGGAATGAAAAATAGAGAGGAAGACGCTGGGGAGCGGGATGGACGTATGAACCCTATCTTGAGCATTTTGTCCAGGTATTCTCTCAGATATAGGGTCTCCTTTTCAGTCAATGAATAAACCCTGCTACAAGGTATTTTCGCCCCCACTTATAGGTCAATGCGGCAATCGTACTCCCTATGAGGCGGGAGAGAGGTGGCTTCTGTTTCATTGAAAATAGAGCGAAGATCTCGATACTGCAACGGTAATATACCTTCTTCCGTAGCAGTAGCGACCCTTCCAATGGATGCCTGGGTCATTGGGGTTGGAACATGAGTAGTGCATACTTCAGGACGGAAATCCAAGGTCATGTGTTTCCAATCCAGTATGGGGTTGTGTAGGCGTAACCAGGGTATTCCTAGGATCACTGGAAACTGAGGTGTACAGATTAAATCAAACTTTAACTTTTCTTGATGACCAGGAGGTATGTCTAGAACCAAAGGAATGGTGTGATGGGTTATGGGGCCTGACTTCAACACACTTCCATATATAGTAGTAACCTCTTCTGGTGTTTCTTTTTCCACCCTAGGGATGAGTTTATCCTTTGCCCATAAACTGTCCATAAAATTACCAGAGGCCCCATTATGTGAACCTTCTGTACGTTATCTTTCCATGAGAGCAAGGCCTTCAAATAGAAATGGCGATTACCACCCTCAGGAATATCCAAAGAGGAGACAACTAACCCTGAATTACCCGAGGACCCTGTCTCTCTAGACCTCGGGTTCGTTAGTTTTCCGACATCTTAACTTGTTTAGGCTTCACGGGACATTCTCGAACAAAGTGGCCTTGTTTGCCACAATACAGGCACAACTTATTGTCTCTTCTTCTCTGCCTTTCTTCTGCACTTAGGGGTCCTCTCAACGTACCAATTTGCATGGGTTCCGGGTCATCGCTACTCTTCCCCGGATCACTCTTTCGTTCTTTGTACACAATCAGCTTAGTGTCACCCTTACCCCTTTCTCTTCGCCTTTCACTAATTCGGTGATCTAATTTAACAACCAGATCTATTAGAGCAGGGCAAGAATCTGGTGGATCTACCACCTGAGATAAAGCATCTTTCAAGTGATCCCTGAGGCCTTGATAAAACAAAGCGCTTCTTTTCTCTTCTGGCCACCCTGCTTCTGCAATCAATCTATGAAACGTGGTGATATACGCCGTTAGGTCCTTTGTTCCTTGTTTTAAGGTCAAGAGTTCAGTGTCTGCCAAATGCGTGAAAGTATGCCTATCAAATAACTTTTTCAGTTCTCTACGAAATGCGCTGTAATCGTGTAGGAGGGGGTCGTTACGTTCAATAAGAGGAATGGTCCAATTGGCTGCCGAACCCCCCAAATAAGAGATAACAAAAGCCACCTTGGCTTGTTCTGTAGGGAAACAGGCTGCTTTACACATAAAATGTAGTTGACATTGGCTAATGAATGCTGCGAATTTCGCAGAATCCGCTAAGAACCTTTCAGGAGGGGCTAAGGGAACTGTTTGGGGTGTAGATACGTGAATTACGGGCGAAGCCATACTCGGACCCGCTCTACTAGCATCCACCTCCACCCGTCTCTCCCTCTGTAATGCATCTACTCGAGACGCTAAAGATTGGGTTTCTACCTGTAAGTTTCCAATCATGTTAGCCACATCGGCTAAAGTTACTTGACTCAGTTCCATGACGCTCGGGCAGAATATGTCTCTATTTCTTTGGGCTTTGCGTTCTGTCAGGACAGGACAGGTGGATTTCTGCGGAAGCGCCCGGGAACTGATGAGTAAATCCACAACTTCTCCAACCCCGTATCGCACCTATCAAACTCTAGGCAGCGACAGGAGGTCTGGGGAAGAAGGGAAACAAAACAAGGAAAGTGGGGATCTCTCAGCGTATGGCACCAACCAGGAGTCCTCGCAGAAACGGAACTGAAAAGGAATAACAAACAGTGTATCTCTAACTCTATGAAAAGAATCTTACTCTAGAAAAAGTACTGCTAGATTGATACCTAAAAGCCACCCTTCTTCCTCTTAGACGGGACGGGCTCCCTCTTACTAGGTGTCTGCACTATGAAGGAATGAAAGAACAGGTCAGTATACAGGGGAACAGTTACAAAACGGACACTGAGACTACTTAATTATAGAGCTTACTGGGCTAAGTGTGTGGAGCCTAAATGCAGTGAGATCCGGATATAAATAAGAACCAGCGTCAGACTGCTCTTCCTTCAGAGGAATCTGTCTTGGCTTACTTCTTTAACACAAATGAATACTGAAGTCCCCAAATCACAATTGAAAAGGAAAATTAAAGCAGCGAATACTCGCTGTTACCGTATCCCCTCTGGCAGTTGTCGTGTCCTCACGATTGTCCAAATGAGGGAAATGCGGAGTGTTGAGCATAGGAAACAAGTCTATTCTCTCTGGGAAGTCTCCTCCGCCTTATGGGGAATAAAGGCCAGTTCTCGGAGCTATGGGGGCGGGCTGTCACTTCGGCCCGTAGTCTCTCTCCAGGATAATGAGCAGCCCCAGTACAGACGCAAGTGCCATCCAGGAATCCGACCGGTCGAGGAACTCCGCTTCACCCGACTAGAGAGACTCCCAATGTACTCTGCCTATTGTGGAAGTGCCCCTCACCCCGGGCTTCGACCAACGGACCTACCTGAAAACCCTCGTAGGCCAGGGAACGGATTGCTCAGGAAGCAGCGGCTCTGACTCTCGGCACCGCTGCGGGCACTTGAAACTCAGGACGGAAGGTTCCAAATCGGGTCCGGAATATTCAAAGCAGGAACACGGAAGGCATCAGAGGACTCTGTGGTATCCGGGAACGGAAATGACGCAAAGCGTATTTTCCGGTGGAAGTCAGGCTTTTGTGGACGGCCTGGTCTCCTCGCGCATGCACAGTACACGCCCAGCGGCAGAAGCAGGGTAAAGACGGCAATCCTGACAACCACTTCCCTTTGAGCCTATCGCTGAACCTGCTGACCAGCAAAGATAATCAAGTTTCTAAGAATATTTACCCCCCTGAACAATTGGAAATGAATAAGAGAAATGGATACTCTTTAAAATGGCAGCTGGTAGATCCGGTAGAAACAACTCACAAAGTAGTGGCGAAAACCAAATTATCAATAGAAGCACTATTAAAGGAAAATGCAACGAATTAGATAGTCATGGTATCCTTTCAAGAGGTTACCAGAGGTATAAACGAGGTGCTATGGAGAACCAGTAGTAGCAATGGGAAGAAAGATAAAGGATGTTTTGACTCAAAGTGCACTAAAGCATATTCCATATTGAAAAGAGAGACCCATAAAATCCCCAGGGACCCAATCAAATTGAGGGAGGCAAGGAAGGATTATACGAATGTAATAAAACAACGTAAAAGGGAAATTAAGGAGGGCCACTGGCAAACCTTACAGGAAGCGGCCAAGTCTAAGGATGGGGCGGCTTTCTGGAAAGCAGTTCGGGCACCATTCCTGGAGCCAGATGATACTCCAAAAATAGAAATAGCCATAACGGAAGATCAATGGGTAGAGCATTTTGCCAAAATGTTTAGCAATCATGATTCTGGAAATCTAATAGATTTTACAGCTAAAGAAGACTTCAAGTCCATCCCTCTACAGCAAGCACAAATAAATAATCTTCAAATTACATTAGAAGAGGTTAATATGGCAATATTAGCAAGTAAGGGGGGCAAGGCACCAGGGCCCGACGGGATTCCTCTTGATTTGTACAGGGCAAACGTAGATTTATCGGGACCTATACTGACACAAGTATTAAGGGTCAGCGGCCCGCCAAAATATATTGAGACCTGGACCGAATCAATTTTGGTCCCAATATTTCAAAAGGGTAATAGACACGACCCGGCTTGTTATCACCCAATATCTTTATTACATTCTTCTGCGAAAATTGTCGGGCGCGTCATACTGGCTAGACTACAGGAGTGGGGGGAGGAAAAACAGATTTTGTCAGACCTGCAATACGGTTTCCGTAAAGGTTTGGGAACCGTCGAACAGAGTCTTAATCTGAGCATTTTAATCGGGAAGTATGTTCATTTAAAAAAAGGAAAGCTATATTTAGCCTTCGTAGATCTAACCGCAGCCTTTGATTGTGTGGTACACAAGAGGCTGTGGGGGATCCTTGAAGGCATAGGGGTAGATCGCAACATCATAGACTTTCTGCAAGATACATACCAGAATGCCAAGGCAAGAGTACGCTATGGTAATGATGGAGCGTGTACAAGATACTTTCCAATAAAGAAGGGGGTCAGGCAAGGTTGTGTCCTGGCCCCCTATCTTTTTAATCTTTACACAAATGGACTAGAAAAAGCTCTGCTCCAATCAGGACAAGACTTCCCAGTAATTAATTGCTGCCCCATTCCATCCTTAATGTATGTGGATGACGCAGTTTTAATGTGTCAAACTCAGGTAGGATTGCAAAGATTATTAGATAGCTATGTGTACGTTATGTCTGAGTTGGGATTAAGGGTTAACACATCAAAAACCTTTATTATGAGATGCGGTAGAGGGAGCAAAAAGTGTAGAGACACTTTTATAGATAATCACAAAATTAATTTTGTTGATACTTTTAGCTACCTAGGTATTTTATTTGATCATAATTCAGCATGGGTTCGAGCGGTTCAAACGAGAAGACTTGTTTTTATCAAGACAACTGCTGCTTTAAATAACTTCTCAAAGAAATTAGGTACAAGGCCCCCGCAAATGTTGTTACAAATTTATAGAGCGAAATGTATATCCACAGCTACGTACGTCTCTGGATTATGGGGGCACTTTAATGTCCAACCACTCCAGTTAATTGAAAAACAAATTTTTGAGATATATATTGGCACTCCCCAGAAGTACATCATCGTATGTTTGCCATGCAGAACTGGGTGTCCCATTCTTAACAGACATAATTAGGACAGAGCCAGTGATGCTGTGGTGCAGGCTGTGGGCAAACGAGGAAACCCATGCAAATCAAGATGTTTTTAAGGATGTTATGGGAATGACCGATGTAATTAATTTGACATGGTTAAAATATGTTCGTGATTTTCTAAATGATCTAGGTCATCCCAAATTTTATAATGACCCGAGTACTATGAGAGTGATACCTAGGAAGGAGCTGAAAAGAAAATGTATGGCACTTTTAGAATCACATCGGCTATCGAAAGAACTTGCTAAGCCTACGGTGGCACATCACCAATTGACAATGACTACATATAGTATGCAACCTTACCTTATCCTTGTTCCCAGCCAATATGAAAGACTACTGCTAGCCAGATTTAGATTAGATATTTTTCATCACATGATAGGCTTTCCAAAAGCGAAGGAATGGACGCAAGTGATGCAATTATGCCCCTGTGATGATACCTGAATACAGTCTACAATTCATACTGTATTTTTTTGCAGATTTTATATTTTGATTAGGAAAAAATGGTTGATACCAATTTTAAAGAAACTAGATTTTAAAAAATGTCGACCAGCATTCTTAGTATTACAATTTTTAAACAATGAATTTGTTATTTGGTGCTTGGCAAATTTTCTGAAAAACGTGGTAAAATGTAGGAAATCTATTACATTATGATTGAGGAAGATTCCCTAAAAATAGCAATTCTCCTTACCATGTAAATGTGATACTTTTTATCTGTATAAATTGTGTATATTTATATTTATTATGTGTTTCTATGACGCTTTTATGATTCTTGTTTATAGTAATCGAATAAAGTTTTCAATCAATCAATCACTCTTAGTGTGCTTCCCCTTTTTGGAGAGAGGTGTCTTTGGGGAAATCCTCAGGGACATATTGACTGCATGCCACCTCATTTTAAAACAGCATGAACGCAAATGTTTTCACTCATTTACATGGAGCTACATCCTCATGCAAATGAGAGAATGCCTCTTTAGAACTTTGATGACTCTGTATGTGCATCAGTGTGATCTGTATTACAGAAGAGTCTGTGCAAGCATCTGCTTGTTAGATATGGTAGGAATGTCTGATAAAATACTTGAGTTAGGTTAGGTATGTGTGGTAGTCGGGGTTCCTAACGGGCAGTGGACCAAGCTAAAGAAACTCTCTGAGTTCAACAGGTGCAGGTATCGGACTTTTTTTTATTCTTCCTATGCCAGTTATTGGAGATAGGCGTAATGCAACGAAACTAAATAGCCTCAGTACAACAAACAGTTTCCTTCACTGTCTCTGGGTTCTTCCTTGCGGGTTCGGGTCTGTGATGTCCAGGGGGGGTCTTGCTTCTTGGTGCTCGGCAGGTGAGAGTAGGGAGGAAAAACAACAAAAGGAACCAGGTTTTAGTCAGGGATACTTATGCAGGTATATGTTTGTGCTACCACCACCTTCGACGTGTGTGTGAGGGTAGGGAAGTGAGGGAGTTAGGTCTGGTCTCACACGGGTTCTAGTGCCTGCCCACTCCCCTTAATACCTCCACCGACCCCACCCGAAAGGTCCCCTAAGATTCACTCGCCTTGAGCCACGGCCCGTTACACGGACCGCGGCGCTGGGACCCGGGGCGTCTTCTCCTCTCCTCTGCCCACCGGGTTTGTTCGCAGTATATACCCCTCTCCTGGGTTCGTCGTCTCTCGTCTCGCCTTCCGCCTCCGGTGCTTCTTCCCGTCGTCGCTTGCCTTTGTCCTTGTTCTCTCCGTCGTCCTCGCGCCTTCTCTCCCTCTTCTCTCCGGTCTCGTTCTCCTCTCTTCTTCTCTCCCCTCGCGTCTGTCTCCGTGCGTTTTCTTCCGTTTCTGGCCCCGCCCCCAAGGCCGAGTCGGAGACTAGACCGCGTCCTGCTTCCGGAGCGGCATTCAGCGGCTCCGACCTGCCCCACTTCCGGTCCGCTCCGTCCTCTTCCTCACAGTATGGTAGGCAGATTGTCTAGAATAGGTTAGGTGTGGCAGGTAGGTATGAAAGGACGGTGGACTTGTTACACATCAGCTACCTGTTCCATCACTCATTGACTTTATGCTTGTCTTTGACCCTGTGGAGCGCTCAGCGTCTTTTTGGCTAGGTTTGCACTATAGAAATACCATACACATAGGTACATTTAGGTGGTTAGATAAAATAATTTACATGGTTAGATAAAGTAGTTTAAAGAAGTCAAATAGTTTGAGTATGTAGGAGTGGTAAGTATGTTAGGTGGCTATGGTAGTATGGTAAATAGGTTGGGACAATTTGTAGTGTGGTAAGCATGATAGGTTAGGTATATATGGTAGGTATGGCAAGATGGGAAGTTAGGTATGTTTGGTTAGATTGTTTGATAGATTAAGTAGAGTAAGTAGGTATAGAAGGTATGGGTAGGTTAAGTATGGTTGGTAGTTAAATATGATACGTTAGATAAGTATTATAAGTATGGTAAATTTAGTGGTATGGTATGACATAACATTTTCATTTGATAATCTTTTGTTTGCACTATACTTGATGCTTACAAACCACAGAAGTGTTATTTAAAAACACAAATATTTTCTCCTTTATTTTTCCAAAGAGACAACATTTTACTGCATCTTGGAAAAAGGGGTAATTTGTGTGCACTTTTTTGTAATTTGTGAACAAAGTAAACCAAACCTGCATCCCAAATGAGTGCTTACTAGTGATTAATGGCTTACCCCCTGCCCTTAGTTTTTGATAAGCTTAGGCACTCAATAAGCAAGCACTAAAGTCATAAATCAGCAAGTAAAATGATGTGCCAGCAAAGTACAATAAATCCATCATAGAATACACACAACGAATCACTTTCAACCTAAGGTCGTATTGCATTTTAACAAAAGCACTGCTTGATGTAAGTATCCTCATATGCCATGCATGACAGACAGCCCATCCAAACAACCGTGAAAAACACACGAAAGCCAATGGCTGAAGATGTCAGGCCCGAAGCCCACTCTTTCTATTTTTCTTTATATTTCTTGCTGATGTTTTGATGACAACAGATATCACAACAGACAGATGAAGCTCTCTGTGGCAAGACCTAGAATGGTGGGTGTGGAACAGACTACTGGTCTTAAAACAAGCATCATCACTCTGAATGGCTGTGTGTGTACATGTCACCAAAAGGAGAGGAGAAACAGCAGCTATGCCACCGCTGCCCCTTGTAGAAACACCCCATATAAATAGACTTTCTCTAACTTAAGAGTTTTCTTGCTCATTTCAGTGCAAATGGTTCTGCATAGTGATTGGTCCTTGCAAAATTCACGTGATCAGAATTGTCCCTGCAGCCTCATGGCACTTAGATAAATAACCGGGGAGTAACATCATTGGTGCTCCCAGAAAGAAATTCTTGAAGTGATTCTAGTCTCAGTCCCCCACCTCATTTAGGGTCCTGGTAACTGTTTCTCTTTTGTGGATCTATTGCTGGATCAACCATTGTGAAACTGTTGTGGCAGACCAGACGTCAGAGTCCCGACTTGGTGCTCATATAAAAAGGCTGTTTCTGAGGGAAAAGATCCAGAAGTATCCCCAGACACTGTCAGGAAACTCTCAGTGATTGGGGAAAATTAGATTTTATTTACTATTTACCTAGATTTCTAGAGCACAGACAGATAAGCCTAAAGATACACTGTGCTATGAAGAGGACATTGCCTGACAACAACCACTAAGACACTGACCCAAAAAACGAATTAATGATGAAAAAATAAAGTTTTAGCAACTTCTTAATTTACAGAAGGCTTGTTCACTATCAATAAGAATTGGTAACAATTTTCACATGGCCATTGCCACTTCTCAGATTGATCTATCTGCCAAATGTGTCTGCTTAATCTTGGACACCTATGCCAAAAGCTAATTCTGTGAGACATTTATCACCTGGTAAGCAGTTTAGTCAATGGAGTGTGCCTATGTGAGCGTGAGGTGTTCTGCACATTCCCTATTGACTTGAAAATAGATTCATTCATTGACTGTCATCCATTGCATTGACTTAAAGGTAGGCATAATTTGACCCAGCTTTGTAAGGTGCAGTAACATTCTGATTCATCATTCTCTATTAGCTGTAGCCTTTGCTTGGATTTATTTCAAACCTCCCGGTAGAAAGGGTTACAATAATCAATTCTTGGTGAAATAAAGTCTTTCACGAAGGCTATCTCATGTGCGAAGCTGAAATAGTGCAAGAACGTTTATGCACTCGTAGATAGTCGAAACGTGCACTTGTGTCTCCGCCAATCTAGACACGAAGAGTATGTGGATTAAATAATGAATCAATTTTTACAGTTGGGTGTTTCACACAATTTGTAGATAGAAGGAATGTCCCCTATAGAATAAGGTCAGAGCCCTCATTGCCAAGGTGTATGAATGTCAGGCTGCATACATGTCCTTTCTCCACTCAAATAAAGGTTGGCCATCCAGACATTAATTGGAATAAGTCAGCATTGGAAGATGCCACAAATACTATTTAGTTGCTTGGACAGATTAAAGAATATTTGAGTGTTGTGAGTGTACAAAATTAGATGAGCTAAACTATTCAATCGGCTGTTCCAATGAAAGTACATACACATTGAATAATAATGGAGAAAAGATTGAGACTTGCAGTACACCACATGGCTGGTGCTGACCCGAGGATAAGTTGTGTGAGATTGCTTCCACTTGGGTTCTTATGGTTAAGGAATCTCTGAGCCAACTCAAAGCAAAGATCTGGACCCCAGGCCATTCAGTTCTGTTATTAAAATCTTGTGATCTGTGGTGTCAAGACCCTCCAACACATCTGACAGGATGAGGGCCTCTGCTTGACCCCATCCACCTTGCATCTTATTTCATCCCAGTTGCCATTTTGACTTATCTGAAGATGAGCCTTCTCCTTGAAGTATGCCTTAGAAAATACCAAAGGCAGTTTCACGACCCTGGCATGGCACATCTGCCCCACAGCTTTTTTCACAAGACTGGCTCCTATCATTGACGGAGATGCTGCTTCAGTGAAAAAGTGTCTGCTAAAATTGTGAATATATTTCAATTATGCGTGCCAGCCACAGATAATGTAGTGGAAGCCCTAAATTGCAGGAACCTTCACAACTTCAAGGAATATTCTAGATGTTCAAAAGGACAATCTTCATGTACCACAATTTAATGCATTCAATAGATCAAATCACATAAAAAGTTAGATTTGAGATGGTTTACGTTCATAAATCTGAATTTTCCAGGTGGTACATTCATTTTCTCTTCCTTTAAAAAGTAATCAAATATTAATAAGTGTTGGAATTCAGATTTAGGAGTCAGCTCACCTGTAAATGAAGCTACTAAAATGTTTGTTGAACTGTGATTCGATTTCAAACAGATTCAGTTCCCCCAAGGACCAGCAGTAACATTGGAGAAATTTGGCCTCCTAGGTCCCTCCAAAGTCAGCCCATGTGTTGTCACTTGAAGATCTTTTGTTTTTTAGACCGTGGTCTTAAAGCCCACCCATTACTTTTCATTGGATAGCTTCGTTGTCACTCTTATTTCCTTGCAACTTATTGGCAAGATTCTGTATGATTCCTTCCTGTTCTAGTGTTTGTGCCTCCGCTGAGCATGGGTGCATTAATTGTGTCCTTCCACTGCCCGCTTTATTGGGTGCTACCTTTTTTGTATTTAAGCACTCTATCAGGAGTTCATCTTTTTCACCTGTCTCCCCCTTCCATGTGCCTATCTTGTCTGTGTTGGCTTGCCCACACCACCATGGCATCTTTTATCACACTGAAATTACTTTTCTTTTGCAGATAAATATAATTAGTGAACACATGCGTTCAGATACATGGTCTAAAAATGCTGGCGCTCATGGCGGAACTGGTGGGAGCGACAGCCAGCTTGCTGCTAGATGGTGTTAATTCCTTTTATGCAGGGCTTTCTGGTAACTCCTTTCGCAGGCTCCAATAGTGCAGAATGCGTCACTATGTTTTGTCATCAGTTGAAAAAAGAGGTCATATTACCATGTTAACCCTATTTCTGTCATAACTTTCACTTTTGAAGTAGGTCAAGATTAGGATTATTTGTTTCTCACTTTTACATACCTTCCTGACGTAGTGTCCACCTACCAGCGCGCCATGGATCCGGAAAGTGTTTATAAACGTTTTTTAAGCTTCACTCTTTCAAACTTGCTTCAAAAGGGAAAGTGACATGCTGTAGGATGTGCTTTTGATGTCATTAAGACTGGTCTGCAGGGAAGCCAAGGTCCCTTCATGCTTCAGACGTACTCATAGCTTACCTCCTCTGAGGCGACATTTTAGATCTCCTTCATTAGTAGCGCCCAGGAGTGGGCAAGTGTGCTGCTGACATGATGAAGCAAAGACCTCACTCCTCTGCCTCTCCCGAACACCCCTTCTTCACATACATCCCACATCCCCCTTCAACTCATCGGGATCCACTGCTCTGCACGCTTATGAAGTAGAAGTACACAGTGAAGGGCTGATGTCGGAGTTGCTGGGTTTTTCTCATGCAGCTTCTCTAGGGCCTTTGATATTCCCAGCTATCCCTCTGCAAAGCGAAGAGGCTTATAAATCTGACAAACTGATTAGAGATGCTCCCTATCCAAATATAACATTTGTTCTGGATACCATCTTTCCACGTGCTCCTTAAGACTGATACCCCCCCACAGTCGCCTGTCACATGCTGTGTAACGGCACTGCAATTCTATGTAATGATTAATTAATATTCAGTTCTTCTGGAGATGGAAGTTTGATTTGTTGACCATGATGTGGAAGTTGTTTTTCTTATGTAGACCTGCCACTTGCATTCCTTCTACTGTCTACGTGTGATCCTCTGACAGGCAGTGGAGCAGAGCATATCATCTTTTGAGTGATGCCTTATCCAGACGGGTTTACAGCTGGGATGCATAATGTGCTATCTTTTAGCAAGTGAGGTTTTGAGTACTCCCCCAGTCTGTGCAATCCACACTCTTGCAACAGGCAAATCATTTAATCTCCTGTGCCTAAACAATAAATAAAAAATAAAATGTATTTGACCTTGTGTAACATGATCTAGTGCTCATGTAAAGCGCTTCAATGCCATCTGGCTATGTTCCCTCCATATAAAACTGCAAAAATATGTGACGAGTAATCATTCTGTTGCTGTAGCTGGTTGTGATCACTGGCAGATGTCTGGTGCACCCAGTGCCCCCTCAAAGAAATTGATTACCTGCGGCATGAGTCTTGAAATAAGATGGACGTTCATAGCAGTGTTGCAAGCTCAACTGGAGGCCAACCCCTTGTTGCTGCTTCCCCCACCCACCTTCCTTCCATTGATGTCCGTGTTGTTGCTTGGCCCCAGAATCTATCCCTCACCCAACCTTTTCTATGCGTTTTCTCCCAGCACCTTCTTCTCACCCTCCGTTGTCTGTGTGCCCCACAGCCCCTCCCTACCGCCCTCTTATGTGCATGTTGTCCTTAACTCACCCTCCCTCCTTGTTGACTGACAACTAGCCCTTTCTCCGTAATAGACAAAAAAAAGCCCTGTGATGTGAGCAGTGCTGGCCCCCTCATATCACTTTTTTTCGCCACCCCATCCGTTGTCAGTGTTGCCCGACATGCCTTCCCTTCCTCCATTTTGGTCTGCCAGCAATACAAAGTGTTATGACGCAACCAGAGCTGGCCGCTTCATAGTACTTCTTTATTTTTTTATTTCGATTATGCTGCACTGATGTGCAACATGGTTAAAAAACATTGACATAGCCAATAACCCTCTCGTAGGTGAGACCTGGCTTTGCCGAAGCTTGTTTACATTAGTGTACAGCTAACGGTAACCATCAAATGAGAATCGACACACAATGGCACATCTTTCTTAGCCCGTTAGTTTGTGAATTTTCATTGAGCAGTTTAAGCCACTTATATCCATGCCTGGTATTTATGACTCTAAATAGATGCTGATATTTAGACTAAAAGACCATGCGTGTGATTCACAAGGGTAAACTTATACTTTTGCAAAGTTTATGATCATTCACTATTCACAAGGGTATTTTACGACGGTGGAGTCTCCACACATAAAAAGATAGACCAGCCCTTTCTTTTTATATGTAGAGACTCGGCAGTCGTAAAAATACTACTTGTAAAATACCATTGTCAATAGCAAACAATTGTAAACTTACACACAAGTCTAAGCTTACCTTTGCGAGTCACGCCCTATGTTTTCCCCAAACGTTTTTCTCATGAATGAGACCAAAGTGAATAATTTGAACCATTGATCCTGCTCAATTTGACTAAAGTAACTGACATATCTTCTATTACTTCAGCGATTTGTCTTCAGATTTTCGGGCAATTCTTCAGAAATTCCCACCCTAATTTGCATTTTTCCGCAGTAGGCTATTTGAGACGTTGCTGCCAATTTAATAGGAGCAACTTATTTAATCAGTTGATGTGCTGAAGTCACTTACCTTACTTACATATTATAATCTCTACATAAAATGCATTATCACTTTTCCCTTTCTGCAGAATCCTTGCGGAAGCCAAAAACCTTTCCTTCAATGCCACCGCGGCTTTCAAGGCTTATACCAACATCAAGGATTACATTGACGAGGCTGAACAGATAGCTAAGGAAGCCAAGGCCAGCGCAAACCAAGCAATGCAGATGGTAAGAAACATGTCAACTTCATGCTTTATCGACTTCTCTTCACCCACTCATAAATAATTGTTACTTTATTCAGCAGGTCTGGGCATGGTTCATCAACAGATTGTGAAAGGTGTAGCTGTAAATTCGAGGTCTATGATATATGCGTAATTTACTTTTGTGTAATTACGCGAAAAGCCATTGTATTTAATTACATTAAATGCAAAACTGACATTTGCCACAAAAATGTAGGTAAAAATAAGTCCTCGCATCTATTTTGGACGCCAGGACGCATTTTGCACAACAAAAAGGAAACAAAACAAGCACTTCAAGCAGCAGCCACTCGCGATCTGGTTGTTCCCATTGTTACCATGCTCGTGCTAAATTCTTGCTGCAAAGGATGTTTAACCATGTAATGTGTCCTAATGATGTAGTTTCAGTAATTTTAACTAACAACTGTACTGCAAAAGAACGCAAAATTATACTTGTATAACGTAAATTTTGCCTGTACGTACTCTTAATAACTGCTGGCTTTATTTAGAGTTTGCAGGGAACTGAAAATCTCATATTTCTGTCGGAGTGTAATCTTAATTCCTCTGATTGTCGGCTGGCAAAAGGGCTGTTAGCTCAAGGTAAAACGTTGGTTAAGTAACCATAGAAGCAAGGCTTTTCACATCAATTAGGTAAAAACGATTAGAGGAGACACGGACATGTTTTTTATCAATGCTAAATACAATAATGGTCATACGTACTTAGAAGAATGCAAAAGTAAATAAAATGAAACAAAGGTAGGCACGTCACACATGCAGCTCCTTTTAGTAAAAATATTATAATAAAGGCATTTTCATGATTTTTTGGTATACTGTTATGTTATCACATCTAATTGTTCTTATGACTGATATTTAAACAAAATTATAGCACAATCTAGCATTACTTGATGGGCAGCAGATTGTCACATACTATTTTCGGAAAAAATGTATATGAAAGTAAAGCAGCATGAGAATGTTCTTTCTATGATGCAGGTGAGGACACTCTATCAATGGTCTGCTTAGATTTGTGCTAAAAGGCTCTTTGAAATAATGGGATGATTGGTTCAGATGTTTTTGTTATGATTTTCAAGTAGTAAATACAGTAAGTAACAGGTGGCGAAGCCAATGTACAATCCAAGAGCGTACCCATCAAATGACATTAAGTTAATTCATAGAATATTTCCCCCCTGCAACTGACAAAACCTCCCCGCTACCCTCCCGCCCTTTCACATAGCTGCTAAAATATGTCCTAGGGTAGTTCGCCCTGAGGTACGTTCAAGCATCTGAGCCATGACAGGCTCATCCTGCCATCCTTCTGGGCACAAATGGTCTACTGCCCGTCATTTGGAGCCAGAGTCCATAAGTCGTAAAACTCTCAGATATCTAGGGCAAGTGATCTCCTTAATTTCAGTGGTCAAACCATCCAGGCACAGTTTCCATATTTTAGGGGAACTGTTACTTCTATTTGTCAATGCCATGGTTATTTTCCCCATTTTAAGAAGGTCCCACAGTTTATGTATCACAACCTAAAGATGGGTATTTTCTCGCTGCCTGAAAAGTGTAGAACCACCTGTTTGACTGCAGAGAGTAACAAAGTGATCAATCGTCCCCTGGGCATTTTGCTGGGTAGGACAATTTATCTAATACTCCCATAATGACATAAGCTGGCAGCTTAGGCAGTGTTCTGTTAAGCATATTCCACAGTAGGTGGAGAAGGGAGCCACGATTCCCACAACCTCTCCAGCAGGTGGAGTTATGTGCCACATGCCATTGATAAATCTGACTAGGAGTAGAGTACCTGTATGCCGCAACCTTCATCAATGTTTCTTTGATCCCTGTTGCTCTGTAGAACACATTGTTCTATTCTTCGACCGTGAGCTGTCTCCCCAAGTCCCTCATCCACCTCCTCCGTCCAGCTGTTTTCCTCTCTGCCTTTTCAGTTCAGAGGGAGCGCATAGGTATCCGATAGAGACTCTCTGTCCCGGTCCTTTGTTGATTGCCATTTCTCAAAGGGGGTCAGCTTTCTCTCCGTCCCTTCCTAACCTCCTTATCCATCACCCAGTGTGGTAACTGATAATAATGTAATCTCTGGGAGCTAGCGAATCCCAATTGTTGCTACAGTTGTTCAAAGGACTTTAGTCCTCCCTCAATGAACAAGTCGCCAATCCTCTTACATCCTGCCTTTTGCCATATCGCGTACTGGACTTTCTCGTATGCTGGTGGGAATGTCCAGGGCTGGTGTAAAGGGCGAGGAAATTTTAGTCCGTCCCCTGCATAGTGCTATGAAAAACTCAGCCTCCAATGTAGCATTATCGGAGGTGGGAGTACAAGCCCCATAGTGCTGTTTCTTTTGGGTAGCCAACTTGCCCTCCAAATGTGATTGCCTGTGACAGCTTGATCAATAAATCACCAGTGCTTTTCACTCAGGGATGGATGCCATTCCCAAATATAGCACAGATGCACCACATGACAGTAGTAAACTATCTGGAGAAGTCCCACTCCACCATCCTTTACCGGTCAATGTGCCATATAGTAGGATATCCTTGGTTTCTTCCAATTCCATACAAAGCAATTTATAGCATTTTATATATGAGTGAAACAGCTCCTTGGTTGCTAGAGGGGCAGGACCTGCATAAGAGAGAGGATGTGAGGTAGAGCGTCATCTTCGCCGCTGTTGCGAGGATTCTACACCTACACAGAACTATGCGCAGGAAAACAGGACCTCGGTGGATAGGGGTGTATCAACCTATCACCTTAGTACCCAAAATCCCAAAACCGACTAGCTATAGTGTCTCATTCCTTCTCCTCCAAAAGTTACAAAGCTACAAATGATTAGACAACCCAGAACACAACACTCCCAATGCTCTCAGGAATCACGGTAGCAAGACACCCTTTCGCTCGCTCACTCGTACTTGTCCACAATAAGAATCGGCAGAGTCACTGTAATAGTTTAAAATGTTTATTTTAACTATCGTGCTCCACAATACAGTATACGAACCACTACCAGCAGCAAAATGCATCAACTCAAAACTATTAGCATTGTTACAATTCCATAGAGTACAAAGGGGGAAGTCATTATATAAAGACAGTTGAAAAAGGACTATAAGGCCTAACCACCCTCCCCTTGACTGGAAGAAGTTTATTTATATAAAAGAAGATCTCTGGGCTTTGACAGCAGACCCCATACCTTAAAGCCTAGATGTAAGGTTTACATCATAGGATCAGCATAGCTCTTCTCCATGGAAAGGCTCTCTCCAAGTGTGTGTTAAAACAACATGCTTTCCTGTAATATTAAAGCACTAGTCTCCAGCATTGCAGCTGTGTTTAGCATGTTATGTCTAGGTACTAGGGACTGACCAGAACAGAATAAAAAGGGGCATTGTTTATTGACCTTGTACAACGTGTTCAGACTAAACTCCAGGAAGTCAGCAGAGAACGTGAAAAGCAGATAGTTCTCATGTGAAAGGCATAAACAGAGTCTTGCAAAAATAAAGTCATGTGGTAACATGCGCAAAAGCAGCATCATGGCAGCAAAGCTCATGCTAACTTAGCAATGTCGACAATGTCCCAAACGACCATATAACACCGCCCCTACCCTGTCTGCCCATAAAAGGCTATTTTTGCTGGGAGAGAGATACATTCAACACCTGAGACTTCTGTATGTTAACTTTAAAGCTCAATAGTCAGCTAACAGTGGAGATTTCCACTAGTATGAGAGGGAGTGAATGATACATGTCCCCCAGGTCTAACAAAACATCATCACCGTATAGGCTTATTTTCTGTTCCTAGTCCCCCATACAAACTCCCTTGATATCGTCAGACATCTGCACCCTTTTGGCCCACAGTCCATACATAAGGCAAATAGCAGAGGGTATATCGGGCACCAGTGCATATACCATGCTTAATAGGGAAAGAGGATGTGGCCTGCCCATTCAATGGTACCCTGGCGGTCGGCTGGTGGTATCAGCTCTTCACCCATGTATTTAATCTGGGTACGAAACCATCGGCCTCAAATACCCTCTGAAGATATGGTCCGTGTACTTTATTCTAGGCCTTTTCAGCATCAACAGATATCATCGGGGCCTCAGCTTACGCATTTCCCACCTTATCCAAAAGAAGAATCACCCTCTTGGTATTATTCAAGGGTCCTCTACCAGTAATGAGCACTTCTTGATCTGGGTCAGTGAGGCTCGGCATATGTGGGCCCAATCTCGCCACCAAAATACCAGGAAATAAATTAACTTAAACATTTAAAAGTGAAATAGGGCAATAAAAGGCACAGTGTGTCAGTTCCATTCTGGGCTTGGTCAGCACAACCACCAAAACCTCCCTCTTGGTGTCTGTCATCTCCTGACTGCTCCCAAAGGCATTGATAAGATTTGTCAATATGGGGGGGGGGGGGGGAGTGTTCAGCTGTGAACAAAAAGCCTTATAAAACCCTATTGTGAACCCACTGGGTCCTGGTGCCTTGGAGGCCAGAGTCTTGCGATACCACTAATCACCTCTTCAAGCTTAATAGGTTTGTTCAAAAGTTCAACCAGTTTAAATTGGTATGGTCCAGGTATTCGCCGATATCCCCATCTGCCCCCTACTCTGATCTATATAGCCCCTTATTTAAAAAAAACTAAAGGCAGTGCGGATCTCCTGTTCCCGATGGGTAAGGGCACCGCCTTGGATTTGATTGGCTGCTACACTCTCTTCACCCTTTTAGCTTCTAGTTCAGAGGTCGAGAGTTTGCAGCCCTTAGTCCCATCCAAATAGTATATTTGTTTCAGTTGAAGAAGAGCATTTTCTACCCTATCCACATAAACAGCTGGGCTCAGTCCCTCTTACTGTCTTCACTCTTGTCTAGCACGGGTCCTACAATAGATTTCTTCCAATTCCCTAATCTGCAAATCAAAACTTTCCCTTGTCTTTGGCCTCTCTTGATGTTGGATGCCAGTGACATCAACTGCCCTCTCACAACTGTCTTCATGGTGTCCCAGCGCACCTAAGGCTTCATTTCTTGTTTGGCGTTTTCCTGCAGATTTTGCTCAATACATTTGGCTATCTGCTGTCTATATTCTGATTCTGCAGGAGGACATCTCTACGTCTCCATTTTCCACATTGCCTTTTGCCCTGCAAAAACTCAAGCATCACAGTCACTGGCCCATGATCTGAGAGTTCCCTGTTACCTATCTCGACCTATTTCAAAAGCTCCCATATCCCTGCTGTCCTCATAATGTGGCCCAGTCTGGCGTTTGTTGTGTATACAGTACAGAAATATGTGAATTCTGTCTCCTGTGGGTGGTCCATCCTCCATAAATCAATGTAACTAATGTCATTCAACCACTTCTTACCCACCTTCCACCATTCCCCATTTGACTTGCATCTGAGCTGAGAGTTCTGGTGCCTCTACCATTACAAGATTGAAATCCTCTCCCTCTATTACACCTCTATCCGGAGTATGCAAAATCCATGAGAGTACCCACTTCACACATTTCTCCTGCCCCTCATTCGGGGCATAAATCATCGCCATTGTAAAGGAGTGTTCTCCTACCATTAGCTGAAGAGCGAAAAGTCTGCTCTTCCTCTTCCTTCACCAAGTTTCCCACCTGCCCTGGAAGTTACTTGCAACTAGTATGGCTACATCACCTTTTTCATGTTTCTCCGAAGAAAACAGTTGCACTGCGTACCATTTCAATCTCATTCTATGCCAATCTCTTTTGACCAAGTGCATTTTCTGCAAGCGGAAGATATCACTCCCACTGTGATGGAGAAACATTGAGGCTCCCTATTTTAAAATCCCCACTAGCATTTGCCATTAGCATGTACCTCTCTGAGTGAGACTTGTCTCTCATGTTTTGCTGTTCAGCCCCGCTAACCCATAACACCCACGGTAATTACTGTTTGAGCCTTGTGTGCAACTTGGGAAGCCCCCTTCTGTCCCGCATAACTGAAACAAATGTGAACATACAAAAGTAATGACATAAAAGCCCCCATGGTCTTCTTCACTCCCTCCTCGGTCAGACATTAGGATATTTGTAGCACCTCTAGGTCCCTTAGAGAGGACATAAAACCATTGTGCCCAACATGAAACCTGCTTCTCCTTCACCCCTCCTGTTCCCTACCTGTGTCATCTAATGTGCAATATTTGGCCCTGCGAATGTCCCCCCTTCAAGAACTGTATATCTCACTGACCTGTAGGGAAGATCTTGTTTCGTCCTTGGCTCTCTGGAGCAGACCCTCTCATATTTCTTGCTGGTCCATGGACGATCTCGCCGCACTCACAGCTGCTGCAAAACATCATACAATTCTGATGCTATTATGTTCAGAAGGTTTGGTGGTGTCCTTTCATCATTGAACCGTCCTCCCCAGATATTGGGAGGTAGATTACAAATTCCAGTCCTGCTATGGACTGCCATCAACCCCATTCTCTATGCTTATGTGCTTTTTTAAGAGAGTGCACCTGCTAGAGCCTCTCCACCCATTAATAAAACATGTGAAATGGTTGTGCATAACAGTATTTAACTCCTAACTTCAGGAGCAGGGAAGTGACCGGAATCGTGTCCCTTTTTTTTGGTAGTGTGATTACCAACAGTACTTTGTAGATGCACAGATTTTGTCCCTCAAAGGCAATAGTGTTCATGGAGTGCACCACCATCAAGAGAGCCTCCTTTTGTTTATTTAAATTGAATGGTGACAAGACAGAGATGATAGTGGTGGGTAATCAACCTCAGCTCTGGGGCCCAAAATGGTGGCTAACTGACCTTGGGCTGCTGCTGCCCACTCCCAGTAAGGTGGTTAAGAACTTGGACGTTTGGCTTGACTCCAAGCTATCTACCGATCATCAGATATGTAAGATCGCAGCCTGTTGTTTTATGCTCCTCAAATGTCTCAGAAAAATTCCTTGACGTTTTCCTCTCCCAGCTCGAAGAACGATTCTACAATCACTGATCATCTGTGGGCTAAATTACAGCTACGTTCTCTTCTTAGAAGAGCCAGGAAAATTCCTGAAAAGACTTCAGAGTTTACATGTCATGTATCAAGGCACTCTTCAGTTGCTACTCATTTATGCATCCTTCATTAGCTACCTAAAGATAAAGACGTTCAATTCAAAATATTGTGCAATATGCAGTAGGCCTTGAACAGGTGTGGCCACACCTACCTTAGTGCGTTGGTTCATTTCTACTCACCTAAGTGAACTCTTTGCTCTGGGTGTGAACGGCTGACTTTTTCCTTCATTGGTCCCACTCTAGGAATTTCTCTCCCTCTAAAAATCCGGGCTTGTACCTCTGTCATGGAGTTCTGTAAACTGTTACAAACTTAGTTATTTTAAGGTCACTGGTGTCACTTCCTTTTTAGTAGCACTGGGAACCCCCACTGGGGCAGCCATGTGCTTTACAAATGTATAAATAAATTAAATTATTATAATGAATACAAGTCAAAATATCAGGGGCATCACTTTCCCTGCGCAATTTTATGCCCTCTCTATGAGTGAGGTCCAGGATAATTCCCTCGTCCCGAAGAGTCCGCAAAATATGTCTTAAGAGATGCTTGATGTAGGCCTCTCTGTCTTTTCCTTCTTTATTGTGCACTACTCCCTGAATTCTAATGTCGTGAAGCCTCAAGCCATTTTCTAAATCCTCGAGATGAGGCTGTAGGTCAACATTCTGTTCCTGTAGAGAGAGGAGTTCCTGGCCCATCATTTCCAATTTGCCTTCCCTTGCATCTTATGCCATTTCCAAACCCTATGTCCCATAGCTGACAAATCCCGTTAAATGCTCTAAATCTTGTTAGCGATTTCCCCCTTATGACCTGCAATATCTTCACGTTTGCCTCTGTCCTCTATGTATGAGTGCATTAGGGGTTATTCCATACCTGAGTCTCCTCACATCGGGCCAGTGTCATCTGATGATGGGCCCTGCTATGATGGATGGTCCATCTTTTGAGAGCTTGTTCACTTCAACATATCCTTTAAGAAGGTATCTTTCGTCTCTTTCGAGGATGTCATAATGTTGCACGTTGCTCACAATGAGTCACCCATGGGAATTCAGCAACCCATCAAATCAATCAATCAATCAGGGGGTTCTTAAAGTACGCTACTCACCCGTGAGGGTCTCAAGGCTCTAAGGCAGGGTGCAGCTCCGGATCAGTCGAAGAGCCAGGTCTTGAGGCTTTTCCTGAAGTTGTGCTGAGTGGGGGAGCGTCTGATGTTGACTGGGAGCTTGTTACAGGTCTTTGCTGTGACTTAGGAGAAGGATCTTCTGTCTGCTCTGGTTCTGCAGATGCGTGGGGTCTCTGCCAGGGCGAGGTCGGCGGAGCGGAGGTTCCTTTTGGGTACGTGGAAGGATACTCTTTCGTTAAGGTATTTGGGTCCGATGTTGTGGAGGGATTTTTAGGCGTGGGTGAGTAGCTTTGATGTTACTCTTGTCTCGACAGGGAGCCAATGGAGGTTTCGTAGGTGCTGGGTTATGTGCTCATGTCCTGGGGTTCCGAGGACGAGTCTGACTGTGATCTTCTGGATTGTTTGTGCAGCAGGGTTTTGTTGATTTGGGCGTAGAGGGTGTTCCCATAGTCCAGCCTGCTGGTTATGAGTGCGTGGGTAACAGTCCTTCTATATTTGGGGGGAGCCACTGGAATGTCTTGCAGAGAATGCGGAAGGAGTAGAAGCAGGTGGAGGCAACAGCGTTGATCTGGCGGGTCAAGGTGAGGGAGGAGTCTAGAATGAGTGGAAGATGGGTGGGTTTCCGAGGTCAGGGGGCCACCAGGAGCTGTCCCACGTTTCAGGAACGTGCTTGTGTCACGCAGGTCTGCATGTGCTGGTGGACCCGGATGAAGCGGGGAAAAGTATGTCTGTTTAGGCAGCCATCTTAACTCCACCTCCCATAATGGAATGATTGAATGCAATGCGCCTCCTGAACAAACATCAGTGCATATACCTTTGCATCAAGAAGTAAAACAGGGTCCATTCCTTTAAATATTAGTGCATTATTATTTTCTGTCATTAGTGAGGGTATTCATTTAATAATAATAATAATAATAATAATAATAATAATAATATTATCACCATTTATAGAGTGCGAACAGCTACCTCCGAAGAGGTGTCCCAGCGCTAAGCAATAGATGGTGCGCAGTCATGCCAGACACTGGAAACGACCTAGGTGGCGGATTACACTGAACTGAAGAGCCAGGTTTTTACCACTTTTTCAAAAGTGGCTCTGACTCAATCATTCGGATGTGGTTAGGCAAGGAGTTCCATAACTTGGACGCCCCCATCGTAAATGATCTGCCGCCGAGGCAGGCTTTCTTAACTCGTGGAACGCAAAGTAGATTTTTCGAATTAGACCTCAAGACACGATTTTGTTTGTAAATACCTAACCTGTCTTCCAGATAATTGGGACACTTCCCATGAAAGCTAAGGTTAGGGCCTTAAACTCAATTCTTTTTACCACAGGTAGCCAGTGGAGCTCTTTTATATGCGGAGAGATGTGATTATGAAAAGGGACGTGTTTAATCAATCTCACAGCCGCATTCTGTACCATCTGGAGTTTCTTGGCGAGGTACGCTGGCAAGCCCAAGTAAAGGCTGTTGGCGTATTCCAGCCTAGATGTTACAGTGGCATGGACAATGACCCTGCGGTAGTCCTCTGGCAGTAAGTGGAGGACGTTCCGCAGTTGTCTCAGCTTGCTAAAACAGGTGGCTGTCACTTGCTGTATCTGCTTGGAGAAAGAAATATCTGTCCCCCATTTTACCCCCAGGTTTTTTATTGAGCCTGCTGGAGCGGGCGGTGTCCCCATTTCCATTGGCCACCACAGGAGCACCAGCATAGCTGATGCCCCTGAATCTGTAGCCATCCCCACTGACACTGCCACCTCCAGAAGTGCCGTCTCTGTGCTGAAACCGGCCCGGAAGCCAGATTGGGTATCATGCAGGCTACCTTGACACTCAACAAAATTTGCCATTTGTCGCTGCACCAGCTTCTCCAGCATTTTTGCTGGCACGGGAAGTAGAGAAATCGGTCTATAATTGTTTAATTCCCCTGAGTCTGCACTAGGTTTCTTCTTAAGTGGCAGAAGGATGGCGTGCTTCCATATGTCAGGGAAGAAGCCTGAGGTGAAAGAAGTGTTTCATATGTGAGATAGCACATAGCTAACATGGTGCGCCAACTCCTTCCACAATTTTGTGGGGCAGGGGTCCTCAGGTGAGCCTGGCTTGCATTTTAGTATCCCTGCCAAGGCTTCCGTTTGAGAAATAGGGAAAAATTCCAAAAGGGAGGCCTGTGTTTTTTTTCCTATGAACACATCTGCTTTAACGGTCATTACAGCCGGGGAGAAGGAGTTGTAAACTTTGAGAATTTTACTGTCGAAGAAATCAGAGATCCCTAAACACAACGAGGGAGAAGGCTTAACATCAATCTCCAATTTGCGTGGTTTTAGAAAAACGTTTACCGCCCTAAAAATTTATTTTGCAGAGTTGTCAGCGTTACGGATGCATGTCGCTATGTAGTCCCTCCTAGCCACTCTCATTAATATATGCAGCTCTTTCAATGCATACTTACATGCCACTTTGGCTAAAGTCCCATATTCTTCCCTCCACTGCCGTTCCAGGCGTTTACATCTGCTTTTGTTTGTCCTAATCGTCTCTGAAAACCAAGGGGCAGAGGGGGGAAGTCCTCATTGATTTTGTGACTCTCGCTGGAGCTGTGGATTCCATCGCCTCAGAGATCCATTTGTTTGAGGCCCTTGTATCAATGTTCGGGTCATTGGTTATTGGTGGGTGGCTATTCTGTAGAACTGGACCCAAGCACTCTGCGGTTAGCTTTTTCCAATTTCTCTTTAAATAAATACGAGTGTTCCCTTGCTGAGTGGATTTTGACACCTTGAAAGAGAATGGAATTAGGCAGTGGTCAGTCCATACCATATGTTTATGGGGTTCCGACTTCAGAGAAGGAATATTAGAAAACACAAGGTCAAGAGTATTTCCTGCCTTGTGAGTGGGGAGTTTACATGTTGAATCAGGTTAGCACCCAAGAGTGATGAAACCACCTGTGCTGCCTGAGCACAGTATGGGTCATTCACATGAAGATTAAAATCCCCTAGTGCCATGAAGTTAGAGTATAATAGCGACCTCTGAGCAATATAATTGCACACTTCCAAGTTCAAAAAGTTTAAAAACACTATATCAGAACATTCTTTTAATCACATGGTCATCTTTCTTTTCTCCAAAGCCATACATTATGCATACATGTACAAAAGTGTATTGTTTACTGGCAGCATTTTGAATAATATCTAGAGGATTCATATGAAGTCATCCATGAAGACTACATTCGATTGCAGTAGTTTCATTGCTGAACAATACCCTTCATGTCCAATCATTTAAGTTTTTTCTGCTGACAATTTTCTGACTGCAAGCCATCTGAGTGTGTGAATGTTCTTTGCTGAATTTTAGGGCCAGATGTACTATGGTTCTCGTTTGCATCTCTTAAATAGAGACTCCATAGGAATCGCTAGTTAAGAAATACAAAAGGATGTGTACAATATTTGCGAGTCTCTAATAGCGATTCCTACAGATTAGAAGTCACTATTAAGGAATCGCAAATAGGAAATGCCTGTGCATTCCTGCCTATGGAGGAAATAGGAAATGGTTTGCATTTGCTTAATTGTGATTGCCTAACAGGAAATCACAATTTAAGAAATGCAAATCCTGGGCTTAAGACCCCTTGGAGGAACCCAAAATTTCCTAATGCACATGTATGTGCACATATACCCTGTGGGGCATATGTGCGCTTCATGTCACAATAAAGAAATGCATTTGTAATGCATTTTTTTATTTTGCATGTGGTTACCATCGACTTGAAGTCGGTGGTATTTGCATTTCTTAAATGCTCAATTCTTATTTAGAAAAAGCTTTGTACATGTGCATTAGGAATTGTAAATAGGTAAGCCCTATTTGTGATTCCTAATTCGCCGTCTTTGCGATTTCTACCATGTAGAAATCATAAATTGCGACCGGTTTTGTCCCTTTCTACATCTGAAAAGGCCATCTAGTATTTCTTAAAGGGCCGAAAGTGATTCAGCCTGTGAAAAAATGCTAAATGGCTATGTACATCTGGTCCATAATCCTTTATTCTCTGACGGCAATACCAGGTAAAACATATAGTTCAAATATGTCCACCTGTGACCAAGGGGGTGACATCTGTTACCTAAGGACAGGGTGTCCAACCCTACATTTTACTGTATTTGCATCTGACATTACCCACCTGCTATACTTCCTGTTTAGCATGTGTGGACACCATGATTCAATTGAATACCCATACATATCTGGTATCTCAATACACAGGAGATGCTTTAGATCACCTATGAAGGCCATCCATTGCCAGGCATATGATCCTGCAACAGTACGTTTCTTCTTTAGCTAAGAATTATGAAAAATGTGAAAATGGTTATATTGTTCAACTCCTAAATCAGGTCACTTAATGATAGCTACTCACAAATGTATTCCTTAGACTGAGCAAATGTTGAAAATATATAGTATTGATCTATTGTCATACTGGTCAGGTGTGTATTTCTGCCACCAAACAAAACGTGCTTCAAACTGACATTATCCACCTGAAATACTTCTTAGTTTGCGCTTGTGGGCATCCTGGACCAATTGCAAACCCACAGCTGTGCAGTTTCACCATGTTCAGGAGTGCCCTGGCAATGTATGTGTCTTTTAAATTTATACAAGGGGATGGTCGTCTTCATGGTGCAATGCATATACACCGGCCTTCAAATTCTATAAAAATGTGTGTTAAAACAGACAATGGGATGTTCTTGCACAAGTAGGTACAAGAGAAATATGTTCTATTTAATTATACAGAAAATCCGCAAACAGTCAAGTACTGCTCAATGTTCTGGTCAATCAGGATAAGTGATGTTTGATATGTATCAAAGGATGTTTTTAGGACATGCAGGTTTACAAAATATGGAGTTTTAACATGTTCCTCTGCAGACACAGGACTGGTATTGGCAAATATAGGACAGATTTCCCAAACTGTCTTTTCTAGTTTGATTGCTTCTGGAATTGCCTACTACGCTATCTCCAGTTTGGAGATAGTGAGCATACAAGCCCATGGAAATTACATACACGTCAGGGATTCCAACATTCAAGAATTTAGGAGAATACCTATGTGGACCAAACCTTTCTGAAGATATGTGCCGTCATGAGGGATAGTGGAGGGAAACCAGATATTTGTGTTTTTTTTTTTTTTTTATCAAGCAGATACAAAGGGTAGCCAATAATACAACTAGTAAACAACCATTATTTTATCATTATTCGGAACATTGGGATCTAATGTCGTTTCAGATGGACATTAATAAACAATATTGTTCTAGATGTAAAGAAAGTGCATCATGCCGGAACTAAATTAAAAGAGTTCAATAAAGTGCAGACGTGCCTAAAAATACACATAGTCTGATACTCGTTTAAACCATGTTGTTCAATCCTTTAAGTAAAGTGCAATACATTAATACATTTCAACAAAGTGCAAACATGCCTGAGATGCATATTTTGATATTCATGTAGATAATATTATTCAGTTGCTAAATAAAGTGCATCATTCCAGATTCCACTCTCTGACTATTCATGGAAACCTTCTACAAAGTGCGTTAAACGCCTGAGATATATATACTACTAATTCCAAGACTGTCCTTATTAAAGGATGGTATAGATAGATCTCCTATGCCTTAATAATTTTCCTACAATTTCTTTATTCCAGAAACTGCCTACAATGCACACAATGCCCCCTGGTATTATTTACTGAATCTTACGCTGTTGTGTTTTCTATTCCCTCCATGACCTGCCATGAAGTAATGAATCTTTTGATACCCCCAACCCTTTTTGTGAAGGCCTCCTCAAACTCAAAAGCACCACACCTGCCTCCTGTTCAATCCTTCTCTGCAATCCTAGACTTAGAGCGGCAAATACTATTCCTCAGAACTGTACCACCATTGGGCAGGTAAAAGAGGTATGTACCCCCCCCCCAGCTGCTGACAGCAAAAGCAGTGATCCTCCTATTCTGAAAAAATTCTATGGATGCCCTTAGGAGTGTAGTATGCCGTCCGGTGCGATAAAAAAAATTCTCCTACAAAAATTTGAGGCTCTTAAGGCTTTATTCCCTAATTGCGTGGTTGATTGCCACTCAAAATAAGAAAAAGTGCATTGAGTTACTAAGTGGTTTTATCTAAAACACTTTTCACCAGGTGGCACTCTTTGGTTCCATAGTAATCTGTACCAGTTTTCTACCTTACCCCCTTAGCTTTATCCTAAACAGAGCTGCCATTTTTGGGGAGGAAACTGTACCTGACTGAAGACAACATTTTTTCTGTAGGTGAGCAATCTGCTGATATCCAACTGAAAAAAAGCTTGCATCGATCACCGCACCTAGCTTGAAGGTCCTGCAAAGAAATACATTTCCCCCAACAAAAAATGGCCCAGCTATTTTAAACTGTTTGTGTTCCAAATAACTTAAATGGCTATTTGGTATTTGTTAGCCCAGAACTTTGCATTCCTTAAACTGCAAATATTCATACCATGCAGACTTGGCATTTGAGGAATAGAATGCTTGAAGTCTTCCACAGTATTCCTGCAGTGTTTTATATCTCGCCTTTTTTGGAAGTTTGGCCTTCCTTATAAATACCAGAAGCTGGGATCCTGCATCTTGCACCATCCTTTAAAAAAGAAAAAAATTCCAGAGAGAATTTAAGAGAGGCTTCATGATATGTGTGTACCTGAGGCTGTGCTAATCCGCCCTGATTGATATCAAGTTGAAGCACTCAAAGTTTAACTCTCGAGACCTCCTTATTCCAAATAAAGCATCGAAAAAATGCTTCTCATTCTTTAAAATAGGTCATACTGATTTTAATCGGCACATTAGTAAAAAGAAAAATCAACAAGGTTAAAATAGACATTTTTATCAGAGCTATCGCCCTATTAATATAAGAGTCTATCTGTCCAATAAGTCTTTGATCTTCTTCATCATCACATCATAATTCAAATGATAAAGTTCTGCATAGCGATTAGTTACATATATCCCCAAATAATGAATTGGGTTGGAAGAGGAAACCTGCTGCCGAAGATTAAGAGGAAGACTGCTAAGAGTGGTATTAAATAGAGGCAATTCTAATTTTATATCCCCGAATCAATTGGAACTGATCAAATTCTGCCAACATACTTTTAATGTTTTGTTCTTCTGCCCTCAGTTATAGAATTATATTGTCCGCAGATAGTTTTATCTTAGATATTCCCTCTATTGGTGCCTCTATACCCAGATTAGACCTAATCCTTACTGCCAGGGTTTGATAAAAAAGGTAAATAGTACAGGACACAAGGGGCACCCCTGCCGAGTTCCCCTATTTTTATTGACCGTTCCTGCTAAAATAGAATCTATGAATACCTTTGTCTGAGCCCCTTGATATATATTGCGAAGCATAATAATAAACTGAGAAGGAAAGCCAAACCTCTTGAGGCCATAAAAAATATCATCCCAATTTAACGAGTCAAATGCTTTCTCGGCATCTACCATCATAATCAGTGCGGGCGTCAAATTCACATTATAAAAAATTAAAGTGCATGAAGTAAAAAAACAGTATTAGACAACATCAACCTCCCAGCCACAAACCCAGTCTGGTCTATGTGAATTACCTTCTGAGCTGCCATAATGATACGATTTGCCCAAATTTTCATTAAGATTTTATAAACAGTATATATTAAGCTAATCGCCCGATATGAGTTTACAACCCTGTGGTTCCTTCCTTTCTTAACAAAACTGACAATTGTTGATTCCTTAAAAATTGATGGAGCCTCTCCCCCTTCTTTTATCAAATTAAAAAGCTCCCTGATAAAAGGTGTAGGCTCTACAGAAAATGCTTTTGAAACCTCTGTCGAAAGGCTGTCACTGCCACAAGGATTACCACAAGGCATTGAGGCCAGGGCCTGTTGAATTTTAAATGCTGTGATACCCACTACTAATCCCTCTACCTGTGTATTTGTCAATTGTGGTAATTTAATAGACTGAAAATAATTATGTACGGTTTCATTTTAGATTGCATATTTGGTAGTATACAAATTATCATAATGTTGTAAAAAGATTTTGGACACTTTGGCCTTTTCAGAGACTGAGGCCCCCGTCCCCGGTTTCTGTAGTTTGGTGGGTAATGCGGCCTCCTGCTTAACCCTAGTTGACCAAGCAAGGCATTTCTCTACTATCTGGCTTTCCTCATACACCTGCTGATGGTACAGTCTTGATCTATTGATTTCCTCTAAAAAATAAAAATTCCCTTAGCTCTCACTTAGCTTTGGTCAACTGCACATCTGCTAATATTTGTGACCCCAAGAAACAAGTCTTCTGCAAAGCGGAATCAACTGCAGATTGGAGTTCAGCTATACTTATCACCCGGCTTTTAATTTGTGAAACCATAAATGGCACAATCTGACCTCCATTACCCTTATTCAGTTGAAAACAATTCTCGATATATTTTTTCATTCTTGCCAACCATTCCTGATTGGAAGGAAGGAGATGAGTCATCTGCCACTGGACCTCTTCCTCCTTCTTGCTTCCACTTCTAATTCAATACCAACCAGTGAGTGATCTAAAATTTAACTAGCCCAAATTTCTGAACCAACACATTAAGAAAAGTGGGAGATAAGAAAATAATCTATACCAGAAGCTGATTGAAAACGGCGAGAAAAACAAGTATATTGTAAAAGTCCCGGATGAGCACTACGCCATGGATCGGGCAATTGGTAATCCTGCTTCATTACATCTAGCACTTTTTTAGTACACAGCTTCAACTGTCAGGTCCCACGGAGGCCTCTCAGGATCGGTTTGTTGCTCAATAGGGGCCCCCCTATTGACAACCTTAATTCCGAGTTGCCGTAAAGGCACAGAAGCTTAAGGGGGTCAATCGGGGGGAGGAAAGGAAGGGAACAGCGGGGAGGGAGATCTGTAAAAGAAGCACACGATTTGTTAACACTATGCCATACACATTAACCACTAGTCCCACCAGTCTTTCTACCTTAAACAACTGGTCTACCTGTAAAGAAAAAGAACCAATTCTAGCTTTGCCAACAGAAGGACGAATAATGTGTGTCAAAGCCTCTTCAAGGCCAGCTAGTTGCTGTTAACGCAGGGTTGCCGCAATTCAGAACAAGCAACTCATGTGGCAGGACTGTTGATAAATAAACAATACCTAAAACCCCCAGTTCACTCTGCATTTGAAAATATCCCCCCCCTCTTAGGACTTAACACATGTACCAACCATAAAGGGTGTGTTTGTAGGCGTCACTGGGAAAGAAGGTCTTATGCTGCAGCCTAGCGGCCACTCTATAATCACCCAGCTATTAGATGAGACAAAACACACACAAACATTTATCACTTGTACATAGATATGGCAGCTGTATAACAGTTAGCGATGATGGTTAGCACATGGCAAGGCAGAAAATGTTTTGGACATTATATCCACAGCGTGGTATTGCTCTCATACCACCTGTAACTCAATCGTTTTCCGTGCGTCCCACGCACAATACTTTGGCAGGGTAAGTAGTTCCCTTAAAGTCTCAAATGGCAGTTAATTCGCAAGTTTTATCAGGTTTGAAGAATTCACGAGCGTGTCAGAACAAAAGGACTCTTGGCGGTGTCACTGACACCCTTACCGCACCCAGGAAACACCACAACGGATTCTTCATGCGCCGAGATTAGCTCCAGGATAATCTGCGAGCTTCTCTTCCTCAGCTCCGGATTTCAAGGCTTCCCGGACTTCGTGCTGCGTCACTTCCTGTGCGCGCGCGTCTCCGTAACCAAGGCCGCTGGGAGCTGTAGTCTATTGGCATCATCAGTAGTCTCCCATATGTCACGCATTTCGCGGAACGTTACCGCTGCCCGGTCCCAACGGGCGGCTTCGTCCCCGAGGGTCCTGAAGGGGGCAGCGGTCAGGTGTGCAGCCGTGACAGCACATCCCTCTCCCCGAGCCGGGTTTGTGGGGATGTTGGGAATGGAAAGCCTTTACACATCTGGGAGCATGTACTCCCGTAGCTGGTTCCCACGAATCGTTTTCCATTCCATACCCTTTCCAGGACACTAGGTACCATAGGTTGGATCCCCGCATTTTGGAATCGAGGATGGCCCGGACTTCGTACTCAGGTTCGTTGTCAATCCAGACAGGAGAAGGATTCTTTTTTACTGGGGTGTAAGATGGTTTCAGAAGCGAGACGTGAAACACCGGGTGGATTTTTAGCGTTTTTGGAAGAGCTAGCATCATTGCCCGGGGGGAAATAACTCTCTTTATTTTATAGGGCCCGATCTACTTGGGGTTGAATACACTATGTTTCCGGAACCTGATGTTTTTGGTGGATAACCATACTACATCACGCTTCTTATATGGAGGATTTGGCTTCCGGTGCCATATTTTTGTAGGTTATTTTTGCTTTATTCAAGTTTTTGTAAGTGTTCTGCAGGATACGTTGGATAAGTTTGGCTCTGGTACCGACTTCAGGTACATCAGGAACCACAGTGGGTTGAATCAAAGAAGTGAAACGGGGATGAATGCCATAGTTACTGTAATATGGTGAGTATTGTGTAGATTGATGCTTGGCGCTGTTGTAGGCCACTTCGGCCAAACAGAGCCATTCCACCCAGGAATTCGAATTGTCTTCGACATAACATCTCAGATATTGTTTTAGATTTTGGTTTAGGCGCTCCGTTTGTCCTTCGGATTGGGGGTGAAAGCTAGTGGATTTGGACGACTTCATATGTAACGCCCTACACCACTCCTTCCAGAACTTGGCTGTAAATTGAGGGCCTCTGTCTGACACAATATTTGCAGGCAGTCCATGTAACCTTATTATGTGGACCAAAAGTATTTTGGCTAGTTGCCCTGCAGTTGGTTCTTTGGCACATGCAATGAAGTGTCCCATTTTTGTGAGGCTGTCTACCACTACCACTATGGAGGTACAGCCTTGGTCCTTTGGAAGACCCACTATGAAGTCTATGGATATGGTATCCCACGGTTTCAAAGGTGTGGGCAGAGGTTGCAGGAGCCCTTGGGTCTTTCCGTGATCCGTTTTTGCCTTAGCACACGTCTCACAGCGACGTACCATGTCAGTGGTGTCTTTCACTACGTTGGGCCACCAGAATTGTCGTGAGATTCTGTTGAGTGTTTTTTTAACACCATTGTGGCCTGCGCTGGGCGTATAGTGACACATTTGCCATACCTCCTCACGCAAGTACTGGGTTGGCACAAGCAATTGTTTATCTTTTATCGGAATACCCTGGTGTATTCTCCATTGAGGGTGTTCTTTCAACCATCTTTTCCATTAACTGGTTTTTACTCCTAGGATTACCTTTTGGAGGAAGGCATCAGTATGTAGTAATCCTATGACCTTCTGCGGATCCAGAATCGCCTGCTGGGATTCTGTCGTAGGTTCTGTGGGGGTTTCCTGTCTTGACAAGGCGTCGGCTTTTCTATTTTCTGTCCCTGGTCGATAGGTAACTATGAAATGAAATTCAGAAAAGAACAACATCCATCGCAACTGTCGAGGAGACAACATGCGAGTGGATCGCATAAACTGCAAGTTGCGATGGTCGGTATATACCGTGACCACATGTTTGGCTCCTAACAACCAGTACCTCCAATCCATGAAGGCTTCTTTTATGGCCAGGAGCTCCTTTTCAGCTATAGTATACCGTGTCTCAGCAGGGTTCAGCTTCCTGGACAGGTAGGCCACTGGATGTAGTTGGCCGGTGACCCTATGCCTCTGTGAAAGAATAGCTCCTATGGCTACGTCTGAGGCGTCCCCTTCTACTATGTAAGGTCGCTCAGGATCAGGGTGAGCCAATACAGGAGCGGTAACAAAGGCATCCTTTAAGCATTGAAAGGAGTGTTCTGCTTCAGTAGACCAGCAAAATGGTACGTTCTTTCGCAACAGCATGGTGATGGGAGCCACTATGGTAGAAAACCTGTTGATAAATCTGCGATAAAAGTTCGCAAATCCAAGGAAACATTGGACATCCCTCACGTTGGTAGGTTGGGGCCAGTCTTTCACGGCCAATATCTTTCTATCGGACATCTCTTGCCCGGTGGGTGTCAGCATCACCCCCAGAAACTCCACCTTATCCATGTGGAACTCATATTTGCTGAGCTTACAATATAAGTTGTTTCTTCTTAACACCTCAAATATCTGACAGACATGTGTCCGATGCTCCTCAACAGAGGAAGAGTAAATCAGGATGTCATCTATGTATGCCACAACGAACCTGTCCAAGAACTCCCGCAACACCTCGTTCACGAAGTATTGAAAGGCAGCGGGGGCGTTGCACAGGCCGAACTGCATCACTGTGTACTCGTACAGGCCATAACAGGTGCGAAAGGCAGTCTTCCACTCGTCCCCCTCGCGTACCCTTACTAGGTGATAAGCCCCTTTTAAGTCAAGTTGAGTGTATATAACTGCGGCTTTGACCTGTTCTAATAAGACCGGTATCAACGGCAAGGGGTATCTGTTTTTTATCGTTATATCGTTTAAAGCTCGATAGTCAATACATGCTCTCTTTTCGCCGTTGGATTTAGGGATGAAAAAGAGAGGAGAGGCCGCAGGGGATCGTGAGGGACGTATAAACCCATTCTCAAGGTATCTATCTAAGTACTCCCTCAGGTGTGTGTTCTCTGCCTCCGTTAATGCATACAAACGTCCACATGGTATCAAAGCCCCCGGCACCAAGTCTATGCGGCAATGACGATGAGGGGGTAATACGTCTGCCAGCTTTTCACAAAAAACATCCTGATATTCTGAATACCAGGAGGGAAGCTGGACATCCGTTTCGGCTGCCGTCGCTAAGTTATAAGAGGAGTGCAAGTTAACCTCGGTTTTCTGACCTATGCCCTTACAATGAGCTTCGCACCAGGACCCACTAAACCTCACCTTGCCTTCCTTCCAATCAATATCAGGGTTATGCAATCTTAACCAGGGGAGCCCCAGTATTACTCCATATTGAGGAGCCTGAAGTATGTTGAACCGTACCGTCTCGGTATAGTCTTGTTCGCACTGCATTACCAAAGGGGTAGTGTGATATTCAATGGGCCCAGTACTTAATTTCTTTCCTTCAACCGCCAGAACCTCCTCGGGGTGGTCTTTTGCCAACAACACCAGACCTAGGCTTTGAGCCACACCTAGGTCCATGAACAGCCCTGTGGCTCCTGAATCAATCATAGCGTCTATAGGTTGCTATCCTTTGGGTGTCATGAGGTTCACCGAAAGAAAGTAATGTTGGGTGGAGTAGTCATTAGGTTTTGATAATGAAGGGACACAAATTCCACTCAAAGATTGCCCTTCTGCTTTCCCTGAGTGAATTAGTTTCCCTGGGGTTCCTCAGTCTTACTTCCTAATGATTTTGTCACCCCGAACCCTGTTTTTGGCTTGGCTAAGCATTCCCTGACGAAGTGGCCTTTCTTTCCACAATACATGCAGAGACCTGCTTTACGTCTGTTATCTCTCTCTGCTATTGTAAGCGGTGCCCTGACGGCCCCTATATCCATAGGTTCAATGGAATTTCCCGACCCCCCTCCTAAGCCCCTATTTCGGTCAAAGCGCATGGGTTGTCTCTCCACCTTTTTTCTATCCCCTCGACGTTCTCCCATACGATAATCTAATCTCAATACCAGATTGATAGGGGTCAATGCACGTAGAGGGTTGGGGGTCTATCTGGGCTATCACGTCCTTCAGGTCGTCTTTTAACCCTTGATAGAATAGGGCACCTCTCTTTTTTTCAGGCCACTGAGTTTCAGCAACCAGCCTCTGAAAGGAATTCACGTAGGTCACTATGTCTTTGCTACCTTGCCTTAATTCTAGTAGCTCTCTATCGGCCGTAAATGATGCCGCTCGGCGATCAAAAACAGTTTCAAATTCCTTCCAGAACTCCTCCCAGTCATACAACAGGGGGTCGTCTCTACGAACATAAGGCACCGCCCATTGAGTGGCTTATCCTGTTAAATATGATATCATAAAGGCCACTCTAGCCTGATTTGTAGGGAAGGCTTTAGGTTTGCAGGAAAAATGCAGCAATATTTGCGTCATAAAGACTTGCACTTTATTTGCGTCTCCCTGAAAACGTTCAGGGGCAGCCAAAGGAATGGGAGTGGGTAGTTCCACCGTCAAAGGCGTGGGAGTCGAGGAAGTTCCAAACTGGAACACACTACCGCTAGCTCCACGCCCTGCCTGGGCGTCAAAAGGGTTCCGCTGTAACCTATTTACAGAGTCCTGTAGCGCAGCTGTCTCAGCCCTTGAGGCTGCTACCTCATTTCTAGAATCAACTATCTCCTGTTGGAGAGTCACTAGGGTGGCCAAGACATCTTCCAGGGTGGTCATGGTAACAACGAACCGACCGGGAGAGGTATATTAATGTTAGGCAGATTATTCTGTCAGGTCCCACGGAGGCCTCTCAGGATCGGTTCGTTGCTCAATAGGGGCCCCCCTATTGACAACCTTAATTCCGAGTTGCCGTAAAGGCACGGAAGCTTAAGGGGGTCAATCGGGGGGAGGAAAGGAAGGGAACAGCGGGGAGGGAGATCTGTAAAAGAAGCACACGATTTGTTAACACTATGCCATACACATTAACCACTAGTCCCACCAGTCTTTCTACCTTAAACAACTGGTCTACCTGTAAAGAAAAAGAACCAATTCTAGCTTTGCCAGCAGAAGGACAAATAATGTGTGTCAAAGCCTCTTCAAGGCCAGCTAGTTGCTGTTAACGCAGGGTTGCCGCAATTCGGTACAAGCAACTCATGTGGCAGGACTGTTGATAAACAAACAATACATAAAACCCCCAGTTCACTCTGCATTTGAAAATATCCCCCCCTTTTAGGACTTAACACATGTACCAACCATAAAGGGTGTGTTTGTAGGCGTCACTGGGAAAGAAGGTCTTATGCTGCAGCCTAGCGGCCACTCTATAATCACCCAGCTATTAGACGAGACAAAACACACACAAACATTTATCACTTGTACATAGATATGGCAGCTGTATAACAGTTAGCGATGATGGTTAGCACATGGCAAGGCAGAAAATGTTTTGGACATTATATCCACAGCGTGGTATTGCTCTCATACCACCTGTAACTCAATCGTTTTCCGTGCGTCCCACGCACAATACTTTGGCAGGGTAAGTAGTTCCCTTAAAGTCTCAAACGGCAGTTAATTCGCAATTTTTATCAGGTTTGAAGAATTCACGAGTGTGTCAGAACAAAAGGACTCTTGGCGGTGTCACTGACACCCTTACCGCACCCGGGAAACACCACAACGGATTCTTCACGCGCCGAGATTAGCTCCAGGATAATCTGCGAGGTTCTCTTCCTCAGCTCCGGATTTCAAGGCTTCCTGGACTTCGCGCCGCGTCACTTCCTGTGCGCGCGCGTCTCTCTAACCAAGGCCGCTGGGAGCTGTAGTCTATTGGCATCATCGGTAGTCTCCCATATGTCAAGCATTTCGCGGAACGTTACCGCTGCCCGGTCCCAACGGGCGGCTTCGTCCCCGAGGGTCCTGAAGGGGGCAGCGGTCAGGTGTGCAGCCGTGACATCAACTGTTTTCTTTGTTTTATGTGAAGTTTTCCTTATTAAGTTCTGAATAAAATTAAAATCCCTCCTATTATTATAGGGCCCACTGCTCCCATGGCCAAATTGCTAATCTGCATAATTGCATTAGGATCGTTCACTACCGGTACATAGTAATTTACTAAATTGAAAGGGTTGCCATTCACCCTGACAGTAATCTAGATCCATCTGCCATTGGGAGCCCTACAAACTTGAGTACCCTCCCACTCTACCCCTTGCACAAAATAAATTGCTACAGTCTTCACTGTCAACCCAGCCGAAGCAAAATATGCTTTAGAATAATATTTAGGGATGAAAAGCTTTTGTGTATTAGTTTTAAGATGGGTCTCCTGGAGAAATAAAACTTGTGGGGAAAAAGAAGTTAACCACCTGATTAGACCACCATACTTTTACTTATCGGACATTCTGTTTAAATTACACATGGTATATTCTAACTGTAAGACCCATTGCCCCAGTAACCTTCTTTTACTCAAAACCTCTTTTTAAAATAAATTCTTCTCAAAGTAACATTGCCCCATACGATTCTGCTCATTTTTACTGGACGTGCTCCCACCACCCAAAACAACCCCCCCCCACCCAAGACGCCCCACAATACCCCTCTCACAGTGATAAACTCTCTTCCCGGGTGCCATGGTGGTGCACCCTGTGTGAACAACCCATCCCCATCATCAAAATATTCATTATAGCCATCCATTTCCACCTCCAGCTTACTTTGTCAAAGCTACATATTTAGCTGGAGATCTTTTGCAGCAACTGGTGGGCTTTATCTACATTAGCAAACATGCGAAACTGTCCTTTTACCAGAACCCTTGATTAAGCCTGTTGAGCGATTGCTGCCTGCACGCTACTATAACAAATTTCTTCCTACCGTGCACTTCTGCCACCGATATATCAAAAAAACTACGACAGCATAGTGCTACATCAGTAGAGAATTGTTTCTTTTGAATGGCTCGGGCCCGAATCCGCTCTTTTATTTGAAAGTCAGCAAAATTTAGCTGAATCGTCCATGGCAGTTTTGAGTTTGGATATGGCTGAGCCGGGACCCTGTGTGCCGTGTAATTGTGAGATCACCTGATTATTCCAGTAGGACATTTTTCTTAATAAATGTCTCAACCCATTGAAGGACATGCACCCCTTCACATCCTTACGGGACTCCTACAAGGTGCAGATTGGAGCAGCGTGAATGATTTTCCAACTAATCGATTTTATTTTCTAGTGAAATCTTTCCTTCCTCGCTAGGTTGACTGGTTGGTGCATGACATCCACCTGGTCCTTTAGCTGCAAGATTCTTGACTCAGCCTCCTGCATTATTGCAGGAAAACAACCCACTGATTCTTCAATTTTAGACAATCATTGGTCCAGGGAGGCTATTTCAATTGCTTGTGCTGATTTTAATTCTCTAATTTCATACAGAATAAGCTTCAGCACAGTCTTTATATCCCACTGCAGAATATCCTCCTCTCCTTGCTGCCGTTCTAAAAGATGCACCTCCTGGGATCCATCTGTTTTTGGAACCTGAGGCTGCAACTGAACTTGCTGGCCTAAATCCGAAACTGCTGTAGAAGACAGAGGCTGAACTGCCAACAAAGATCAAATCTGAACAGCAGGGAATCGCTGAATATCATTTTCCTGCAACTGAGCTCTCTGCTTTGGACTCTGGACAGGAGTCTGTTTATTTGAAGGAAGCCCTGATTCAGCATGAAGGGAAGGTCCATGAGGCGCAAGTGATATTGCTTTCTCTTTTGTAAAGAGCGGGTACTCTTTTGTCTTGCCTTGGGACAAGCTAGTGCTTGCATCATTACCATCCACCTGTAGTAGATTTTTTGAGCTTCGTCAACATTTTTGATTTCCTCCTTTTCCTAGTCTTCCATTGCCCTGATATTCTCAACACAAGGATGTGTTATTTCCCTTTTTGTGTGGGATACCTCCCCTAAATCTCCTTCTACTGCCAGCAGCTCTTGTGGGGCTCTTTCCAGGGTAGCCCCAGCAAATCCAGCATTTGTGCAAATTTCCAGTAAGTCCTCCTCCGACCTCAAAGGGCTTGACACTAGCATTTTTAGCTGTGCTCTGCTCTTGCTGATGCTGTCTGAATTTCGTCTGGCTGCATTTTAGCTTTAAGGGCCACAGCAGTATCCAGATTGCACATCAAATTAACCACTTTTAAATGCTTCCCCATTGTAATGCAATGCAGATCTGAAATTTCCGGTCCCAAGTTAGGGGAGAAACCACCCAGCGACCCACAACCAGGAAGACCTATAAATGTGTCAGCCTTTCGATTACGTACTTACCCCTGGTGTGAAACGTGGTGCTTTCCCCTAGTGTAGCCTCTGTTGCCGTCCTTATATTGAGGGCATGAAAAAAAGGCTCCCACGTCTTATTGCTCAGAGACGAGAGCAGTGCCTCTTCAGATGTTTAGGAACAATTATACCTTAACAAGAGTAGATAGATAGCTGCTGCTTAAGAGGTTTGCATCTACAACTCCACATAAGGAATGGGAGTGATTATTTACAGTCTGCCTGTTGTGGCCGAGATCATCAGTGGGTCAATGTGACTACCCTTTCTTTAGGTGTGCAAGCTTCTCACTTCACAAAGCTTGTGGGGTTCAGATAACCCATGTAATTTGGGAGGTTGCACTTTTGCTCTGCTTTAGATGCTCACTAAATGCAGCACAAAATGGACTTAGCTTAAAAATAGTCATTCAGAGGACTCAGGATATCAGCTGCTTCTCTTCTAAGTTAGGGAACTGTGTTGTTCAGGACCCTCATAATATTCAAAGGGTTTGAATGGGTGGTTGGAACTCCGAGGCCTGATCCCCAAACTTCATTTTATAGTACCACCAAATGTACAACAATATACAATTCTCAAACTATGTGCAGAGTTTTGTGACTTCATACTTCCTATACCTATATATACAGAGTTCTCTGACCCGTCTGCTGAGTCTCCGCACAAGTAGGCATATGTTATAGTATTAAAAGAGGGAGGGGCTGTAGGGAGTGGTGGGAGAAGAGGCAGACCTACTACTAAAGGGGATGGGATCAGGGAGGAGTAAGAGGGGTTTCTGGAAGGTCAGAGAGGGTTTTAGAGAGAGATGTCAACCACTCACACAAGATTAATGCAATTGCATTACCCTGAGGTTGGAGACATGCAACTTAAACTTTTCTAGCAAGTTTACACTCAGAGTTTGTGAATAACAAAAGTAGTAAACTTACATCAAGGTGTAAACTTACTCAAAAGAGTAACTCACCTTTGAATCGGCCCCAAATTGCTACACACTGAGAACTAGTCGCAAGAAAAGGAACTCATGAACATGAATGTACTGGAGGTACAAACTATTCTATCCAAAATAGGAGACCAGAGTACAGACACTAAAACTTGAACAAAAGGAAAGCTTTGTAAATGAAGCAATAGTTCAACGCATTGTGAACATACCTGATTGCATTTCACAGAGTTACTGAATCATGGCACGATTGCCATCCATGAGACCTGCTTTGCAGGTACAATTTCTGATCATTTACATCAGAAACACCCTTGGACATAGATTGCGGTTTGTTAGAGAATTCATTATTACACTAAGAGCCAATGGCTTGTTAGGTGAGGTCAGAGATTATCAGCCCTCTCTAGGAGTTGGATAGTAATGCTGAATATAGGTATGAAAGTTCATAGCTAAAGTAACGTGGAAAAGAAAGGACTTGAAGCGGATACCCCCAGACAGGGGACACCGGCATTCTAACTTTTCTGCTTGGACAGAACTTCTTTGCATCAGCTTCTACTGCATCTCCTATCAAGCTGTGGTGAGTGAGCAGGTGAACCAAGGCAGACTTACTCTAACTTAGGGTGTCAGTAGCATTGATGAATGCTTTTCCCAAGCCATCATGGGGAATGACTCCCTACTTACTCCTGCCCTTCACTCCCGACCCACTTCTACGAATACATTCTAACACTCTTAACTTTTAATGATATATACCAATAGAAACCTCTGATTTGAGCATATGGTTGTGAGGGTACAAATGAGAAAGATGTTAAATGGATACATCTAGATTTGCAAGTATTGCAGATGAGCTTTAACACCAGAAATATTTCCCTGCAGAAGGAAAGCATGATGAAGATAGCTGTGCTGTTAAGGAGCTGAGTTCAGTCCAAGATAAATAGTGGGCATGAGACTGGGTTATAAAATACAAGGGGTTCTGCACTCCTGGTTGGAATGGTGATGGTCCAGCACAGAGACAGAGGAGCAATTGGAGTGCTTGAAATGGGACTCCCAGGCTCCCTGCCATCTGACCTGAAGACATCAGGTCATACAAACCCAGTGGCCAGACTCACAATCAGGCTCCCACCCTGTACACACATCATCTAGCATCTCACAGAGCTCCAGTGACTCACCATCCCTCAATGTGCACTGCTTAAACTTCTCACTCACACATACAAAGCCTTGCACAGTCTAGGTACCTCTTGTCTCAACGGCTGCATCATATTCCATACCCCAACCACCCACATTCCCACTCAAACAGTTCATTATACAGTTAAATAAAACCTTTACAATTAGTTTGTAAAAAGAACTTTAAAATTATCATTCAATACAAATACAAATTAAATGTTTTATAGCAATTATTTACAAATTTTAAAAGGAAAACAAATTCATATAAAAGGTAAATGATTATCCAGGCCTATTATAGATAATATTTAATATCTGGTGCTGCGCCCTTTTATTTGGTCCTGAAAGCTGCAGAAAGGAGCATCTATCAAAGGTGTATCTTGCATAATTTAAACATTAGTTGTGAAAAGAATATATCATATAATAATGCTAGTGTGGAGCATACCCTATAAAAAGATATAGCGCCTAAACATTTTTTAATTTCTTAACTTTTATATATTTAATATTTAAAAATGTGTACACCAACAGTTCAGCATGTAGTCTATAGATTTGAAACTTGCCATTAATGCCTGCCTGCAGGTCTATATATCCCGCGCTGATTAAAAGGAACATTTCAGCAACAGTCTTCTCTCTTGTAATAAAGCTGGGCACAGTATAATATCTTCTTCCCCAGAATTACACCGTCTGCAACACTCCTTGGCAAACACCCTTTTCCACTATTTTCTGTTAATTTTTCATGGTTTAAGGCGAAAGCGATAATGCATTAAATCATTTTTTAAGTGTCTTGACCAGCCGGCCTCTAAGTAAAGTTAGCACTTAGGAGTCTTACATTCATTAATAACTGACCAGGCATGCAACCTGAATGATAGCGTTGATTGATCTTTAAGCACAGATGTTTTTTTCATATTTAACGTTAACAAATTTTTTAAAGGCAGCTGAAGAGGGGGAATTTTCCCAAATTGTGTGAATCCCTAGATCTTTAATGGCCAGGTCGAAGTAACAACGGGCAGGTGCAGTTTCATTCATTTGCAGTTCCTGCCAAAAAGCTTGACACAGATGACTTCCAAAGGCAGACCTGATCCTTTTCCAGGTTTTTATGTGATCACCTTTCCTCGCTATTAACTGATTTAATAGACCAAACACCAGTCTATTCTGTGCTGGGGAGGCATTAGGAGGGAAGCGAAACAATAGCATAAATGCTTTAGATGAAATTTGTGCTTGAGTGCTGCCTCTCTGCCCCAGAGTGCTTCGCTTCTATGTGTCACAATCTGAATATGTTTTGCCGCTATTATTTTCAATAGAGGTAAAAAGCTTGGTCCGTCCAAAGCTCTTTGTAAGGTGCGGAAGGCCAAGATCAAAGCATTACCTCTCCTCATCAAATCTTTTTTGTGCGGTTTAAAGGAGCCTCCAACATCAAAAAGTACTCCTAAGTATCTATATGTTGTTGCCAGCTCCAGTTGTTCACCGTCTTAGAACCATTTGTGACTTTTCTTTATTCTGCAACTAACTTCCATAATCTTAGTTTTCTTTAGATTCACTGTCATACTGTTGGTTGAGGTGTTATGATTTGTAATGTACCCCAGTATAGGCCTGGGTAGTCACATAACCTTTCACCTACATTTACTGTGCCATTGTACTACATAACGGGTTTGTGCTGACCTTTTACCTAGTTGGGTACTGCATAAATGTTGCATGGTTTTCTATGAAAACTAGCCTCATTTATTACGCATGAGGATTCTCAGCATCACAGCAGGACTACCATCTTCTGCATAATAACTATGTATAAGGGTCATTCCTTTCGTCATCCTCGGCCGACATGATACAGCAAGGTAGAACTCCTGAGGGTACCTTTTGGGTATATAAACACCATATCTTTGCTGGGGCAGGCAGAGGAGAAAGACTTCCATGCTGACACACTGATGCAAGAAGCTGAGGTTCCTGCACGCAGACACTCCAGCACGCAGTGGTCTAACATCCCTCGCAGGGTATCCATCTCGAGAAAAAGACGGGGTCCTTCCTTCTCTCACACCAGGTAATGTTTTTAGTTACATCCTAGGGAGATTCTTGGTTATACACCTACATACATGCTAGGTACATTTAGGTACGCCTAGTTAGGGTTAGCATCATAGTAGTACGCATTATTATGGTCATGTATTTTATACCTGCATCTAATCATCATTTTAGCACAATGTTAGAAATCTACCATCCATTTTCTCTGCTGGTGCTTATAATCATTTATATCTGTCTTTTTCTTATGGTTGTTGCAGCACACATATTTTATGCTAGAATAACGCTGGTTCAATAAATGCTTATTGAAAACTTCCCCATCGATTGTTCTGTGTATCTCCCTGAGGCAAAATGAGCACGAGTGACTGAGAGCAAAGAACTGTACTGTTTCCACGATATCTGAGGGATCAGGGTTGTCATGTTCGATAGTTGCCAGAAACAATTTTCTCCTTAGTAAGAGGGGTTCATAGTGGCACTGTGAGCTAGCTGGTATATAGGCAAACATATCCAGTGGGGGCGTCTGGAATCAGTCTGGACACCTATCCCACAGTTTATTTTGTCTCAACGTGCAGATCCTATATAGATTTATAGGAACTACCTGACAGAGGAAATTAAGAATAACTTATGTGTAAGTCGTTTCAGCCTGATTTTTGTCTGGCTGATCAGGATAACGTCATCCGCATATAGTAAATTTGAATTGTGCATTAAGCCAATTTTAAGGGCATGGGAGTTTACTGCATCCAGATCAGAAGATAAATCGGCTAAAAACAGATTGCACAAATATGGCACCAAAACACAACCTTGTTTTAGGCCCTGGAACATTTGTATTTTCCTGGATAAAATGGACCATCTTCATTTTGCACCCTTGTCCAAGTGTCCATATACAGCAACTCTATGGCTGTTAAAGGAAGAACCGGGATGCCCATAGATGATAATTTTTGTTGAGAAGGTTACTTTGCACAAAATCAAATGCAACCTTATAATCTACATAACAGAGGTAGAGTGGCTGCTTTTTTGACCATTATTAATGATAATGCCATAATGTACCTGCCCCTAGGGTAAACCCTGTTTGATTTGTGGGCACAATTTTACTGTCTTCCGCCCATCTCAGCAGATCCATACATAGTAAACAAGCAAAATGTTTTGTCTCAATATCTTGGAGGGTAATAAAGCTATAATTGTCAGGTTGGTGCATATTGCTTATTGGGTAATTATAGATGCCCTGCATGAATCTGGAATAATCTGTTTTTGTAATGCGCAGCTAAATACTGTTGTTAAAGTTGTGACCCAGAACATTAGGTTTGATTTAAACAATGCTTGAGGTAGCTCATTTGGTCACGGTGCCTCATCTTGCCTGCACCTTGGATAACATTTTATGTTTGTTCATCCCAAAAAGTATACAGAGCACCTTCCTGTGTGTATAATGGCAGCCTTGTAACCGAAGATTATGTATCAGGGTGAGATGCAGTTACTACAGGAGACAGGTTAAAATGTTCCATCAAGAACTTGACCCAGCTATCCTTCATTACATTAGAGCTGGTAACTGGGACAGGAGCCCGGTTCAACCTTTTGAGTAGTTTCCAGAAGTCCCTTGAATTCTCGTTTTGGAAAGATATAATACCTTTAGCCAAAAAATGTGTTTAGACTTGTTTTTTCATCCCATATTATTTTTCAGTAAATTTAATTTAAATTGTTAAATGACCTACACATTTATGTGTTTCACGGATATCTTTTGGCCAATCTCCAAGAATGATTTAGCTCCTTCATAACTGCAGGAGAATAAACAGAAACCTTGATTCTTAGTCGAAGTTCTACATATTCTTTATTTTGCAGCGGCAATGCACACCTTGTGAATTGTTGATTGTCCATTATTTTATCAGTAAAAAGAGACCATTTGGTGATTGGATTTAAATTGTCCTTGCTAAAAAAGTAATTTGCTATGGTTAGGGCTGTATCCTTTATGCATTCACTTGAATTTTCAGACCAGCAGTGTTTCCGATAGTTATGTTGAGTTCTCCCAATAAAGCAAATGCCTTATGAAGAAGCCCGTTTTGGGCATTAATATCGATATTTTGTTGCCCATAATCAATATAGGTCATTTTTAACAATCTTAAAGGAAGTAACTAGGTTAAATAGCTGGAGAGTTGCAGCTGTATAATCTAATATGGAATTTGGAGTGATGGAGTAATAGGTCCACTTTGGTGGCGTATCTTGCTGAAACCTGCCATTCAGAATTCTTAGGCCTAGGGATTCTCGGTCATTTATTTATGTTATCTTCTTGCCATCCCATCATCTCTGACTTGTTTTGCTCATGGATTGAGCAGGGACAGCCCATAATTAATTCTGTTGGACTAGCTAATTTAATCAACTCACGCAAATGGATTAAAGGGATTCATATTAAAGTCCCCTGTGACTAAAATATCAGGAGATAATTGATCTTGCAGGCCAGCTAGTAGCTTGTTTAAGAGTTTAGATATACTTGAGGACCTTGTGCCTCACTTTGGGGTATGTAAAGGTTTATCAATAGGAGTGGGTTCTCACTTTCTTTATGCCACTATGTGAGTTTGATTTTTAAGATGTTTCAGTCGTCTGAATCCATGTGTTCAATTTCTGACTGCAGGGCTACCACTATAAAGGTAGCCAAACCTCCCTTTGGGTGTCCAGACTTTTTGTTTTGACTGCAGGGCTGAAGAAGCTAGCAAAGCCGTTTATTGAAATGGATGTAATGCCCATGTCTTTTGCAATCATATTATATGCTTTCCTTTCAGGAGATGTGAGAGATTTTTTTCCTATGTTTTGATTTGGGCACATTGATATTCTATGAACAAATGCTTACATTTTCTAGATGATTAGGTACTCAAGATTTACTTATTTTTTGGACCTGCTGGTGTCATGCACAATTGCTTCCATGCAGGGCTACAGTAAGCCAACCTATATTTAACTTCAACCTCTCATTTTGGTTTGACTAAGTCAGTGTTTTTGGAGATGGTGTTTTCAGTGTTTTCCCAGCAGGGTTTTTCAGAATTGAATATGTTTCTTTGACGTATTCTAGGGAATTTGAGGTTGAATTCAAATTCAGATTTGGTGAAGCGAATGGTGCTGGCTTAGCTACAGGGGTGGGCATGGTGATCTTGATCCCCAAGCCAGACCATCTTTGTAGTCCAGTTTCCTGTCCAGGTCACAAGAGTAGATTTTTTCATTCTGCAATTCGTTGAGCCTAGGAGTTAGATCGATTCCATATCAGCTTTAGTTATCTTTGCAAGGGAGGGTACCGCCTGTAATAATTTCAGAATGTTGCCTCAATTGAGGATGTAGTGCCTCCCTTTTGATTGGTATATCAGGGTGAAGATTGTTTTACAGGAGGAACTAGGAAATTGAGAGGTGTAATCGAATGGCAGCCTGGCTATGTGTATCTGATGCACCCATGTTGTTAGGCGGGAGTTCTTGCTGTTGTTTCACCCTCTCCTTGTGCTCCATTTCTCTCTTGACTTGGACCATTGTAATACATTCATCTTTATGCAAGGGAGATTTGATTGGAATGGCCACTGAGTTGGCTGTTTCTCCTTTGGTTGCTCCCCCAGTTGGAGCTTCTTGTATTTTATTAAATAGCGGGGAGAGTTTAATGTTTTTTGCCAGGATCTTATTATTGTTCTCAGTTTATTCTACCTCATTTGTTCTTCTGCTTTGTTGTAGTTGATCCCTGTGCCACTATTGTACTTGCACTTTGTTTGTTCCTTGATTTGCATAATTTATTCCTGTGTTTTTCATCATTTTGGGGTCTGGAGACGATTGATGGCCCATTTAGAATTCACTGATATTCTACACACATTACTTCCCTCCGTAGCCACTTTCTCGCTCTTTTCTCCTCTCCCCATGCCGGGAGCGCTCTTCCCACCTCTGTAGCCTCTGTGCTCATGCCCGCTGCACCTGGGGCAATCAGACCCTTCTGAACCGGGCGCCTAAGCCTGAATCCAGAGCCAGGTGCCGGGAGCCACAGCCGAGACCGCCGGTCAGACACCGAGATACGAACTCGCCTGCCAGAAACTATGGCAACAAGGTGTCAAACAAAAATAGCTCACTAATGGTCTGGCAAGGATCAGGTGAAGTAGTGGGAGGCAGAGGCAAGAGATGGAATGGTATCTGAGTGAAGCAGGGAAAACTCCTGGTATCCATGCAGAGCTCCAAGTGCTGCCGGAAATACAAAGCGTAACGGCCTGGAAAAAACCCACAGGTAAGTCCTTGACCATAAACCTTCACTCAACTGGCCTCCTACTTGCACACAAACACACGTCCAAAAAAGCTGGCAGCCATGATTTCTTTCACCTCATGCCCAAGGCCTTGAACAACCTACCCCTGCACATCAAAGTCACCTTCATAGTCCTTGAGTTCTGCATGAACCTGAAGACATGGCTCTTTACCAAGACCTCAGACCTGGCCAGCACAGTTCACTCCTTTATCTAGCCCCTGGATAAACCCCTAGATGAGACATGCGCTCTACAAATAGTCATAACATAGCATAACACAGGGGCACCACAATTCCCAAATTACGAGGTCCTCCAGACACGCAACCCAAACTGGAGCTTGATACTCGGGCTTCGGGTAATGCAGTCTCCTTACAAAACCAGTTAGGAACAGATAAGGAGAAATAATGTTCCTGAACTAAGATGCCGAATGTATTTGAATACATATGAATTTGAACTCCTGTTTACAGAATTCCAGGACTTTATGTGTGCACTATAGAGCATTCAAATAAGTACATCAACCATCCAATATTGTAGAGGGGCCCCACAGGACTTTTAGATCAGCACGAAGCTGCACAGGAACAGGGCTGCCCTCTAATGAGGCTAAAGCTGTACCTTAGCTGAAACTAGGCCTTGGGAACACGTGGAGACATTGTTAAATAACAGCCATAACCCCAATGCACTGATAATGGCACGAAATACACACCTACGTAAAGACATAGTGGATGCCATATCAGGAAACGGTCTGCAGATTGTAGCAGGGTAACTGGAGCTAAAGATTTGGTGTCCTCTGATGTGTTTGAGGCAGCCTTTCCACAGCTGTTTCTGATACACCTCTATATCATGCTTAGGATGGCCGTAGCAACAACTGCATACTACCCACCGTGTCCAGGCACCCTCACATGCAGGCTTTAGGGAACCAGGAATTTTTTACAGCCATCACACCCCGATAGTTTCTGGCTCTGCTGACATGCTGCATGGCTGCCACTCGAGAAAAGAGGAGACAGCCAAGACTGCATTGCATACTGCTGATTATGGGCCAGTGAAAAAGAAACCATTAATGAACAATTTATTTCAATTATTTAAAGAAAACTTATATTTGGGTGTGCAAACACTCCTGCAGCGAAAAGACTTAGGGGCACATGCATCAAGCTAATTACTGGTAGCAAACAGGCGATTCGCAGAATCCACCCCTTTGTGACTGGTAATTAGCCTTTTGGGATGCATCATGCTCGAAGCCATTCGCAAAATAGGTAATCGCAAAATTTGCGATTACCTATTTTGCAAATGCAGTTAGGGAACCGCAATTTGCGATTCACTAAATGCAGTGCAAGAAGCATTCTCAGAATGAAACTTTGCATTAAGGAATCGCAAATTACCATCAACTTCAAGTTGATGTTGGCAGTTTGCAGAACGAAAGACCGCCAGAGCACCACCTCCAACCATTTGCCGTCCACTTTGATGGCAGCATGATGAAAACAGCTGTCTGAGGGTGGTACAGACAAGTTCATTGCCATTGAAATACATGTTGGCTATCCATCGAGCTGACCATGGCGGAAAGATTGCCTGCTTCAAGTCATCAGAATCAAAGGAATTTTCTTTTCTTCCCTTCATTCTCCCACGTGGATCCCTTCCTCCAGTGCCCCCCTTCACAGCAGCATCTTGACCCTGAAGAAAATGACCCTCTTGGCACCAAAATTCAGGTAAGTCTGGTTTGCACTATTTACCAATTGACTGGACTGGGCATGTATAGTACGGACTCCAGGAATGGTAGTAGGCATTTTTTTCGCATGTGTCATGCTTATACATATGTGTACATTCAACACTTGTGCAGTCAAAATATACACACCTGTATTGAAACATATGAAGAAATATTCCCCATCGTCGAAAACACTGTTGCTGGCCCAGCAGTGATATTGTAATATGGCGAGTGGGACTGCCGCCGCAGCAATATTGTGGTAACACCTCCGAACTCTTAATCGGGTCTATAGATTGATCAATGAGAAAAACATCTGAAAATGCCTTCTTTTCTAGCATATTCCATCTTTCCTGACCACCACAAATTCAATACAGTACAGATGCTCAACTGTTACATTGATAAAAGAGTAAGAAAAGTTGGAACAAACACTAAGTCACATTGGTGAAGTGCAGAGCTTGGGCACCAAGAGAATGTGTGGTGCTCTAGAAGAAAAAAGCTTGTCTGACGTACCTTAATAATCTTCTTCATATAAATATACTGACTGTGGTTTACTTTTCTGGTTTTCTATATTTATCATCAAATAAAGGTAGTCTGGAGAACTCCCTTGCAGCTGTCTGTTCTCAGGACATGCCTAGAGATGCAGTGGGGTGCACATATTTTATAGATAATGCGACCTTTGAAGACAATGTATAGAACATCAAATTGAACTAGTTGCTCCAATGGAAAACAGTTGAAGTATTTCAATGGCAGGGTGATTTGGTCAGATTTCCTCTGGGTTATGAAACCTCTTGGCTGCGCACAGCATTTGGATCAGTTTCTGGACATATGTGCTTGCACTGGTGTGATGAGGTTGTACCTTGTTAACTGGGACTAGAGCTGTGAGCATGAGGCAACACATTGGCATATGGTCGTTGCACTTGTATATATATGTGTAATTAGTTCAATCATTCGTTTAGTCATTCATTCATTCATTCATTCATTCATTCATTCATTCATTCATTCATTCAGATATATGTTCCTTATCTTATCATATAAAGGCAGTAAACTGATACATAATATGGATGTACCTGGGAATATTATGTTTGGGCTTGACAATGATATGTATGAGGATGTTTTTGGCATATGGTTATTGAACCTTAAAATGTTAATTTTCTGTTTGAATAGTTATGAGACATAGCCTGAACTAACCAGAATCTGTAATACGGTGGTACACATACTCAAAGCACTAATACAATGGCAGTGAAAGTCGAGTGAAATCAAAGACACAAAGTGGGTCAATGACATTTGGTCATCCATTCGGAGCAGGTTTTTCGGAAGTGATTTATTGAAGAACTGGATCTTTATGTCACCAATCTGATGCTCTCCCTCATTCATCCTATGGAGTGCTTACAAATTAAAAGTGACATGCTAGATTTTCTCATCATTGTATAATATTATTCTGTAATGGGTTTCTGCTGGAGGTAAGAAAGTTGATGTAACTGGATAGCTTACTTCTTGATGAAATATATTCCAAGGGATTCTATCCCCAAAACGCTAGAATAAAGCTTTGAGCATTATGTCAGCAATATGAGAGACTGGTTTGAACTTTCTACGTAAATATAGCTGCTATAAGTCCTGTTTTCGTGATTGTGGCAGTGGTTGTGTGTGTGTTTGGTTTAAAGTGTTGTTAAAGTTCAACGATTTGGCTGAGTTTACAAGGGAAGATAAAAAATCCAGTAGATTGCAATGCCAAGCCATAACCCAATACCTCCTTTGGGGTTTCCCGATAGCAGAAGGTAAACCTGAGGCTCTTCTTGTGTGTAGAGGTTGGGTGCAGTTATCTGATGTTCCAGATTGAAGTAGATGCTGTTTAGCTTATCGCTTTCGCAAGAATAGGCATAGTTTGTAACTGGTGAAGAAAAGTGGAGGCGGCACCAGGGATGAAGTTACATATCCAAAAAAGCCATCTTATTTCATGAAAAATCCTTTATTGCTTATTCATCTTCATATAACAATAGATGTACACAGGACAACAGCCAACGCGTTTCGTTCCAGAGGATGGAACTTCATCAGGGTCGATGTAGCGTTACGATTGACGCTTCTATTTCAAAACACCGTACCCGCCGTATTACCGGGAGAGCAGTTTGTAAATGGCTATTGTTTGCCTATTGATAGATAATCTTTGTATATGAATGTTCTGGGTAGTTCCACTTAAAGATTCAAAAGTGAAGGTAATCAATCAATCAGGGTTTGTAAAGCGTGGCTACTCACCCGTGAGGGTCTCAAGGTGCTGGGAGGGAGGGTGGCTGCAGGTTCATCTGCACTTAGGTGTTCAGTTGAAGAGCCAGGTCTTGAGGTCCTTCCTAAATTGGGTCAGCGACGGGGATTGTCTGAGGTGGGTAAGCAGGGTGTTCCAGGTCTTGGTGGCAAGGTTGGAGAAAGATCTTCCTCCAGTTCTCGTCTTGTGGATCCAAGGGACGGTGGCAGGTGCCAGCTGGGCGAAGCGGAGGTTTCTGGTGGTAACGTGGAATGAGAGGTGGTGGTTCAGGCATGCTGGTCCTGCATCATGGAGGGCCTTTTAGGCATGCATGAGGAGCTTGAGGGTTATTCTTTTGTTGACTGGGAGCCAGTGGAGTTCTTGGAAGTGTTCGGAGATGTGGCTGTGGCAAAGGATGTTGTAGACCAGTCTGGCTGCAGCATTTTGGACATTTTGAAGTTTCCTGAGCAGTTTCTGGGTGATGCCGGTGTAGAGTGTGTTGCTGTAGTCAAGCCTGCTGCTGATGAGGGTGTGGGTGACTATTTTTCTGGATTCGGTTGGGATCCATCTGAATGTCTTTCAAAGCAGGCGGAGCATGTGGAAGCACGATGAGGTGACGGCGTTGATCTGGTGTTTCTTTGTGAGCTAGGAGTCCAGTATGATGCCGAGGTTGCATGCATGGTCTGAGGCGGGGGACGGGGTTCCCAGTGTGGAGGGTCACCAGGAGTCGTTCCATGCTGAGGGTGAGGGTCCTAGGATGAGGACTTCGGTCTTGTCCGAATTCAGTTTGAGGCAGCTGCTCTTCATCCAGGTGGCGACGGCCTTTACTCCGCTGAGGAAGTTGTTTCTGGTCGTTGTTGGTTAGTTGATGAGGGAGAGGATCAGTTGGGTATCATCGGAGTAGGAGATAATGTTGAGTCTGTGGTTCCTGACGATGGTCGCGAGAGGGGCCATGTAGATATTGAAGAGGGTGGGGCTCAAGGAGGAGCCCTAGGGAACTCCGCAGCTGATCTCTGGGTTCAGAGAGGAACGGATGTAGTCTGACTCACTGACTCACTGTGTTCACCCACTGAGAAAGGAGTGAATCCATTCCATGGTCTTGTAATAGATGCCAGCGTCATGCAGTCTCTTGATTAGGGTGCAGTGGGAGATGGTGTTGAAGGCGGTTGAGAGGTCCATGAGAATGAGGGCTGCGATTTCGCCTCGGTCAAGGAGGGAGCGGATGTCATCGTTGGCGGCGAAAAGTGCTTTCATGGTGCTGTGGTTGCTCCTGAAGCCAGATTAGGAGATGTCCAGGACGTGATTTGCCTCAATGAACTCAGAGAGTTGGGCATTGATGACCTTCTCGATTACCTTGGTTTGGAAGGGGAGCAGGGAGATGGGTCTGAAGTTCTTGAGGTCGGTCGGGTCAGCGGATGGTTTCTTTAGCAGAGGGTCGATCTCAGGGTGTTTCCAGTTGTCGGGGAAGGTGGTGGTCTCAATGGAGCGGTTGATGGTATGCGGAGCTCAGTGCGATGGTGATGGCTGCTTTGTGGAAGATGTGGTGTGGACATGGGTCTGAGGGGGCTTCGAAGTGGATGCTCTTCATGGTCTTAAGAGTGTCGTCAGTGGTGAGCCGGGTGCAGTCGAGCAGGATTTGTTAGGAGGCGGTGTGGTTGGGGTCCAGTGGTGTTGGGCCTGGTGGGAGGGTCTTGGGTGTTGAAGCTGTCCTAGATCTGTCTGATCGTCTAACAAAATCAAACAATCAAACACCGAAGTACTCCACATGCAGGTATCAACATTGGGGATCTCATATTGCATATGAATGAGCTCAACTGAAGTCAATCTGCATGAACTGGACGGGAATGTAGGACATCATTTCAAAACGGATCCTCTTATTCTCATGCATTTTGTTTGCCACCAAGCACTGAAGTATAATTGGGAGTCTAACCTCTTCATTATAATGAATGTGCAGCGCATTGACCTGTAACTAAAGGGATTTTATTTGTGTGGATCATTTTAGGCCTAACTCACATTTCTATATTAGGCTACTCTGACATATGACACTATATTTGCCTTATGGTTGCTTTGACCCTGACATCCCATTCGTATTCAAACATGGTTGGTAGCTTCAGTTGGTTTTTATAGAGTTTTTAAGACTTTATTATATTGATCATGTATCTGCTGTATGTTTTCATTTATATCAGTGATGTAACTTCTTGTGAAGTCATCCGAGTCAAAGGTCATTTGGCATTATGTTCTGAGATGTTAGTACTGCCTGTGATGCCCCATGATGTCATCAGGGTCAAAAGTCATGGAGAAGCTCTTTCGCTAGTTTCTGAAGGTGAAAAGTCACTTATTGTAACACCGGGTGACATTTTTGGAGGATGTCAAGATTTGATATCATTTTATAAGGTAATTCCACTGCCTCAAAACTGACCTATTAGTACTGGATTCAATGCCACTATCACAAAACATATATATTACATCAATGTAGTGAAATTCACTTTCATGTTCCATCACTGGTCCACAAGTGGATACTCATGTTTAAACACACTAGAGGTAATGGAAAGGAATGCGTGCAAATATTCTAACCACTGGCAAACACTCAGAGTAGGATTCCAACCCATGCTACTTTTGGCCATCGCGCCACCTCAGTTTGGACCTAGCTATAAGTCAATTTGTCTTGACCGTGCTCCAATTGCAACAGTCCAGCTCAAACTATCCTTCCTGAACCAGAACAGAGCCAACACAAGGCCAGTTTCACCTTCATTGGGGCTCTTCAGTCACGTGTTACTTGGTTCAAGTGACATAATGAGCAAAGGACCCACGTCTGGGTATACCTTTGGCCCCTTAGAGCATTGCATCAAATCCACAATAGGTGATGAGAAGAATGCTTGCAACACGTCTAACCACTGGCAATCGCTCAGGGTAGCGTTCCTACCCATTGTTCTTTTGCCCACCGTGTCATCTCAGTTTGGACTCAGCCTTATGCAACTCAGTCTTGTCCCTGCTCGAATAGAAACTGTCCAGCCCAACCTGGCAGGCTATGTCTTCCCTGTACCAAACCACAAGCAACCTAAGGCTAATTTTGCACTGATTTGGGCTCTTCAGTCATGTGTAGCTTGTTTCCAGTAGCACAGTGGGCAATGGACCCATGTCCGGGTATACCATGGCCACATAATAAATTAAATCAAACACACAAAAGGTTTAGGGAGAAATGCTTGCAACAAGTTTAAATACTAGCAAACGCTCGAGGTAGCATCCCAACCCACTGATGCCATGAGCAAGAAGAGACATTTGTTCACAGAACACTAATTGAATACATTCCTAAGAATTTCTTTTCTCAGTATATTACTCAGGATGAAATAATACACTCAAAAGCGCTTACCCTTTTGTTCTGTTTAGCTGTTGGAAACACATGTACCATGAGAAGAAGTTTCTTGTTATACAAGCCATTGACATTATTTTCAAGCAGCAATCTAGATTTCTAACGCAGCATTTACAGAGACTGTTAGTAATTATGCAAGTCACTTCCCTGTTCACTCAAGACAAAACTGTTAGGTGTGGGTCTGCATCGAGAAAAGGGGAATGAAAGACTAACGTTTCAAGATGTTTAAATGCAATTAAAAGATTTCTAAATAATTTATATCATAGAAATATTACAAGTGAAATAATTGGTGTATATATTACAATTGTCTCTCCTAATTTGACCTCTTTGGTTAGTTTCTGAATAGGCAAAGAAACAATTGAGTTTATAGGGAGCCACCTGCATCAAAATAGTTCTGATGACTAACACAGAACATATAAGCCACATTTAGCATCATGTGCGCTACATTAGCGTAGATAAAAGTCACAAAGATGTCTATGTAGACCCGCCCAAAGGCACAGGCTTCTCTGAGGCCCTGTTGCAGCCACCACCATGCTATATTACCTCCAGTGTTTGCTACTGTTATAAAGGAGTGTTAATGGGGTAAAGGTTCCTTGACTAAATAAAAACATAGATGCTATCCTTCAGTCACAACGTACCTTGATAGCTACAAATGTAAGTGATAACCCCACCTTATCACTTATATTTGTAGCTATCAATAACTTTTACCACATAAACACTCCTTTGGTTACCTTAGACTAGTTTATACTCCCTTATCACCACCCTATTTTTTGCATGATACCCTTTCATGCACTCATCCACTGGTGTCAATGGATCAAAAGATCTCTGATAAAGAGCCCCCAGCCCATCAGGCATTGCAACGTCGACTTGATGAGCAGCGACCTATGATGAAGCATGACACCCTACCAGGTGTGTGAGGACATTAAGATCTGACCATTCGGATCCCCTGAGATCCCGGTGGTCGGCTTTGTGATTCCACCAGACTGTCGGTTGACATTTCTCACTTACGAGGAACTACTTCCATGAAGTGTTTAGCAAACAGTATTCTAGGAAGAGCATTGGCGTAGGACCTCCTTAAATATACAGCTCTTCGACCCTCTCTTGATGATATGCATTTACAGTAGCGTAATTTCCCTTTTTCTTAGGGGGTAAGAGCATGCCAGTAAAAGTAATCCTAAGGATTATCACGATCATTTGATAGATTGTTTTATAGAACTCGACATGGATGATATATCGGGAGAGGAATTCACGTAGTAGTAATTTCTGAACAAACATGCCTTGGGGTGGGATTTGTGTAGACTATGCCCCTGGGCTTAATGCAACTCAATGATCCATGTTTAATAGGGTTGGGACTTTAAGGGGATGTGGGAGGAGGAGGAGAGATTAATTCAAGTAGGATTCATTTCTTTGGTGGTCTATAATGCTTATGTGATGATTTGTTTGTACCTGACCATATCATTAGGGAAACGTTTGCCTTCTCTAAAATACCAATAAAATTCTGTTTACAACATAAAAGGATTACCATGTTCATGCCTGGTTTGGGAATATGGGAGGCATGTCTCTCTCCTTGGCACAGTGAATCGAAAGAGATTCCACCTGGCTTGCCACACATATATATGTCCAATGTAATACCCAGGGACTCACTCTTCAAAGGACAAAATGAGGCACCCAACTACTAAGCGCTGGTGGAAAGCCCAAAGCGAACCCTCTGATATCTCTCCTTCACTCCAGTTAATGCTAAAAATGGTGTGCTGTGTGCACACTACCTGATTCTAAATGATAGGTGAGTGTCAGGCTTCTGGTGGTTCTGAGCCTGGATTCCCACCCATCTGATTAGCAATATCATCACATCCATCCCCACAATGTATGATTGCTATGAGTCAGGAGGCTGAATCCTAGAAAAAGAAGGCTATCATCTTCCCCTGTCAAAGTTACAATAGAGGCCTAAGAGTCTGCTGTTGTAAAATCCTTCAGCACCTATCTCAGGTAAGAGGCCACCAATATATGTGATTGGAAATGCGTAAGTTTCACTTGCAAACCAAAATTTATTGACAGGTTTATTTAAATTCGATTGAAAATAGAGGCATTTTGACAACCTAATATCTGCACATAACCTCATGCCCGCAAATTTTGATAATTGGGAAAATACTACTATACCTTTGATGCAGTATCTTCATGTCACAACATTGGAATACTGGGAATAGTTTCTGCCAGTATATGACGGGTGGTCAGCAAATACAAATACCTGAGAAATAATGTGCGTTAATGTTAAAACCACAAGTTAATCTTCATTACTTTGGGCAAAGTCTAGGACTGATACTGTGAAGTAATGTTATTGTAATATCTGATTATTACCCCTGATTTAATGCACTGCCCCAAATGTTGACTTGATATCCCAGTTCCTCTGGGATCTTGGAGGTCGAATTTGATCAAATCCAACAAATCACATCGTCAAAATGTACAAGACAAACAAACTCAAGCCCAGGGCAGAGGGTATGGGACAGTCTTTATTTTCATTTGGTCATCAGGCTGGAGGTCTGCTTTGTGTCTGGTGTATTAGCTTTTTCTGCTTTTCTCTCTCTCTGACAGTATTTTTCAATGAGTAACAAGGGGATTGCTTACCTTGACAATGTTTTTCATAATTCTACACATCATAATAAATTCAAAATTATATTACAATGTCAAAAACTGATATAGCATGCATGTTTAGATTCCTAGGAAGTCATTTAGATGTTGGTGGGATGGTCTGTTAGCCACCATGTCAGTGGGGGCCCTGGTCTCTTCTTTCTTGGCAGAAGACTGACATATTTTGAGATCTCTGTCGGACTGATGGGAATTTAACTACCTGCAACAGTAGGGTGGATGCATTGTAGGCTCATGGGGTGCCATGTATTTTTTATTCCGCTCAGAAAAAAAACGATTTTTAAAGCAAACTCCCAGAGAATGAGTGTGTTGCAGAAAAGCATTCAATGAATGGTCCTTATTCAAAGGAAGTTTTCTCCTTGTTAGTCAGGGCAACTGATTGATTTCCCTGCCATGACTCCCATGGCGGTCTTGATCAGAAAAATACAGTGATATTTGACTGCCCTAAAAAAGGCAGGGATCCTATCGCTGAGACCTGGTGGTCCTGTGGTGGGTGGGCTAGCAGCTCAAAAGTTTCTGCAGGTGGAACCAGATGGTGCTCTGCCAGAAGAAACCTAGTTGTTTTCCCACTTCTCAATGAGTCTGGGGAACTGCCTGTTCGGTGGATGGAGCCCCAGCCCTTTTGGCATATACCCCACATCTGTCAAACTCAAAGTGACCCCATTACTCTTTTTTCAAATTAAACAGTGACTTCTTAGCTGTTAACATTTGGCTCTATAGTATTATTTTAATTTTGTAAATGTGATTATCTTCACCGCCACAATAGAAGACACCAGTGCAGTTTTCCTTACAAGTTTCTTTGAATTTGAGTCCCTTAACAATGTTTTCTATGCCAGATTTCCTATAATCACAGGATTCTCAAAGATCCAAGGTTCCTCCAGTCAAAGGTTATAAAACATATATGTGGACCTTTTTCTCACGTCAGGTGTTATTTATTAAGCAGTAATTATATCAACAAAAGTTTCTTAGGTTTAGAAATGTGCAAATGGTGGCCATATGTTCCTAGTCCACCACCAAACATGTGTGCCATAAATAAAGAATGGTGAGGTACATGCCATATAAACAAAGCTTGTGTACTGGGATCAAAACTTTTAAACAATTATTTATGAATAATCTTATTTCAGGATCTAGTAGGACCCTCTTTTGCAGGTATGGGGCCAATTGTTTAGTCAGTCTCTCCTCCTGAAGACAGTTGAGGATCTCTTAATTGTCCTTATTCTTTATATAGGTTCCCAGAATATAGTGTTTCTTCAGTATATGAGCTCTGCCAATTTCAGTCAATGTGCTTCAATCTCTGTAGTGGAGTGTATAACTTTTTTTCAGGAGGACTTTGTCAGCACTGGGCTATTCCTCAACATCCTATAATCTCCAGCCTGTATGGAAGAAATATATTGTATGTGATTTAAGTCATTCTGTAAGGGGCAATCTTTATTTAATATTGAGTCCACTACTCAATATTAAAGTTATAGTCATCCTTTTGGAGTCATACAACATGTGACATAGACAATCATGTAAAACATGGAGTTGCATATTACTACAGGTGGTTAATATTCATAAATAACGTCTTGTATGTGCAGATTATGTTTGTAATCACTCACTTCACTCATGATGCATTAACTGAACTCTGCATTTATTGTTTTTAAACTAGTCCCTCTGGTGTGAATGAGTGACTGAAAGAGAATGGGAATCCATTTTTTTTACAACGTGCCTACTTGTGATCTAAGCACCTGCTGGGTCTGAGCAATCAGAGCTTCTTTGACTTTGGCATCATTTTCCAACTCATCTGTGTTGGAATGAATTGTCTTATTCTGGTGTGCTTTATCCCCTGTTGCCCTTCTCCACTGTGTGTTCGGTCTAGCAGGAGGTTGAAGGACAGCAGATTTGTTCAACGCAAGAATGCAACCAAAGTCTTACAATCATGATGATGGTGCATGTCATGAGATGCAGTTGTCAGATAGTGGGTGTTGAAAACAGATGCTGGTGACTTCAGGCCATACACTATCCTTATGTGGGTGCATGTCAGTGAACCCCATCCATTAGGCAGTTGGTGCTGATTACCAACACCGATGCCTTCAAACAAAACTTTTTCTTGTGATGGATTTAGATCTCAGCGGATTAAGTACTCCATCACAAGCGTAAAGGATATCTCATCCACAACATTATGATCTCCATTGGATATAATGGGATCGGAATACAACGGACGGGATGTGCATCACGTTTGTGACGGAATATTACTCTCCGCCAAGATTTAAACCAGACCCATAGCATTAGTTTATTGGTAGTCTCCTTATTTTGTTGGCTCCCTTTACAATCCTTGCCAGAAGGCGGCGTATTCGAGTTTCCACCGCCTAGTTCTTACAGAGCTGGACCCACCTAGCCTTGCTGAAACTATAGTTGCATAAGGAATGTGGGTGGTACTTTGTCCTTTGACACTTTTGATTACCAGAACCAGGGAACAGCACAAAAAGTGGTGCATGGTAGTGTGGCCTCCTGTAGCAAATGGCATCAGAGCGATTCATAGAATGCCTTTCTTTGCACTGGACCACAAAAAGACACATTTTGGGTCAATTTCTCCCTACTTTTTATTACAGGAGATTAAAAAAAAGTAAAATGTTATTACCGGGAGTCCCTACATGGGAGGTTAATCATTTTACTTTGTGCATTAGAAAGCAAATTCAGGCATGTAGTGTAGCTGACTTTTCACTAGTACTTTCCTGAAGTTTTGTTTTTGTGGATCTCAATACTGGTATTTTGGTCTCTTGCCAGTTTGGGTCTGCAAAATGGTCACTAGCTGCATGTGCCTTTCCTAAAAACATAATAACCATTTTTGCTATTTTATTGGCATGTTTAAAATTGTTTCCAAGTCAGCTGTAAATTGTGCATAAGTTGTACAATCTCAATTATTGTAAAACCCCATTGGGTAGCAAACCCTAAGACATGAGCTGTCGCTGTCCAGAGTACAGTTGAAAGAGTAAAAGAAAAGCAGAACCCTTTATTGTTATTGGAATGTAATACTTTGTGAGGCAGCTGTCAGTGTGCCTTGTACAAGTTAAGCTGAGCTGCATATTGCTTATCCCAGTGCTTACACTTGTGTTACCTTTTGAAAATGGTAACAAAAATGTAAGTGCTGTGTGACCAGTGATGCAACAGTAGTTTAAAGTGAGCATTTTTAAAAGCGTAGTTATTTCAAACTACAGCTTGAAAACAATTGTAAAGTCTTTCACACAATACATATCTAATTGATAAAAATGCAAATCATTGTTCAACCTGGAACTTTATTTGATATTTTGCAAGGGTGACTTTTAATTGGTTGCTGTTTTTCAGTCTTCAAAAAGCCTTGTTTGACCTACTGGCATTAATAATGCTCCTTCGGTTGAACTCCAACCAGTTTACCAGTAATGGGATTCTTCTGCATCTATTTCCTTCGCAGTAGAGGTGCTGCCCACTACTGATCAAGCTTTCGCCGAACAAAATGCATCCTTATGCCACTGCTTCTCTCTTAGCAACTACCTGTCAATGGAGGTCTGGCTGTTATTAAAATTCTGCTTAAGCATTGATATGGTAGCCTTTCCAGACAGCCCCATTTCAACTATGTCCATGTCTATGTGGGGTATTTGTAAAGCTCAGCTGCTACTCCAAGGAGTATGGAATGGATCCTGACCCAGCTCCATCTAAGGCCATCTTGCCTAATACTGCCCTTCATTTTATACACCGATGGGTCAATATGAACCCGCAGCCTCAGGCTCGTTTGAGGGTCAGAGGTCTCACTGACTGGATGGCACCACCTTTGTAGGGAGAGATAAAGAATGCCAAGAAAGGTTGTGTTGTGCTTTGATCCTTGAGGTGCGGTTGGTTTCTGAGGCGAGAGGGAGAAAGAAATCTAGGCAAGACTCCATTTATGAAATCTGCAAAACTGGGCAGCATTTTTTATAGGTTGATAGAGTGTGCTCTGTGGTATCCACAACACGATTCCAATAATGATTGACAAAGCCTTCCCCCTCTTCCTATACCTATTGGGACTGAAAAACCTATGAAAGCAGAGGCACACCATAGTCCTACTTTCAGAGCCATTCTGCATACTGTGCCACAGTGGAAAATTGATTTCCCTGCCCTGAACTACCTAGACTAATTAACTGCTTACATCTGCGTGGGGGTTCACATTATTGTTTTAGCAGCACCTTATCTTGGTTGTACTCTGCTTCAGACTCGCTTTTCTATCTGAGTCAAAGACAGAGAAAGACTTACCCTATGTTATGCTTGGCATCCTTGCAACTAACTTACCGTGTTCGAGAACCATTTTCCGAATAAGGCCTTGCCCCAAGGGTTTTAAGGTAATGGAGTGGTTTCATGGCCTGGTGGGCAACACGAGGTGTGAATGCCTACCCTTGCTGAAGGATGTTTACTCTTATAACATGATGGAAAGGGCCATTTGGAACCTCTGACTGCAACCAATCAATGTCTGTTTTGCTAGTTTTCCTGAAAAGGCACATTGGGAATTTATGTTTGAAGCCGAGTTGCTGGAAAAATATACATTTGGATAGTGTACATTTACAAATGAGTGGTTTTAGACGCTCAGCTAAGGTGTAGTTCCTATTATCAAAGAGCAAATGGTTGTACAATACAGGAAAATGCATGGAGTGTGTACCTTAAAATACATTTAAAATCAATAATCCTCTGGAAAATACATTTAAGGTAATTGATAATGTAACTGAGTTTGAGGTCATGCATACTGACTCCCTTAAGGGTGAATAAATGGATTGGACCATTGCTGAGATCAAAAGTGTAACATTTATGTTTCAATCAATTACACAGATCCGAAAATTAATATTGCTGTTTTTGGCCGTCTCACAGATTTGTCCTGCTTAGATATATTGTGCTTTTGGAAAGCATTCCCTTTCCATTCGGCCTTTGACTAAGATAACCAACAAAACATTTACTCTTTAAGTGAATCTAAAACTGCTGAAGTGAAAAGTGAAGTATATACAGCAGAAGCATCCATTTAAAGAAACATTGCATTAGGTTGTACAGAGACCAGGCACAAATAGTTTGTGCAAGTTTTGTATGACTATGTTTGCATGCCCTAGCACATTAAAGCTAGAGCTGTGGGCTTTTCAATACTTGTTCAAAAATTCACAAAAAAATGCACAGTGATTTGCATCAGTGGATCAAGATAAAAGCCGGCTCTGCACTTTGACTTCCCAAAATAGGCAGTTATGTGCGTTGTGGAAGAAATAGGCGCAGACATGCTAAATCTAAAGTGTTTGGCACACTTAAGCCCTCCCCGTGCATTGCAATTCAATGAAGAGAGATTCTATTGCATTTTTTAAGATATTCAGCAGAGAGTTCACCCCACAAAAGGACTCAAAATCAGTAGTTCGGGTCCTGGTTCTTGCCATGGTGGACTACAGGAGCTTGCTTCTCTCCAGTCTTCCAAAAGCTCATCTGGACCCCATCGGAGAAGGTGTATACTCAGTGGTTCGTCTTTTTACAGTCCACGAGACGTTTGACTATACCGCTCCCATCCTGTGATTTCTTTAGGGTCTCCCAATTGAATCTATAACAAGATTCAATATTGCCTGCAGCATCACGCACACCACTCTGCATGACTCTTCTCCCACCTAGCTGCAAGGATAACTAGATCACTGGTGCCCACCGGGTCTTGGGGAATGCATAATCCCGCCAACTGGTGCCTACAAGCTTGAATGCTGCCTGAATCGACCCTTCTCTAGATGTTCACGAAGGATTTGGAACTCTGCTCCAACCCACAGCACAATCCCCGAACCCTACCACTCCTCGTTTAAAAAAGAACTCAAAATCCCTTTCCTTGAATGGGACTTTGGCAAAGTTTTTTTAAAAAACACCGTCTAATACCCACCTGGGCTAGTTCCCTCTTATGCTTTAATGCTTTTTCGTTTTAGTCTGATCGTGACAACTGTCTGTAGCAGTTCCTTCTGTTAAGCACGCTCATGCCACGCAATGCTTCCATCCCCAGTTTATGTGTATGAAATTATTGATTGATTACATTGTCCTCCATTAAAGCGCTGTAATGTCCTTGGTCAATTTTCACGCTATATAAAACTGCAGATAAATAAATCATCTTTTCCATATCAAACATTATCTGGGAGAACTGTTAGCAGTGAACTAAAGTGCGCCCCACCTGTAACACATGTAACATGTGCATGTCTAAAATGAGAGCATTGACTTTAGGATCAACAGGAGAATCAAAGTATTCCCTCTGATCTTCAGGGGTACCATCGGATGACGTTCTAATTTATCTTTGGGAAATATTAATTGTATGCAAGCCTTGTTTGCTGTTGAGATAGCTGGATGAAGGGGGTTGTGGGGGCTTTGGGGCAGAGAGCCATGTCTAATGCACTTTATTAATCAGTGTTTCTTTTTTGCTTATTAAAAAGTCGTGCTCCAGCAGCCTGCGATTGCTAATCTTTTTGTTTTGCATGAGAACGTGCTTGGATTAACTAATACTTTCTTCTACTATATGTACCCACAGCTTATTATGTTAATTCTAGTGCTGTACGTAGCACAATCAAATGTTCTGATGTAATTTGCAACCAAAAGCCTGATAACGGAGTCTTTTTTCAGCAGTAGCAGGGCTGTGTTTTTGCATGCAAATGTGACCTTTTTACATAATTCGAAACCCTCCGAAATGCAAGTTTAAAAGTAGGGCAACACACTTTCTCAGTCACCCTGATAGCAATCTTCTGTGGGATGTAAATGCTCCCAATGTTTGCTGAAGAAATGTTAAAAATTTGCAGTCAGTCGGAATGAAGGCAATGACTTACTTTGATTCATGAAGTGAACTTTTAACGGTGGCTCTATTTAGCATATTTTGAGCTGAACGGTGCTGAGCGCGTTGCCTTTAACTGACCGCTTTCTCATCTATTCCTTATAGGGGCTATACTATGTAATGTATGCAATTCATGTCCCATGTCACAAGGAACTAACTGTGCATGCAGTCCGGATTTTCTTTGCATCCTGTGACTTGTACATTTGTAAATGCATTAATAAAAACAAAGCCACAACTGTCAGAAGAAAATGATAAAACAGACTGTATACATTTCAAACTGAGTTTCTGTGGGCAAAAGTGGTGGAGAGACGGGCATAAATCTGACATGGGAATTATTTTCATGACTATGCATGTAACCAAAAAGAGATTATCTTTCAGAATTGAAACAGACAGAAGAATTGCACAAATTACATTTAAAGCTATTAGATTTGAGGATCAAATGTATTTTTATTAAACATGGCCTCTCTTTCTCTTCCGCTCCACGATGCTGTGAGAAGCCTGTATAAAAGCTTCAGAGCCAGGGTTTTGCCAAAGGGTCTCTACCTATTCTTCTCCTCCCCTCTAGTACCTGACATGCTGCATAATGAGGCGAGATAGAAAATCACCCATTCATTTCTGTCCTTATGTCAGCAACAGAGGATCAGGGGAAACGTAAATGTGCACAATTTTGAAACTAAAATGCACACCCACAAAGATCTCTGTGAAAAGCTGGGACATGTTTTTAGGTCTCGCCAATGCAGCGCGCATGCACTGCTTAGGGGGGGACCTCTTGGAATCGATTAGCTTTTTTGGCCACAAACATGCACGCTTTCAATTGCAACGCGTGCACGTTTGGCGTTTCCCTTGCGGGAGCGAGCTTTGACGACAGCTGTTTGTAATTATCTTGCAAACAGATGGTGCCCCTGCTCGCTCCTGCAAAGGAAACACTGTGTGTGCTCTCGGCCGCACTCCCCCCACCCCTCAAACTTGTTTACCGAGCGTCAGTTAACCTGCGCTCCCGCAAGGTAAACAGACGCCCCCTCCCTCCTTACCCATTAAAGGCCTTGCGTGGGGCTGCCTTTAGCTCTGCACATCCATTAAGGAGGTTTATGAGCGTACCTTGCTAGATCTCTGCGGCCCTCATCAGACAGCCTGCTGCAACTGCTTAATGTCTAATCTATGCTGTACTCTGGATGGCTAGGGAAAAAGGGGCATTTCCTTCTTACGTGCTTCGTGTTTCGGCATCGGTTCTACAGCTCTGCGGGCATCCCTGTGTGTACCTAGACAGCAAAGGGTACCCCAGTTCTCAGCTCAGAAGAAGGGTACTGCCAGAGGAGGTATACACCCCATTCGGAAAGTGTTTTATAAGTTTTTTTAAAGAGAAACTACTGCCCTCGAGATGTTTTAGGTTCTCCCTGTTGCAACAAATAAGTGACCTGCGGTACACAGAAATGAAGTGATTTGCCGAGGATCACACAACATCGGTCGAATTGGGAGGCAGAGATAAGAACTCAAGCACAATTTGTTTGCACAATTCTATGACCGTTTTGCAAAACTATTGTTTCGGAAGGAAATGTGATTTGCTGATATCTTGTATGACTTATTTTAAGTGACTGCAGCTCCCTTAAAGAAGTCTCACTAGATCCCGGCAGGAAACTGGGTCAAACAGAAAATGTCTCTCGGCCAGGAATTTCTGAACGGAGCAGTCTCCCGCTGATAACTCCTGAACAATACATGAGGTGCGGGAATGCATAATTCGATACTTTGAACAAATGATGGGAATTTCGCATTACATACGATTTGGGAATTTCGTATTTTTTTAGTGGAATTAAGACTTGCAATCAACCCTTTACAATCAAAGGACCTATCTCCTGCTCCTAGCGTATGCAGTTTGGTGGATTTAACTCTCCCTCTGACGGTCAGAGGGAGAGTCTGACCCCTTATTCTGTCCGTCCGTATCTACACCTTGCTGTAGTATTACATTTTACCGGTGTTGGACAGACTGCATGAGAAGAATTGACGGGCTGCTCAGGATTTACAATTTGCACCCTCTGCTTCACCACTCAGGTGAGACAAGGTGGCACCTGCCGCGTGCCAGGAGCCTTCTACTAAAATTCACTTTCAGGATTCTGTATGGTAAACAGTTAACTTCATGTCACCATGGCTGGGGTACTGTATCCTTTAAAGGCATCCACACTCTCCCTTTCTCCCTCTTCCCAATAGATACTGTGCTTGTGGGGGACCCCAGGCCTCTCATTGACACACAAAAGACGGCGTCAGTGGATTTAAGAACCCCTCTCAGCTATGTTAATAGGTACTTGGTATAGTGCAGCGACTCGCCCCGAGGGCTGGACCATCCCCTAAGAAATGACCATTCCCTGTCTCTGGACATCTCATGTATCCCTCTGCAGCCCTCCTCTCTGTCAGTCCCCCCCCCTCAGTCCCCCCACCGCCCTGTCTTCTTCTCTCCCTCCCTCAGACCTTCTCTTTAATCTCCCCTTTAATCTTTCAGTTATTCAGAACCTCTTTGTCTCTTCCTGCTCCTTCTTTTCTGTCTCTGGACATCTCGTGTATCCCTCTGCCACCATCCTCTCTTTATTTCTCAGTTCATCCCGTCCCCCGCCGCTGTTTCCCTCTCTCCATCCCTCAGACCATCTCTTTAATCTCCTGCTTAACCTTTCAGTCACTCAATGTCTCTTTCTCTCCGTCTCCTCCGTACTCTCCTAGGCCATGTATTCTCTCCCAGCACTTTGTATCCTTATTTCAACCCGACCTCTCTCAACACCTGCCCCTCCCCCAGACCATCCCTTTTATGCCTCTCATTCTTTTTATTCTCTCTTTTAGATCCTCTCATGTGACCTATCCCATCTGCCTCTCTTAAGCCACCTCTCCTAACCCTCCCCGCCTGCCTCTCTTACACATTTCTCCTAATCCTCCCCGCCTACCACACTAAAACATCTGTCCTAACCCTCCACCACCTGCCTCTCTTACACCATCTCTCCTAGCCACCTCCGCCTGCCTCTCTTACACATCTCTCCTAACCCTCCCCGTCTGCCTCTTATACCATCTCTCCTAACCCTCCCCGCTTGCCTCTCTTACACATCTCTCCTAACCCTCCCCGTCTGCCTCTCTTACACATCTCTCCTAACCCTCCCCGTCTGCCTCTCTTACACATCTCTCCTAACCCTCCCCGTCTGCCTCTCTTACACATCTCTCCTAACCCTCCCCGTCTGCCTCTCTTACACATCACTCAAAACCCTAACCGCCTGCCTCTCTTAGTCATTCTCTCCTAACCCTCCCCCACCTACCTCTCTTAGTCCATCTCTCCTAACCCTCCCTGTCTGCCTCTCTTACACCATCTCTCCTAACCCTCCCCCGCCTGCCTCTCTTTCACATCTCTCCTAACCCTCCCCACCTGCCTCTCTTAGACCATCTCTCCTAACCCTCCCCACCTGCCTCTCTTACACATCTCTCCTAACCCTCCCCGCCTGCCCCTCTTACACCATCTCTCCTAGCCACCTCCGCTTGCCTCTCTTACACATTTCTCCAAACCCTCCCGCCTGCCTCTTACACATTTCTCCTAACACTCCTGCCTGCCTCTCTTACACATCTCTCCAAATCCTCCTCGCTTGCCTCTCTGTCTTCATATCTTGTATCGCTCTCCCTACTTACATCTGTTTTAACCCACATGCACTTCACACCCTTTCTCTATTTAGGCCTTTTCATGTATCCCTTTTCCACTTTCCTCTCCTCTCATCTCTTTTCTCTCTCACTCTCTCCTAGGTCATCTTATGTTTCCCTCCCAACTTATTCCCTTTCCTCCCATCTCTTGCATCCCTCTACTACGTCCTGCCTTATATTTCTCTCTCCTAGGCCACCTCATGCACTTTACTTCATCTTCGACCATCTCGTTCAGCCTCTCCAAAACCTCTCATTTTTTGTCTGTCTCGTGGACCATCTTGTGTTTCCTTCTCCTCCCTCCTTCTCCAACCATCTATTGTTTGTATGATAGAGGCACACATGGCTAAACCACGCGTGCCTCTACCACGCAACCAACGCGTCTTAACCACGTTATTTATTGGTAAAGGCTTGAATGGTAAAGGGGTATGCGTGGCTAGGCTAGCGGCCCCCTCCCCCGCCCTAAGCTACAAACTCCCTACCTGCCCGCCCTGCCCTGAGGTCCTAATACCAGACCCCCTCCCAACCCCCATGCTGTCCCTAGCCCTTAACAAACACTACATACCCGACCCCCTCCACCCCCTTGCGGTGTCCCTAAAATTAGCCCAAACCCCTATTTTAAACAAGCATTAGCATAGCCAATAGGTCTCGCCTTTGGGACCTTATAAATGTTTAGCTATGCAACAGTTGATGTTGTTGCACCACGGATATTGTGCTGTATAACTAAACACGTATAAGGTACCAAAGGCGAGACCTATTGGCTATGCCAATGCTTGTTAATTGATTGTTAAGTATCGGGATGCCTTGAAAAACCGGGATACCATTGGTACTTGTCCACCCTAGCAGGGCCGGACTGTCTGTAGTGGGCACTGGGCATTTCCCCGGTGGGCCGCGAGGGGTGGGGGTCTGGTTTTAGACTCCTGGGGGCCGCTTTTGTTACTGGGGGCCGCTTTTGCAGCATAGCTGCAATATCGGCCCCCTGCAACAAAAGCAGCACAAAGTATTCCACTATCATCCTCTCCCTCGTCCCCCCTTTCTGGGGCCGGCCAAGCTCTTTGCCAGGGCCGGTTTCGGTTCCCAGTCTGGCCCTGCACCCTAGCAACGGGGCTCAGGGCTCAGAAACTTTTCATGCCCTATGGCACATTACCTAGCTGGTAGTGGTTGGATAAAGACAGGTGCACATTTTCTTCTTGGGTATATATTAGCATTTGCAGTGAAAATAAATGTGGCCTACTAGCAAATTTTATTTAAAGCAATTGCACTAATAACCACGCATTTACGCGTTAATAACTACAGTACACTGTTCAAATTCAAGTTTTAGACCACTCCATGGAAGGTATCATGAGAAAAACATGTTTCTTTTTACTGCCTCACAGATTGCATGTAACAAATACTTTACACATGAAAACAACAATCAAAGTATATGTTGAGTGTGATTTTACCTTATTTGACTATATTGATACATTTCATCAATACACTAATCAATGGTAATAATAACACTAATAGAAAATAGTGATGACTAAATAGTACTAATCATAGCATTTCTATTATTGTTATTGTGGGTAATAAGTGTAATCACAAACATACTAAAATTATCAAAATGATAAGCACATTGTGTTTTGCCACGTACTCTCAGAAAAAGAACTAGCATGTTTTGTGATTTTAACTTGTATCTACCTTGATGGTGAAAAACCAATAGTGTGCACATTTTTTGGTCATGAAACATTTTTGTATTGCCTGGTGTATCTTTAAGGGACACTCTCTGTTTTGTACTAGAGACAGTAGAACACAAATGAACAAAGATGTGGCGAAAGGACGTTACATCATTATTGTGCAAGGTGTACCACTATTTGGTTGGAATTATGGACAAGGTGCACATTATGCTCCATGGCCTCCATCTGCACTATAGATAGTTTTTCTTTTTTTTATTTCAGGAATTTTTTATTAGGTTTTATGCCACAGGAAATACAGGAAATAAAATACATTTAGAACAATCCATCCAGGGGGTGATACCGATAATTTGAGTGAGAGACAACAGTATAGTACATAAACTATAAGAGTTACATCTCAGAGGGTAGGAAGTGTGAGGGTATTGGCTTGAGGATCAGTTGATTTGTGTTGGTGTGCTGAATAGGTTTGGTTGGTTGCTGATAGAGGACTGTACAGTACATTGTTTGTATGGCGATGGTTGTGGATTGAGAGAGGATGGAGAGGCAGAAAGAGAAAGGAAAGAAGAAAGTGAAAGGAGAGTGGCAGGAAGTGGCAGCAATTGTCAGGGGTGAGGCACTGGAAGGTAGGAGGGAAGGTATATAGGAGAGATGGGGATGGGGAAGTGTGGGGAGTGGGTGGGAGTGACCCTAACTTGGATGTTTGGGATAATTTGATATAAAGTTGTCCAGTTTGGTCCAAATATTCCCTTTAATCTGTGGTGAGCATTTAAGATATATATTCAGCGAGTTAATTGCACTTCTGGTAAATTGCGCCCATTCTCACCTGGTGTTGTAGGACAAGTTGGATGAGACCTTCCACTCAGAGAGGATGACTTTGAGATCGGTTGTGACTAATATATCCCATAAGATTTGTTAATCTTTGTTCAGTGCTTGTTTTACTTCTGGTGGAAGTATACCTAGTGTAATGGCCACTAAGCCTGGAGTCCACTTTATGGGAAGAATTTGTGATATAGTGTCACTGATATCCTTCCAGAATTAATTAGTGAAGGAGCATTCCCAAAGCATGTGTCTCAAGTCTCATGCTTCCTTCTCGCAACTCCAGCAGGTGTCAGAGGAGCAGAAGCCTAGATTATTAAGTTTGGCTGGGGTCCAGTGGGCCATATTGGCAATCCAATGGTGGCATTGTGTCAGTGAGGGGGTTAGATTGTTGATGGTAAGGTTTTCCCTAATAGACAACCAGTCTGGTGTTGTTACATGGGAGTTGCTAGGATCAGACAGTAGAGTTTCCCATTTAGCCTGGATGGGTTTGGTAAGCGCAGATTTAGTGTGAGAAAGGAGAACGTATAGTTTGGAAGTCAAGTGACCCCCTTTGCTGTAAGTAATTAGGGTCTTTGGGAGTTCTGGATAAGTTGGTGGTTTTTCCGTCAGGTTCTGAGTGATTTGAATTTGAAAAATTGAAAGAAGTCCATTTCATTGAGGTCAAACTCTGTTTTGAGGTGGGAGAAGGGTATAGGTTCTGAGGTGGTGTCAATGTCCCCTACCGATAGTATGCCCTTTAACGCCCATTTCTCAATAAATAGGTCTCTTCTTCCTAATTTAAAGTTTTCGTTGTGCCATAGGGAGCCTAAATGCGAGTGACGCATTTTGTTGGGTGGCTTGTTGTTGACTTTGCGTAGTGCCTGTACTGTGCATGAAAGTATGTTAGCAGAGTGTTCTGTTTTGAGTTTCATAATAGTCATATGGGATTCAAGGGATAAGGGTTTAGCCAGATCTTTTTTCGATGTTGAGCCAGGAGCGAGAGGTGTTGGTAGTGGGTAAAAACCACTGAGCTTCCATGTTTTGCAAGGAAAACATGTTGGTATCTCTTGTAGTCTGTTAGGTTTAGGCCTCCTAGTTTTTCTGGAAGTCTTGGTTTCTTTAGGGCAATTCTGTTTTTTGGGGATTTCCATAGGAACTCAGTAGGTATTGCGTCTATTTTTGTAAAAAAAGGTATCAGAGCGGTAAATGGGGGATATACTGATTAGAAAGATGATAGGGGGCGTAATCATCATTTTTATTGATTCTCTTCTTGCCCACTAGGTGATACATTTGTTCGACCAGGTGTCAGTGTTGTCCTTAATTTTGTCTAGTATCTTTTGTTCCATTTAGGATCATGGAGTCTTTGAGATTTGGGGTGACTTATATCCCTAAGTATTTTATTGTGTTAGGGGCCCATTTAAGACCAAAGAAACTGATCATTGAACTATTGCAATGGACATTGAGGAGTAGTAATTCTGTTTTTTCTTTGTTGAGGCAGTATACTGACACTTTGGAGTACCTATTGCTAGTGGACATGATGTGAGTGAGGGTTGATTCTGGATGGTGAAGAGGAGAATATCATTGGTATAAGCGGCATGTTTACGTGAGCCTGCAGAGAAAGGGATGCCGGGGATGAGTGGGTTATCTTTAATTAATGTGAGCAGAGGTTCTATTTTTAGTAGGAATAGCATTGGAGAGAGAGGGCATCCATGCCTGGTACCTTGTTGAAGGGTAAAAGTGTTGGTTGGTTGCCCAGTACTATTTAGCCTGGCCTTAGATTCTTTATACAAGGCGAGGATCATTTTGGATAGGGAGGGGCCTAAGCTGAAGGAGGTGAGAGTCGCATGGAGGAAGGCTCACAAGACCTTGTCGAAGGCCTTCTCTGAATCCAAAGCTATCATTCTGGCAGGCTGGGAGAGGTGTGGGACTTTTTGAATAACGTGGCTAAACAGTCTGATGTTGTCAGAACTGAATCTCCTCTTTATAAAGCCGGATTTTGAAGGGTGTATGATATTTTGAGGATAGGCTCAAGTCTGAGAGCTAGAATTGTTGAATAAATTTAGCAGTCAATGTTTATGAGCCATATGGGGTGATAGTTTTTGGGATTGGATGGGTCTTTCCCTTATCTGGGTATAACTATTATAGTTGCCTCAGCGGCGGAACCTCAGAAGGTGCCTGTTGAAGAAACGTGGTTGAAAAGTTCCTCTAGGGGAGTAATGAGGAATGAACTCCAGGTCTTATAAAAGAAGGCTGGGAAGCATGGGGCCTTCGTGGCTTTCAGCTTCTTAATAGCATTTATGATTTCATGGCATGAGATTGTGTGTTCCAAGGAATGATTTGTCGCTTTATCTACTTTGGTAATATTCATTTCTTTAGGTACTCCAGGCAAGCTTCATAGGGTGTGATGTTGCTTTTGGAGTATAGGGTGCATTAGAATTGTTCGAAAGTGTCTTGGATGTATTTTTATCTCGTCAAGGGAATGTATTGTTTCATCGTTATAGAGGTAATTCTTGTTTTCTGATGGTTCTGTTTTAAGTAGGAGGCCAAATTCTACTGGCCTTGTTCCCTCTGCAAACATTGATTCCTTTATATCTTTGGACTTTACGGTGGGCTTTATTGCTTAAGATCTTTTTATTTTCATAGTTAAGTTTGGTAAGAATGTTTAGTTGTGACTTGTCTTTGGAGAATTTATGTCCTTGTTCTAAAGTTTTTATTTTGAGTTCTGGTTAGGTGAGGTTTTTATTGTCAAGTTTGTTTTTCTTAGCCATAAGTTTAATCATGTGACCCCGTATAGTGCATTTCATGGCATCCCAAATGATTTGGGGATTGGGGCTGGAGTCCCTATTGAATTCCATGTAGTTGTCGATTTTGGTTTTAACTGTTTCTCTAAATTCAGGGTCTTCAGTAAGGAGTTCATTCATTCTCCATATTTTGATGTATGTGGTGCTGCATGACATATCATATAGGAGTAAAATACAAGCGTGATCTGAGACAAGTATTGGCTCTATAGTAGGTGAGGAGGTGGCTGAGACGTGTTGTTCGTCAACTTGGATGTAGTCTATTCAAAAGAAAGAATTGTGTGGGTGTGGAAAGAAAGTAGTATTTGCCGGTGGGGTTAAATAGTCTCCAAATGTCTTGTAATTTAAGTTAAGAGAGTTGCACACATTTAGCATCTGTTTATGAGATTTGTTTGGTTTGAACTTACAAGCCGAGTTTCTGTCTAGAATAGCCTCCCAAGGCAAACTGAAGTCTCTTCCTAAGAAGAGTCTATCTTGGGGAGACAGATTTGTCAGTTTTTTTTATTAAGGGTCAGCCAGAATGCCGGAGCATCATTATTAGAGGCATAGATGTTCATTACTATAATTTGAGTATTGTCCTTCTTCATCTTAGTGAGTAGCCTTTTACCTTCAAGGTCAGCTTCTGAGGAAGTTAATGTGAGGTCAGAGGATTTGGAGATAAGGGTAATTAACCTATTTTTTTCATAGGAGGTTGGTGCAGATGCCAACTTTCCAACCCACTCCTTCCTTAGACGATTGACCTCTTTTTTAGCTACTTTAGTTTCCTGAAGAAGTACTAGGTGCCTTTTAAGTTTGTGGGTATAGTCTAAGATTTTACTTACTTTTACATCAAATCAATTCAAATAATCCTTATTTGTTAGAGATGCCATAAAAGCGATAAAACATAAACAAAAAAAATCAAATATTACATAACAAGCTTTTTTTGAATCTTCATTGCAGCAGATACATACTGACTAACAGCAAAACAGATTAAGGGTGAATTAAGCAATTGTAATTAAAGAAGTGGTGTCCGTCATTGTACAGAATGTCTGTTTTACAATGGGTACAAGGAAGTTATGATGAGGAAGGATATAAAATGTGCAGATTATCATAAAATACATTTGCGTTGAAAAGAAACATTATCAAAAGGACAAAGGCAAGCACCATCTTGCCTGGTTCTACTCTTTTCGAATGAAAGAGTATATTCTATAAATCCCATCCTGAAATGAGTTAACAAAAAATTATCCTATGGATCATGTAAATTAAAAATATAGGGTTCCATCAATCCATCGATAAAGATGCCTTACACATAATGTATGCCTTAGTTGATGATTTAGACAATTATAATGATTCTTTCTTCTGTGTTCTATGATTATAATATTTTCTGGATGGCCAAAAAATTCAGTCTACCCAGTTCTAAACAAAGAGACTTTACATAAGATAGCCATCTCGACTTACTATGGTCCTTCATAGATAATGGATTTTAAAGGACCAATCTGTTCAAGGTGGTACATTGATTAACCCAAATGGAGATCCACAGCAAGAGAGGTGATCGCTGGATTCTGTCCATCAGTTAGAAATTCCCAAGCTCCTCAGAACAGTAGAACTGTGGGCAACTTTGAGGGATGGATAGAAACACTGGCAGAATTTGTTGTCTTCTGTTTGTAGAGGGCCAGGAGTTATGTACCCCCAAACACCAGCATCAAAACTAACAACAGAAACACATTTGTAATCAAACCGTATCAGCATGTGATGTGCATGCTTCTTCCCATTGTATTGCAAAGCCAAATAAACATGAGAATAATTGTACAAAGGACCTACATTTTAATCTAGAAATATATCTCTGAAGAAGATCTATTATCAAAGACCACACCTAAAGACTTAGGGGCAGATTTATGAGCCCCTTGCGCCAATTTTGCGTCACTTTTAACATGGGAAAAGTGACGCAAAAGTGGCGCAAGGGGCTCATAAATCTGCCCCTTAGTCTTCTCAAGGTAATGAACTTTGATACGAATTGTTCTTGATTTGTCTAGTTTTGGACAAGAAATCATAACAAACGTCAATGTCAAGTAGACGTTTTATAGTATTATCTGTCCCAGCCAATAAAAATGCCTTGTCTGCATACAGTATAATAGGAATTAAGCAATTACCAATGCAGGGAACATCGTTGTACCCTGTTAAAAGTGATTCAAGATCATTCATATATAACATAAATAAAATAGGAGCTAACACAGACCCTTGCCAAACAATCCTGGCTAGTTTAAAAGTCTCTGTACAGTCACCCTTTGTATTGTAGCAAACATTTGCAGTTAAATCACTGTGCAGGTGTTGCAAACAGGTAATAATAATGCCTGGTCAATGCCCATAACAGCTAAGATCAGCCAACATTTTGGTCTGTTTACTTGGTCAAAGGCCAACTCAAGTCCATGAGGGCCAAGTGTAGTAAACCCTTTTGATGATACTATACTTCTCAATTATAAGATGATGGTTAAGACATTGGTATATTGTTCACAGTCATAGCTAAAACCATATTGAAGCTCGATGAAAACCCCTTGTCCTCTGCCCAGCTCAGTATCCTTTCTATAATGACCCGTCCTGCTACTTTTACCACTGGATCTATCAAAGAAACAGAGCGACAGCAGTGTTGATCTTTCCTGCTGCCTTTCTTGAACCTATGGACTATTATTGATTGGGGCCAAGAGTTCAGGATCTTGGCTTCAATGGAAGAAAAAATTACCCTAACAACAACTGGCCCCCAGAGATCAATATTACTTTTAAAATGGTCCATAGGGGCCCTGTCTTGCCACCCGCTTTTTTGGAGGGGCTACTAAGAACTGCCTGCCTAATTGAGAGTAAAAAAAGATCTTGGTAATGCTACACTGAAAAATACACTGCTGATGAACAAGAGTGAGTGAACAATCTTCACCATATGTATTGGGGAAGTGTTGGAGCAAGTCATCTTCTGGGATAGGTAGGTCTAAGATTGAGTTTTTATTGGGATTAAAAGCAATCCAGAATTACCTAGTTTTTTTGTTAACCTGGACTGAAGTATGTCATCCCTATCTTTTAATTCATTTTCTCTTGCTATAACAGTTTTTATATATTGTAGTCTGTGTTCTGCTAGACCCACACTGTTTCTTGAGTTCCTGTTACCCTATGAACATGCACTATTAACCCATCTGTAGCCATTGTTCATTGGAGCAGCACGTTCTACAGTTAAAAATGTACATATCAAGTTGCAAATGTGTCTGAAGGAGTCAAGGACTAAAACATCAAAATTGTTGGTTGTGGTCAGACACAAATAAATGTATTATTAGAATTATTGAGCAGGAGGTTCCTGTGGATAGAGAAAGGGTTTACCGGAGCCCATTTCAACCTTCGACCACTCTCTCTAACTTCTACTTAATGATGCATCTTATCAATTTGACTTAATTAAGACATAAGAAACTTTAAAGATGATAATAATGGATCATGCTCACTGGAATGAGACGTTTGATATATGACCCGACAAGGTTGTATGATAAATTACATGTCATAAAATGTAATCAATAACAGTTGAACAACCCCTGCCAACAAAGGTAGCATTATGGGTGGTATGGTAAATCTTCATCCCATGGGCATCCAGTCAGTTTCTCTCAGTAATACAATTGCAGAGGAAAAGTCCCTGTTTATTTCAGTGTCCTTTAATGCAGAATAACCCTTAATAGTATGTGTATATAGATCAGAATCACCCAACAACAGCTCCAGATCAATCTTGGCATCAACATCACCAGCAAAGTTAGCTAAACACTAATGACTAGGTTGATCTGCTTCCTAATTGTCCTCAGTATCGGCAAAATTAAGTAAAGTGACCAATGTATCCATAATATTTTTCTCAAAACTGTTGTTATAAAAATTGAAAATTACAGTGTTAAAACGTTTTCCTCTTTTTGATGACATCTGCTGAATGATAATAGAATCAATGGGCAATCAGATAACGTGTCAATTGAGTGAAGTTGAAACCCAAATAAGCAAACTTCTTTTCACTCTGCTGGATGCAGAGGGGATTGCCGGCATGAAAAGTGTGATGTGGCAAATGGCAAACCATTCAACCTCTTCCAAGTCTTCAAGGGCATTAAAGTGATTGGAGAATCGAATGCCACAGAAATTACTTTTAACCCAGGGAGCTGCTCCTAGTGGTAACATCATGGGTGAGAGCGTAGGTTTATAAACAAAACCCAATGGAACAGCTTTTAGGATACTATTGGAATATCGAACCAGGTTTAAAGCCTTGAACAAACCATAAACAAAAGAGGGGCTGTGAAAATTAATTATCACACAACCCCCGTTAGATGGCTTAATGGAGTCCTCTATCCAGTGGACCCTTCCGAAATTAACCATATAATCCACCAAACGACAAGACACCCTCAGCTGTTTGTGTAGTCAAAGTACCGTTTTACTTTTTAATTGTTGAAATGATTAATTTACTCTGCTTTTAGGGACATTGGTTAGAACCATAAAAATGGAGTGGCTGTGTGGGGTGGATTCACAGTAGGAAGTGTGGATGTATTGTTCAAGATAACAGTAGAAGAATTAGTAGCCCTAATAATTAGGGCTATAGACTTGGATACAGATGGAGGTGGAAAGACAGAGGAAGCAATTCCACATGTAGTGCCACTCATGACATTCTGCTTCTTAGTCACATAGAAAGCAGCAACACCTGATTCTAAGGGATGAGGGTCGGTGTGAACTGGTAATGAAGCCAAAATAGTCTTTGTCCAGTTAAAATATTTATAAGTGCTATCAACCTTGCTTTAATTGTTGAAAGATATTAAGGAAGGTGATCAAAGCTGGCTCAAGGGCGACAAATAATTGTGGTATTAACTTATCTAATAGGGTGTTCTCTAAAGCTGTAGAAGAGATTACTTGAACTGTGGGGGTCAGGATCGCCTAAGAAAGATCCAGTTTCTGTTATTTTAGCCTTCTTGGTTAGATCCCCACAATATTCCATGGCAGTGGCGACAGTGTTGATGGCTTCATCCACATATTCAATTACTAAATTGGCATTGGAGATACAAGGGTCAATAGCGAGCTGAGACTTTCTGATATCAAGACTAGTGTCCATTGATAAACAGCTGTTATTTAAAGTGTCCAAGCTGCTACGTGTAATTGACGTAGGCCTAACAAGATATTTCTCCACTTTTGCAATTTTAGCATCCAAGGCCCCAACTGCAAGTGCTAAGAAGTGACCAACTGACAAGGAGGATGGCTTTTTAGGAATAACAGGAGGGAACATTGAGGGCCTTTCTATTAATCATTGTAGGATACTGAGGTATTCCAGAAGTGGAGAACCAAGGGGTGGTCCAGCACAGACTCTTCCAGGCTCTTACAGGTGCAGATGGGCTAATTCTTAGCCTAGTCTTTGTCTGGACACAGTCCAGGTGCATCCTGAGCTGCAGAGTCACTAAACGCGCTATATAGTGCTTCCTCCTCTGCCTCCTCCTTCCACAAAAGGCAACAGATGGATTACATAGTAGCCTGGAAGGATTAGTCCTTTCCGAGGCAGGCCGAAAGTCATAGGAGTCTTGCACTGCAGGGTCACTAAATGCACTACATAGTGATTCCTTCTCCTCCTCCATTTTCTCTTGCTCCTCCTCCCACAACAGGTGGTGCACATAGGAGCCTGGGAAGGGAGTCCTCTCCTCCCAGGCAAGCAGAAAGTCACAGGTGTCCCATATAGCAGGGTCACTAAACTTGCTGTAAATCGATTATGCCCTTCCTCTTCCTCCTCCTTCTCCCTCAACAGCCAGCAGGTGGTACACGAGTAGCATGGAGGGTGTAGTCCTACCAGCCGAGAAAGGCAGAAAATCAAAGGGGTCCTGCACTGCGGGTCCCTAAACAAGCTATTTAGCATCTCTCCCTCCTCCTCCTCCTCCTCCTCCTCCTCCTCCTTCTCCCACAAGCGGCAACAGGTGGTGTAAAGAGTAGCCTGGAAGATGTAGTCCTCCGCGCCCAGTTAGGCAGAAAGTCACTAAAGTCCTTTTTACATCAACTATGTATTGTAATAATGGTATTGTTAAATTTTTTGAATTGTTCACATTGGGACCCTAGATATGGAAAAGGTAAAACGCCAATCCGACATCGATGTTGATGGTTGACCAAGACCTAGTTGTGATTTCAGGCCAACTGCAATGGAGTGGAGGTCGTATACCTCAATCGGGTTTTCTCGGTCAAAGATTTTACTTCAGAAATAGAAGTTAAAAAGCTCCAGTGAAGCAAGGCTGTTGGCTATTTCTGGGGATATCCCTTGAAGGCAGAAGTCAGCTGGCTGTTGGACAAAGTGTTGCTTGAATTCAACTTTTGTGCCCACTGAAGTCCTCTTGTCAGTTGAATACTTTGCAGGCCTTCACCTGATTAGGATTTCCACCTTCTGATTTAGTATTTTGTATGGAGCTCAAAATGCTTCAGTGGGTCATACCTAATGCTGTATCTGACAAAGTCTGTGATGACTCGGTTATGGTCCAGAGGTCATGAAAGTCCATACTTTTCAGACTTTGCGGTGTAGCTCCTCATGGTCGCTTCTAAGGTTCCCTGAGCTTTAGGGACGACACGTATAGGCCAATATTCAATCCATCAGGGGCCACCAGCAGAGTCTACCCTGGGGCGAGTTGCTTCTGGTCAGCTGGACCCTTTTGTGCACAAGCTTACTGCAACTTTTTGTGTTTCTGTAGGCACAGAGGCGGACAGCCAATTGACTCTTTGGGGCCACTTCTCAGTCTTGGGTACATGTGGGCGCAGGTCCAACCCCTCAGGTCTCCTTACAGGTTACAGATAGCAGGTCCAGTCCTCTTTGGTTCTTTCTCAGGTCCGGATGCCTTCTAATGAGCTGTGGGTGAGGTGCCAATCATGTAGGATTCATGAGCCAGTGGGAAAGGGTGACTCCTGGACACTCCATAACCAATGAGAAAAGAGTTCCTAGGGCATCCTTTCCCACTATGGCTGCACATTCTATTTGACTTACTGCATATCGTTCCACTGTGTTATTATGAATAAAATGCACCATGGTTGCCCCCCTCTGTTATTGGAGGTTTATGGTATCCCTGCCAAGCATATTTTTATGGAAATGAATAGTCCCCTGCTCCTTACCCCACTAAAACGGTTATTTTACTAGCTCCCTTTCCCACTGGGCTGGTGTCATGCTGGCTACAGTTGGCCCAGGGAACACAAGCTTCTCTTCACCAGGTCTTCCTTTACACTCAACTATTAATAGACAGGGCTCTCCCTTTCAAGTTTCCAATCTCTCCACTGCTGCCCATCCAGAGCTTAGTGTAGTCATATACCTGACACCTAGGTCTTCCTGCCAAACGGGCTGTCTTGAGTGTGCTCTGGGAGCAATTTTCAGACTTCATTAATGGGAAACACTGATAGAGAAAGTCTATCTTTTTAAGAGTTTCTTTTTCAGAATATTTATCAAATATCCAACTTCAACAATGAATTGGAGCTTTCATAAATATCAAAAACAGTGGTTGAATCCTTTCTGCAGCATATCCCAAACCTGACTTAGTGGAAATAGTGTTTTATCTATGCTTTAATTTTTCTCATGGGAACAGCTACAGCCTTTCAAAGGGAAAATAGCTTTTTGGGGCTATTCACGTTAGGTACATGCCAACACTAATTTCTTGTTTACACAACTTTTAAATACTACGTCACTTACCTTGTGGGTGACTTATTCATTATTTAAGAGTAGAGTTTTATCTTATCAAAAATGGTTATTTTGACAGAATTGCCTATGGTTTAAAAGATGTAGTAGTGAGGGTGCATAGGTATACCTGAAGGTATGTTTTCTGTGTCAGCCTATTCGATGGAATAACGTGTGTCAGTCCACCAACTTGCTATGGTGTATTTTTCTGCACCATTGGACTTACTGGAATGTTAAGTATCCCAATTAGAAGTTAGCTAATGCTGTCATGTTTTGGAGTGGTCAGAGCACATCTACAGTGGCCTGGGCAGCAATGCCCTAGTGTGCAGAGTTTAAAAACCATCAGCATCAGTCAAGAAAACATGGGGAAACCACCTCAAAAGGGGTACATTCCCACAAAGTTTATCTACACAGTTTTCTCTCACGCAATGCTTTAAATACAGGATACTCCCAGGTAGCGTATGTTTGTGTTTAACCAGAATGAGTGTAGCTTAGTCACTGTAGCATGTGTAAACTTCCATTACAAACAAAACTCTGGGTATCTCATTGACCAGATTTATTTATTGACATTTATTCATTAGCAATGCCAAATATTTTGGTATTATGTCTAACACTTGCGACTATCCATACTTTGGTGTGAAAGATAAATGTGTGTTGCTTATGTATTGATCAATGTTTCCTGTGATGTATTTTCTTCAATTGCTTTAATTGTCTCTCTATGGCATGTGTCCACAAGTGTTCTGATGCTTTTCTTTTCTCAGTGTTGCCATGCAGCTACCAATGATACCAACACATGACATTGGGTAAAGGGGTGTCATGTAGTTTTTTGGCACAAGTATGTGCAATTAAAAAAATTACAGAAACCACAGGCACTACATGTAGTTTGGAGCCTGGTATGGTTCTACATAGAAATTCAGATTTTCCACAGCTGGGGTAGGTAGAAAGTCCAAATTTAATTTTCATAAAGACTCAAAGGCTAATATTATGCATATATCCTGTTTTTTGCAACCCAACACAGCAGCAGTAAAGATAGAATGTTTAATAAGAACCTTAAAACATTCCAACAATGTATAAATACTCAGAACATGCAGCCATGTTCCTTCTTTCTATGCTGCAATATGTTGGGCAAGAAACAGAATAGTTCTACTCAGACAAATAATGCCAAAAATATATTGCCAGATCCACTAGAGCCTTTAGCGGGTGTCTCTTTAATTTATTTACATATCAGGTTACTGATGAAGCTTTCTGCAAAATTAAAAGATTCATTACTTTTATGCCTGCTCTTGCGCCATTTGATGCTGAGGGAAGATGGTTCCTGGCAGTGGATGTTAGTCAGGTAGGCCTTGGGGCTGTGATTTCTCAATGGGTCAATGGTAAAGAGAACACTGTGGTGTTTCCCTCTTGTTGTCTTTGTCAGCCTGAAACCAATTACTCCACTATTGAAAGCAAAGCCCGTGCATGTTGTTAGGTGGTGGAAAAGTTCAAAACTTTCTTGAGGGGAGCTAAATTTGACCTCTTTACTGACCTCAAACCATGTATTTATATGCTGAATGCAGTGGTACTAGCAAGGCTTCGTCTAGGGTAGTTTGAATCCTAGCACGCCATCAGGAATTTTGTTTCACAGTTAAATATATTCCTGGAGGGGAAAATGGAAGAGTGGATTACTTGTCAAGGGCACTATTATCTATTGGGACTGGTATGAAAGGTTAAAAAGATGTAGAATGTGTGGTTGCCCTGGTGGATGATCTTTTAAATGACAAAGGACCTATTTCTAAAGCAGAGCGGGTGCAAGCACAAACTTCTGATTTAGTGCTCCAGAAAATTCTTGATTATGTCAGTAAAGGGTGGCCAGAGGAAAGAAATTAGGCCCAGGACATTTGCCCTTATGAAAAAATTCGTGAAGTTTTGTCCATTGTAAATGGTTTGTTAATGCATAATGATTTTTGTGTTCCTCCTGTTTCCATTTGTGACATCCTCATTAGACTTGCTCATATGGGTCATTCAGGGTTGAGTGCCGTGTGCAAGAATCTTAGGCAATTTTATTGGTGGCCTTCCATTGATGCTCAGGTGGTAAGGCAGATTGATTCATGCTGTGCGTGTGTTCACTGTCATTGGAAAACATTTGAGTCACCTATGCATGTCACAGAACTACCTGAGGGTCCGTGGAATAAAGTAGCCCTAGATTTTGCTGGCCCCTTTGATGTGTGTCGTGTCCTCGCCCCACAGATACACAGGAGACAGGTAAGGATCTTGCATTCTTTATTTGTAGATGGTATGCTGTGCTGTGCCCACGCACGTCTGCCCACGCTCTCTCCTCGCTATGTAATGTTCCCTCCACAACCTTGACCGGATGTGGTGTCCGGTTCCCTTGGTGTCCCCATCGTCCACTACAGGGTCCTAGTGCCCTGACCCAGGTCACTACAATGTGTTACCATCAGAACAGAGGTATCTTTTGGTCCTAGTTGATTATTACTCTAAATGGGTGTACTTTGATTTTGTTGACTCTCCTACTATGTCTGTGGTTATCACGTTTCTCAAATGAATTTTTCGCGCAAGTGTTCACTCAGTCCTTGTTACAGACATTGGAACACATTTTACATCCAGTCTTGTGAAGCAATTTATTGATGTCAATCATATCACCCATATGAAGGTGGCATTGTATGGGTCAACAGGGCATATATACTGACATTTCCAGTGGAAATGTTCTTGAGGCAAACACTGTGGGCTTATTCTGTCACAGCTCACAGCACCATGGGTGTGTCTCCATTTATATTGTAAAGGAAACACATTCCCAGGGCAAATTTATGTCCTGACTGGTTAAGACCCAATTCCTCACCTGTTTCTAATCAGGCTGTGCCTGATCAGGTTTGAATTGCTGTTCACAGATACCAAAGTAATGCCAAACAGAATTCTGATGATGAAAGAAATGTGAAGGATTTGGTCCTCAATGTCAATGATTGGGTGCTGGTCAGGAAACCATACAAAGCATGCAAAGGTGAGTCTAAGTTTATGCCTCCTGCCAAAATTGCTAAGGTAGCTAAAGGTGCTGTTTTAATTGATGGTAAAGGCTGGTGGAGCATATGACATCTGGTGAAAACCAAAAAGGAACAAGCTAATGTCTTGCTTAGATCTCAATCCAGTACTTCATCTACTGCCTTGGAAAGTTTGTGGTGGATGGGCAAGGGCGCTTCTTCTGCTGGTCCTCAAATGTTGATGTTGCCATTCGACCTAGTCTATTAGTTAGAGCAGTGGTTCCCAAACTGTGCGCCGGGAATCCCTGCGGAGCTGTCAAACCTAGCCAGGGGAGCCGCGCACCAAGCACTTTAATGCATTTAATGTTGAAGGGGTTGTTATTATATTATTATTATTATTATTATAATGGCATTTGTTAAGCGCATGGTTGCACACGGAACAGTGCGTCCCCGCGCTGCAAGTTTTACCAACATCACACGAGCAACACTCAAGGCGGTGGAATGAAGAGAAGGAGAACTATAATAACTAGGTTTTGGGAAAAAGACGGGTTTTCAACCTTTGTCTAAACCTCGTTTCAGACGGTTCCATTCTTAGTTCGATGGGAAGGTCATTCCAGCCCCTACTGGCAAGGTATCGGAAGGACCGACCTCCCATCCTAGCTCTGTAGATCCGAGGAGCAGCTAACAGCATATTGCCCATTGACCTAAGAGAGCGTGAAGGTCGATAGACTGGAAGCAATGCTTGTAGATAAAGGGGAGCTTTCAGATGAGCAATGCGATGGGCAATGCACAGCATTTTGAATGTAATACGTTCCCTAATCGGGAGCCAATGTAAGGAACGCAGGGCATTTTTCCCGGAGGCCCTTCTAGGAAGGTTCAGAACAAGCCTAGCAGCTGCACTTTGTACGCGCTGCAACTGCATTAGACCTTTGTTACTTAGTCCGCATAGGAGGGAGTTCCCATAGTCTAAATGGGAGGTGACCAAGGCATGTATCATTGTTTTTCTGGCGCTAGGGGGCAATAGGTCAAGAATCTTCCTCAGGACCTTTAAAATACCATAGCATTTACCAGTCACATTACCCACGTGGTTAGTGTAGGCAAGATTGGAGTCAAGGAGTATGCCAAGGTTCTTAACTGTTTCACCCGGGACCGGAACGGAACCCAGTTCTGAGGGCCACCAAGCGGATGTCCAGATGGATGGACAAGGACCAACAATAAGAACCTCCGTCTTATTGCCATTAAGACGGAGGTAGTTCGACTTCATCCATCCATCCAGTGCTACCAGGCATGCCGAAAATTTCTCAGCCTCCACAACTGGGTCACGAGACAAATTGATCACCAGTTGTGTATCGTCTGCATAAGAGACTATGGCAACACCATATGACTCCACCAGTTTAGCAAGAGGTTCCATATACAGATTAAATAATGTGGGGCTCAAAATCGAGCCTTGTGGAACCCCTTGTTTGAGACATCTAATACTGGATTTGCACGGAGGACAGTGCACTTGGAATCTTCTATTGTTAAGAAAGGACACCAACCACTCAAAGGCAGTACCGGTTATGCCCTTCTCTCTTAAGCGGTCCAGTAAAACGGAGTGAGATACGGTGTCAAACGCTGCACTTAGGTCCAATAGGACCAGTGCAGTCGTGTGACCCTCATCCGCCTGGCACCGCAGCAATTCCGTCGACAGAAGGAGAGCGGTCTCCGTCGAATGTTTGGCTCTAAATCCCGACTGAGACGAGTGAAGGATGTTATTATCTTCCACGAATCTCACCAACTGTCGGTTCACCAATTTTTCAACTACCTTCGCACAGTAGGGGAGGAGCGAGATAGGTCTCAAATTGTCCAGTTGTGATATGCTGATATAAGCTTTCTTTTTTATCGGGACAACTTGGGCCAGTTTCCAGTCGTCCGGAACTAAGCACTCTTGAAACGAAAGAGAGGCCAAGTTTCCTATGTATTCAGCTACCTGGGGGAGATGACTGCGAAGAATCCTCGCTGGAGCAACATCTAGTGGCGAGCCAGAGTGAATATTCGATAGAATACTAATTAACTCCTCGGTTTGGGGGACCACAAATTTCTCAAGGGTAATCTTACCCTGTACTTCCCGGTAAGAATTGGGCCGATCTGTGTATTCTGTGATGGTCTGAAAGGAATCATAGATCTTTTCAACCTTTCCAACAAAGAAGTCAGCGATCTTATTACATACTTCAATCGAGGGGCGGGCTTCCCCTGCACTAGCTACGGGGGAGGAGAGTTCCTTTAAGATCCTGAATAGCTCTTTAGAGGTATTCTCTGAGCAGTCAATCCTTTTGCTGTAATGGTCTCTTTTAGACTTCCTGATTAGTTTATGATACGCTTTTAGTTCACTCTTATAGACTTCACGTAGTGAAGGGGCATAGTCCACTCTCCATCTACGCTCAAGAGTTTTACATTTGGTTTTAGCTGCTCGTAGCTCAGCAGTAAACCACGGAGCAGATTTCAAGCTACGGGCCATAGCTCTCTGAGTCCAGGGTGCAACATTATTCAATGCATTCTCAACCCACTCGTCATACATCCTGCACGCCTCAGTCAGGTTGTTACTGGGTTTTGGGCATCCCTGTCCTAGGGCATGACTGAATCCATCGTGACTAAATTTCCTCCAGTCCCTGCGCCTAATAGCCGGGGGTTTAAGTAAGGACCCTCTGTTAGTCAGACATCTCAGTTGAAAAGGGATCAGATAATGATCTGACCACACGATCTTAACCGGGTCAAATACACTTATATCTTTCCAATTAGTAAAGATAGGATCCAGCAAGTGACCTGCTTGGTGAGTGGCCTTGTTGTCGGCCAATACAAACATAAGGGCTTCCAATGATTTGATCAGGGCTACAGCCTCTCTACATTTGTCATCGTCCAGGTGTAAGTTGAGGTCTCCTACAATCATAAATTTATTATGACGTATAGCGGAGAGCGTTAAGGCCTCAAGGAGGCTCTCAATAAATGCCGTCGCGGCATCAGGCGGGCGATAAATAAGGTAGCCCTTGATGGTACAGTTAGGGCCAACCGAGATGGTAAATAGCCCAGCTTCACAATTATTGATGGCAGTTGGCTCGAGAGTACAAGTAAGCAGAGTTTTATGTACAATCGCTATCCCCCCCCCCTTTTGACTCCCTCTATTGATATGGAGAATGTTATAGCCAGCGGGAAGGGCCTCAACAATGTCAGGGAGGGACTGCTCGTCCAACCACGTTTCCGTTAAAAAGACCAAATCAGGGCTGTCATCGATAAGCAAGTCATATATATCCAAACTGTGGCGTTTCAACGAACGACAATTCAGTAAGAAGGAAGCAAGTTTGTTACCTTCCTTACTCAGCTCCAGATCTTTGCACGTAGTATAGCCGCACCCCACACACCTCACAGGCCCTTGATCCATGTGCAACGTGTGAGCGCAGCCCACTGGCGGTGCCTTGCGCAACTGTTGACTTCAGATAAACTAATTAGACTTGAACGCATAATGTTGATGATTTGTAAGTGACATGCCTAAAGCTGTAAATGTAGTGCTTAATTGATGACATGTTGAGGGAGATGACCTCCATATTTCACTGGGTCTTCACATTCCAACACTCCCAAAGTAAGTGGAAGATGCCTGATTTATTTTGTTAAACTCGATAATACTTTCGTTTTTTTCCAGATGCATGTTACACCAAAGCAAGTTATTAGTAAAGTACAGTTGTCCTGTCTTTTAAACACACTAAGTATTAAGTATCGACCTTTGTACTTGAATCATAGGTACTTTTAGTACACATTTCTTTCAGTACACACACATTTCCAGACAGGCCTGCTCTCTCCTTGAGCACAGGGAAGTAAAACACCATATACGCCATCATGCCAGCATTTGGAAGCAAGAAAGAGGGATGTTTAAAAAAAAAGCAGAGGAATTGTTTTTACTTGGATTGATTTGGAGGCAATTTTAGGGAGGAAACAGCAAAAATAAAGCTGCATGTGCTTTAAAAAATTGTGAGTCACCCAGTTGAGACAGGTATGTTTGCACGTATGACATGGGTAGAAATGGAAGTGCATGCAGATATTTTTCAAGCGCAGAAACACTTTGGCAATGGGGCCTACATGCATGGGATCGCAAAGTTTGATAGGGTCCTCTAAAAGCACGGGCAAAGAAGTGTAACTAAGAATATTTTATTAGAGGCGCCACCCTGCGTATATGATTATAAAACTTTCATCAGCTTCATCCCAATTATTTTCAGGCAGAAAAATGCATGTAATCCCGAGGCCGGGTTTACATCCACCCCACCCTCCACAAAAAGTAACAATGGGGAGCCACGGGCAATGGTCAATGGGTCAAGGGAGCCGCGGGTCGAAAAAGTTTGGGAACCACTGAGTTAGAGATTCTGCTTCTTCTGCGGTGGTGGGCTATCATGAGCCCATGTTCTCAGAGAACAAAGAGGTGCGACCAGTTCGTAACACACAACTACCATCCAAGTTCTGTTTGCGATGATTGTGTCTGGAATCTGTACGTTTTGTTTTTTCTATGTTAAGGGGGAGTGGATGCAACATGTGCTTATGATGTTAAAGTGGCTACGTGCCCCGATGTGTGCCATATTTACATTTCTAAGTGTATCTCTGTTTCTTTCTGTTGCTGGGCATGCATCTGTGTGCCCAGCTCTCCATATTTTCAATATTGCTTATGTTTCTGAAAGTTCCATGTTCGAGCCCGCTGCTATAAGGAACACTCTCCACCCTGCTCTGGTTAGTTGGAGTTTTCCTATCTGTGTGTGGTCATGGACATGGGCTCCTTTGCTTATGGAAATAAACCTACGGATTCACAACAATACGTGTGTGCCCTTGTCCTCGTTACACCTGGGAAAATCAGGAAACTACGTGAGCAATGGGTGTGTGATTAATGCAGAACTCTCCAAAGCTTGTGTAATACGATCTTTGCGTAGTCCTACTACTGTTGTGCTCATTGTGAAAGATGAAGTGCGCTGAAGGGTACAGCACCAATAACTTGTCCCTCTTTCTCCAACAACAGGCAAGTGGTCCCCAAGGAACTATGAAGGACGGTGCCAAGAGCTCACTACAGAAGAGCTTCCGAGTTCTGGGTGATGCCAAGAATCAGGAGAACGATATCAAAGGTAGCCAGATGGATATTAATGTTTGCGCGCGCTTATAAAACGTAAGGCAGCTTCTGGGTGGGATTTGTCAAAATGTCCGCGCTCAGCTTTGAATTTATGTCTGAGAATCGTTTGAACGAGGCTGTGTGAGTTTGTAATCAGCCACCTGTGGGCGCCAAAGCGAGGCGCGCCATACCTTGAGCCTTGTCATTTGTGAGCGTGGACGGAAACGCTCGTTCAATTTGTAGTGTCACCATGGAAACATGGTTTATTTCTAAATGGTACATCTTAGTATATTATTATAACCGTACAAGAATTTATCTTTTCATGTCAGCTGATTCTGCTTGACACGAACGTTAGAGAACGTTTAATATGGTTGACTCAAGTAAGGTTGCTATCCAATTTCCTAAGCAAATTACGCGTGTGCCTCATATTTGTTCTGCAATGTTAAAATAAAAGTACTTATTACTGTTCTATACATTAAATTGAAGAAAATGTTGCTGATGAAGTTGCCTGTGTGGTGAGAGAGTTCGGAGGGGGGGGGGGGGGGGGGTCAGATTAAGCAGATGTTTAACGGCTGTCAGTAAAAAATTGTGTTTGGCACAATCATTTATCCATATGTGAAGTGGCTAATGATACTTTTGCTTCTGTTTTTTCCTGCACATCTAAAGACAATTACTTGTACTAGTTCGTCCACTCTTTAAAACAAACAGGTTACTATAGGCTTAACGCAAATTCAGTCAGTCAGCAATCGGCCATAAAGCAAAAGTGCTGATGTATATATCTGTGTGAGTGTGTGTGCTTACATACCAGTGTGTGTATTTTTGTGTGCTTGCTTGAAAAAGAGAGACAGAGGGGGACATTTACTACTTTTTTGACTTCAGAACTCTTTACTTTTCTCTATTTGATTTGTACTAGACCAGCGGTGACTATCGTGGGCAGTTCTAAACCAGAGGTTAATACTTTCAAGATCTCACAGTGTCCTTCGGTAATAAAACTATGGGTGGGCATAAATCGCATAATTCCGTGTAGTGTAATCAAATGGAATTACACATAAATTGCGCAAGATTATGCAGAATTATGTGAGAAGAGCAAGTCGACATTTAGCGCTATTTTCTTAGAGCAAAACTGCCCACAAAGGACACAAGTATGCATTTTGTGCTAAGAAATAGCACCAAATGCAACAGAACACGAATTGCTAAATGTGTTCTTGCAGTAGGATTTTTTTCACCCAAATTACTCTCTTAATTTTCCGAGTGGGCATAATCTTGTTATTATCTGTAATTCCGCATCAAGTAGTGCTGATTATCGAAATTACCCAGATTACTCTGGCATTGTTGACATTTTGCCCATGTCTATATAAAACCCATCAAAAACTTGAGGGCAAACTCAAAATGTACTACAAAATGATTAATTGTGTGTATGTCCATGTAATCCAAATGGCACTCTGCAGGGAAGCACCACAGGGCAAAAAGGAGAAAACTACAGGCAAAATCAATAGACGGTCAAAGAGGCTGAGGCATGGTTGTTGATGCTGATACAAAATGGAGGTACTTGTTGGACTTCCACCATTAGGCAGGGCGGACATATATATATATATAGTTACTGTAAAAACATGGAAGCATAGAAGACTACGTGCACCAGTTTCTAATTTAACAAGTGCTTGTTTTGCTTCAGAAGACGGGCTAAGCTGTAAAGTGTTCACCATAGTATGAAGGGTTCAGGTAGTAGAATGTTTAGCATAGAAAATCTTAATATTTGCAAAAACAGTGGTGAACACTGGGCAATCTTGTCGATCCACGGTAATTGAGATAATTAAGCCCATTTGACGAAAGAAATCATACAATGGTAATATTTTTTTATAGGTTTCTGGAACCTTTCACTAGAAGTGGATACAAATGTAGGGTTGTAATTAGAAGAATATATGCAATTTTGGAATAACTTCTTCGTACTGATTTTCAGATTATTTTATATGTCTACATATTAAATATATTTTGTTAGCCACTAAAACTTTATTCTATTAGTGTATTGATGAGGGCAAAATATAGTAGTAATCTAAATACAGATAACAAGCCAGGGAATGGTCATTTGTTTATTTGAACAATGACTGAATGTGGAGACAAAACAGCATGGACATAACAAATTAAGGGCCACATGTATCAACCTATTTTGCACTTGCAAACGGTGTGAATCGCTAAATTGGACCAATTGCGGACGCAAAATAGCCTTTCAAGATGTGTGAAAGGCTTTGGCAGTGCATTTTAGGTAATCACAATTTTTTGTGATTACCTAAAACTGTTTCTCAAAATAGGGAATCACATTTTGCAATTCTCTAAGCACATGTAAGCATTTCCTCCTTGCAAACTGGGCATTTAGGAAATGCTATTACCATTGATTCCAAGTCGATGGTAACCATGTGTAGTTTTTTGAAAATGCACAAAAAATGCATTTTCCAAAGTGCCATGTAGCGCACACATGCCCTTGGGCCTTAAGCCCCCGGTCACCCTTGGTTTTGCATTTCCTAATTTGAAATTACCAATTAGGTTATTATAAATTAGGTAATGGAAAACCATTCACACTTAGGGGCCTCTAGGACCATAGGAATGAATGAAGCAGCATTTCCTAATAGCGATTCCCTAATCGTGACTGCGACTCTGTAGGAATCACTATTTTCTTACATACCATTTTGTATTACCTAAATTGAGATTACCCCAAATTTGCTATTTAGAGAATACAAAATGGCACTTTGATACACATGGCCAAAAAACTTTAGACCTGTAGGCAATAAATTATTAAAAGAACTGCACCACAGAATGTCGGACAATTATTTCTGAAAAGTGAAGTTCATCGGATAAATGTATTGTTGGGGGAAAATATTTTCAACCATTTATTTGAATTTAGAATAGAATTCACTTTGGGCTGTAATTCTAAAAGTTGTAGTAGGAGTAGTAGTAATATTAGTAGTGAAGATCCTTGAGTACATGGTAGAATGAGATACGTGATTTTCTTAGAGAACAAACTAGTTGGATGAAAGATCTTCTTTAAATTTTATTACAGCTTATTTAGTATATAATAGATACGTATATATATCCACACACGCACATACACATATATTAACTACTGGTGGTCTCCAGTAGGTACTTATAGTTAGGAGCATGTTTCCACGGGAAAAGCATTTTTCGACTTGCCTATATCTTTGGTGCTGTATGAAAAATCTTCATAAAGTTTTCCCACAAAAGTGTGCCAGTGCTTCTAGTTGTGCATGGAAAGTCTTGGGGTGTTCCTGCAAAAGGGGGGGATGAAAAAACAGAAGATCAAAAAAATGTGTTTCCCATTTTAATTCCAATGGGGATTTTGAACATGATTACAGCCCACACTGCTGGACGGAATTACATCAAATTTGAAAGAAAGCTAGCTCTTGGTCAAGAAAGAGGGAATTTTGTTATTTGGTGTAAATTTGTTCAGTAGTTTTAAACTTATTAAAGAAATCCAAATTTGTATATATAAGGACGCAGACCCTCCAAGTATCCAACAGTCCCCGTTTCTGATATCTGATTGACTGCGAACACTTTAACCAGGAAGTGTTAGCAGGCATCTTGGGACTCTGCTTCAGCTGAGCCTGAAAAAACATTTTAAAAAAAGAAAAGCGGCAGAGTAGGAGTACCCAGACCCCCTAGTACTAGCCCTCCAGGGCGAAAAAGCATTAAAGCATTAAAAAAAAAACTTTTTGCAGTGAAATCAGGACAGAGTCGCAAATCCAAGGGATTTTTTTTTTAAACAAGTGCAGTCTCCCGCGCATTTTTAAAAAAAAACTCAGGTGGGTCAGGTCTCAGAGGCATGCGAACATTTAAGCAAATAAAGGAGGGGGGCACATTGGAACCCTCCTCCTGGGGCTGTTTTCAGCCCCGGGAATCACCACCTCCCCGGTCCTTTTTAACAATAGTGAAGGAGGGCCATGTGGCCCACAATCCAGGGGATTTTGAATTCCCCAGCGGCCACCACCTCCCTAGGGATACAAAAATACAAATGAGGGGACTGCCCTCCCAGAGGCTTTTTAGAAATAGTAGGGGGGCAAAGACCCCCCTTCAGATGTGTTCCCCCAGGGACCACCACCTCCCCGGGGCTGACCTGTGTATTCTAAAGAAGGGGTGCCGTGCAGCCCCCATCTGGAGCCATTAATGACTGTGTGGATTGTCAGCCCCCAATGCTGGTTCCTGCTGTGTTCCACGGGGCCCACCCGCGGGACATAGCAATTTGCTCTTGATTGGCGGGAGCTGACAAGTCTCGACAAGCGAGGGCAAACACTAAATCTGCTCCCAGCAAGCGGGAGCTGTCAAACTGCTCCCTCTCGCTGGGAGTGGAGTATTCACCTGTTTCCCTACCCGCTATCAAGTGGGCAGGGAAACAGACAAAAAGATTACTCACACACACTGGGAGCTGCATTTCTAGCAGCTCCCTGCACGTGGAAGCAATGCTGGCTCCCACAGGAGGAAGGAAACTATACACACACTGGGTGCCCTGGGTGGGGCCTGGGCACCCTGGGAAACATGACCTGGACCGGGTGATGGGGTTCCCGAGGCAAAATCAGCCCGGGGAGGGTGGCCACATTGAATTTGGTCGAGCCCTGGAGGATGGGGTCCCCAGGGCTGAAATCGGTACGGGGTAAGGGAGCTGCGCAGCCACCCGTCCCCTAATGAATTTTGGCAAGGCCTTGGGGGAGGGGACCACTGGGACCAAAATCGGCACAGAGATGGAGGCCATGCAGCCATGTGCCTCTTGGAAAAAAACAAAAACAGAGACCACGAGTCTCACTTTGAATTACTGTGAGTATGTAAATGCACAAAATCAATTGCAATGTCTGCCCATTTGGCCATGCCCTGTTTTCCTTAGTAGTATGTAAAGGTTTGCCCCTTTTCTCACATTGATGAACCGGTTGACAGAAGGCCCCCAAGTGCGTTTCCAGGCGATTTTAGTGATGTGTTATTGTTGCAGAGTATTACGAGGAAATCTCCACCAAGCAAAGACACACTTACTTCATTTAGTTAAGAGGAAGCACACCTATTTGGTGGAGATTCACCTCTTTGTAGTCTTGTTGTCTTCTCTTTACGAGATTTCACGTTCTCACAGATTTATGATTGAAGACTGTAAGCGTGGCCTCATTCGTATCGCGGCTGCCATTTCTGATTCCGCCCACTGTCAGCTCGGGGTAGGCGCCATCTTGCTCACTGGTGCTCGAAACCATCATTCGGGGCCAGGTATTCAGGTTAGGGCAGCAATGTTTTGCCCAAGCGCTTCCAACCATATTCCGGCACCAGAACCTGCCTTTTGTTCCAGAGTGGAGTGCTGCAAAGCTTATTTCTGCAGCCTGGGGTTGACACGGAGCTTCAGCTCCAAGCGGCCATGGCAGGCCCAAGGCCACACCGATCCCGATGGTTAGCTAGGGGACAGAACACCAACCTGGCTCGGTTCCAATGTATTTGAACTGTCCTAAAGGATGTCAGGAGACTATATCACCTAAATATTAATACCTGATAAGATAAAATAAAAAATTCTGCTGGAAGTTCAATGACACTCGCGTTGAGGTCATAAAACGTTACCAGAACGTCGGCTGGTCTTTGGATTGGGCATTAAAGTGGAGAAAAAAGATTCCTGCCTATATTAATCTTAGATATTTCATAGTTGTCTACATATAGGCAGGCAATGGTGGGGCAAAGGTGCTACTCATAGAAGTACTGTGTACCTGTTGGTAAATCATTCCTTTCAAATTGAAAGACACTTTTGTGAGACCCAGGCATATCATGGATTTCACTTTCCAATGGCCTCTAACATAATTTTCCACACCATCCTGTTAATGCTGGTGATGAACAATCATTTTCTAGTTGAATTACCAGTGAATATCACACATATTGAAGTGAAATGGCATCAAAATTACAGAAATTAGCTACAAAGCACGCCTCTACACTTACTTGACCTACGCAATAATGGTCGATACTTAGGTAATGCTGTCACACTCTGGCAATCTTTTCCGCACATAAATACTGACTTCTGTCCCGATACTCTAAAATGCAGGTGTTACATGACTATATTTAGGTGCAGCCGCAATGCGATATTCTGGAATTGTGAGTTGCACACTTGTCCAAACTAGAAGAAGAAAATGTTGAATGTTCTGTGAAAATAATAATCAATGAGATTGTCTTTTCTCCTGTTTATCCCACTCAGAAACAATAATTAAGGTTTCTGTTTTTTAGTTAATATTGATTATAACTGATAAAACACCCCCAAAGGCACAAACCAAAAAATACTTGATTATGTTGTACTATCACTACTTTGCAGTCGCAGCTCGCATTACTCGCAAGAGGGGGGGCCAGTGGGGGGGTCGCGCGGCAATTCACGCAGGGGTCATTTATAAAAATAATAATAATAATTACCTCACCGGGTCCTGCGCCACCTCCGCTGCTGGCTGGGTCCTACGTTTTCCTGCTGCTTCAAGAGAACAGGAAGCAGGCATACTCCCTCCCCTCAGCCAATCACAACGCTGCAATGGCAGCGATGTGATTGGTGCAGACTGCGCCCAGCTGAACGCGTGTAGGGAGACCATTTTCTCAATGTGGGCTGCATGCAGCCCAAATAGAGAAAATGTAGAGTGCGCATGACTGGGTTGGTCGGCCCCAGAGGGCCGACCAAACAGTCAGGGCCCGCAACAGTGGGCAAGCCACTCCTCCCCAACCCGACCACCCACCCGCCCCCAACCAGGCATACCATCCTGCCTGCCCCAACCAGGCATACCCTTCTGCTTTCTCGCAGCGCGAGAAAGCAGAAACGTAAAATGGTATTTAAAATACCATTTTATGTTTCTGCTTCTCGCACTGCGAGAAAGCAGTGGGGTGACGCTCCTCCGCCCTAATGGAGGCCCCTGCTACTTTGGCGCCCTCTGGTGTTAAACAGTATAGCTGCAGCCCCTCCCTCTAAGCACTCTTCTGTGATGGATGGTTCCACTATGATCCAAGTGGGCCATGACAAGCCTCCTAACATGCCCCAATGAACATCTGCTATAACCTCTAGCATATACTTCTCCTCTCATTTTGGAAGCATGACACATGTTTTATGACTGAAGCTCACTGTCCACTGCATGTTGCTGCCTAGTTACCAGCAGGTCTGCAGTTGAACTCTCAGCCCAGGATAAGGAACACCTCCATGATTTCACCCTCCTTCTTTGAGAGATGGACAGACCTTCGCTTTCTAAAAGCTCAGGTATCAGGATTGTGGCATTCAAGTTCATTGTACATTTAGAAACTTCCCAAATGAATGCCTTCCCATGAAACACTTAGCCCAACACTCCTGTCATTATGCTTACATCATGATGATCTAAAAGTCATGTTTAGAGCAGCACTTACATCCCGAAAGATCAGGAGTCATATCATGAACCTGTGAAGTGCCGATGTACATGAGCTAGTTTTGGTGAAACTGCCCTGTTTTTACTACATGTATTGACACAGAAGTTTATGAATTAGTTTACATGCTTTCGACAATATGGCTAGCAGTTTGCTAGTGAGTGCTGCAAGTAATGTAGTTTCAGGAAAAACAGGTACATCAACCAATTCTGAGCCTGCACACTGAACTAAATACAGCCCCAGGGTCTCCAAGTTCAACTTTCATCACAAATACTTCCATGTCAAAAAGGAACTTGGAACTTAGGGTGCTGAAAAAAGGCTTGACACTTGGGAACATCACATGTCAAAAACATAGTGACCACATTTAAGGGAAACAAATGGAGCAGTTCTCATTCGTTCCCCAAGATAGAAAATGTATTACAATATTGCACTCTGCAAATAACACAAAGGTAAAGTGCCTTGTGAAATTGTAACAAATGCCTGTCTGGAGCACAGTCTCCGAACAGCTTTAAAAAAGACAAAGACCTACTTACACGTTTGGTGAAAATCAATGCTTAGATGTCCTCAAATAAAGACATTTCAAAGACACATCCCAAAAATGTAAAACAAACTTTATTCCTGTTGTGAGCTGCACATACAAATAAACCAAGGCATCCTACTGGTTATGAAGCTTCTTAACTACCGCAGATGTTTTTTTCATACAGCATCACAGTTTGCTGTAACAAAAGTCCCTATAGCTGACAGTATGGATATAATAATTTCTTTGAAAGCATCATGCCTATGATCAGGGGACCAGGAGAGCGGGAATAGGTCCAGAAAAGACAGTAAAAATACATGTATTTATCCAGTTGTTAGGTCTCGCCTGACCCAGCGCATGCGCTGGTCTGGCGAGACTTATTGAGAGGGCTCCACAAAAGTGCTACCAGGCCAGCCTAGAGCTACAGTGCATTTGCGCGGGCGCGCGCGCTGCGCTTGACCGCGATTACTTTCACTTTCACGGCCGCTTTGATGTGCGATCGCGATCACTTTCGCGGCCACACGCCCGCTTGGCATAGCCAATAGGTCTCGCTTTTGGGACCTTATAAGTATTTAGTTATGCAACTGTTGCATGGCTAAACACTTATAAGGTCCCAAAGGCGAGACCTATTGGCTATGCCAATGCTTGTTTTCTTGGTATCTAGGCAAAGAACAAGACAGAGTGACACTCTGAGCACTGGCACCCCACTATCTCGTCTCACATCCTAAGTCGAAACTCTTCATTCAACAAATCTTTGCCATTTGTCTGAAGAACAGAGATGTAGGAAGGTGTATTGAATGTACAAAATTAACCCTCTTATCTCCTACAATCAAATATTATTGTGGTGCAAACATATCTTCTTTCATAGACATCCTTGGCATTGCTTGGACTGCTGTGCAGAAGGAGAAATGGGGAATTAGACATGCCAGGAGGTAAAGAAACAAAATGAAAAGTTACTTAAAAGAGTAAATTCAATGGAAGGGTAAAAAAAAGGGAGTTAGTAGCAGGGAAAAATGTAGGAATACATGAGAACAGGAAGAAATGACGGAAGAAAGGAAAGGAAAACATTTTTTTTATAAGCACTGGCAAAACACTACCCCTGTGATCATGTATGAAGTAAAAAATAATAAACACTGATAAACATTCATTTTTACAATTTTGAAAAACTTTTGAAAACACAGAAAAACCTCAACAGAATTTGCAACAAATAGAAACTCAAATCAGGAAAGCCTAAAAATGATTCATAACCAGTAAAGGGCCCCCATTTTGTTAGGGTCACTTTCATTTATTTTACTTTCCAACAACCCCCTACCATGGGTCTGCCACACCTTCCCATTCAAGCTGGTGACAGACAATCCTTTTCAAATTGAATTTACAATGACCACCACACATAATGAGGCAAAATAGTACTAAAATGACAGAAATGAGCTACCTTCCATGCCTCCACACTCATGAGGTGACGGTTGCCCCTTATGTATTGATGTCACACTCCAGCAATCTTGTCACTACACAAATATTGAATTTTGTCCCCAACACTCCAACACACAGGAGTTACGGGCCATACTTAGGAAAAACCAGCAGGTGATCCTCTGGATTTGTGAGTAGTTACGTAGTTCAAACCTTAAAACGAAAATGTTGAATATGCTATGTAAATAATACTCAGTGGGCTTCACTTTTATCCCCCGCAGAGTATGACACGAGAGTCCAACTTCTCTGAACACCCTATGGGGCACATTTGGTCTGTTTAATAAGTATGTTGATCTGTTACTTGACTAACCTGTAAGTTCACTGTTCTGCACCATACAAATCATGTCGGAGGAGCGAGTGGTCATTCTCACCCGGTTATTGAATATTAAAGTCCTAGAGGTCCGCCCATCTCTAACCATCGACCTGCATATATAATTTAGATAGAGGTGATACCAGAAGCATGGCATGATGTTGATTTCATGTACTGGGTAGTGGAAAAAAAGTTGATTGAGTACACATTAATAACTATAAGTGGAAGAAGCAAGAAGGGTTTTCCATCAGTAAATGTTTTATATCTCATCAGAATCTGGGCACATTGAATTTTGCACTAAATTCTATAGTGTGTGCAGTGTAACACATTCACAAATGTGAGTGCGGCAAAAGAAGAATGGCATAATGTATGTAGACTATAACAATTTATCTTAGGGGTCATGACGGGTCATTTCCTCCTAGATCCCTGACTGTTGGGAGACTGCTTGTTGGTACTTCACTTACTCCTGATGCGTCCACAAGGGTTTGTTCATATGCTTGTATGGCTGCAGTCCCCTACCCACTTTTCCCTATGGCTACAGATATCAGTGAATAGGTGTTCCTGATCATTCGATCAGTAGATCAAATGTTCATGCACCGCCATGATCACCACACTCTTCAGCCAGTCCTCCTGAGTTGGAACAGCTGATGTAGACACCGGGAAGAATGCATAATTCACCTGCAGTTAGTAATGATACCACCCAGCGGACATTATGTGAAGTGCGTGTCAGTAGGACCCGCGAGTCAAGGAGGATCACTATGGGAGCTTGAAGGGGAGTGGGGTGGTCGAGAGTTTCTTATAAAAGGCGATCAACCCCAGTCAAAAAAGGCATGAGCTCTGGACACGACCAAAGTTAGTGTAGTATGTTGCATTTGGAGCGTGACACTGCCAGCAGTTTGATAAAGGCATCAGCCGAGCTCTTAGTGGGGGACCAGTGCCAGTCTTGTATGATCTTAAAGTAACAAAACTAAATTCTGGCTTTCCTTAGCCCCCTATCATGAGAGGTTAAGAGATATAACTAGTGTTCTGGAGAATAGTCCATTTGTAAGTGAGTCTGCCATCAAATCTGGAGTAGGCGTACCATTGGCTTTCAAACAATTTGGGCCCCAGCATATCATAAATTGTTCTTTGTCTGAGCTCCATTGCACCAAGTAAGTATGAAGTGTGCTTTTGCAAGTGAAGACTATGATGAAGCTGTAAAAAACTCAAGATAACTCCAGAAGTGGGAACGAGGGAGGTGGTATTCCACGACAAGAGTCTCAAAGGACCTAAGAGCATCTTCTGTCAGGAGGTGGCGGGTTTCCAAAATCCCTGCACTGGACCAATCTTGCCACAGCAGTGGTAAGCGATCGATTGTGATGGATCCATTGTGCCACAAAGGTGCTTTTGGATGTAAGAAGTCATCTTCCTTCATGAGGGCATGGGTCGATTTCCAGACCATGTTCATTTCTAGGAGCATGGGATTGCACGGATCTGGCGATGCCTGTGGCCCTGTGTAGAAGACCGAAAGGCCTAGAATGTTGTTGTGGAGACTCTGTTCAATCTTGACCTACAGGGCAAACCCACTGTGCAGAAAAAGATGACACTCAATCTGGGAGAGGTGTTGGGCCTTATAGAAGGGCACAAAGTTAGGGAGTCGGAGTACCTCAGAAGATGTAACGGCATAGAGTTATGTAGAAGCACGTCTCTGGGTTATAGAGCTCCAGACATATTTGCTAACAACAGAGTCAATCTGCAGAAGAAGTGTAGCCGGTATATTAAAAGCAAGCATGTCAAACAAGTAATTCAATCTCAGGGCCATGATCATTTTAACTGTTTAGACTTATCCCCAGAGAGACAGATGAAGTGCCAAACTTTTCGTTGAATCCAGGAGGGGGAGAATATTATTCTGCACCATACAATGGAAGTCTCTATGTAGGAAGATACCTAGATAGCTGAGTCCATTCGGGAGCCATGTTACCAGTAATTGAGCCAAGGGACGTTGCGAGGCTTTACAGGCAAATGGCATTGCCTCCATCTTGTTCCAGATAATCTTGTAACTGAAGAAATGGGCAAAAGAGTTCACAAGATCCATGAGTGCTGGGTTCGACACCCCTGGGTTTGTCAGGGTCAGGAGGATATCATCCACATACAGCAGAAGTTTCAGTTCCCCTGCTCTTGTCTGAATACCCAAGATGTGTGTTGAGGATCTGGTGGCTACGGCCCCGGGCTTCAGTGCCAAGAGAAAGAGGGATGATGACAGAGGACATCTCTGCCTGGTGCTCTGAGGGATAGGTATTGGGTCAGAGAGGAGGCTGTTGCAGTTAACCAGCGCTATAGAAGATTGGTAGAGGCATCAGACCATTCAGATGAACTTGGGGCAAAATCCAAATCTGGCCATGGTGCAGAATAGGTAGGGCCATTTGACAGAGTCAAATGCCTTCTCCACATCAAGAAAGAGTAGCAATTTTTTATCTGGATCCGACTTGGTTGACCACATGATATGCACCAGTGTATGCAGGTGGTTCCAGGATGATTAATAGGAGACGAAACCCACCTAGTTGTCATGTATCAGTGACCTGATCACTCACCCCAGTCTAATGGCACAGCACAGGTGATCTTTTTCTGGTTTTTGAATCAGGGATATGTGTGCTGTATTGAATTTACAAACCTATGAATGTGGATTCCTGAAGCATGGCATTGAGGAGCGGGATACTCAGGTCACTGGTAGCCCTGAAGAATGTCAGTGAGAAGCCATCTTTTCCATGTGTTTTGGCCATATTCAAGAATTTGATGGCCTCAGTAACTTCCAAAACAGGTGATTCCAAGATCTGCCAGTCACAACCAGGAAGGGTAGGGAGTCCGAGGTTGGACATAAAAGCATGTTTCAGCACTGTCTCAAACAGCCAGTCTGTTTAAAGTGCATTATAAAAAGTGGAAATTTTCTGTACAATGTCCAGCAGCTGAGTCAGGAGGGGCCTGGCAGCCATCCGAATACCGGTATCGCTGTTTGTGCTTCCCATTGCTTCAACTGCATCGCTAAAAGGCACCCCGTATTTTCGCCATGTTCATCGGTATTCTGCCAGCCACAGGACAGCGCCGTTTTCGCCAGTGTGTACATACTGTTCTGTTCAAGTTTTTTAGCCATGAGGGTTCGCAGAACAGTAGGAGTAGGGAGGATACTGTATTTTCCCAGGAGGGTTTGAAAATAATTTTCTAACGCAGTCCTCTTAGCCGTAGCCGTAAAGAGTGCAATACCAGCCTCTTTCATCAGAATACCAAGCATGCCAAGGAGGTACACCTTCCCTGCCACCCAGAGGAGTTGCTTAGAAGTCGCTGTCAGTTAATTGAGCTCTAGGTAATCATGGGGTAAAGCCTGAAATCGATATTTCTCTTCCAGTGATTTGAGCCGTGGCGATGTATTCAGACGCAGGACCCAGGCAGCATCAATTGAAGGTGTAGAGTGAGAGCAACAGGGGTGTGATCTGAGCATGTTGCCCATGATAGTCAGCAGTAGGACCTAGTGTTTGTCAAGAAGTCTTGCCATGATTCCGAACCATGAGATTGGGAAAGATACATATATTGTTGGCCTGTAGTACGGAGTAGGTGCCACACATTGTATAAAGAATGGTCGTCCATGAAATTATGGAGCACAGCCCGGTTATTGTCACGTTGCACATCTGGTCTGCCCGAATTATCCAGAATCAAGTTCCAATCCGGTCACTACCTTTGATGAACTTATGAAAGCCAAATTTCAAAAGCAGTCCATGAAGTTTAAAGAGCCTGGGTGCTTCAGACCCGCAGGGCCATATATGGAGCCGATGATCAAAATTTGGTCTTAAATTTTAATCTGTCCAACAACTGGGGAGAGGATGTAGCCTAGCAGCTAGAGCGGTCGACCTCAAAGCTGGGCAACTGGGTTTGGGTCTTGGCAAGGGATGCTCAACATCCTGTGTTTCTGGACAAACCAATTAATATCCCTGTGCCTAACAAAATGAATGTGTCCGTCTGTAATGCAACTGGTGCTCATGTAAAGCGCTCTGATACCTTCGAGTCAAGTTCAAGCTATATAAAGCTTTGAAAAAACAATCCATGGTCATCCGACCATAATTTCAGGATCTGAACTGGGAACCTCTTGTGAAACAAAATTGCCTCTCCATTCTTCCTAGTCGCATCCTGGTCCTCATTGGACACTGTTGAAAAGAGGATCCACCCACCCAGTTGAGGTATATTTTGCCAATTCTTCTGCCGTGAGATGCGTTTCCTGCATAAGAACAATATACATCTGTTTAGAGCCTAAGAAGGCAATAGTCTTTTTACTTTTGATAAAGTGGGTTATGCCATTTACGTTGAGGGACCAAAGAAACAAATGTGTAGCACGATGTTGAGGCATATTGAATTAAACAGTGGGATGTAAGGGATGGGTGGAAAGGAAGTCCACCTGACTTCCAGTGGGGGTGATGGATCACCATGGATGGCACTGATCCAAATAAGAGAGAGGAGGAGAGCTAATCAGGCCATTCGGTGAAGTGGTTCACATCAGCCTTTGCATATCCTAAAATGGGCGTGAATTATTCCTTATGAGGTAACCTGCATTTCTACCTATCATGGTGATGATCCAATCAGGGGTCTCTATCTGAGTCTCTGGCCCCAGCAGTCACCTCCATATGCAGTGCTGGTAACTAGAGAGAAGGAAGTGGAGTAGTATCCATTGATTAGTGCCGTTGGGTGACCATATCCTCCAGCCGATGCTCCAGTTCAGCAGGATCCCTGAATTCCTTGACATTAACAGTCACCAACATGGTGGTCAGTTCCACCAGTCTGATTCAGAGGTCCAATTTCCAGAGTGTCAGCTGCAGAGCCAAGAATATTTTCTGCATTATGTAAGTCTAATAGGAGTAGTCTGCTGAGAAGGTGATCCTATTGCCCTTATAAGAATAGGGACTGTGTTTGCAGGCCTCTGACAGGACCATCCTCAACTGCTGGTAGCGGAGAAAGCAGGCAATGATTTTGGTACGACCCCTGACATTGTGGAGGAGGAGCTGAAAGCAGTATGATACGCCTGCTCAAACTCCAGTGAAAAAGAGAAGTTCAAGCCCAACAGCTGTGGAAGGAAGGATTGGAGGAACTGGTGGGCATCCTGCTATCTGATTATTTGGGAACCGAAAAATACTGACTTTATTTCTATGACTGTGATCCTCCAAGTCTGTCAGTTACTTCTGTGTGTAGCAGAGTCTAGTGCTCCTGGTCATAGTCATGGTCACCAGCAAATTGAGGTAATCCCCTTTGTGCACCATGTTATCTAAGCGATGTCTCAATTGAGTCGGGTCACCTTTCAAGTGCTTGAGTTTTGCATTCTTTCTTGATTCAGCCGTGGCGATGGAGGTCTGTATGGCCTGTAAGGCACTCATTATGGACTCCAAGGTGACATCCAATGTGGGCATAGGAGGTGGGCCAGGCAGCTAATTGGCAGCTTGGGTAGCCTCCCTATGAGTTGGCGAGCTGCTTTTCTAGAAGACGTAAGTGATGTGAAACAGTACGGTGTGAGAGGAGTATGAGGGCCTAAATATTCACCATACTTAAAGGTGAAAAGAAATGTCATAGACAGCTGTTTGAGGGTATCAGAGAGGAGTCATGGGGCCTCATCACACTGTTCTAGAGTCAACCTTACAGGTGGCGGGAGCATAACCAATCCCAGGAGGTGGTCTCTGTTACAGACTGAGGATAACAAGGGCTGGACATGTCCAGGGGTGGGACAACTACAGACCCTCAAGAGGTGGCTTGCCATTAGCGAACACATCAGCAGCACCAGCACCTGACCAGGTGCTCCAGGCCATACTGGCGGCCCTCCACCCTTTGTTGATATTATTCCTCAATTGGCCAGGCACAACAGAGGAGACAAGACCCTCAGTGGCAGGTGGAAGGGGACTCCAAGGGTGTTGGTGGCTCCATGCACGCTAGGTCTGAAAAAGACGTTGTGCATGTGAAGATTGAGGCATTGCAGGGAAAGTACGGAGTCAGCGGCTTACCAGTTTCGGACCACCAGTAGCACCAGCACCACTGTATCAGAGAAGGCCAGGAGTGACAGCACTAAAGGTGAAGGAAGTCGGCCAGAGGCCTCGTGATCGATGTGGAAATTGACAAATGGGCGTCTCCAAGATAGTGGGCACAGAAACAGGGACCATTACTGCCTCCCAGGGTCCCACGGGGCCAGGACCTCCTATAGGCACCATAGGGAGTGTCTGGAGGTCGCCGGTGGACACTTGGTGGTGGCTTACCAGAAGCCGGTAGCACCAGCACCACCCCGCTGAAGTTTGAGGGACACTGGGAAGGTGTACCCAGGTGACAGCTTGCCGGGAGTGGCCCACCAGCAGCACCACCCAGGCCATCAGGCGGTAGTATGCAAGAAGGAGTGGGTTGCTGCTGCAAAGAAGTGCAGCGAGGTTTAGCACTGAGGGGCCGTGCAGGTACTCTGCAATGCTGGCCGGTTCCAGGGCATTGCACCAGAGCGTCCGAGGTCAGGAGGTCTATCAGGCACACAGGGATGAAAACGGGGAACACATAGTTTCCCCTTGGGCTGAGGTGAGGCACCCTACGGAGTGGAGGGCTCAGGAGCTGCAGGAGGGAGCCACCATCTTTGTTCGCGGCATGGCTCTGCTTCACAGGAGCCCCTTTTGGACTGTGCTTGCTACATTCAGATTGGCTAGTCCCCATCACCATTTCTTGTAGTTCACTCACACCCGAGTAGCAGGGAAAATGAACTGCAGACCTTGCACTTGCAGCTCATCCCTTGGATTGAGGTAGGTAAGAAAATGAAAAAAGGGATATGCTTCCCTTCATTAATGTTTCTTTTAACTGATCTCATGCAGCTGTTAATATTGGTGAATGCAATGTCAATGTACACTATGATAATTGCATGCATAACAATGTCAATACCAGTAAATGCAATGTCCATATACGCCATAATACATGCATGCATAACAATGTCAATACCAGTAAAAAAAATGTTGATGTAAGCTATGACAGTTGTATGCATGTTGGTAAATATGACATGTTATACGTATACATAATAGTAAACTTGTATCATTGCTGTCAAATTCACCCAAGATGACCTCCCCTTCAACTCTGAGTCAGAGATATGTGGTTAGATAGGCCCTGTGACCAAACCCCAAGCCTACAGATTGGTAGGTCACAGGTGGGGTTACACTTAGCCCAAAGACAAACTCACGAACAGGGAAAACCCTGATCGATTCCACAATAGACAGTTGCATCACAAATAGGTCCAATGAAATTGGCCCCAGTAAAACACGTTTGGTCAAAGACGCGCGTTCCCAAAATACCACAAAGTCAGAAGCTACATGTAGTTAGGAACACTCAGCTAATCAGGACACAACATGCACACACACGTAGTGATCATGCGCTCCCCATGCCGGACATCTGGACACATACACACTGGCCCACAGTTGCTCTCCCCGAGGTTGAGAGCTACCTGTCTCCCCCTTATCAGATGGTTGTATTTATGGTTTATGACTAGGCCTCGATCTACATGCTTTCTAAGAATGTGTAATCGTTTTATTGTACCTCATGAACTGTATATACTACTGGCCAAAACTTCTGCACATTGAGGCTGTCTTTAGACATAACTCTGTTGATGTTCTCCCGGCTGCTGTGTTTAATTAAGCCAACTCGTTCCTGTTTTGCCAAAACACCTCATATCTTTTAATTATTTTAAGGTAAATTCATATTTGAGCCACACAGGGGGGGAGGTAGTATGTACTTACACCCCAAGATCTCCTTCAGTTCAATGGACATTCAGTCAACACCCGAGGAACTCGTGAAGAAGTCGATGGCTAGATCAGAAGGTCTCTTTCTCTCAAATGTTCTACATTCAAGGGTCTATGCTTCCAGTTTTGGCACTTCCAGCTATCTTCCCTAATATACTGTTTCTAGAGCCTACTAACACTATACCATGGGTCAGGGGCTTCGTCAACCCCCGCTTCAGCAGCTGCAGTAGGAGGTGGAGTTCTTGATGAGCCTCCTCTATCTGCAAATCGGCAGACAATGACTCATAAATAATATGAAATTGAGTGAGCCAATGAGTGAAAGGATGGGTGTATTAGTGAAAGGCTGGATGGGAGAGTGAAAGGGTGGATGGGTAGATGGTAGGTTGGATGAATGAGGGAAAGGCTGGATGTAAGAAGGCATGAGTCAAAGAATGGCTTTATTAGTGAAAGGAAGAGTGGATGGATAAGTGAAAGAATGCATGGATTGATGAAAGGGAGGCTGGATGGATGAATAAAAAGGTGAATGATGGATGAGTGAAAGGGTTGGTGGATGATGAGAAGTATGGATGGATGAGTGAAAGGATTGATGGATGGAGTGAAAGGGTGGATGGATGGAATGAAAGGGTGGGTAGATGGAGGAGCAAAAGGATGGATAGAATGAAGAATGAAAGAATGGATGGAAGGAAGGATGAGTGAAAGAATGGAGCTGTGGCATTGTGAACTCCCAACTTTAGCAGCTACAGTGGGGGTGGAGTTCTGATGGGCCTCTTCTGTCTGCAACTTGACAGACAAAGGTGAATTAGTGAGTGAAATGTGTAAGTGAAAGGGTGGATAGACATTTAAATGGATGGATGAGTGAGTGAAAGGGAGGGTGGATACGGGGATGAAAGGGTGGATCGATGAGTGAAAGGGTGGATCGATGATGAGAGAGGATGGAAGAGTGAGTGAAACAATGGCTGGCTGAGTGAAAGGGAGTGTGGATGAATAGATGGTGAGAGGATGGATGAATGAGTATAAGGATGGATGACTGAGGCAGGGTGGATGGATGGTGTTAGAAATGGGATTTTTGGTCGGCTAGGGCATGTGCCAAAGTTGGGCAGAAACCACCACTCTTGTCAGTATAAGAGAGTTCCACTCCTAAAATAACCCCTGCTCACCCCCTTGGTAGCTTGGCACGAGCAGTTAGGCTTATCTTAGAGGCAGTGTGTAAAGTTGCACATAACCAACAATAATACAGGGTAAGCACTACAAAAGGACACCACACCACTTTAGAGAAATATCCAATATGTTTATATACTTAAGACAAGACCAAAAATGATAAAAATCCACAATACAGTACTTACAAAACTTCAGTTATCAAAATATGCTTGAAAAACAGTTCCTTGATGTCGATAGCTCCATCTGGGGCTATTGCGACGTCGTGAACAAACAAATCCAAACAGTTCTGGCAGACGCAGCGTTGCGGGCCAGCAGCGGTGTCGGGAATATCCGCAAACAGAACCTTTTAGAAATGCAGGGCATCGGCGGCTTCTTGTTGAGCTTCCGAAAGCACGGCGTCCACAGGCGCCGGTTCCGGAGGTCGGTGCAAGAGTTGTCTGGGCCCTTAAAGTCACACGCTTTGCAGATCGAACTCCTCTCTGATAAAGTCAGGAGCGCTGGCGTTGGCAGGCGTTGAGTGCTGCGGTGCAAAGTGCAGCGGTGCGGTGCCCTCAGGTTGCGGTGTGAGCAGCGGCTCAGTGGCAGCGTCCAATGGCATCGTCGGTGAGACCAGGGTCACTGTACGAAGTAAATGCGGTGCTCGTTGCGGTGCTGGCAGGTCGGGGTGCAAGCAACGGCGTTATTGTTGCTGAAGCACTGTCGTCGGCTGACGAACTGGAGTCGATGGCACCAGCGTCGGTAGGCCAAGGCAGCAGTGCGGGATGAGGGCTGTGCGTCGTATAACTTTACAGGCAGTGCCCTCAAACCATGGTGCAAGCAGCGGCATAGATTTCGGCGTGGAGGGGCATCGTTGGGGATACCAAGGCGTTGTCGTGAAGTGAGGCAGTGCGGAGTGCGGTGCCCACAGGTCGCGGTGTGAGCAGAGGCTCGGTGGCGGCGTCAGCAGGCGTCGTCGGTGAGACCAGGGTCATGGTGCGATGTTGCGGCGGTGCCGTCTGTGGTGCCTTCAGGACACGGAGTCAGCAGCGGCGTCGTAGACAGCGTCAGGTTGCTTTTTCCTCGGTTGCATCACAAAACACACAGTTCCCAGTGCTGAGGGCTGAAGAGCTTGAAGTCTTTGCTGTTCCTGAGACTTCTTGAACAGGGGGCAAGCTCTACCTCAAGCCCTTGGAGAAACTCCCAAAAGTAGATTGCTGAAAGTTCAGTCCAGTCCTTTCACTGCCCAAGACAGAAGCAGCCACTGCAGGCCAACACAGCAAAGCACACAGCAAACTGGTAGTTCCTCTTCACAGCTTCTCGAGCTCTTCTTCTTGGCAGTCTTCTTGATCCAAAAGAGTTCTAAAGTTCAGGGGTCTGGGCCCCAATATTTATATCCCAAAATCCTTTGATCTCTTAGGCAGAGAGTGTCTGTGCCCAGCCAGAACCAGTTCTGCCTTCTCTGGTGTGACTTCCTGGCAGGAGGTGGAGACGGCATTGTCAGAGGCAGACCAGGCCCTTTGAGGTGCAAGGAAATCTCCTCCCCCTTCCCCAATTGCAGCCCAAGTCTATTCAGCCCTTTCCTGACCCACCTAGACTATCTGGAGACACTCCTGCTCCCCAGCCTTCTGTCATCCAAAACCCAGACAGGCAATCCACATTCCAGCAGAGGCACACGGGATGACTGAGCAAGAAAATACTTACTTTCTAAACGTGGTATTTTCAAACACAGAATGTAAAAATCACCTTCACTAAAAGATGCATCTTTAGATTCTGAGTTCAGGCAAATTAAAATTTGTTTTCCTACCTAATTCCCCGGGCCAGTTATGTTTATAAGATGTTATAAACAAACTCCCCATTCCGTCCTATGGGGAACAGGTAGCCTTGCAAGAGTGAAAAACAAATTTGGGCGTAATTCACTATTATGACATGCCACACTCACACCAGGGAATGTCCTACCTTTCACATACACTGCACCCTGCCCACAGGGGTACTTTGGGCCTACGTTAGGAGTGGCTGACATGTAAGAAAAGGAAAGGTTAGGGACTGGCAAGTGTGTGCACTGGCCAAGTAGACATGGCAGTTACAAACTGCACACAGACTCTGCAATGGCAGGTCTGAGTTACCTTTTCAGGGCTACTCACGTGGGTGGCACAATCAGTGCTGCAGATTCACTAGTAGCATTTGATTTACAGGCCCTGGCACACTCAGTGCACTTTACTCTGGACTAACAAGTAAATCAAATATCCAATCATGGAAACACCAATCTATAACACAATTTACAGAGAGCATATGCACTTTAGCGCTGATTAGCAGTGGTAAAGTGCCCAGAGTCCTATATCCAACACAAACAGGTCTGGAAAAAATTGGAGGAAAAAGCTAAAAGTTTGGTGATAACCCTGCAAAAAGGGCCATTTCCATCAGATGGGATGACTGAAAGGGAGCATGAACGGGTGGATGGTGTGAAAGGATGGATGTGCAAAAGGTTTGATGGATGAGTGAGAGGATGGATGAGTGAAAGGATGGATGGAGTAAAAGCATGGATGCATGTGCAATAGGGAGGATGAATGAGTGAAAGAATGGATGGGTGAGACAAAGGGTAGATGGATTGATAAGTGAAAGGATGGATGGATAAGTAAAAGGGAGGATGGACGGATGCAGTGTAAGGATGGATGGAGTGCAGGGATGTATGGATGGATGGATGGATGGGTGGATGACTGAAAGAATGGATGGATGAGTGAAAAGGTAGAAGGAAAGATGGAAGAGTGAAAGGGTGGATTAATGGATAGACGGATAGATGGATGGATGGGTGGATGAATACGTTTGATGGAAAGGTTTGAGATGGATGAATACATTTGGATATGGATGGATGGATGGAATCGTGAAAGACTGAATGATAGATTAAAGAATCAATACATTACAGAATGTAAAGGTGGATATGTGAATATGCAGGTGGTTGGAAGGGTGGAAAGATGAATGGATGGAGGCTGGGATTGAAGAGACAAGAGAGCTCTTCTGGAGAGTAATGATTTGCTTAGTTTTCTTGGTGATATAGGAGCTTTGGTTTGGACGACAGCTATTTTAATTTTCTGGCTACTCACTTGCCATAGGGTCACACTTTTACTCATTTATATTCTTTGTAATCCTCCCAGTCAACTCTACCCAGCACTTTCTTTGTATATTCCCTGTTGTTTCTTAACCCTATAACTTTTGTACGCACCCTTTTGGCAATACATTTGGCACAACTAATATAAGCCACGCAAGCAAGTATTAAACAAACAATAAGCCTAGTTAGACTTTAACTAAAGTCTTGATTCAGTTGTCATTTATTCTTTTAGCTAATTCACCATGTCCAGCGCTGAAGCCCCTTTTCCCTGGAAAAACCTCTCTCTTACCTCTGCCACCTTGGGTTGTTGTGTGGAGCTCGGCCCAGGTCTACCATTCCTTCTATCTGTGGAGGTGAATTCTGGCCACTACACCATCTGTTAAAAATAAAACACAACATGTTGGAAAGCCCAATGTCTAACTTGTGTTTAATGCAAAATAGCAGGGAGCAATGCAAAATAATTAAAAAACAATTGTCATTTCAATAGACAAGAGCTCTCGCCAGAAACGTTTATTTGGAGCCTAATGCCGTCAAGGGTACAATTTAGGACAGTTCATATAGGTTTTCTTTCAATACAAGTCTGTAGAACTTAGTCATGTGCTACAACCTTATTATTTATCTAATAAGCAGGTGGAAGGATCATCTCCCTGAGGGATTCCAAGATGCCTTTGAGGAGGAGATATCATTCATGAATATGATACTGAGCTCATTGTTTTCCCAGAATTCCACTTCCAGTTGCCAGGAGGGAAAGCAGTGTTATGGTTTTCAGAAATGTGCAAATGTACAACGTTGAATCACACGGCTTGTAGACCTACGAGAGTCAAAAAACGTAGGAAGCATATTTGAGGCTAATGAATACTCTAAACTAATAGGAAATTATCTAGGTATTTGGTGCTAAAATATATTGCTTCACTGTGACATTCCTACTTAAACAATAATACTGTAATATTTATAGGAATACATGAATATATTTTCACAGGAAGCACATAACATAGATTAGTCAGAGTTGTAACAAGAGGCTCAACATTCCCATCTTTGCAAGTTACTACTGGACCTTACGGAAATCTGACAGTGCCAGAAGAATTGGTCAGGTCAGTATGTGGGCCATATTTTTGGCTGCGTGTATGCCTGCTCTATGATCTGGTGGGCAATATTTTAAGTCGCACCTTAGCTGCCGTTTCCAAGTTACTCACAGGAGACTTAGAGGCTGTTCATTGCTTACCATTTGTTGGCTTCATTGTCACTCTCATTTGCTTGCTTTCCATAAGTTGGAGCATGCAGCATTCAGTTGTGCTCCTTGTGATTGTCTCTCCCGTGAAGAATGGTCCCAGTACTAGAAACCTTCCACTGCTCCCTTAACTGGGCACTACATTTTAATTTTTCTCATCTCTTGACTTGATTGCATGTCTCTTCCAGTAATCTTTCTCATATATTCATCCTCCATGTTGCTTCGGCCCCTCTCCACATTCCATGTTGCATCGCTGTGTCACTTGTACCTCCCGTGTCCCTGTTGTTGCTTGCCCTCTGCCGCTTTTTACGTTGTTTCTTGCCCCTCTGCTGTCTGTGTTGTTGCTTGCCCCCTCCCACTGTCGTGTTGCGCTTTCCCCCACCTTCTGTCATTTTTGTTACCCTTGCTCCCACCCCACCTCTGTCCGTGTTGTTGCTAGCCCCCACCTGCAGTCGATGGTGTTGCTCTTCCTTCCACCCCTTCACACCCCATCTGCTATCCTTCTTGTTGCTCTCCATCCAGCCCCACCCACTGCCATGTTGTTGCTGTCCTTCCCTCACCCTCTTCCACAACCCCTCCCTCTGTGTTGCCTCCCGTCTCACACCACAATGAATATGAAAAAGCGATATGATCAACACCAAGGACAGGTGGTGCGGCAAGCAACAACAAGACTTTGGGGATGCAAGTGATACAGAGTGCGAGGCAGAAATTGATAGTGAGGACCGAAGGAACATGCAGGATGTGTATATGACTGCTGGAAAAGACACGCACTCTAGTCAAGTGATTAGACAAAAGAGTAGCACCTGATTAAGTGAGCAGTGGAATGGAAAAAAGCACTTGGGCCATACTCTAAGGGACAGACAAACAGAAGAAGCGGAAGTGAATGCTGCATGCTCCAACTTATGAAAAGCAAGCAAATGAGAGTGACAATGAAGCCAGCCAATGGTAAGCAAAGGGCGATCACTAACCACACGCTAGTAAAACATGGATTTATTTTGGTGCACTGGTCTATTTTCAGTCCCAGTCCGGCCCTGCGGGTGGGAGTGGGGTTGGAGGAGGGGTAGCCATCCGTCATCTTCACCCTGAAACACTGTCTGGGTGTGAGGCCGAGCATCCACATACTATGCTGAGTGGTCCCCTTTGGTTTTAGAATCTGGCCAATCCCAAGTGACAGTTTAACTTTTAATCTAATAGTTATAATGCGTAAGTATTGCTATTTGAGACTGCTCGATTGTACAGGCTATGATGATTCAGTGGCGGCTTGCTCGGAATGGGGTTGAAAGGGCAGGGGCTTAAATAAAAAAATTAAAAAAATAACTTACCTTTTCCGCCGCGTCGCCTCTCCTCCTCTGCTGGAAGCAGCGGAAGCACTCACACTTCCGTGCTCTCCCAGCCAATCACAACGCTACAGGAGCAGCGTCATGATTGGCCTAAGCGTCCTGTTTGGATGCTCAAGCAGTTCCTGGGGACGCTGGGCGTGTTCTCCACTGGGCTGTGCAACACAGCCCAATGGCGAACATGCAGGGCTGGACTGGTAACCGAAATCGGCCCTGGAAAACTGCTCGGCGGCCCCCCTGGGGGACTGAGGGGGTGAGGCCGAGCTGTTTGCATTTGCCAGTTTCAGACAATTTTGTTACCGGGGACCGATATTGCAGGCCCCTGTCAACAAAAACGGCCCCAAGGGTCCAAGAACGGACCCAGGCCTGGCGGCCCCATTGGGGGAACGCCCGGTGCCCGTTACGGCCTGTCCGGCCCTGCGAACATGCCAGGTGCGCTTGACGGTTATGTGCACTTAGAGGAGTGCAAACCACTCTGGCGTCAGGGAGCCCGCCCGACTCCTGAAAGAAAAAGAAAATGATAATAACATCTTATTATCATTTTCTTTTCTTACTGCTGCAATAGCAGTGGGGAGACGCCACTGGAATTTAACAACCACACAGCTGAAAATAGACCAGTCATATTTCTGTCGCCTTCAAGTTGATTGAGAGAGGGAACCCTATCTGTGTGAGCATTCCATTTCTGAGTTTCATGTTGAAAATCACAAGCCGAATTATGAGCTCCCCATTAAGAGGGAACACTATATCATGGCGGGATCATTAGTCTGCCATGTCCATGCATTTCACGCTGCAGCGAGTTCATTAGTTAAAGCACGAGACCGTAAAGCGCGCAAGAGATACATTCACCGTAGAAACAAGCTACAACGGAGATGGGCTTGTTTTCTTGCGACATTATGACTTTTTTTCTGATCTGCCGCCAATTGCACGTGTTATAAAATAGCTGTTAATCAGAAAGCTGCCACCATTACCACCGAAAACTGCTGAAACGAGACTCGCCGAGCAGAAACCCTGACAGCAGCTAATAACATGGAGATTAAGTCACTTCCGTCGCTGTAGTACCAGGGAATGCAATTGGCAGGTTGGAGAAAGCCGGCGCCCGGAGTTTTCTACTGCAAGAGCGACATGTTTTTTACCGTCAATGAGTGAATGCCTCATCTGTCACTTATTCCCTGGCCCTGCCCCGAGGGTACTCGGTTTGACAGGAGCAATTGTTCTTCGCGTTTTTTTTCGCGCGCTTTCATTGAAGTGCTACTTATATGTATGCTGATTGTTTTGGGACTGGGAGGTAATAAGATTGACCTAGATAAATGACACCAAGCTGCTCGCTTCAAAATCCTTCAAATTGGGTTTTCTACTAGGACACTTGAGTGACAGCACGCTTTCTTGAGGAAGCGCCTGTGTCCTGTGAGGAGGCTGCCATGATCACTTCACAGTAGGAATGACAATGTTAAATTCCTGTACTTCTTTGATAGGACTGCATAGCTGTCAATCAGGGCTGTGGTCCTTGAAACCACGCCCCTATATAAAAAAAAAATCTAGCCGTGGTTTTAGGTGCCCTAATGAATATATATGCACTGGTATTCTTTTTAGAACGTTGTGGTGGGTGGCTTATAAATACAATATTTATGGTGATAATCTAGAGTCAAGGGCATTTTCCTGTGAAAAATACTAAAGTTATGAACATCTGAAGTGATGCTATATTTGGACGTAGCTCCAGACTAAGAACTTCGACACGGCCAAGTAATATCTAAAATTCTAAATACTATACTATGTGTTTCAGAGTGCCTATATGGTTGGTATGACAGTTTCTGCACGGGTTTTTGCCGGGTGGGATGTTATGGGGGAGGGGAGGTGTTAATATTTAGTACCCCCAGGGGCACCCCGCTGTCCCCCCTCCCCCATAATAGGTTACTCAAATGACACACACAAGACAGTTGGTGTTGGGTAACAAATGCTGCAGGTTTATTACATAATTCCAGAATATGTAATGGGTGGGTTATCTTACGGGCGATCCAAGGGCAGGCAACCAACTGGGTCGCCTGCCCGCCTGATGAGCCGGGCAGCGCGGGAGCGATGCCCGCCGTTGCTGCCCTCCAGGTGATTCTTTCTATGATCACGTGCCGTTGGTAATTCTACCCACGCCCCCCTATCGGGGCGGAGCGTCGCATAGCAAGCCCCCGGTTGTTCAGGCCCACAACCGCCCGCAGGACTAGCGGGGCGCCGACACGGCTTCCGGGACCTCCCTTGAGGCTCCTCGTTTTGGCTCAGGCACCCCCTCTGGTGCCGCGCAGAGGTACCCTTTGTACCGGCCTGCTTCCAGATCGCCCTGTAACTCCGCCACAGCCCTGGAGGCGGCTCACCGTCGCAGCCAGGGCCCCCCACCAACCCGCTATAGTTTTACCTGCAACCTCTCCTATCTAGGGCTTCCTGCAACTAGCTGGAAGGGAACCATCCTAGCAGAAAGAAGAGTTTGAAATTCTGCCACCTCATGACAGTGTGACAGCGCTAGCGGGACTCGAACCCTGTGAGATCCCTTATATCCACAGGCCCAAGACTTACCAGTGAGCTGTAGCTCCTGGTGTTGTAGATGGCCCCATCTATGTCCCCAAGGCCCGAGACGCTATCCTAATCGGATAGGGTCTGCTGAAATAAAGGACCCGTTGGGCCTGGGGAGATGTGCCAAGAACTATTCGCCCCCCATGCGGGCAGGTTACCCTCTTCACAATTCAGGGCCTGCCCTCTTTGGCTATGAAGGCGAGAAGGGTTTTACTTAACCTTTGGCCAGTCCCCTCTGATTGCTAAACCTGGAGCACAGGAGTGCTCCTGGCTGCCAGCGCGTGACCATGGGCAAGGGGCGACTCTTGCCCCTGCCCACCATCCCTTATTCCTCATGGGAATTATGCCCCTACAGATCCCTCAGTGATGAAACCCCTTAGGTATACCAGCCTTGGGAATCTGTCTGGCTTAAGCATTGCGCGCTGTCAGTAAAGTTCCAGCATTGAGGATTGACTAAGTCCTACTTCGCCCCTCCCATCATGCTCCTCAGTAGGAGGGTGGCGGGGGGTGCCCCCCCCCCACAAACCCAGAGCATCCCCAGCGGTGCCAAATTCCTGCTCCGTTGAAGTAGAGATTTAGTGCCCCCTGTGCATGACAAATGTACTATTGACATAATGTCCCCTTGTGTTTGCCCCACTGACACCCCAGTTATTGGGACAGCAGCACCCTATGTTGGCTGGCAGCGCCCCTAGCGCGGTAAACGTGTCCGTAAACCCGGATCCCAGTCTCCCGCAGCTGCGGTACGCGACCAGTGAATCCGGTGGGGGATACCCCCAACCGCAATGGTCCTCTAGACATCCAGAAAAGGCCCTATTTTACCTGGGCCTATCTCCAAATGATGGTGGTTTCACCTAGCAGTTTAGTAATGCCTGCAATCGCGTAATGTGAACAATGCATGCACTGGTGTCATGTATCTGCCTTATAGGAGGCTAGCAATTACATGCTGCATATTTATATAGCGCGAACTCGACCGGAAGGTATTGGATGCCTTTAACTGAGCACCGTAATTACATTACACCTTCAAGCAGGGGGTGCTTAAGAGAATCATACCATATTACACGCTCCCCGTACCGGATCACGCGAGCACCGCACCAGATTATCCATTGAGGTGCGGGGGGTTTAGTAATGCCCGCAATCGCGTAATGTGAACAATGCATGCACTTGTATCATGTATCCGCCTTATAGGAAGCCAGCACTACATGTTGCATAAATATATAGCGCGAACTCGACCCGAAGGTATTGGAGCGCTTTACATGAGCACCTTATTTACATTACACATTTAAGCACAGGGAGCTTACAAGATTCGTACCAATTATCCATTGAGGTGCGGGGTTCAGTAATGCCCGCAGTCATACTATAATGCGGACGCGACCTCAAGGGGCGGAACCTCACTTCCCTAAACCAGCGTCCAGCTCGCAGTCGTCGGACTACCCCACCTCTGCAGGACACCACGCCTACCGCACGCAGCCCACTGCATGCCCCCCCCCGCCCTCAACGGCAGCATAGCCGACGGGAGGGGGGGGCGATAACCTCATCCAGGGAGCGCCACGGGGGTTGCACCGCCCGCGATCCGCGGGGACCCAGGCAGCCCCCAGCCTTGCAGTGCTGGTGTATTGGGCCGTGAACCGACGCTAATCTCCTAACGGCTCCCCCGGCGCAGGGTGTGCGGCTTCTTTGCCGTCGCACCCCCATTCATTTGCTTTGCTCGCGAGGGCCGCCGCCATTGAGAAGTATGCCCCGCGGGTGAAAGGCCGACGGACACACGATCGATACAGTGTGTAATGAGCGCTCTACCCTACACTGAATCACGCTGCGGCGACGCTTGGGCAGGGGAAGGTTTAGACCTTGCCCGCGAAACCCCCTGAACCCTAGTTCGATGCGGCCGCCAACCTCTATCTCGCTGCGGCCGATGCATGGGCAGGAGGAGGTCTGGAAGGCATTGAAGTGCTTTAACTAGTACAGTGTTTACATTACGCATTCACGCATTCGGTGGCAGCGCATCCATTGCCCAGGACCACGCGGCCCGCCGCATGCCCCCCGCGCCCCCAGCGGCCGCGCACCCGAGGGGGGGGCAAATGCCTTCTCCCTAAAACAAGCATGAGGAGGCGACACGGGGGTCGGAATTGCCTTTGCACCTGATAAAGAAAGTGCATCCCCACTTGCCCTTGCTTTCCCTGCTATAAAAAGCGCGAATGGACACCCTTCACTACAACACAACCTCATTTATCAGGCCCCGTTCGCTAAATGGGCACGGGCTGTCAGTGTGTGCATCGCCGTGATACCGACCAATCCACCAAGGAACCATGCACTGGGGCCCTTCCTGCCAGCTTGCAGGACGTGAACAGACCCACGCAGCCACCGGTGTCCTTTCCGCGACGCAGCTGAGCCCGATCTGTCCCAGCGCGTGGGTGTCCGCCTCGCGTGGCAGAGAGCGCCCCTCAGCCATTTGTAGTCGGGGACTCGGACTAAAGATGTGGAACAGAGAGATTTGTTCAGCCCTACGCCCGCCAGACCCAGCCGGCTAAAACTCGCGACCATCGGGGGCCCAGGTAGACCAGGCCCAGCAGCACGCATGCATATCTGAGCATGGGGTGATCAGTGATTTTCCCAGCGTCGCAACCACAGCGCAAACTCGATCCGAAGGTAATGGCGCGCAGTTCGTGAGCACCGTATATACATACATCGGGCACGTGGATATTAAATTATCTGCCCGGAGTCACGGCGTGACCCGCCCGACGGTATTGGAGTGCAGTACATGAGCCCCGCATTAGCATTCCTATTCGTGCACGGTGGATTAGTGATTAGCTCAAACCGTAATGTGCGCGAAATCATTAGAGCGCCGGACACGAGCACCGACCAAATAACCCATTCGGGTGCAGGGGGTGTCGTAATGGCCGGAATCACCTGATGCGCGCGAATGTGGGCACGAGCAAATTCTTGTGAATAATACATGCACTTGTATCATGTGTCTGCGTTATAGGAAGCCAGCCCATACATGTTGCATATTTATCTCGCGTGAACTCGACCCGACGGTATTGGAGCAAAATCTTGTGCACAATGCCTGCGCTTGTATCAAGTGTCTGCCTTACAGGAAGCCAGCAGATACATGTTGCCTATTTGTATATCGCGAACTCGACGCCAAAGGTCTTGGAGCGCTTTACATGAGCACTGTATTTACATTACACCATGCCGGCACGGGGAGCGTAAGCGAGTCGTACCATATAACACGATCCCCTGTGCCAAATCACGCGAACACCGCACCAGATTAACCATTGAGGTGCGGGGAAGGACCAGACCTGGCCGGGTGGGGCGATGGGGTGCTAGCCGCCCAATCCGTCCCCGGCACCGTTGACGTCAGAGACACATACTCGGGGAGAGCAGGGTACACGGCGCAAAGGCGAGGGGCGGAGTCAGACCCGCATATGTGGGAGCGCACTGGCTGTAAAGATTTTCGTAGTCGGCAGGATCCGAAACTGCGCGGGGAAACCCCAATAGAAGTCTAGTCTATCGCCTTAACCGCTCGGCCACGACATTAAAACATTAATGCGCGCTAACGTATTGGAGCGCCGGACACGAGCGCCGTGCCAAATTCACATTGTGGTGCAGGGGGGTGTCGTAATGTCCGGAATCGTCCAATGCGCGCAAATATGGGCACGAGCGAAATCTTGTGAACAATGCATATACATGTATCATGTAACCGCATTCTTCGGCAGCCGCTTGCATATTTATATAGCGCAAATTCGGGCCCGGACCCTCGGGGACCCAGGCAGGCCAGGTCCAGCAGCTCGCATACATATCCGGGCATGGAGAGATTCAGTGACTTCCCCAGAGTCACCATCACAGCGCGAACTCGCATAACGATGGCGACGCGACCCTGCGGCTCGCATTCCCGCCCTTCGGCGGCAGCGCAGCAGACGGGCCGGGAACCCACGGAGGGATCACTTAAATCCATGGCCTGCCGTGCACGGGAAAAAGGCTGGGGGGAATTATTTCAGCAGAACATTAGGTGCGACCTGCTACATCGCTACTAACCCTCCGTACGACGGACCGCAGCATCGTCCTAACCAGCCGCTATGGCCCATCTGCGCCCCCCCCCCGCCCGCAGCCATCCGAGCCACCGGGGCCCCATCTCCCTGGTACTGCCCAGGGACAGGGCCGGGGCGGTGCAGCAAGACTAACCGTTGCAGTAAGATGACGGCGGGGCCGGGATCGCAGCAACGAGGCGAGGACAACGACCGATGCTGCTGGAGACGACGACCGATCAAATGGTGAGGTGGGCCCAGCGTATGGAGCTGAAAGGCTGCTACGTCAAACTTACCAACCCCAGACAGACCGAGGACCAAACATTTATATAGCGCAAACTCGACCCGAAGGTATTGGCGCACAATTCTTGTGAACAATGCAATCCCTGCATCAAGCATCTGCCTTCTAGTCAGCCAGCCACTACATGTTGCATATTTATATAGCGCGAGATCGACCCGAAGGTATTGGAGCGCTTTATGTGAGCACCGTATTTAAATCACCCCTCCCGGCACGGGGAGCTTAGTACAATATCTCATGCTCGAATGTCCCCGATCTTGAGCACCGTATTTACATTACGCATCCAGGCACGGGGGGCTCAAGTACAATATTAGCATGCTCGAATGCCCCAGATCACGCGAGCTCCGCACCCGTGAATGCGGACGCGACCTCACGGGCCGGAGCCTGATTTCTCCAAACCGCGTCCCGCTCGCAGGTTAAACCGCCTACAACTTGGCCCCGCTCCCCTCATCAACACCACGACAACACACTCGCTGCCCATGAGCACGCAGGCCAATGCATGCCCCCCCCCCGCCTGTACCGCATCGCAGCCACCGGAAGGGGGCGGCGACTGATCTCGGGAGCGCCACGGGTTTGCACCACCCGCGGTCCGCGGGGACCCAGGCAGCTCCCAACCATTGTAGTGCTGGTGGGGGGTGGGGGGGGAAGGGGCCGAGGCCCCACGCACGCGCATCACGGCTCCCACCGCCACAACTGCTGAAAAGGCGAGGTGGGCGACAAAGAGGTCGCCAGGAAGGGTGGGGGAAGGCTAAATAGCCTCCCCCTCACACCAGGGCCAGGAAGTGACATGCATTGCGCGTCACTTCCGGCCCAGCCAGAGGAGGGGGGCTTCGGTCTGCGTCCCCGCCCCACCCCCCCAGTGGGAGGGGGTGGGGAGGGGTGACCAGTGCCCCGGGGCCACTAAGGCGCCGACCGACTATTGGCCCCCTGCGGGGGCCGCGGTCAGCGGCATTTTTCAAACTGTAAGCTACACAAACCTTTACAAAAATCGAACTTTTCCAAAGAAAAAAGAGTTTTCTTAAACAGATCGCCAATTAACTTTTTATGAAAGATTTTGTGAGAAATCTGTGCAGCCAAAAGTTTTTTTTACAAAACTTTTCACTACAATTAAACTTTTGTGTCGCTTTTCTCCATCTCTTTCCTGTAAACACTCTGTCCAATTTGCTTTCATTCTTTCCTCCGAAGAAGCACCATTCCCTCGTCCTCCTACCCTTCACTTCTTGCCCTGAATTCAAAAGCTACTCCAGTATATACACTTGCCTGTATTCCTGCACACTAATTACACAGACCCCTTGTAGTTGCATTTTCTCTCCACTTATCCCTGCATTTCCTGTGTTTTCCTCTTCAGTGGTTTACCCGTGCCCTTGTCAGATATTCTTCGCCTACCACTGCTTTAAATCTGCTGTTTCAGTTACTCCTCATCATTAGGTCGAGCCTGTAGGTGCAGCGTGCATGCGCTGCTCGCTTTGCTAGGCATGTAGTATTCAGTATAGAGTGGAAGCTCCGTTGAAGCTCTGCCCACTCTCTGCCCATCTTTTTCGTTGGGTTAGTTCCTAAATGCTGCCTTCTGAGTTGGTTTTAGGCTTGTTAGTCCCTCCTTATGACGGTCATGTTGTCATTTGTATCCTTCCATGGCTACTGGCCCCTTTACTTCGAGTGTTGCACAGTATGCTTTATTTAGATTATAAGCACTATTTTCTTCCCCTGCCTCCGTCGCGCAGCCCATCTGGGAGGTTGTACAAGTTATCAGACTCTCCCAAGACACTGCAAGCGCTCCCCACCAGCCTGCCATCTGCCACACTGCTCCCACTCTCTACAGACGCCGTCAGTGCCTCAACCCTTAAAGGGGCCATCCAGCGTGGAGAAAATTGGAAACAATCCCAATAATACACACTCTAGAAAGTTCCTTTGTTTGAGAGGCCTTCTCGTGCCTTCAGTGGTGAGCACCCATCTATTGTGAGAGCTTCCTTTTGTGCAGTGGCACTGTCAGTTCTCCCCTCCCAGTGATATCACTCACTATCAATACTGCAGTCCCTGGGATAGCACTCTCAGTCAGTACTGCAGTCCTGGTGATTGCACTCTCGGTCAGTACTCTCTACCTGGAAATGTCACTCTCTGTCAGTTCTCTGCTCCGGGTGATAGCACTCTCGGTCAGTACTGCATCCCAGCAGGGACAGCACTCTTGATCAGTTCTTACTTTCCAAGGAAAGCGCTCTCTGTTAGAACTCCCCTGTCAGCGATAGCACTCTCCGAGGGTGCTGCCAGGTTAAGGGCGTCCCCCCCAACTCTCAGGCTCCCTCTTGCGAGAGCACACCCTGCACTCAGCGCTTCCCACCCCGTGACAGCACTCTGTAGTCTCTCTCTCTCTCTGTGACATCACTTTCTGTTAGTGCCTCCCTGTCTGTGCCAGTGTTGCAGTTTGGGCTCGCCATCATGTGATAGATAGTGTCAACGTTCCTCTCCCTAGGACAGCACTGTATTCCTGTCGCCGTGACAGCACTCTTTGTCAGCTCCCCCTCTCTTTGGGAAGAACCCTGCTGTCAGTCCTTCCCTGTCTGAACGTGTCAGTCCGGCAGTGCTCTTCTTCATGTCAGATTCAGTGCTTCCATCCCACAAGAGAGCCCCTGCTGTCAGTGCTCCCCTGGAGAGGGTGCTCACTCCTGTGAGCGAGCCCCTTTGCGACGGAGCACCCACTGCCATTCAGGCCTCGTCGCTGCATTTTAGCTTTGCTCTGCTACCCGGGGCTGGGCTGGATGCACAGCAGTCAGAGAGCACACAGGAAGCACCGAGCGAACACAGGCTCAGCAGACAACGCTGATTTCCCATCTGTGCTTCCTGGGGGCAGCTGAGCCCGGTACTCAGATAGGAACTGTTGTCACTCACAGTCACTGTCCCCGCTGAGGTCTGCTGCTCACTGGACCTGCCTGTGACAAACCACAGGACAAGAGTAATGACAAGAAGAGACAGAGCACTGAAACCCTAACGAGAGATGATTGGGAGGAGACAGCACCGGAAGTGAGCGTCGGCTACCAGTGAGGGGTGGAAGACAGGCAAGGTCAGCCACCACTGAGGGTTCACCGGTCCGGCTGCCCTACGGGCAAACTGGCAGCTGCAAAGGGGCTGGCCTGCAGGTTACTGTGTGTTATTGTGGGCCTATTTTATGGTCTGGTGGGCTGATTTTTTTTTTTTTTTATATCCCTGCCATTACCACAAACAGTGCCTGAAGCAAGCACACATGCAAGCAGTCCCCAATACCTTAAAAACACTATACACAGTGTCTTTACAAGTTCTAAACTACCCGATTTTCAGAATTTGGGACACATTGTTAGTTTCTGATGTGCTGGAGGCAGCTTTAATTTTGGTGCCCTGTCCTATTTTCAATCCTAGTCCGACCCTGCTAAGAAAGAGACTACAATCACCGAGTGGGCAACACAAGGCAGAGACCGCTACCACCGAGGGAACAACAGAGGGCAGAGCCCACAACCACTGAGGGGGCATCACATGACAGATACCGCCATCACTCAGCACAGGATGATCACAGCTCCCACTGAGAGAACAACACAGGACAGAGACAGCCACCACTGATGCAAAAGTCAGGACAGAAACAGCTATCACTGAGGATAACACAGGACAGAGACAGCCACCACTGAGGCAAAACTCAGGACAGAGACAGCTACCACTGAGGGGAAACACAGGATAGAGACTGTTACCACTGAGGGAACAACAGAGGACAGAGACCGCTACCACAGAGGGGGACACAGGACAGAGAGAGCTATCGTGGATCCTGCTGCCAGAGTGGGAACACAAGGAAGAGCCTGCCATTACCACTGAGGGGTAAAACAAGATGAGTCTCCCACCAATAAAGGTAAGTCTAGGTTCCCCAACAACAACTAGCACTTGCTTCAGATTTACTTACCAAACCCGATTGCAGTCAAGAGTTTTTCTAAGGCCTGCCCGTGAAGAGACAAGAGCGATGCCACACATACATTAAGACACATGGTAATTGCAATTGCATTTATATGGGGCTTAGTACCCCAGACATGGTCTTACGCAGGCCATTGCTGATTACATCACTGACAATGTGGCGGATGCTCCATTGCCCACAATGACCTTGTATGTAAAGTCAGAGGGCATAGACAAAGGTCTGAAATTGTATCAGGGAATTTAATATTTGTTTTATAGTATAGGTTGTTATGTGATCATAGGAAAGATTCTTCCTTGCACATATATATTCTCTTAAAAACTCTACTCAAAGGCTTTGGTTATGTATTAAAAAAGAAACAAAAATTAAATGCATCCGTTAGTGGGGGCTACAGAACTATAGCACCCTACAAAGTCCACTTTTCGCGACCTCACAGATGATGTCAGTGATGACATAAAAAATTATATTATTAGTAGCATCACAATTGTCATGTCTCGGGTGAGGATAAGCGCTAGAGGGGGCACAAAGTAGCGTGTGAATGTGGTAGGGGGACTCTGAACTACATCTCCCAGGTCGCGGAGGAAAAGAACTACCGCTCCCACAATCCCAGAGCAAGACGTGAGTGGCTTACTTAAGCTCCGCCCACCAGGAACGCGGGGCTTGCCACTCGGAACTCTTCCGGGTTTCCCCGAGGAACGAATCTTGCCAACGACGAGTACTTTACTCGTGCGAGTGAACCGTCAGCAGTCGACGGAATTCCCACCGGGTGCTTGGCCCGTTCTTAATGAACCTTCGCTGCGGAAGCGCGTAGCGCTACACGAACCCCTGTGGGCGTCTGCGCCCTTGCCGCTCCTGTCCCAAACACCGGGCGCTTGACCCGTGTTCATTCGCCTTTCTCCGGAGTAGCGCGTTGCTCTACGTGAGCTGCTTTGGGCACCTGCACCCTGGACCAACAAAACGAGGACTGGAAGCTAGTCAACGGCTCCTCGTTTCCGTTACTCACAGCGCGTCGTCCGACGCGAAGACTCGACCCTGCTGAGAGGGCGCGGCTCTCTGTCTACCTGAACCATAGCACGTTTCCTGGCAAAAGACCTCCTCACCGAGGAGAACACTTGCAGTCTAGAGCGAGGGTGACTACAGTGCCTGCTCCCCACGGACACCCGGGAGAGGCCTGAAGCTGTGGTTACAGGGCTTTGCTGAACCTGTTCCTTGGTGAGGTAACCAAGTGAGGACAACAGACGTGTATCCAGTCCCTGCCCTCTGGACTCTACAACCCTGGAGATAAGTACATTCTCGATATTACTAAAGACTATATAAGCCCATTGACTCTCTGTTATGGTTTAGAACATGCCTGCTGGACAGAGGATGATAAGCCTGTTTCTGTAAGTGTGCGATCCTGAGGAGCGCAGGGAGAAGGGAGGTGTGTGCAGAGAGCGCGCCTGATGCATTGTGTGTTTATGTCTCACTTACAGGGCCTCTGGGGTGGAGCCTAGCGAGAGACGGTCTATCTAGCGAGGACTTCCCGTGCCAGAGTATACCAGCAGTAGATTATTTCGTTTTGGTTTCTTTGTCCCTTTTTTCCCTTTCCCCCGGAGGGGTGGTATACGTGTCGTGTTTCTTGAGCATGCATGGGTGTCACCCCTAAGGGGAGAGGGTCATTTAGCTGCTCATCGTTCCCGCTGTACCCGGCTACAAGGTGTGTCCTGTCTCCCTCTACGTGATAGAGTGGCAAGCCCACGGTGATATACAGCCTGAACGATGGACACCAACACTGTGCTTAGTTCAGTGTTGGAAACGCTAACAGCCTTACGAATAGAAGTAGAAACCTTTCGTGGCGAGAACGCAGAGCTCCGCAATGAAATGAGTACGATGAGACGGGAGGTTGCAGGGTTATCCCGCCCAGGGTCTAGTGAGGTGCGGGGAGCCCAATATATAAAACCTTGGACTCTACCACCGCCCAACCATCAGGGGGTAGGAGGAGGACCGGTAGCGCAGGCGACAGAGGGTGGTTCGGGCCCCTCAACCATCCAGGTTATCCTACCCCCACACCTGCCTTTAGCGCCACCCGAAAGGTATTACGGCGACCCAAAGAAGTTCGGTATTTTCTTGGGGCAGTGCAAGCTGCACTTCATGTGTAAGCCCGAAGTATTCCATAACGATCAGACAAAGACAGCATTCGTCATGTCCTATCTGGGTGGGAATGCGGCTAGTTGGTCCTTTCCCCTCATAGAAAGGGATGATCCAACCCTGCGAGATTTCGACACTTTCTGTGACGAGATGCGCAAATTGTTCGATAGGAAGGCGCACCTCCTTTCCTTGGACAGGGAACTGCTCACCTTGAAACAAGGTAGTCAGGACTTACTTACATATATAACTACCTTCAATAGACTCGTTTCCGAAACAGATTGGCCCATGGAAAAAAGATCCTCCCTGTACTACCAAGGATTGAGAAGCGAGCTTAAAGACGTCTTGGCCCAAGTGGTACATCTGCCTTCAGCCTGTGATGAGCTAATAGATCTCACGGTCCAACTCGATCATAGACTACAGGAGAGGAAAGGAGATAAACCTCGTTCTGAAGTTCGATACACTCTGCCTCGCTCCCGAACAGCCAACGAGGGCTCTACCCCTAGCACAGAAGGAAGTGAACCCATGCAGATAGGGGGTATCAGAGGACCATTGACCCCAGAGGAGAGAGAGAAAAGAAGAAAACAACGTCTGTGTTTATATTGTGGGAAGTCTGGTCACTTTATTAAGGAGTGCAAAGCAAAAACCCGACTTCCGTATCGAGACAGCAAGGGAGAGCAGAAAGTACCTGCGATGGTATACTCCCCCGAAGTATCGGAAAACTAAATTGCCCAAACACGATTCAGACCCCTTGTTTGAGGCCACGAGAGGATGAGGTCTGCCATGCAGCGGTTAACACCGTCCAGCACGCTGTTGCCCATCTCAACGTCTACGTTACTTTGGATGTACCGGAAGTAGGCCTGAGATCGGTGCATGCTTTATTGGACTCTTGAGCAACAGGCAATTTTATCGATCAAACATATGCACGAGACATCGGCTTGCAAAGCGTTAAGAAAAAAATACCAGAGATGGTTAAAGCGGTGGACGGCTCAGAGTTAACATCAGGGCCCATAAGATATCATACTCCCGTGGTTCAGATGCGGATCGGAGCACGTCACAGGGAATTCATCCAATTCGATTTAATCGACGCCCCCCAGTTTACCCTGATATTAGGTATGCCATGGCTCACGCTCCATGATCCTTTTGTGCAGTGGACAGCAAGGACGGTTACGTTGAACTCTCCCTATTGTATGGAGCATTGTAACTCCGAGACAGTACAAACACAGCCAAAGACTACCAACCCCGCGGGGTTTCTAGCCAACAGTAATGCACCCGCCAGCGTGAATTGTACCACGATTCTACCTAACGAATACCGGAAATACCAGAACGTGTTCAGTGAACAGGAGGCTAGCAATCTACCCCCTCATCGGGAATATGACTGTGTCATTGACATCGAACCTGGAGCCAGTATCCCATGCAGTCGCATATACGCCCTCACCGAAGCAGAAACTAAGTATCTGCAACAATATCTGAGTAAACTCTTGGCCAATGGATTCATACGTCACTCTACCTCTCCAGCGTCATCCCCTCTTTTTTTCATTCCGAAGCGTGAGGGAGGCTTAAGGGCGTGTATAGATTATAGAGCCCTCAACCGCATTACAAAGAAGAACAGGTATCCACTCCCCTTAATTCCTGTACTGTTAGACCAATTAAAAGGGGCCACGGTGTTTACGAAATTGGACCTCAGGGGAGCTTACCATTTAGTACGAGTGCGGCGGGGGGATGAATGGAAGATGGCCTTCAGAACCAAGTTTGGCCTCTATGAATATCAGGTAATGCCTTTTGGTCTCTGCAACGCCCCCGCCGCCTTCCAGTATTTTATGGATGAGGTGCTAAGAGGCTTATTGGATGTCTCCTGTATCGTCTATATTGACGACATTCTAGTGTATTCCTCCTCCATGACCGATCACGTTAAGCATGTCACTGCTGTATTGGAAAGGCTCCAAAGGCAATCCCTCTATGGGAAATGTCTTTTTCATACCCCTGAAGTGGAATTCCTGGGGTATGTCATTGGTCCAAAGGGACTCTGTATGGATACGAAAAAGACATTGGCCATTCGGGAGTGGGTATCTCCTTCCTGTGTAAAGGCCCTGCAAAGCTTTCTGGGGTTTGCGAATTTTTATCGAAGATTTATACAAGACTTCTCGAAAATCATTCAGCCCATGACGCAACTCTTGAGAAAAGGGGCGGTGTTCCACTGGTCACCACTAGCCGAAGGCGCCTTTCAAACCCTCAAACAGCATTTTGTGTGCGCCCCTATCTTACGCCATCCGGATGCATCACAACCCTTTATCCTAGAGACGGATGCTTCTTATTATGCAGTGGGAGGAATACTGTCACAACGCCACCCAAAGACCGGTCAACTACATCCGGTCGCCTTCTATTCAAAAAAGTTAACCCCTTGTGAAATTAACTATACCATTTCCGACAAGGAGCTGCTGGCCATCAAAAGAGCCTGCGAGGAATGGCGACACCATTTGTTGGGAGCCAAGCACACCGTAGAGATAAATACTGACCACCGAAACCTGTTATTTTTGAAAAGCGCCCGAGCCCTGACACCTCGACAACTTCGATGGTCGCTATTTTTTGCGGACTTTGATTTCGTCATCAAGTACAGACCAGGCCCCCAGAATGGAAAGGCAGACGCGCTGTCTCGTCCCCCTTCTGCCGGAACCATGGTGCCCAAGGAAGAAGAAACTCCCGTGATCATGCAGAGGGCGTCCTTTCCGATAGAGACGGTGGCAATACTTTCCTCTCACGACTTTCGTACAGAAAGAAAAGAACACTCCTCATTAGTCAATCAGACATCCTGGATACAGGAAGCCCCCCAACAACGACATGAGAAAGATGGATTCCTATACCATGAAAACAAACTCCTTCTGCCTACAAAGTCTCTCCAACAACAGGCCTTACAATGGATTCATGACTCCACCTTGGGGGGACATCCCGGAATTCATAAAACGGGACTTGCCCTATCCAGATATTTTTGGTGGGAATCTCTACATAAGGATTTAGCCACATATGTGTCGGAATGTTCCATTTGTTTCCAAGCCAAGGCACAACATCAACGACCTAGTGGGTTACTCAGACCAATTCCCACACCACCAGCCCCGTGGCACACAGTCTCAATGGACTTTATAGTAAAAATGTCGCGGAGCCATGGGTATGACACCATTCTAGTGGTAATCGACCACCTAACCAAGATGGTGCACTTCCTAGCCCTTACCAAGTTACCCACTTCCAGTACCACAGCCTCTGTCTTTCTACAGAACATCGTTAAATTACACGGAGTGCCGTCAGTCATCATCACCGATAGGGGAATCCAGTTCACGTCCAAGTTTTGGAAAAACTTATGTGACATCATGAAAATCGACGCCTGCCTCTCTACCAGCTATCATCCCCAAACTGATGGGAAAACCGAAAGGCTTAACCAGACTCTAGAGCAATACCTTCGTTGTTTCACACTTCAACACCAGGAAGAATGGAGCAGATTACTGTGGTCCGCTGAATTTGCGTACAATAACACTTCCCATTCATCCTTGGGATGTTCACCTTTCTATTGCCTCCAATGGTTTCATCCCAACATGCTACCTTTTGAACATCCCGTAGTATCCACGCATCCTTCTATACAGGAACACCATGCACACCTCAAACAGACATTAGACACGGCCAAAAGACACTTAGAAGAGGCTCATGCTAGAGACAAGAAACAGGCAGATAAAAAGAGAACGCCTGAACCAGCATATAAAGTAGGAGACAGGGTGTGGCTTAGTACCAAACATTTAAAACTCAAAGGGAATACTTGCTTACAACCCAAATACATAGGACCCTACCTAATCGCCAAAGCCATCAATCCTGTTGCCATGAAACTAACACTGCCACTACAGTGGCGACTCCACCCGGTATTCCATGTCTCCCTACTCAAACCATGTCACCCAGGGACACGGGTACCAATCCGACCCTCAGTCATAGAGGTAGAAGGGGAAGAGGAGTACGAAGTGCATAGCATCCTAGATTCCAAGATCGTCAGAGGACGAGTACACTACCTAGTTGATTGGAAGGGGTACGATCCGGAGGACCGGTCATGGGAACCCAAAACCAATCTACATTGTCCACTATTGGTACAGCGTTTTCATTCCCGTTACCCCATGAAACAAGGCAATCCGTCGAGACGCCGGACATGGAGAGGGGGTGCTGTCATGTCCCGGGTGAGGAGAAGCGCTAGAGGGGGCACATAGTAGCGTGTGAATGTGGTAGGGGGACTCTGAACTACATCTCCCATGTCGCGGAGGAAAAGAACTACCGCTCCCACAATCCCAGAGCAAGACGCGAGTGGCTTCCTTAAGCTCCGCCCCCCAGGAACACGGGGCTTGCCACTCGGAACTCTTCCGGGTTTCCCCGAGGAACGAATCTTGCCAACGATGAGTACTTTACTCGTGCGAGTGAACCGTCAGCAGTCGACGGAATTCCCACCGGGCGCTTGGCCCGTTCTTAATGAACCTTTGCTGCGGAAGCCCGTAGCGCTACAGGAACCCCTGTGGGCGTCTGCGCCCTTGCCGCTCCTGTCCCAAACACCGGGCGCTTGACCCGTGTTCAATCACCTTTCCCCGGGGGAGCGCGTTGCTCTACGTGAGCTGCTTTGGGCACCTGCACCCTGGACCAACAAAACGAGGACTGGAAGCTAGTCAACGGCTCCTCGTATCCGTTACTCACAGCGCGTCGTCCGACGCGAAGACTCGACCCTGCTGAGAGCGCGCCGGCTCTCTGTCTACCTGAACCATAGCACGTTTCCTGGCGCTAGACCTCCTCACCGGGGAGAAAACTTGCAGTCCAGAGCGAGGGTGACTACAGTGCCTGCTCCCCACGGACACCCGGGAGAGGCCTGAAGCTGTGGTTACAGGGCTTTGCTGAACCTGTTCCTTGGGGAGGTAACCAAGTGAGGACAACAGGTGTGTATCCAGTCCCTGCCCTCTGGACTCTACAACCCTGGAGATAAGTACATTATCGATATTACTAAAGACTATATAAGCCCATTGACTCTCTGTTATGGTTTAGAACATGCCTGCTGGACAGAGGATGATAAGCCTGTTTCTGTAAGTGTGCGATCCTGAGGAGCGCAGGGAGAGGGGAAGTGTGTGCAGAGAGCGCGCCTGATGCATTGTGTGTTTATGTCTCACTTACAGGGCCTCTGGGGTGGAGCCTAGCGAGAGACGGTCTATCTAGCGAGGACTTCCCGTGCCAGAGTATACCAGCAGTAGATTATTTCATTTTGGTTTCTTTGTCCCTTTTTTCCCTTTCCCCTGGAGGGGTGGTATACGTGTCGTGTTTCTTGAGCACGCATGGGTGTCACCCCTAAGGGGAGAGGGTCATTTAGCTGCTCATCGTTCCCGCTGTACCCGGCTACAAGGTGTGTCCTGTCTCCCTCTACGTGATAACAATATAGATTTCAGTGGTTCACATGCCTCCGGTGTTCAGAAAAGGGACCACAGGCGGCATCATCGGATTCATTTGGCACCCATAAAACTGTCACAAATGTACCCAATATAGTTCAAACGTGATGGGGTGTGACGCAAAGAAAGGCATGCATCCCCAGACAATACATATTTACACAAAGGTATTTATTGGCACCGCGTATGGGGGGCAGTCCAAGTAAATCCATGAAGTTCTTGAAATTATGCTCTAATTAAACGTGGGCACATGGGGCTTGGAGGCTGTGTCCTGCACAGTGCTGATGCTTTCATGAGGTACATGGTCTACAGCGGTGACACGCACAGGCACATAATTGCTTCCTTCCCTGCTTTTGTTTTTGGCACTTTTCCCAAGGAGGGTGCATCGTTGTTAGGTTGAGCCTGGGCAGCGCATGCGCTGTTCTGCAACAAGCCCCGCCCACTCTCTGCCCATAGTTATTATTGGTTTGGATCACTGCCCTTCGTAAATGCTGGCTTCTGATTCTTAATAGGCTGTTAGTCCCTCCTTAGTACCACCTTGTCGTCATTTGTACCCCCCCCATGAGGACTGGCCCTTTTACTTCGGTTGATCCACGGTACATCTTTTTCAGTCTGTATGCACTGCTTTCCTGCAACATTCAGCGTGCCATGCGCGCTTTGGCTTTCTGAGCACCCCGGAACAGTGGCGGCTGCTTCTTTGAATAGGTCACTCATTTACAAGAGTTTGAGCTATTGCCATTGTAAATGACAATGCCTTTTATTTATGTGTTAATTAGCAAAACAGATAAAAAAAGCATTGTCCTTTACAATGCCAATAGCTTAAACACTCACAAATGCGAGACCTATTGCATTGCAAATGCTTGTTTTTGCTCTGCATGCACTGTGGTGTTTACCCATGCACAGAAAGATCCATCTTTTGGACCCATAATCCTTAGCACAAGAGATCCCTTTCCTCCACCTCTCTCTTTCTGTCCCCTCTTTCCTCTACATTTATCAACTCTCCGTTTCTAGTTCCTTAAATTGCAAGGTACCGGAGAAAGCCCCCTATAATCCTGTTACATTTGCACCTTCTAGATTATCTTCATTTCCATTTTTCTTTCCCCATTACATCTGACTGCATCCTCTTACCATACTGCTCCTGTCCCTGATCGTGTTGTGTTGTATTATGGCATTTATATAGGACACAAAGCCCCGATGTGGAGAGGCGAAGCACATAATCTGATGGGTAGCTTGATTCACTATGGAAAGTACACGGTTGGAATGGCATTCTATTTTTTGTTGAAATCCTATGTTGAAAGCATTTTGTTGTTGTGTGTGTGTCTGTAACCAGAAAGATGCTGCTATTAGTTCCCAGGCATCGGTGTGTTCCAGTATGATGGAGGAAGCCACATGAGATATCGGCACACCAACTATAATCGTATTTAGCCGGTGGTTATGGTTTCCTCTGTAGGTCCTGGTATCTTCTTATGAATTTCCTTGTGTTTTCTCGTTCTGTTCTCGTGCTGACTGTAGGAGTAGGGCTGATACACTGGAGGGAATTTTAAGTCAGGGAAAGGAGGACCAAGCACTTGTGGAAGGAGGAGGGAAAAAGAGAGATGGAAATCTGCCAGAATGGTCTCCATTACAGTCCTCTCTTGTATGACAGTGAGATGTCTGTGTTTCATCAAGGACAATATCGTTGCCAGGACCTGCACGGATGAACTATATTCAATTCCACCAGGGTGCCATTTTATGCCGCAGATGTCCTCAGTTGTAGGGAGTTTGTTAAGATTATCATATTAGATGGTTGGTTAAGGTGGTTGATATAGGATTTCTTATGTTATAGAATGCCGGAATGCATTATAGACCGCTCCTGGTATTGTAACAGGGCTTCCAGAGTAAAAGGTTTTTCATTGTCTTTATGGAATACACAAATAACTGACAAACATATCCACCGCTCAAATTACTTTCATATCTTCACTATAGTAATTCACCACTAATCCTTTCTGGGTTCCGAAGTAGCATGCTGCTTGCCGAAGAAGCGCTTCAACACCCAATCAAGGGTAGCAAGCGCTATATAAATGCAAACCTTTTTCCCTCTTCTATCTCTCCACTATCCTTCTCAATCCAATTAAGGAACATATTCACCACTCAAATTACTTTCATATTTTCACTATACTAATTTACCACTAATCTTTTATGGATTCCGGAGTAGCCTGCTACTCACCGAAAAAGCACTTTGATGCCTCGTCAGTGTTAGTAAGCGCTATATAAATGCAATTACAATACAATAAAATACAACTGTAATTTATTGAAAGCCATAGCAGGCTCAAATTGTCCAGGGTTTTGTCTCTGGAAGCATGGGGTGCAGAGGTGCAGTCTACAGATGTATTAAATCCTCGTGTTCACAGGGGTGAGAATGGCCTGTAATTTCTAACGATACCAGGTAAGGTATGCATTGGCGTACAAGATGTTGTAGCAGTTTCATTGAAGTGTACAGTCAATGATAGATTTGAATCCATGGTACCTTCAAGATGTCTCACTGCACTCGGTGTTGCCGATGGGGCCTCTAAGTTTTTGAGCCATATGGTGGTTGGCTGACCAATTGTTCACAGGCATGATCTCAGTTCTTACTTTTCCCCTGTGCCCGTTTCTTGCTCTTTCCTTTGGCAGGCACTTCAGCTGGAAGTCCACATCCTCCCCTTTCTACTTTGCATATTCAATTTTCCCCAATACTCTTTTCGCCCCTTGTACCTAATTGCAATCATCATCAATCATATCTATGAAGAGAAACCCATACGTGGCACACAACGCTTTGACATGCATATCTAACCTGTCTATTTTAGGGCCTGCTTTGGGTTTTCTTTCAGCGTATTACCGGTCAGCAAGCAAACTGAAGGTACACTGTACTTCTTATATTACAAGGCTCTGCTGACACCGTTGTGCATCCGAGTGCACTACAACAATAGTAAGGTTTTTTTTCTCACCGAAGGCCATGGAAAGACAGACAGCTAGTGGCAGTTACATTTGTTGTTCAGGCCACAGGCCATATTACCTGTACTCCTGGTAGGTGAAAGCCCCTTCTTGAGGAATCAAGTGTCTCCTAAAATTAACATTCCTTTGGCAATGTGGTACTCTTAGCCTCCTTCAAATGGAAGACAGACTGTGAAGATACTTTCTTCTTGGTCAGTTGTCCTTCTGATTTTTGAGCATGGCACTCTGACTTTATTTGCACTGGCCTTCCACCACTGTTTTACATAATAGATTAAAGAAGGTGCCCTATAGCCACTAGGTTGCATTTCCCTGGTCCTCTAGAGAAGCTGTATCAACACACCAGACTATCTGACCATAGCCATGTCTCTCAATGTTTCCAAGGTCCCCACAAGCCTGAAAACACATCTAGAAGCCTAGAACTCTGAGAGAAACCATGCCGCAGTGATCTGAGCTGATAGAAGAGAAAACTGTACTGCCTGGGGTGGATAGGAGCTGGCTCCGGACCAGGATGAAAAGACCAAGGTCCAATATAATGAAGTCTACGTGGAGGTCATTCTATGAAGTTATTTACATGGAAGCAAACATTTTCTTTCATCCCAGCTGGCTAGAATGGAAACAAGTACACTATTATCTGTGACCTGCAGGAGATAATCCAGGACTGTAACAGTAGTTAGCTTTTATCGCCTTTGCTTACTTTCGTCCATCCATGACATTCCGAGGCCCCATACCAATATTTTTCTGCCGAAAAGTAAGATTAGTTGCCTATACTATGGAATTGTTTTCATTGGCCGTACTCGCCTTATAGTGCTTTAGATAGTGAAGTTCAAAGGTGTCGCTATTTGGTAAACTATATGCCAGTTACCCAGTTGTTATGAGGAGTTGGTGGGTCTAGTGGATTCCCCAAATTCTGAGGATGCGCCCTCCCTTGGTAATATTCAACCATGACCTGCCATTCACAAATTACAGACACTGAAGTTTGGAACCATAATGAGTTTGTTTACATCCTTTCTTTGAACATTGGCTATGGAGACAAATTAGAGCTGCAATTGATACTGCGTTGAAATTCTGCCCTTGTCACCAGATATCAAAGCTCAATGACCCTCTTTTATAAACTCTGCAAATTTCCCTTTGCCTATTTCCTTGGCACAATACATATTTTTTGCAACAAGGGTTCAAAACCATTGAGCTGCAACTAGCATGTTAAAAATTCTAGAAAAAAGGCAAACATATCATTGAAAACTGTAAATGTCAGAACAATTTCATCTTGTGCCTTTGAACCTCAAATAATTGTAAACAAAGCACATTTTAAGATGTATTACACACTATTAGCCTGATTTATAAATTAGTAGTAAAAATTTGAGGCGACTCCATGTGGCCAGAAATACTGTTTTAGACCGGTATTTCAACAATTATTTTTTTCGTTGCACTTTTTTTTATATATAGAGCAAACTCGATCCAAAGGTATTAGAGCAATTTACATGAGCACCGGTTACATTACACAAGGAGACATTCATTTTGGTAGGCACAGGGAGATTAATTGATTTGCCCAGAATCACAGGATGTTGAGCTGATTCTTGAACCTGGTTCCCTAGTGCCAAAGTGAGCAGCTCTGGCCGTTAAGCCACTTCAGATTTACAAGTTATATCCCTCAGAATGCAGAATAATGGTGTAGAAATTGAATTATCGTGTGATATTCCAAGCAGTATTACCTTTATCATGGCGTTTAATGCACACATTTACCACGTGCTCTGAGCAGGTGGTAAATGAATGAGGGGGCTCGGTCTGGGATGGGGTGCAGACAGGGGAACTGGAGTATGGTAGGGAAGGGGAAGATTAGTTCTGGCAAAGGGGACGGATGCTCCCCATTGCCAGAGGGAAAACATCGAGGTGGAAAATACTTTGGAAAGCAAAGGCTTATGTGATGTAATGGGTTATGATTAATAGCAGGGCCGGAATGGGAAACAAAACCGGCCCTGGCAAAGAGCTCAGCCTCCCTGGGGGGGAGGAGGGGGGCTTTGTGCAGAAGGAAAGAGGAAAGCTTTGGGCCGTTTTTAGGTCTCGCCTGAGCCAGCGCTTCTAGCGCTGCTCTGTCGAGAGTTTTAGTAAGCGGGTTTTGGAAGTGCTAACTAGTGGCTTTTCAGGCCTCCAGCTTGTGTTTGCGATGTCGTGCACATGCACAGCTGCTATCCTGCTTTCTAGCATCCCTCGCATGGCAGGCTTTCCTCCCCCTCTCTCACCCGCTCCTCCCCCTCCCTTACTGTGTGACAACAGACAACAGGCGCCAACGGGCTCAAAGCCAGACAGAGCCATCCGGCTTCATTAATGACTAATTACAGTGGGCAGATTGGAGCATTTTCTAATAAAAGTGGAAGATTGGAGCATTTTCAGAAAAATCAAACACACTAATAACTTTCTTTTTGTGTTTCTAATCTTAGACCGCTTTCATTCTCTGCCTCTGCTAATTGCTTTCACTTTCGCGCGGCCCCGCGATGTAATGCTGCTCTGGTCTGTCTCATTCTCTCACTGTATCATGTTCTGCCTCAGATCAGACTCTTCTTGTCGAGGTCTGTCTCGTGAAGTCTTTGGTGTAACTCGCTCACATCTGTCTCACTTGTGTTTTTTTAGGACTTGTGCCCTGGTAGTGTCTAAAGGAAGGGACGGAGGTGCACCTATAATTCAGCTATAATTCAGTGTACCTCATCTCCTGCCTGCCCCCACCCTCTCTGCATCGGCCTTCTATAATGCCATGTCACCTTTTCCCTACCCCTCCCCCTTCAGCATCCACACAGAAGCACTCAGGCATCGACCCCTTTTCCCATGCCCTCCCTCTCATGCACTCACGCGTCATCATATGAAGTGCCAGCCGTGGAGGAGCCACCCCCCACCCCTGCACTTAGAAATAATAGCGCCTTCCAAGAACAAGCAGAGAGCAGCGCGGGGGCGAACAAAGTCACGAGGCGCCAGGGGTGCACTGGGGGCTGGGAGGGGTCTGTGGTAACGGAGCGCTGCACCGCGGCAGAATCTCGGTCGACAAAGCCAATAGGCCTGGCTGGCTCCGAACTCCTACGTCAAAGTGTGTTGTAATTGAAGGTGTGTTTGAGTTCAGCTTGTAAGATTGTGTGTGCCACGACTTGCAGGGGGAGGCACTGAGCTTGAGTGCAACATGTTTTGTGTTGTGTTACGTAAATGAGTGAAAGTTGCCTTTTCTGTGCTAGAACGCAGCACACCCTTGTGGTTTTCAGTGGGAAGCTCGTCATGGGCTGTTGCAAGCTTACCCACCGCGCACCAGGGTCCTTCAGAGGCTGGCAGACCTGACATCTGATGTGGACAGACTCTGAGTCGCCCTCGCCTCCATCAACAGGAAACTTCTGCCACTGGCCCCACAGAGGAAGTTCGGCCCGAATAGACGTTACACCCTCCACCCTAGTTAGGGTGGAAGGTGTCATGCGTTTTTCATTCCGGTTCATCACTGCCAGGAAAAACGTGTCAGCGAGAGACAGAAGAAACAAGCATTGGCATAGCCAATAGGTCTCACCTTTGGGACCTTATAAGTGTTTAGACATGCAACAGTTGATGTTGTTGCACTAAGGATATTGTACTGCATAGCTAACTACTTAAAAGGTTCTGGGGGCCGATCCCTGTAACAAAAATGCCCCCCAGGGGTCTTAAACCGCCCCCACCCTGGCAGCCCACCAGGGAAATGCCCGGTTCCCGCTATGGCCTGTCCAGTCCTGAAAAATTGGGTCTGGGTGAGTCGTGATCAGATGAGAAGTATCCTACCAGGGGATAACACTCCAGCTGACTCGTAATTGGGCTCAGTCTGTCTTAAATTGTAGTACCTCACCACACAAGTGCTCTAAAACCGGGCTTTATCATGAACGTAAAAAGGGCTATTAGCTTCCGATTTTGTTATGTTCTTCATAATTTTACAAAATAAAATACCTATTAGTATAAAACAACATAGGTTTGACTTGACATTGAGATTACTGTGCCACATAGTATCTGCATTGTTATGTTATGTTATCTCATGTCATATGTTGTTTTTTATGTTATATTATATTGTCTAGCATTTTACAACATGAAATTGCCACTTAGGTGACATTTGTAGCACTTTCACTGTCTGGAGTGAGTACAGGAAGCCCTGTTTTTTTTTAAAGCGAGGAGGGTTGTTGTAATATGACCTATGAGGCAAGCGTTGGGTGAGATGTGTGGGGCCCTGAAATGACCTGGCTGTGTTTCAGGATGTTTGAAACTGCTGGTGTGCATGCAGAGTTTTATGGAGGTATCTGAGTTGAAAAGAAAGCATTTATTACTGCATTTATTGTATGTCCCCGATTGAATACTAGTAGCATGGTGTGTGTGTGTGCTGCCCCCACCTTGCAGAGATAATGGGGCACCACGGAACAGGGTCTGCGATATCCACATAGTTGAGGTGAAGGTGTAAAACCAAGGAACCCATTAAAAGGTCTATGGTGTTCAGCCAGACCTGGTGAAAGTGCAACCCAATTAAAAACACCTCTGTAAAAGTCTATTCGGTCCATTCACATGGAATGACAATTTAACCACCAAGTGTGTATGAGATACATGAACCAATAGAGAATAGGCAACAAACAGGCAACCTTTATTAAAAAATCTAGGACCTCATTTATAAAAAGTGTCACATCGCTGGGGGGAAACAACGATGCAGCACTTCATTGCGCCATCCTTGCAACACCATGTGCGCTATATTTGCACTACGGAGCTCCATGTGGCAAGGATTCCACCGATACGTCAGGAATCCTGACATATCTGGTGGCGCAATAATGATGCATTGCTGTAATGTGTTGGCAAACTGATGCACCTCCAGCAATGTGTCATTACACATGAGGAGAGTCCCATGTAAAAGGCCCTGCGTGACTCCTTACGCCAGTTCGAAGCAGACATAAGCATTTAGATGGAGTCAAGTTGTAGGAGTAGCACAGTGAAATCTCATCAATTTTACTGCGCCACTTCTACGAGTTTTTTTTACATGGGCACACCCACCCTGCATACATTATACCTGCCGCAAGTATAATGTAATGCAGGGTTTTACAAAGTGACACATCTGCCTAGATGCATTACTTTGTAAATAGGGCACAGTAAGGCGCATTGTTTATGCCGCTGCAGCGTCACAAAAAAGTGATGTGACAGCAGTGCAAGCCCTCATGAATAAAATCCCCAGTTTGATTACACAAAAAAGCACCATGGGTGGCGCAAAGGTTCAAGGAAAATATGTGATAGGTCAAAAGGCATAGCTTCTGAAACCAACAGTCCCAACAGGGGATGATTCCACTGAAGAATACACTTAAGCCCTTCACCCAGACTCCCCGGCTTGCATGTAAGGTGGAGAAATAAGTAGAAGTAGTTGGTATCAGTGGCAAGGACGTCATAATGAAGGGAGATAAGCCTTAAGTCAATAAATAATCTAGGTTGACCAAATGGGTCAGTCCAGGGTCTTAAAATCAGCTCAGGAGCCCAATCTGCTCCCACCTTGTGTAGTAATTCATGCTTAATCAACTAGCTTACCTGAAGAGTACACATGCATTAAAGATGGTAATGAATTGGAGCAGAATAGTAGTTTTGGCCTTTTCACACAATTGGCAAGGACACCATGGGAAAAAGGCTCACTGTTCCTTTCTGAAACCCCTGTTCAGTAAACTTGGCGTGAGATAATGCAACATGGGTATCTCTGCATGTCTGAGTGGTGGGAACCCACAGCTATCAATCGGCTGTGTGAAAGTCCTCAAAAGAAGCTAAAAAACGATAGATTTTAGTGTGAGAGAGCTGTTAATTATCCACACCATCAGAGTCTTGTATTTTTCTGTCGGACTATATTGGCTTCCTTGACTTCTGTGACTTCTCCTTTTTTAATTTATTTATTTATCTATTTATTGCTTTAACAGTCGCCCATATTTGGCTAAGAGCAACCCGTGTACGCAGTTGTTTTTGTATCACAGGTGCTTACGGAATTGACACAGCGAACGTATTATTATTTCTGAGAGGACATTACCTGGGTTTTGTAATATGGTTTAATGGGATGGGAGTTCATGCCATGTCATACACTCAATCTTTTCAGTGGACCCTCGCCAAAATGTAGTACTTTTGTAGTAGGGCATTGGTAGCTTATCCAAATAAACATAAGATGTATGCCCATGTCATTGGATAAAATTGTAGAGACGCTGTTGGAATGCAATGTCTGCTGTACCAAGCAATAATAATTGGTTTATTGGATATTATAGTTTATTTGGGATAATCCATAAATCTTACGTCTCTAGAGCAGGTTCTTATTTCTGTCTGACACATTTTTGATGCATGGTGATGGTTTATCTCTGTTTTATGTGTTGTATGTGTTTATCATTGCCCCTTGCAGTTTAGTGAATTTGGCTCCTGACAGAGACAAGTAGTGCTATATCTTCTGAACAAATTGTTTTATTTTTTTATTGTGGTTTTTATATTGTGATGGTTTTCAATAACTTGAAACAATATAAATCCCATCCGTCCGTCCATCCATCCATCCATCCATCCATCCATCCATCCATCCATCCATCCATCCATCCATCCATCCATCTTGCTGAAGCCTTAGGTGTGGTTTCCTGTAGCCTACCCACTGTCAATATGCCAGGTGCAGCCTTTTCAGCCTATAAAATTTACCCAAGATTGTTTGCCCTCACTACCAGCGTCCTTCTCAAAGCATATTGTTTTGGGATTCGCCTACTGCTCCTGCCTTTCTTTTACACACTCTGTGGTAACTGCAGCTCTGGCTGATAAACGATCTAAAACACTAATGATGCCTAATGTGAGGAGGCATCAGCACAGTACCTTGGTAGCAGTTTCTCCAAACAGAGTTCTTTTGAAATATGGATGCTATTTAATTCATACCATGAAATTCTCCCCTCCTTCACTAGTGACCAGGGATTCCTTTTAACACTTTCCCGGTATTAAGTTGCCCCGCCTTCTGTTTCAGCTCTACCTTTCTGGTGCCCATGTGTCCAATTGCTCCCTCCCCCTTTCTATATACCTTTCTTTCAGTCATGCAGTGGGTTGTGGCACACCTTTGAATCACTGACAGCTCTCTCCCACCTGAGTTTGGTAACAGGCATGGGACGTATGGGGATCACACTGAGAGTGTGCCATGCAGTAGCGGTCTGTGGAGGGAGTTCCGTGGGGTGGTGAGGCGGGGCAGGTGGGGAAATGTAAACACAGGAATATGGATGAATGGAGGTAAGTACACAATTAAATAAATAAAACAAATTTCGTTGCGTGCGCAGCATCGCATTTTGCGATGCAGCGCGTGCAAAGGAATTCGTTTTATTTATTTAATTGTGTACTTACCTCCGTTCATCCATATTCCGGTGTTCACATTTCCCCACACTGCCCCTCCCCGCCCCGCCTCACCGCCCCACTGAACTCCCTCCACGGACCGCTACTGGTGCCATGTGTCCTTATTTACTTTCCTACCTGGTACTCAATGGGACTGAACAATCCAATGTACACCCCTCAGCCATTTCTTCTTCCTCACTGGATGTTTAATGGTATCTTAATGCCTTTAAGAATGCATTAGATTCTCAAGGGCCAAGCAACCTGTAGGGTCTCAGTAACATAGTATACATTCCTTATGACCCAGACACACTTCTGTGCCATCTAGTGATTCCATGTCTTGACACAATAGTTTGCCATTGTATTCCACTCAGAAATCACACCAGAACATCCAACCACGACTGCCAGCTGGTTTATCCTTATAATTATAACTTGTATGTCAATCTCTAACATGCCCTCTTCCATCACACAGCCAGGTGCTACATCCCATAACATGATAACCGCAGCTCGGTAGTCATCACATATGGCATGAAAACACTTCCCACATAGGCTCAAAACAAAAACACACTACAATACAATCTATCCATGTGGGTAAGTGTTTCAGCACCCCATATCAAGGTAGTAAGTGCTATTCAAATGCTATAATAGAATACATTCACACAGGCATGCAAGCAAAAAAAACGAATTATGATCAAAACAATTGTTTTTTAAAACATAATTATGTTTCTGATTAGCATATTCCTGTGGAGCACTTGCATTACACTAAATGATGGCAGCTGTTGCAGCGGAAGCGTGGTAAAATGTTTTTAAGGTTCTCTTACTCTCTTTTCTACTCCAACCGTACTGGACCCTTTACAATCAGAAAACATAAAGCATTCCCATTTACCATAGAGGCAATGATCCTCTGATGAATCTTTCTCTGCCGATAGGAGGGGTGGAAATTAGGGTGGCCGAACACCTTGTCAGCTTTCAAATGAGGACCATAAATTGGCAGCCAACTCACAAACCTAAGAACAGATTTAGATAGGCAACTCTTTAAAACCGTACTATAGAAATAAAGTGTGGCAACGGGAAGACTCAACCTCCTGAAGAAGTTAAGTTGAGTTAAAATTACACAACAGAAATGCAAAAAAAGAAGTAATACCGGGTGTCTTAACAGAACTCACTGGTTCTCTCTACAACACATACAGTCATTAGTTAGAAGCACGGTTGAAAGGGAAGAACAACAGGACTCAATAATAGACTCAGGCAGGTATTACATTAATTTGATTATTGTATTAACGATTCAAAGTTCATTGCAATACGCAGTTGTTTGAGAGTATCAGTTAAGAATATCACAGTTCATATAAAAGTGCCAAACATTTAGGCAGGCTCTATTGTATGGTTATTATCAGAATCAGTATCAAAGAGTTACAGTGTATCACCGCCATTTAGGCAGAAGGGATAGTTTGTTGTCTAACAGTTCAAATCCTATGAAGAAAGGGAAAAGGTTAAATCTTAAAGCCCATTAAGGGTAAGTACATTAACATCGAACAAAGAACTAAAGGAAATGGAATAATGGAAATGTTTCGGCAAAGAAGGTTTCAGTCCATCTGGTACTGACTGTACCATCAGCTGGCAGTCCAAAGGTGAGAGGGAGTTCTCAAAATCAGGATAGCATCCTCTCGCACAGCGAAAAAAAAAGTATGGCATTGCCCTTCTTTGGGGTTTAAGCCTCTAGCAATTTCCAGTGATGTGGCATCACACCCCCATCGCAAGACCATCGTATGTTCAGAGTCACATAATGCCACCTAGGACACTTGCAACAATGAGATGCTTTCCCATGCTGGTCATGGGAAATGAGAAATTTGCTAGTCCACATACGTCTAAGAAGATACGAAGTAAAGATCTTTGGCAAATAGTTGAAGTCCTGTTCTTTCAGAATATTTCGCTGTGAACATTGGATAAACATTTAGGAATGTCGGGGCGTACTCATGTATTCAACAAATCAAGCAACATTTCACTTCTAGAAAATGATCCATTGTATTAAGTGGGGGAAAAGGTCAGCACCAGTGAAAGTTACATGTTTAAATTAAATGAACTCTAGATCAACTTCAATTATAATGTAATTCAATTATTTCAAATACAGAGAATATATAGAACTTTCACCAAACATTATTACATGAAAATAGCTAATGTTAGAAATACCATACTACCACAATTCTTCTCAAAATTAATATAAGCGTATCATTTTCTGAGTTCAGAACACATTTGCTTTATACTTTTTTATAAACTGTAGAGTCTCTAGTAGTATTGTGCAAGGTTTCAAGCTTGTACTTCATTTCTGCATATTTTTGCACTGACTTTTCTAAATGCTGACGCTGACAGAAAGCAACAAAAGCACTAGGTCACGTCACTTCACATTACATTTTTATCAATGTAAGTTAATGATGAACATGTGCCTTATAAATGTATTAGTGCCACTTGGTTTATATGTATTAGTATTACTTTATATTTGTGTATTCTTCATCTTATGTTTTAAAGCACGCTTTTAAGGTACTTCTACTACACTTGTCTCAGTTTCACGTGTCACTGTCTCCAACGTGTGCAACGTTCACTTTCAGCTTTTTGTCTCTTAAATCAATGAATGTCATGTAATATGATGTTTATATTCATACTGCCCCACAGCCATAGTTTGAAATTAAGATGTATGAAAGGCAATCAATAAGAGTAGGTGTTTTTCCTCCTGAAATTAATCTCTCTTCTCTTTTGTGGCACTCCTTGGCTTGCTATCACTCTGAGTGGGTAAAAAAAACATATCAATTGCTGGCTGCCAGATTAGTTTGTGAAGCTTTCCTAAAAACCTCTCAGCATGGAGGACTACAAATTATATCATGACATAATATATACTTCTTAATTTTACACTTCTGTCATTTCTAAGTGCTGCTAATGCCAAGGTATACTAATACCCAATTAAAACGGTACTTAATTTGCCAACTTTGGAAATGACGGTCTAGGCTCAGTTGCAGTTGCCAAGCCTGGAGTTGGCAAAATGTCAATCTTTGTGATCTCAAATGAGTGGGTCACAATGCCCTCTCATGTGTTTTTAATTGAAAATGCAACTGTGTATTATGGGATAGAGGTGCCTAAAACAGCGCTCTTCTACTTTATGAAACATTAAAATAAAAAAAGGGGAAGCCATCCAGTCCTTACACTTAAGCACACTCATTTTCATATGGATGTACCCATGTGTTTAGAAAAGGCCGTCATTCACAGGGCAAGACAGCCAATGACTGATGTAGACTGAACCATTACCCCATGCAATTTGCTGTCATGGATGGTAGTAGAGTGTAAATAACACTCCGCAATACCACTGGTAGAAGAGAACCGACACAAAGGCCCTCTATGTATCCACAAAGAGATCTGTTTATAAATATATATATATAGGTGATGAGACAGAAAGAGTCCAAACATATTATGAATTTCCGGACCTTGAGCCCGTTCGGGCATAATCAAGATGAAGAACTACACTGCCACCTGTAAAGATGTACTTACATATTTATCAGATAGTGACTGTTGCTCACTCTTCACAAATTCTCACATCTTTTCTCACACAATTTTCTTCATTATGGACATGTTTGAACAATCATTTATTTTGCACAGTGAAACGTTGAATTATGAACTTTGGTGTGGAATGGTTCGCCCACTAGAGGGCCTTATTAAGTTGTTTAAATAACACACCAATTGAAATGTATGATTTTAATTTAAAAAAATATTGGTGAACTCTTGCACTAGCATCTAAATTGACGAAATTTTTTTTAGTGCGAAATAGGTTTTGCCCACTGGAGGGCCTTGATATAATTTCGTGGGTCTGTGAATTTAACTTTTTATGTTATCCAGGATGACAACAAATGCTTGAGTTAAATGCAATAACTGTAATTTTGGAAGTATGCCTTTCTGTGTAAAAAGATAAAAATCAACGTTTTGCGCCATTCGTTGAATTAACAAACTACATGTCCCATAATGCCTGTACAACTTACAGGAAGTGATGTAACCCAATTGGTTTTCCCCCTTTCCCTTGATTTAAAAGCACAAATTTTGCCAAACATATTACCTGTGAGCAAGGTCTCCGTAGAGACCGAAACGCGTTAGGTTTTGCTGGATGCTGAAATAAAGAAACTGTAATTCGATCCAAAACCCGGTGTGGTTTTTGATTCCGTACACACGGGAGTGCATGAGGGAAAAAAACTTCCCCACGGGAAAAGCTGAATTCTCATATATAGATATATATATATATATATATATATGTATATATATATATATATCAAACAAAACCCTCTCCTCGAGAGGAAATGAGCCGCACACATCACGAGGAATCAGCCAGTTGTAATTTTTATTTTCAAAGGCACCGGCATTTCTTAATCCCTGATGCATTTCGGTCTGCCTAGACCTTTCTCAAAGGGGGGAAGCCTGAAGCATCCAAGAGGCTGCAAAACGAACGGAAACACAATTACTGCGTTTAACCAATGTTTGCCCCCTGGTGGGCGGCCCTCTCGTGGGCGTCACACAAAGCATTATGGTTCCCATAGTCCGTTTCCAGTCCCGCAATAAAATCCCTTCAGTGGGCGATGCTTGCGATGTTGAGCTCTTTGAAAATATGTGTTCCTCGTGATCCCCATGCATACTTGACTTTAGAGTAGCTGGGGCCCAAGAATCAAGGTCCAGTCCCTGATGGCGCCGCTGTCCTAAATTGCTTTCGCAGTCCACAGGTTTGGTCCTTTTTCGGGCAGTGATGGCGCTCCTTTTGGCTGGAGGTGCGTAGCTCACGGCATATATATGGATGTATTATTCAAATGTTTTTTTTTAATTCCAGACCCTTGCAGACATATAAGATGGGATTTTAGCAAGGATTATTAAAATGCAAATCTTCTCTTTCCTAGGGTTTTTGAGACGCTGTAACCAACACCACAATTATTCCTAATAAAGATAATCTGTGACATTTCATCTAACAAAATATATATCTGAAAGAGACTATTAGGTATATATTCCTTAACTTATGATTACCCCCAGATGTCAAACTATATCTGAAGAATTTTTCTCTTAGCAGTATCCCTGCGCGTCAGATGGTGGCATTGGTCGACTGCGCGTCCATCATTAGCGTCGTGGAGGCCGGGATGACGACGTTGCGGTGCCTACTTAGACACCGCCTCTACGTGCTGACGTCAGTTCTTTATTTTTCCATGCATGCCTAGTGCAGATCCGGACAGAGCTTAACTCTTTAGTCATTTTTTGATTTAGCCTTTTTCGACTTTTGTCGACTTTTTTTTCCGGTGCGCGAGGAATATCCCATCGTCAGACTGGCTTCAAGCCCTGCGAGGTCTGTCACAAACTGATGTCTGTGACAGACTCGCACCTCGTGTGCCTTTGATGTCTGGAGCGCGACCATGACCCAAAGTCGTGCTGTGACTTCCGGGCCATGATTCCGAAGCCTTTGTGGGAGCAGTTTCAAAAGCTTTTTGAGTCCCGGCAGTCAGCTTCACGTCGCTCCCGATCTCGCTTAAGTGGAGGGTCTTGAGACCGTTCTTGGAGCCACTGCACCTCGTCCAAGGCTTCGCACTCCTCGGGTAAGTCGAAGTACAAGAAGAAGGCGAAGAAGCACCGTCACTTTTCGCCTTCTCCCCTTTGGTCGGCTGACGCCACATCGGATCCGGAGTGTCGTTGCTCTAAAGCTCTGTCTCTGATGCCTGATTCAGACACGGATCTGCGCCTCCATCAATTTCCGGGAGCCGGGGCATCGCCTGCTCAGCTTCGTATGTTCTACGAAGCCCTCCTTCGCATCTTTGGGCAGCCCGACTTTGCTGGTGTGCCTTCTGGGCCCGCAGAGTCGGTCACGAGCCCTGAGCATTGATACCAGTGGCTCCGGCCCTGGTGGGCCCCGATGGATTCAGACCTGGTCCTGGATTGACGCTGGTTGACCTTACTCGACCTTCCCCAGCGCCGCTCCCTGTGACAGTGACCCCGGCATCAGCCGCACCCCCAGCCTGACGCCATCCCCATCCCTGAGATGGACCCAGAGTCAGACCGACTTCGGATGACGTCGAATCTGACGCCAGAAGGTACTTTTGTTCCCTTGTTCATCCCAGGTGTTCCCTATCGCCCTGAGGGTGGTGATGAGGACTGGGAGGGGTCGTTGGATCCTTAGGCCGACCAGTTGGAAGAACTGGACTTCGAGAGAGGACTTGGGTGACCCCAGTGGTCTGGACTCTTCACCAAACCTTGGCATGTTTTCTCCTCCTGCCGTGGCTACAGAGGAAGGAGCTTCCTATGCAGTGGTGGTGCATAGGGCAGTTAAGGCCTTGGGCCTTGAGCTCCCTACAGTGGCATTCAGGACTAATCTCCTGATGGAGGCGCTTCAACCTGCGGCAACTTCCTCTGAACCCCTCTTGCTCTTCAGCGAAGTCCTCATGGATGTCCTTCTGGGCACTTGGTCCAACCCCAGCACAGGGGCTCCTGTGGAACGGACGATTACCCTCCGCCACCGCCCGGCTCTGGGCGTTCCCATTTTCCTCACCCACTCCCCTTACCCCTAGAGCTTGGTGGTCCAAGCTTCTTCTTCCAAGGGCGCATTCCCTTCTGCTCCCCCAGACAGGAAATCCAAGAACCTGGATCATCTTGGGAAGCGCATGTTCTCTTTCTCCAGCTTGGCACGAAGGTCCGTAATTACCGCGTGCCTTTTGGGCCGATACACCCATACAGTCTGGTATACGTTGTGCAAGTGCTGCCTCAGTGCCCGGAGGAGGCCCGAGCCATTCTCTCACAAGTTGTGGCAGATGTGAGAGCCGCAGCAAAATTCATGATTCGCTTTGGACTGGATACCACCGACTAACTGGGCAGAACAATTGCCACGTCGGTAGCCCTTTGGCGCTACGTCTGGTTGAGAACATCTGGCTTTTCAGGGGATGTCCAAGCCACTCTGCTGGACATGCCCATCGATGCCCCTGCCTTTTTGGTGACAAGGCAGACTCGGTGCTGGAGCACTTTAAGGATTCTCGAGCTATGGCCAGATCCTTCAGCCTCACGGTGTCTTCCCATCCACCACATTCTGCTTTTTGCCCCTTTCAGCCTCCAAACCCTGCTAGTCTGACCTTTCAGGCCCATTAGCAACCAGTGGGTGGCAGAATTCGCCATAACCTCCTCCACTGTCAAACCATCACGTCAAGCAGGTGGGGTTTGCAGATAGTCCTCAGGGGCTACTTCCTCCCCTTCGAGACTACCCCTACCTCCATGCCATGACTTTTGATCGCATGTCAGAGGATCATTTGGCGCTTCTCCGCTAGAAAGTTTCAGCTCACTTGGCCAAGGGAGCTATCAAAAGGGTCTCTGCACCAGAAGTTGGTTGTGAATGCTATTCCCACTACTTTCTGGTGCCCAAAAAGGACAAAGGCCTGCGTCCTATCCTAGACCTCAGGGCCCTCAACCGCTTCCTCCGGAAGGAGAAGTTCAAAATGCTCACGTTGGCTCAGGTCTGCCCTCGACCCTGGAGACTGGATGGTGGCGTTGGACATGCAGGACGCCTATTTCCATATTCCCGTTCTGCCAGCCCACAGATGCTACCTGCGGTTCATGGTAGGCTATGAACATTTTCAGTTCACTGTGCTCCCCTTTGGCCTCACCAGTGCTCCTTGGGTGTTCATGAAAGTGATGGCGGTGGTTGCAGCTCATCTGCACAGGTCAGGGGTTCCACTCTTCCCCTATCTCGACGACTGGCTGTTGAAAGCGGGCTCGCCCCAGGCTATCGCCTTCCACCTCCAGACTACGGTGCACCTCCTGCATTCGTGGGGTTCAGTATCAACGTGCTGAAGTCCCACCTGACTTCCTCTCAGTCGCTCCTTTTCATCGGGGCTGTTCTGGACACAGTGCAGTTTCGGGCCTATCCTCCCGAACAGCGAGTCTGGGATATTTTGGCTATGATACTGATGTTTCAGCCTCTTACCCGGATTTCGGTGAGAATGATCCTGAGGCTGCTGGGCCTCATGGCCTCCTGTATCCTGCTGTTGGATCATGCCGAGCGGCATATGCAGGCTCCGCAGTGGGACATGAAGTTCCAGTGGGCACAGCATGAGGGGAATCTTTCCGACTACGTCCAGATCTCGATGGAAACTGCGTAACAACTGCAGTGGTGGTTAACAAACCAGGATTGGGTCAGAGGCAGATCTCTCTCCCTTCCCCAACCAGACCTCACGGTGGTGACCAATACCTCAATCCTGGGATGGGGCGGCCACTTGAGGGAGGTGGAGATCAGAGGAGTCTGGTCTCCTGCGAGGTCCGGGCTGCATATCAACTTGTTGGAGCTCCAGGCGATTCGCTTCACACTGAAGGCTTTCCTTCCCTTCCTCAAGGGTAAGGCAGTGCAGGTGTTTACAGTCAACACCACCGCCATGCTGTACTGCAACAAACAGGGCGGGTGGGCTCGTTAACCCTTTGTCAGGAGGCTTTTCGCCTTTGGACATGGCGCTGAAACATCAGGGCATGACCCTTGTGGTTCAATACCTGGCAGGTTCTCTGAACTCCAGAGCGGATGAACTTAGCCGTTGGTGCCTGGTAGATCACGAATGGGGTCTTCGCTCAGAGATAGTGCAAGATCTTGTTCAGCAGTGGGGAGGTCCTTGGTTAGATGTGTTTGTCACCGAAAAGAATGCACAATGTCAGCAGTTCTGCACGTTGGCGTTTCCAAGGCGGCACTCGGTCAGCGATGCTTTTCGTCGTGAGTGAAGGTACAGCCTCTTGTACGCCTTTCCGCCTGTACCACTTCTTTCCTGAGTACTGATGAAAATCAAGCTCGACCGGGCCCAAATCATTCTTGAGCTCCGGACTCCACACAAAGAGTTTGTTACCCCAAGCTCCTGAGCATGGCCATCGATCCTCCGATCAGACTGCCACTTCTGGAGGATCTTCTGTCACAGCAGCAGGGGACAGTCCTCCACCCGAGCCTGTCCAGCCTCCACCTCCTTGTATGGAGATTAAGTGGCAACAGTTGACAGCTATTGACCTGCCATCCGAAGTCTGTAATGTCATCTTGGCAGCCAGGCGTCCCTCCACTAAGACGGTATAGCCTGTTGATGTAACAAGTTTGTGGCATGGTGCACAGCAAAGGCTGTGGATCCACTTTCTGCCCCTCTTTCTGAGGTTCTTTTGTTTCTTCTTTCTCCGGCCCAGCAGGGCTCTGTTCCGGGCACTCTTAAAGGCTATCTGGCAGCCATTTTTACATTTCTTCGGCTACCGGATGAGCCCTCTTTGATCAAGTTCCCTATTGTTAATAGGTTCTTAAAGGGCATTATTCACCTCCTTCCCACCATCTCCTTTCATAATGCCTCAGTGGGACCTGAATCTGGTCTTGACTTACCTTATGTAAGCTCCCTTCGAGCCTCTGTCCGCTTAGGCTCCTTACTCTGAAGACTGCTTTTCTTGTTGCCACCACCTCTGCTCGCAGTGTGAGTGTGCTTTAGGCTCTCTCTTCTAAGCCCCCATTCTTCTCTGTGCATCCAGACACTGTGGTGCTTAGGATGTGACCCTTGTTCCTTCCTAAAGTAGTTACTCCTTCTCACATAGGACAAACTATCACTCTGCTCACCTTTTTGCTACCTCTGCACCCTTCCAAGGAGGAGGAGAGACTCTACCGTTTGGACCCAAAACGTGTGCTGTTCTTCTACATTGCAAAAAGAACTATTGATGGACAGAATGCAGAAAAATGTCATACATTCACCCCAGTACAGAGATCTGGGCCTAAATCCATAGTTTTTTTGCTCACCATGCCATTCCAGTTTGGACCCAGCCATATGCAAATCAGTCTTGACCCTGTGCCCAATGGGAACAGTCCAGCCCGAACTGCCAGGCCAGGTCCTCCCTGGACTGGAAACAAGCATCCTAGGACCGGTTTCAGGGTTTCACCTCTCTTCAGCCAGGATAGTTTAATTCCAGTGGCATGGAGAGCATGGGACTCGCGTCTAAGCATACCCGTCCCACTCGGGGTGACAAATGCAAAAAGAACTATTGATGGACAGAATGCAGAACAATGTCATACATTCACCCCAGTAAAGAGATCTGGGCCTAAATCCATAGATTTTTTGCTCACCATGCCATTCCAGTTTGGAACCAGCCATATGCAAATCAGGCTTGACCCTTTGCCCAATGGGAACAGTTCAGCCCGAACTGCCAGGGTAGGTCCTCCCTGGACTGGAAAATAGCATCCTAGGACCGGGTTCGGGGTTTCACCCCTCTCCAGCCAGGATAACTTGATTCCAGTGGCATGGAGAGCATGGGACTCACATCTGAGCATACCCGTCCCACTCGGGATGACAAATGCAAAAAGAACTATTGATGGACAGAATGCAGAACAATGTCATACATTTACCCCAGTACAGAGATTTTGGCCTAAATCCATCGTTTGTTTGCTCACAAACTGGGGTGGTGTGGTGAGCAAAAGAATGATGGATTAAACCCAGATCCTTGAGACTGGGGGTGAATGTTTGCATTGTCCAGCATTCCGTCCATCAATTGTTTCTTTTGCATATGTCACTCTAAGTGGGAAGGGTTCGCCCAGATGTGGGTCCCGTGCTCACTACACCACTGGATTCAACCTAGCCTGGCTGAAGAAGGGTGATGCCCTGAAACCGGTCTCAGGATGCTTGTTTCCGGTCCAGGGAGGACCTGGCTTGGCAGTTCGGGCTGGACTGTTCACACAAGGAACAGGGTCAAGCCTGATTTGCATATGGCTGGGTCCAAACTGGGGTTGTGTGCTGAGCAAAAGAATGATGGATTAAACCCAGATCCTTGAGACTGGGGGTGCATGTTTGCATTGTCCAGCATTCCGTCCATCATTTGTTTCTTTTGCATATGTCGCCCTAAGTGGGAAGGGTACGCCCAGACGTATGTCCCGTGCTCACTACACCACTGGATTCAAGCTAGCCTGGCTGAAGAAGGGTGATGCCCTGAAACCGGTCTCAGGATGCTCGTTTCTGGTCCAATGAGGACCTGGCTTGGCAGTTCGGGCTGGACTGTTCCCACAAGGAACAGCGTCAAGACTGATTTGCATATGGCTGGGTCCAAACTGGGGTGGTGTGGTGAGCAAAAGAATGATGGATTAAACCTAGATCCTTGAGACTGGGGGTGAATGTTTGCATTGTCCAGCATGCCGTCCATCAATTGTTTCTTTTGCATATGTCGCCCTAAGTGGGAATGGTACGCCCAGACGTGAGTTCCGTGCTCACTACACCACTGGATTCAAGTTAGCCTGGCTGGAGAAGGGTGATGCCCTGAAACCGGTCTCAGGATGCTTGTTTCCGGTCCAGGGAGGACCTGGCTTGGCAGTTCGGGCTGGACTGTTCCCACATTCCGTGCATCAATTTTTTTTTTTGAATATGTTCTTCTACGTTGAGCGCACTAAAGATTATCCGGATGAACGATCAACTATTCGTTGGCTATGTGGGTACCAAGAAAGGTCGGGCTGTCCAAAAGCATACCATCTCAAGATGGGTTGTCCTTTTTATAAAGTTTAGTTACGCTGTAGCAAAAAAGTAACCTCCAGTGGGGCTGTGGGCAAATTCCACTAGGGCTACAGCAGCAACTACTACTTTTTCATGTGGAGTCCCACTTATCAACATCTGCCAGGAGGCCTCATGGCCATCTATGCACACGTTCACCAGAAATTACTGCCTGGATATTCAAGTCCGGAGGGACGGCTACTTTGTCCGTTCTGTCCTACAGGATTTTCTGGTGTGAACATGGTTCACAGACCCTCCTACTTGGTTGGTATTGCTGGCGTATCTATTCTAAGTGAAGGAATCTATAACTCGTAGTCTCTTTCAGATGAACAAGTTACCGGTAACGATGTATCTGTAAGAGACATTTATTAGTTGTAGATTCCTTACCGCTCCACCCATCCTCTCGGCTCTGCAAACTGACTTCTAGAGATTGGGACTCCTTGGCAGGGCCCTAGTTGTGGCTTACCCGTGGTTAGTGTCTTTCATTTCTCTGAGCTTCTGGCATGGAAAGTCGAGTCAAAACTCACATCAGCGTGTAGGGGCAGCAGTGTCTAAATAGGCACCGCAACGTCATCCTGGCTACCACGACAACAATGACAGGCGCGGAGTCGACCAACACCACATTCCGATGCGCAGGGGTACTGCTAAGAGAAAAATTCTACTGATCCAGTCTGACGCCTGGGGCTAATTCTAAGATAAAGAATCTATAACTAATACATCTCTTACAGATACATCCTTACTGAAGGTAAGTAACTTCTTCATCAGTACTCTTTAATACAGAAAAATAACAATGCTGTCTTAAATGCCTATTGATTTTAACATATGCTTTTCTCAAGCAATGTCGGGTCAAGTGCATTTATCATTTTTATTATCTTTTCTAATAAACAGATCAGAGCAATGGCAACAGAAGTATGTTTTCCTAGTGAACCATTTGGGCGTGTAGTTATCGTTGTCTTATCACTTAACTAACTGAGGCCTTCTGTACTGAGAATAAGCTTCCCCCCCAAGGCAACCATGAGGCGTACAGTCATACAATTACATATTGTACAAAATCACAGATTGGAAATCAAAATGCTATTTCCCCCAAGAGGGCTTAACAAGGATTCTGACAGTACAAAACTTCTATAGCTATGATTTGTCAGAGAGTGTAACCAGCACCCAAAACCTTACCTGTTATAGTCATTTGGGAGATTTCATGTAACAAAATACATATCTATAGGCTTTAATTCAGAGTAATAACAAACTACCCTCAAATGTCTATTGATTGAAACATGTTTTTCACACTCAATGTGTCCGGCCTACTGCCTTTATTGTAACATTTCATTATAAACAATCGGGCCTATATTGTTTATCTTTAAGCTCCACCCATACCCAATTCAGACCTACTATTTTGGTTCATAACCCTTCTCACACAGCAACTATCAGGTATATTCTAATAAAATTATAACTGTGTTCAAAATAAAGTTGTCAAACAATATGCAATCCCTACTAATGTAGCCTTATAAGGATTACCATAGTGCAAATCGCCTATCCTCGTGGTTTGTCCATGTGAGTCTAGCACATCACAAAAAGGTACGGGGGCTCGCTAGAGAAAACAGAGTGTCACAAGGAAACCAGCTTCCTAAATTTTAGGAAAGTGCTCAGCACTGTGACCAAATTGAAGTAACAGGATTTCTGTAAGGCTGAGTAGGAGAGCCATCCTACATGAAAGAGGAAGCCTCACACATAACAGTGTCATGCTTCATCATCAGCATCCTCTCCCCATCCTTGTTGGCTAGTACCACCAGGGCGAACTCAATTGACTCGAAGACTTGGCGGCAGAAAGGAGTTCTTGAATAAAACTACTGGACAAAGCGGGATACAGAAAAATCAATAAATACCTTAGAGTTCCTCGGGTATCGCCTTTATTAGTAAGGACTCTAGGTATATCAAAAAACACTATTGGGCAGGTTAATAGAGAACAATGGCTCAAACCCATTTCATACAAGCCAGTATGTTTCTGCCCACAGCAACTATCCTATCTGGGGCATTCACCCTGCGAGTCACCTCACCAAAACCCTTGCTTGTTACAGTAATCTGTGAGATTCCACATCACAAACGTCCTGCCTATAGGCTTTAGCACAGTGTAATAAAAATCCACCCTTAATAGTCTATTGCCTATAACTCATGCTTTCACAGTAAGTAAGGCCTACTTGCTTTATCATAAACAGATCACACCTAAGGAATTGGGTATAACTTTTCCAGGTGAACCAATAAGGATCTAGCCTTTATCATTGGCTTGTCACCATAACCAACTCAAGCTCATTGTGCTGGGCATTAGCTTTCTGCAAGGCAGCTAACTGGCATAAAGTACAAATGTATAGAGAATAGCAGCTGGCATAGCAAATGTATATCTCTCCTAATAGACCCTAATAAGGATTATAGTCGTGCAATAGTGTAGTGTATTGTAGTGAGTATCCTCACAGTTTATTTCGGGTGGATCAACAAAGCTATTGCCTACTCCAGTTATCTGTGCAATTCCACGTAACAAAATACTAGTCAATGGGTTTTAGCATACTGCAATAACAATCCATCCTTAAAAGCTGCTTGTCTTTAACACATGCTTATCACAATAAGTAGGTAACTCCTGCTGGCTTTGTCATAGTGTTTCATAATAAATAGATCAAACCTATGAAATCTGCCACGACTTTTCCCAAAGAACCAATGAAGCCTTTACCCTTTAACATTGCATTATATTTTAACCAACAGTAGCCTATTCAAGTGCACATAAACTTGCATACATCTCGCAAACAGATATAAAATCACAAATATGTTGACAAAAATACACCTTCCAAAACAATATACAACCGCTCTCAACAGAGTCTAACATGGACCATCACAGTTAAAACTCTCAGGGTTTGTCAGAGTGGGTGGCCAACCCAAAAACCCCTGCTTGCTATGGTAATCTAGGAGATTACATGTAACAAAATACCTGCCTACAGCCTGTAACACAGTATGATAGCAACTAACCGTTAGTAAATTACGGCGGGGATGAACGGTCCTCTATCATCTCCCCACTTAGCCCCAGTTGGAGATCTAGGCCTCTTCCTAACCACCATTCTAGGCCCCGTAGGTTTCAGCCTCAATTGTCGGTTGTGGACACTCTTGCTCTTCTTCTTTTGTACAATTTCTTTGGGGGTGTCTCCTCTAACTCAACAATCAACATCCCTACTATTACCTCTGACCCTGACAGAGAACCTAGGGTCATCTTCAGATCGGTTAATAAGGAAAACTTACTTCAGATAACCACTTCTCAGAATGAAATGGTCTCTACCAACCCTCACATCAAATTGATGCTTCACAACTGCAAATCTGCAGTGAAACATGCAGCTGATATTTCTGAACTCATCATTTCGCCAAATTTGGACCTCTTGATTCTCACTGAAGCCTGGCTTACTAATACCTCCTCTACAGTTCTCGACTTCTTACTACCTCCTGATTATGCCATTCTCAGATGTGATTGACTTGTTAAAACTGGGGGGGGGGGGGGGGGGGGAATCGCCTGCATTCATCGCTCCAGCCTCACTATAAAACAATCTCAAAATGCCTTGTTGTCCCCGTGTGAGCAATTAGTCACCGAAATCTGGAATAATGGCAAGATTATCTGTGTGCTCCACACGATTTATCATCCACCTTGTAATAATCTGCTCTTCATTGAGCAAATCATGGAGGCCATTAGCTCTTGTTCGGACCAACTCAACCATATCTTCCTTGGAGACTTTACCTTCATTGGAATTACACAAAGGGCCCTTTAGTATGCTCCTTTAAGGCTTTCCTCTCTGATCTCAATTTCACACAGGTCTGTAAGAGACCTACCCACAACAAGGGTGCCACCCTCAACCTTATCATAGCTAAAGACAATATCATATAATTGGTTGACATTCTACCCTGTGACTGGTCGGATCATCATCAAATTTCCTTCCACATCCTGGAAAAGATCACGTGCAGACAGGGCCAACCTCTTAAAGCTAAACAACCGACTCGCAAACTAAGATACATCAACATTAATGTTCTAACATCCATCACCAAGAAAAGGCTTCAGCCACCCACTAACATGATCAACCTGAACGATCTTTCTGATCACTACATTAGCACTTTAGTTAATATATGTTACACCATTGCACCGAAGGAACTCAAAAGAATTCCAGTCAAACAATCCAAACCTTGGTTTAATGGCCCCCTCAATGATGAACATCGGAAACTTAGGCTTTAAGAGAGGCTTTGGAAAAACGTTCCCATTTCAAGCGTCATACAGTTAAGGATGATGAGAAGCACCTACAACAAACACATTCGCAATGCTAAATCTGACCATCTCAGGGCTCAGCTTGACAGCACTCTAAATAGACCCAAGAAGCTCTTCGAAATCATCAAGCAACAAACTAACCACTCTTCTAACCATATCTCGACACCCTTGAACTCCCTTCCTAGTGGGGAGGACTTCTCAGCACACTTTGAACTGGAGCTGCAACCTGCCACTCCAATTTTGCGGCCTCTGAACTACACCGCATCGTCGGATGACCCTACGGAACCATCGGTAGGGTCTGCACCGTCCTTCCACATAGGTTGTGCTCCCAAAAACAACGCCTCTCGGAATTCTTTTCTTCTTACAGATGACACAGAGCTGCTCCACTCTGTGGCATCCTTAAAACCTTCTAATCATTCCTGCAATCCCGTATCTGGTAAGTTTTTTAAAGATCTCAATTTGGCCGTTCTCCCTCTTTGGTCCCAGGTCATTCGTGAATCTCTCTTGTAGGGGAGGATCACTGATTGCCTCAAGATATCCCAAGATATCCCATCCCATCCCTAAGAAGCCTAACACTCATCTAGCTGATCCTTACAATTTTCAGCCTATAACCAGCATCATGACTCTAGCTAAATTGCTTGAGAAATGCGTCCACATGCAGCTCTGCCACCACATAGAGAAATTTCAACTCCTTGACCTCTACCAGTCGGGTTTCAGAGCAGGTCACAGTACTGAAACAGCAGTAACTCCCATCGTTCATGATGCCCTGAGATCACTTGATCAAAATGTCCCTTGTCTTCTAATCCTTCTTCACTTGTCCTCAGCATTCAACACCATCAAACATGAAAACTTGACTGCTCTTCTTCAACATTGGATGGGTCTTTCGTACCATGTCTTAAATTGGTTTGCCTCTTTTTTACAGAACCGCACACAAAGAATCAAAGTTAACCATTCCCTTGCAACCAGTGCCCCAGTCACTATTGGAGTGCCTCAAGGCTCTGCACTTTCGCCCACTTTTTTCATCCTTTTTATGAAACCTCTCTCCGATATTCTGAACCAGTCTAACATTCATTACCACATGTATGCTGATGACATGCAACTGTACTTCAAGATCTCCTCTCCAGAGGACATTAAAACCTTAAATGATTCACTCTTACAAACTCAACAATGTCTAGAACCATCTTTTGTTAAATACTCTCAAAACAGAATTCCTTCTGATTGCCCACCGCAACCACTCTGCACCTACCCTGGACTGGCTTAAACAACTCACTGCTCTTAACTGCACCCCTCATGCTGTTGACTCTGCTAAATCGTTAGGTATTACCTTGGACAAATACCTAAAAATGCAAGCTCCCATTAGTACAACTATTAGGGGACCCAATCTTTAGCACAACACCCTTAAGAAAATCAAGTCCTTCCTGCCGCCCGAGGTCATCTGGCCTGCAGTACAATCCCTGGTTATCTCTAGACTGGAATATGGTTTGGTGACCCTTGCTGGGCTACCTAAAAATTTGTTTGGCTGTACTCAGAGCCACTCTAAACGCATCGACCAGGCTCATCACAGGCTCCAGAAAGCATGACCACAACCCGCCAGACCTAATTCAACTAAATTGGCTGTCTATAGAAGCTAGGACACGTTTCAAGATAGCTTGCTTGACACATAAAGCTATTCATTACAACACCCCGGTTAATTGGCTAAAAAGCTTGAACTATTTGACTCGAGTCGGAACTTAAGAAATACGATCACCCTACTTTTGAAAACTCCCAAATTCAAATAGAAAAGAACTTACAATCTTGCTTTCACTGATCTTGCTCCAAGAATTTGGAATGCTCTTCCTCGCAAGATCAGATCCAACCCATCCACTGCATCTTTCAAGAAACATGTCAAATGGCTACTCTTGAGTGAACACCAACAGCATTAGCCGGGTTACTTCCCCAGCCTCCTCTCTCACCGGATTTGATACTTCTTTTATACCATTTGTTTTAATTTTATGCTTTTCTGTTCACTTGTTATCTAGTTGTATCGACCCTCTGACACTGTACTGGTCTCTCCAGTCTGGCTGACTCCCCTGCCCCTTGACCTTGATTGTTCCCCCCCTTTTGTTTGACTGTGTGATTATTTTACTACCTCATTTGTTCTATTGTGTTGTTTTATTCTTGCTTTCGCCTCTTTGTACAGCGCTCTGATACCCAAAAGGTTCATGTTCACGCTTTATAAAACTTTTCAAATAAATAAATAAAAATAATGGTTTATTGGCTTTAACATTTATTTTTCACACTTAATAAGGTAGACCATTGTCATAATATTTCATAATAAGCTGACTAGACCCATGGCATTGTACATAAAGGTACCAGTGCTCCCATCTGGCTTAAAGCGTGTCACCAAAACCAACTCTGGCCTACAGTTTTGAGAATAAACTTTTCAACAATGCCACCATCAGACACATAGTAATACAATTAGAAAGGTATATACAATCACAGTTGGCTAAGTAAAACACCAATCTGTAGGCTTTAATACAGAGTTATAACAGTCCACACTTAAATGCCTACCGATTGTAACATAAGCTTTTCGCAATAAACACATTATTCCATGTGCCTTTATCATAATATTTCACAGTAAATCAGGTATATAGACATGATCATTCTCTTGCCACCATAACAAACTCAGTCTTGCTGTTTTGAGAATAAACTTAGCCACCAGCCAAAAACTCTAATATAAGATGTCCTTTTAATAGGAGCACACAAATTCGACCCAATTACCTTGTGTACTCAGAGGAACCGACATGTTGGTGGAGCCTAAGCCTCTTTCTCAGTAGGACTCTGAAAGCTCTTTCTGTTGATAACATAAGTCAGGTGACAGTTGCACTGTCAAGCCAGTCCTAAAAATCCATGGAGATTAATGTAGCCCTGGGCTCTCAAAAACAGAGCTGCGCGTCTGAAGTTCATTACTGCCCACCTCCAAACTGTGTTGCTGATAGAAAAACACAAACACTGAAAATTATCAAGTTATCCAAGACGCTTTAATACCATTACAATGTCATTACACCTCTGCTCCGCAGGGCTCCCACTTGCACACACACCACGCATACACAGAACCAGATCAGATGGACAGGTATTCTCTTACATTGCTCCCAAAGCATGGAACGACCTTCGATTCCACATTAGAGCCGCCTTCTCGTCTCTTCTTGAATTCCACAAGAAGCTGAAGACCTGGCTTTTTAATTAATCAACCTACTATAATCAGGGCCAGGCACACACAACTACTGAGTGCCATGATACCCTCATGGTTGAGAGTACGCTTTACAAACACACATAACATGTGTGCACCCCTGAAAGTTCAAGCTGACACATACTGCTGCAGGCTTAGGTAGCTTGGTAAATAAAGAAAATGATTACAGATGAGTGGAGGAAAAGCAATTTTTTACCGAAGCACACAAATTCTACCCAATCATAACATGTACGCCTGGTTTCCAACGTATGGGTGGACCAAACAACCTCTTTTGGTGGTGATTCTTGAAGCCCTTTTTAGGGCAATGATATAATGTCAGGTGACAGATGCGCTGTCAAGGGGGAGAGGAGTTGGCCTTGTTAGGGTGCTCGACCTCAGACCTGGGGAAACTGGGTTCGAGTCTCGGTAACGACGCTGTGATTCTGGGCAAATCACTTAATCTGCCCGTCCCTAACAAGAAAATGAATGTGTGTCCTCATGTAACGTAACTGGTGCTATGTAAAGCGCTCTGATACCTGATTGGATACGGGTCAAGTTTGCGCTCTATAAAACTCTGCAAAAAAAAAAAGCCAAACCTAAAAAGCGCTATGACGCAGCCAGCGCTGGATGCGTCATAGCGATTTTTTCCTTTATTACTTTCAACCATGCAGCACAGCAGCCTTGTGGCTGTACGACACAGCTAAAAACATTGACCAAGCTAATACTTGCACAGTCAAGACCCATTGGATTTGCCAAGGCTTGTCTGCTACGCGGGTTATCAAATATAGACTTCTATGAAATGTGTACAATCCCATTTTCTCAATGCAGGATGAATGGAGTTCCAGGTGATGATTATACAGAAAGTGTTCCGAAAGCCAAGAGTTTTCTTCTTTTCACTTCACAGCAAGTTTGCTGATTCTGGGGAGTTTGTTTTATTTATTTGATAGGCCCAGGTTGTGTCCACTGAGGCAGCAGGATATTTTGATGCAGAGGTTTTTATAGGGCCTTTCCAGAGGAATATGTTTGGGGGAAGCAGATCGTTTTAAATTGCACCTATAAGGCCATATGTAGGTAGCATCACATTTACCGATTCATAAATACCGAATTTTACCGATTCGGTATTTATGAATCGGTAAATGTGATGTAGGTAATAATTCGGTAAATTTTACCGAATCGGAAAAATTCGGTAATTATGAATCGGTATTTACCGATTCGGTAATGAGGCATACCTTCCCATTGATTCCTATGGGCCTGGAGGCCCATAGGAATCAATGGGAAGCCAGTCAGCATTACCGATTCGGTAAATACCGATTCGGTAATGGGGGGAGCATATTCAAGGGGGGCAGGGTGTCACATTGACACCCTGTTGCACCCCTGAATCTTGCATGTGTGCACATGTGGCGCACATACATGCCCTGTCTGCCACATGGCCCTCTTAAATCTGCAAAATATTACTTTTTGCAAGGTATTCGTTATTTATCACCAACCTGTATTTGGTGGTAAATAACGAATTCTTAATACTAATTTTCACTCTTTAGAGTGCTCCCTACATCTGATTTCAGGATTCGGTATTTACCAAATCGGTATTTTACCGATTCGGTAATTTACCGAATCCTGAAATTATGCCTCCTACATCTCAAATAGCTAAATACCGGTCGGTAACGGGATATTTACCGAATTTCGGCCGTTACCGACCGGTATTTAGCTACCTACATGAGGCCCATAGTGAGCTTTCGTTTGCACTTCGTTTAAGGTCATTTTAATTGTTATGCAGTGCTCCTGTCACTCTGAGCCAGATGTATGCTCCACTCACCATGACCTCCACTGCCAATCCGCAGAACTTCATTACATTGAAGGAACGGAGCTGCAAACATGAGGATAGTCTCGTCGTGCTGACTTTGGTACCAAATTCGAATTTATCGGGACTCGATGCTTGAGGCAATCTTAGAAATGAAATCATTTTCTCGAAACTCAGGCTTGGTTTTTGTAAACATAACACTTGAAAGAAACCTGCCCCCATGTCACTCGTGTCTTTCACAATTATTCCCCCCTACATCGAGCTTGTTGGGATGAGTAGTTTCATTTTCCATCTAAAAGTATCATTCTGCCGTCATAGCAAAAATATTGCGGCAGAACTGAACAATTTCTTGCTACTGGAGCGGTATTCCTTTACTGCAGCTTCATGAGTTAGATCTGAAGAAACTGGAACAAAGGCAGAAAAATCATGCTGTTTGACTTCATGACAGCTGAAGGTCTCGCGAGACTGCCCAGTCGCTACTTTTTTTTAGCATATCTGAAATGTCTTTGCTTGAGGGTGTTCACCTACGCTGCCTAAGAGATGCACTAGAATGCTGAGTGAGGTATGAAGTATGTGACGATGCCCTGACTATTCATGTGTGCAAGATGGGTGACAGCTGATATTTATTTAAAGTTGATGGAGAATGAACTCTAAAATGAGATTTTTGCTGTAGATGCTCTATTTTTTGCATTTCTCTAGTGGCAGCAAAAGAGATTTAAAGGACAATCTCCCATTCAGTCAATTCCTACCCGCCCACAGAAATTATTATTAAAAAAGAGGATTACTTCTAGCACACTACCTTTTTACTCAATAAATTACGGTGAGGCAATATCCATACAAATTACTTTAAATATCCAAGTAACAGGCAGGGGATCCGTTTTTTAGGTCGAGCTTCAGCGCGCGTGCGCTGTCTGCAAGACCTATTGTAGTCAAAAAACGACTTTGGTCCCGCCTGCTGCCTGCCATATGATCATGCCAGTGTTGTTTATTTTTGCTGCCTCCATACTTGTTTGGCAACCCCTACGTCACTTCCGTTCTAAATCAAAGGAGCATCGGCTAAGTACGGTTTCCTCACGCTTTCATTGTTCAACAGTTGGTCGGCAGGCCTCATTTTTTTTTTTTTAATCTTGCTTTCTGCCCCTCGCTGCTTGTTATTATTCCTTTCTCTACAGGGACTGTGTTTGGCTGTGCAACTGCAGGCAGACGTGGTGGGACAGGACACTCTAGTGATTGGCGTTACAACAAACAAATGATGGACAGAAGGCTGATAATGCAAACTTTCTCCCCCAGTCAAAAGATCTGGGTTAAATCCATCGTTCTTTTGCCCACTACACCACCCCAGTTTGGACCCAGCCATAGGCAAATCAGTCTTGACCCTGTGCCCCATGGGAACAGTCCAGACCAAACTGCCAGGCCAGGTCCTCCCTGGACTGGGAACAAGCATCCTGGGACCGGTTTCAGGGTATGTCACCCTTCTTCAGCCAGGCTAGCTTGAGTCCAGTGGCACAGTGAGCAAGGGACCTACGTCTGGGCATACCCATCCCACTTAGGGCAAAAAGTGTTACAACAAACAAATGATGGATGGAATGCTGACAATGTAAACATTCTCCCCCAGTCAAAAGATCTGGGTTAAATCCATCGTTCTTTTGCCCACTACGCCACCCCAGTTTGGACCCAGCCATATGCAAATCAGTCTTGACCCTGTGCCCCATGGGAACTGTCCAGACCGAACTGCCAGGCCAGGTCCTCCCTGGACCGGAAACAAGGATCCTGGGACCGGTTTCAGGGTATGTCACCCTTCCTCAGCCAGGATAGCTTGAATCCAGTGGCACAGTGAACAAGGGACTAAAAGTCACCAAAGATGTATACCGGTATAGATTCTTATATTTGATTGAGTTTACCTTTGGCGCCCCAGCCAGGTGATGCTATTTGTGTGGTGTGCCTCGGACCTGGGTTGCATCTTGTGCTTTCCCGATGTCTGGAAGCGTGGGTTTTTCTTCCTCTCTTCCATGGTGAGCTGCATTCCCGGTCTTCGGCTAGTTCCGGGTGCCTGCCCGGGGTTCTACAAAAAATGTCTGACCATGTGGGTGGCCGGGCAGCATTTGTAGGCGCTGTTCTGTGTGCCTCATCGCGTGCTCCATGGGCTTGCCCACAGTTCAAGTCAGGGTGCAGGCTGTATCAACCATAGCGCTTCTCTTGAACTAAAGCCTGCCTCACCGGCCACATTAGATGGAGTCGTGCTGGTCGGAAAGCCAGTACTACTTTCTTCATTACAGCAAGATGCTGAACTGGCAGACCAGAGAGCTAATTAAGGAGCAGAGGATTTCAGCCAAAAGGTACAGGCACCTCTTGTTTTTTTTTTTACTATACCGCGCAACTCCGCACTACGCTTAAACTATAGACTATAAACGGTTCGCCCAACTCAATTTCTACTTATTTATCTGTTTTTTTTATCAAGCACCGCAGCACGCTGCTTGCTCTTAATCATCAGCAATAGCGGCCTCGCCTTTCTTTTTTTTTCAGGCCTGCTCACACAACTTCCTTCGTTCTGGTCACCCCCGTAAACAATTATCCTTTGAATGGCTAGCTTGTAATCTCCAACCGCCCTCCCAGAGCAATTCTGCCTGTAGTTTAATAAGGGTTAACTCTTCTTGCTTGTCTGTTTAAAATTCATGCCCCCCTTCCCACATGGCGTTACCTCTGACCGGGGCTCTGTTCCTACTCTCTTTCTTTCCCTCAACACCCCCCTTCTTCCGAATCAGGTGGGTGATAATCGTAAAGCATGCAAGGTAGCACATTATGGTATTTGTGATGGTAGCCCACTTGGGAATTTTTATTTCATGTCACTTTGTATTTTAATGCACATAGTTTTACATTTTAAACTACATTCTAGTAGCTAATTGTTTACATTGACATTAGAAATGGCAAAATCTAAAAAAGCCGGCCTCCTCTTTCATACCTACTACCCCTAACGATGCGTTAAAGTGCTTTTCGGCGCATGGCACGCTACTCCGGAACCATGTGATGCTGTCCTCATTTTGTTGGACTGGCCCTTGTCACAAAAGTACTGGGGAGGGGAATGGCATTTTTAAAATTCACTTAATCATCACTTAGAATGCTGGAGAGTTAGTTTGCTTTAGTTAATATGCACTGTACACCACAGGTGCACGGCAGTCCTCCTCACCCCAACTGAATGGCTCCGGGAGCACAGAATAGCAACGTGTGAACAATTATTTGGCTGCCTTTCGTGAACATTCTTAATACAGAATGAGGTTGGAAAGCAGAGTTCTAGCAACTCACTGGAAACACTGCTAATGAGTCTGTTGGCGTTATATTTCAGTGACCTTGTAGCCAAAATACTAATTTTGGTGTAACAGGAATAACAACTCAATGCATGTACTGTATTACAATGTTGTGTGGTCAGAATCCCGCATTTGTTTAGGACAGCTAAAGTGACGCCCGCTTCCTGATAACGTGTGCATTGCTAGGTCTCAGTCAACTACACCTACATTACTGTTCTGAAAATGTGTTTCTGTGTGTGTTGCAGTTCTTTAACAAATGTAATAGGCCTCACATTTGTTGGAGTTATTGGCATCATAACTGCATTCTAAACGTCAATGTTTTTGTACCTAGCCATGTTGCCATCTGCAGTACCATATGTGGCCAAAAGAGGCATATTGGCTAGGTAAAAACATTGGCATTCATAAAACCAATAACCCCAACTCCAATAAATGCGAGACCTATTGCATTTGTAATGCTTGTTTGTTCACTGGTCAGTACCTGAATGAGCAGGGCCTGGCCCCTGAACACAAACATCCCCGGACCTCCCCAGCTCACCTAAATCACTGATTGCTTAGCTGCCTCATTTAGATGATGTTTTTGTTGACACATGTCAGCAGGGGTCAGAGGTCAGAGGGCAAAGGTTGGGCAAGTTACCCCCTTCCTGAAGGGGCGTTAAAAACATTGCCCGCTGTATGGTAGCAAAGGAGTAAAACCACTCTAAACTGGCAAATTAGACAGAAAGGAATGAGATGTGCTGTTGTTGGCATAACCTTAATGCACACAGCTCCTTGCTCCCCTCAGAATATCGGCGCCCTGGGCCTGGGCCCAGCTCGCCCAAGCTAAAGGCCGGTATTGGTGATACTACTACGTGTCAACCAGCATGCTCCAGTCCAGGGCCGGCTTTAGAGCTGGTGGCGCCCTGTGCAACAGTGTTTGTTGGGGCCCCCCCATGACCATCTTTGCTGCAGATTCCTTAAGCCTTTAACAGTGCCCCTTGTGTCTCCATAACCACTCACTCGCTGAGATGCATTTATTTAGGTTTAGAGCGCCGCTGTAGAGTGTCAGAGCACTCTACAGCACACACATTACACAGAGATAATCGATCACACATGTGTAATCAGTGTATAGGAATGTTACATAACACAGAGGAATACAAGGTGCAGGAGTCACATGTCATCCATACTGGTAGACAGTATAGTTTAATAGTGCTTGGTGCGGAGAAGCACAAACTCAGAATTTAAAACATAACACCATAGTTGGGGGTTACATTTAAGAACTGATTTTTTTTTCTTTTTTACAGAAATGAGCCTATTTTGCAAAGTTTGAATAATGTAAAGGCTAGGGGGAAAAGCATAACCTTATGATAATAATATACCTTGCAGTTTGCATGTAGCTCCTTGATGTCCGTTATTAGCTCACTGTTCTATGTTAGGATTTCAAATGATACACTGCAAGGAGCAAAAGGATCGAACTGACAAAAGCACTGACCTCTTTAAATTATATATGCACTTTGTGATCTGCACGGTACACGTACTTTGCATGAGGCACAATAACCCACTGCTCTACTTTTGGTTATGTCACAACTTCCACTAATCAAAACTCGGATCTCACTCCAGGAAGAACGTTAATCACCGGAGTTTTGTAGACATATTTATTGGATGAAAACTGCTGGACACACGGAAGGAGGCAGCAGGTGCTTTTAAAAGTATAACAGACCAGAGGTCAGCACCCGGTGCAATGGCACCGGTCGCACCGCCCTACAGCTGGCCCTGCTCCTGTCACAGGCAGCACCGGGGCGCGAGGGCAGCATTAAATCGTGCGCTGCTAATGTCGAGAGCGACTCGCTTTGGAGGCAGAAAGTTGAGCAGCGTTAATGCGCTTTAACAGCACTACCCTGTGTGTTTTTTCCACAGATTATCCGAATGATCATCCGCGCAGTTACAAGTGAACACTCGTGTTATGCGGCAAACATGGACGGCAGCAGTTTAATAATTCAACTAATAGCGATTCAATTAAAGGCCCTTCCTGCTGGCCTGCAGTTCTGAGGAGTGACAGATTTACACCAAGCGGACACACGGGCACCATATCACTTCTCTGGGAAGACATCTGGTAAACGACAGAGGCATCTCCTGCGCACACTACACTGCGCATCCTCTCAGGCTCCAGGGCTTTCAACTCATGGTCAGTGACTGGCTACCGCCCTCCCCCTATGACCTCACCACCCCCGGACACAGAACATAGACGTGTTATCTTTGGAAGGCGGGAGGTCGCGAGACCCCCCTGCCGTATTTATTAAGTTATAAAACAATAAATTTTATAATTTGCATGATAAACAGTTATACAAAAATCAGCAGGACATTAGATACATTATTGTCAACAGGTGTGAGTGACTATCCTTAACAAAGACTCTAATACAGATTGTTTCCTAACCGGTCTAACATCCTACTCTGCATTTTTGTATACTAACATTTCTGGGCCATATGGCAAGGTCGCTAACCGGTGTCAGGTCCTACTAGCTGCGCCTCCCCTACAGGTGAGCGCATGCGCAGCCGGGCCCGGTAATTACCCGGTCCACGCCGTGAACTTCATTTACCCACTAAAGGAGGGCCCTTACTCTGCGCCATCCGGTGACGTCATGAGTATGCGCGCGCGGGGTGGCTACCAGCCTCCCGGACCTCGTGGCACAGGACCATGCCTGTGAGACCCAGGGGAGGGGTCCCTGCAACTGGGGATCCTGTCCTCCTGCCCACTCAAAGGCACTACATGAAGCTCATTGATTGTCCTGCATGTTGGTGTGGTAGTACTTTTTGAAAGGAGAAGCAACTCTTACTCTTTCATCCTTTCATGAACTGTAAAAGAGATGCTTGTCCCGGGAGTATGCCCTTGATGAGTATTGCTTACATTAAGTCTGTTTCAAAGTACTGCCGTGTTGCCACATCACTGGACGTGGCACAGGGAGAGTATTATTTGCCCAGGATCAAAATGTTGGTTAAATTAGTAGACCCAGGACTGCAATTCTGATTCTGCAGGACTGGTTCAAAAGCTATTTTCATTGTATGGCGTTTAGGTGACTATACCATGTGACTGGACACCTTTCTCCTCCCAGCTAATATTCAGTCCAGTATTTAAATCACGCTGACTAGCATTTATTATATTGGATCAGAATACTCCTAATCGTGCCAAAAAGGAAGCAGCAGAGCAATTACTTCAGAAAAGTGATTGACCAATAGCAAACAATTTGACCAAATGGGAGGCAAGGATTACAAACCGTGTATCCTGGTTTGACATTTCCAACTAGTCCACTAGACCACAACTGGGTGTCTCCGATTCTGATGGAAAGACAAAGAGGCTGCCCCTCCCAGGGAATTGTCATTCTGTTATGGGCCTGCCCAGATTTAGAACACAGTGTATATTTCACCATAAACCTGAGATTAGATGACAAATATCCTAGTTCCATGGCTTAAATGTACCCATTTGTCCAGGTCTACTTACTGGATAGTGTGCGTGGTGGATACTGATATTTACCTCTGGTGTTTACAGCTTAAGACTATTTCATTCTATTTGGATACAGACTTAATTTATAAACTTGTCATTCAAAATATACAACAGTGAGCAGTCAAGGTATATGCCAGGAAGAGGAAAAAGGATTTAAATTCAAATATAGTATGAATATTACTCACACTCAATAAACTCCATCTCAAGCTGAGTTATGTTTTTTAAATTGGCCTGTTTTCAATGGGAGGATTTTGAATGAAACCCCAAAAATGCTCTATGTAACTCATAGTTCTCCTGCTCCCCAACAAACATATTTAAATGTCTCTGCACACGCAATGTGTATCCACATGCACAGTGTGTCTCCAAAGGCAACAATTGTCCTGTGAAGTGATAATGAAAAATTGGCCACCATAATCCGCTCTTGCTGCAATGGCTGGTTACCATGGCTCAATGACCCAGACAAGGAGACTCTGCTCCATTGGGCCTTGCAGCGCCAGAGCAAGGTTGTGAGGCCCAGTTCAGTGGGGTCACATCCCATGGGCCTTGCAGCAGTAGACCATAGCTGTGAGACTCAGAGGATGGACCACACCAACATGGGCCTTACAGCTCTGGCTCATGGTGGGGTGGTCCAGGGGAGGCAATACCCTTCCACTGGACTTTTTGTGCTACACCATTGTTGTGAAGCCCACGGGAGTGAGTTTCCTTATTCTGGGTCCCCTCTCCTGGGCCTCTCAGTACTAGACTATGATTGCAAGGCCTAGTGTAGTGGTCCCTCTACCATTCACCTTGTAGCCATAGTGTAGCACTATGAGCCTTGGTTTAATTAATTTATTTATTTATATTGAGAGTTTTATATAGCGCTGGCTAGACCCGGAGGTATCAGAACGATTTACATAAGGATTAGCGAGTTACAAAATAAACTCAGTTACAGGGGCCTAGTATAACATACAGAGAAAAAAACAGTGTTACTCAGTAACATGATTTACTAGAGGATAGCTTAACATATACACACATCCTTTGGGGTATAGAAGGAAGAGGGGAAGTGTAAAATAGGGTTGGAATGAAGGTCAGGTCAGAAAAGACCGGCAAGGGGGAAAGTACTTCAGGAGAACCAAAAAGACAAAGTAAAAGTCAAACAAGCCGGCTGATTCATCGGAAGGCGAGGGAAGGAAGGAGACTCAGCGGAGAGATGAAGGAAAGTCTGTCCAATGTCCGGCAGGGTAGGTGACAGCCGAGGGGGTGATCCACAGCCAATCTCCTCTAAGGACATGGGTGTAGCCACCCCTCTGTCCTGCCCCTCCCCTAGGAGTGTCCCCTGAATCTGTCTAACCCTTTCACGTGGGTATATAGTGGGTTATCTGGCTACAGGACTTTAGATTTTTTACCTGGACAAGATTCTACTAAGAAGAAACCAAGTGCTTCGACTGCCTACATGATGCTGAATGACTGAAGAATCTCCCTTGGAGTAAAGGAGTTACTCCCGTGCACTAGCAGGCACCTATGCGCATCTGACCGGCTTGCATCTCCCGAGCTCCTGAGGACTCTGAAGATTTCAGCAACACAGGAGGTGAGTTTCTAAAGGTCCCTGAGGTCGATCTGCCCTCTCAGTGATTCGGAGACCAGTATCCCTCACGGGGACCGCATGACCCGAACCCCAGTGCACCATGTATATTTGGAAGTGCATATGCTTGTTGGTGACCCCTGAGCTTGTGCATTGGACTCCGAGTAGTCCTGACCCCGAGCAGTATTTGCACTGAAGAAATCCGGCCTCCTCGCACTGAGTGCTCCGTGGGCTGGTGCTTTGCAGACTTGCTTGAAGTCTCCTTGCGATCCCTGGTCCATTGGCCTGGGGATACCTTTGAAAATATCAAGGACCCCCTGTAGAGTATATATGTCAATTCCTAGGACAGGGCAACAAGCATAATGAATAATAACTTCCAAGGCAATCGTTGTTAGATAATTATCACAATAAATGTCTATTTCAAAAAGACAAAACCAAAGATTGTCTACAAAAGCATTAAAAAACACAGTGTACCACAATAGTTAATTAAAAATAGACTTTTTTTCTTTATTATAAAGAAATGATAATTTGATATAAAAAATGTTTTTTTTGGCCATGAAACAATCACAGGTTAGAAAGAGGAACACATTTTTCTGATTTTCTCTGGTTATTTTTGTTGCTATTATTGCATTGATACACCATGAAATTTGTGTATAACAACCACAAAAATTAAATTACTAAATTAGTAACACGACAAATAATCAAACAGTACATTAAAATATAATGCGGCAGTGGATTGTCTTCGACGCGCGTTTCGGCGCAACAGCGCCTTCGTCAGGAAAGCCACACAATTTTTTCCTGAAAGTAGGAGGTACACTGAGTTTATATTTTTTCAATATGGGGAACCTGGCGAGGGTCACCTTGTTTGTTCTTGGGCTTCCCTGGTTTCTCCAGACGTGCCCTGACTCCCTATTGCTTGGAGAATCCCCTGGATCTTGCTGGTCCACACCCTAACCTGTTTGTACTTCCTGCGTTAGTTGCATTTGCCAAGGCTTGCTAGTGCTCCAGCCAGACATTGACCCCTCAGCACTCGATATCCTTCGTGAGACAGCTCACCTCTGGATCCTGGTCATCCTCAACATCTCCTGGTCCCCGTGGCTGCAGAGTCAAGCATCCCTTCTTCGCACCTGAAGCACCCTACATTGCTGGGCATTCGACTATTGAGCCCCTTATCACCTGAAGTGACCCAGACTCTGTCCCCTCTGCTTTCAGGTTCCTCTCATCTAGAATCCAGGCTTGGATTCCACAGGACACTCTTCGCCTTCCCAGCAGCAGTACTTCTGTGCAGCTCTCCATTGAAAATGACTAAGGGTTCCGACACCACTTGACCCCTATGCTCCCGGCTCCTCTGGGATAGGTAACACGGGTACCTCGGTACTCACTGGTGGGTTGGCTGTAGAACCTCCTATGTTCCAAAGGGTTTGCTTGAAGTCTTCGTAGAAGTGTCCTTTAACTGTAACTTTACACCTGCGACTTTTCCATAAAGTTGTACGGAGCACGCGGTCGTCTTTCCTCACTGCACCCGTCCTCCGTGGGCTCCCTGGTCACTACCTTGTGTGGTTCCTTGGGGTCTCAGCGATTCTACGTGCTGTAGGCACTGTGTCTAGTCAAGTCGTGATTGTTATACAATTTTTTTAGTATATGGTTCGGTCTCCCCCTGGAGCCCGCTGTGTATTGTGGTACTTACAAATCTTCTATTGATTCATTTGTTTGTGTTTTGTGTTCTAATCTCGTGTAGAGACTAGTAGAGAGTGTTATCCATATTTTGATATAACTACTGTGTTGTTCTCCTTTCATTTAGTCATTCAGGGCGTGATATTCTGGTCAAACAAGCTGCTTTACACTCCTTCAAGATTAAGCCTCAAGGCTGCTCTACACAGCTACCACTAGGATAGCTTTCTAAAGGTTATCTTTGACCTCATACATCATAAGGGGCGTGTGGGCTGGTACAGGGGGCCCACTTTAATTAGTGGACAGCATATACCAGGCCACCTTCTCACAGAGACAGGCTTGCAGCATTTTCTCATTGCATTTTATTGTGTTCTTTCCAATCTTCTGCACAATTCGAAGACATTATCATAAGCAGGTGAAAGGGAATGTATCTCAAAACTGTTAATTGATCCTGCATAAAGCTAATTTACAAAAGGAAATGCAATCTGAAACCATGTAAGTGTATACTAATAGTTTGTATAAAAAATTGAAGATGTTTAGAGGCATATGACTTTAAACCCTTTCAGCCTACATACGATTGTATTCTGTGTCTGGTGTTTTACACTAGTCACCTCCACCCCACGAGAAAGTACAAGGAGTGAAGCCTGAAACTATGGATCACTCCACCCAAACAGAGAGCATAGGGGGTGAGGAACAGTCCTCCCCCCACCAGACTAAAGGTAAGGATCAAGTTTCGAAGGGAACTGATCCTGCCCCTTGTGAAGTAACTGCCCCAGAAGTGGACAGGCCTGTCCTGGCCACAGCTCTGATGGCAGGGGATCCTTCCAAGGTGGCACCCAGTCTGGAGCAGGTATCCTGCCCCTCTCTACCCTGCCTCAATCAGCCCAGGGCTGCAGAGGTCAGGGAGGTCAGTGGACCCTTAATGGGCCCCTGTCCAGAGTAACCCCCCCACATCAGCAGATTAGGGACACCCAGCAGAATAGTTCTAGCCAGGTGAATATTCCTCTACAAACTGAGGGATCCCCCTTACCCCTAGGTGCAGGTACCCCCCAGATGGACTCTGTTGGGCACAGGGAAACCTGGGGCATAGTTGCCCCAAACATTCCAATGCCCTCCACTATTCCAACCAGAGGGACCCAACCCCCAGCTGTAGGCAGCCAGAGGTTGACCCTTAGGGCCAGATATGACACAGTTATGGACAGAAAGGCTTCCAAGGTGACCAGTGTTCTGAGGAGGTTGAGACCACCCCAAACAGGGCCTCACTTCCAGACTCAGACACCTCATCAGCCTGAATATGTACCAAAAACCAATACAGGTAATTTCCCTAGACTTTGGAAAAACTCTAGGACCCCTTGGGGTAGGATTTCCCAAGTGGACCATGAGACAGGGAGCAACCATGCTAGTGCAGGTTCTTCCTTCTATGGCCACTCAGGAAATAAGGGCTTATCTGGACAAGGATAGCCATATCTCCTTTTGTTTGGGGGGGGGGGGGGGGGGGGTTATGTAGGAAGGTGGATTCTGACTAATGGTTGCCCCCAACTTTTTGCCTGGTATTTGAGTGGTTTTTGACTAGTCTGGCTGGGATCCTGCTATCCAGGACCCCAGCCTATCTGCTTCCTCTCTTAAACGATTTGAGTACCCTAGGTACACACCAATTGGATGCTGAGGATGCCCGGACAGTCCCTTTTAGATGGCACCCTAGGTACCCAGGGCATGGGTCCCTCAGTAGGCCTACCAGGGCTGCAGCACTTATTGTGCCACCCTGGGACAGCCATACAAACTGACACCACCAGACCACTACTGTAGTCTGGGTAAGGTGGTGCTAGCACCCCTTACAGGGATATAGGTACCCTATATCCCACCCCATTACAACACATATACTCTCATAGGTCACCCCTATAGCAGGCCTTGCTAATCCTACAAGGCAGGGTGCTGAGGTATGTGTGAGGGGGGACCCCTACCTGAGTAGGGCCCCTCTGCAACCTACGTAAAATCATTGCTGGGTTGTTTGTAGTGTAGCCATACCATATACTCTTAACCGCATTATAAGTTTATCGCGATAGTGTGATAACTTGAGATTGGCTACACAGAACCATATCGTGTTTGGTGTCAAACATGTAGGAATCATACCCCCAGTCCAGCCATGGGCATGAGGGCACGATTCCTCCCTGCTAGAGGGGCGATATGGGAAAAGCGGCAGAATTTAGACACCAATTTAAAAGTGCACACGTAGTACAAAATGGCTACTACCCGCCACCCACACGACTCTGGGTGGCTGTTGCTGGGGAAAATCCCAGCCTCGCCAGCTGGACAATAGGGCTCCGTGGCAGGGAGGTGCTAGCATCTCCCCAGACAGGATATGTGGATTGGAACTGGGTGGGTGCACCATATGTTGCCTTTCAGAGTTGCACGTAGGCAGCTACAGCGCCTACATTCTGCATACACCACCTGGAACCGGTTCAGGGGCATCCTGCCCATCACCCAGGCGGCAAGCACACAAAGGGGAGTGGGTGTAGCCACCCTTTCCCACCTCAACTCTCATTGGTAGGCTCTGATCAGGACCCTCCCCTAATCTTGGGGATAAAGGTGAATACTGTGTACCCAGAGCCTCAGATTAATCTTGGACTTTACAGACTTGACCTTCGACTAGCTGCTGCCCAGCTGACTGAAGAAATCTCCCTTGGGGTAAGGGAGTTACCCCCCTGCTTGGCAGGCACCTGAAACACTGCAAGTGACCCAGTTGGAACTTCGCTGCTCCTACGGACTTCGTCGACTCCCAGCAACCTTGAGGTGGGTTTCCTAAGCATCCCAGAGGCCAGTGAGTGTGCACAGCAAGTCTGAGCACCATCGACCGCGTGGGTGCCGAGATTCCCAATACCCCCAGGACACTGGCCACCTCTTGCATAGCACACGACCCTGACCAGTGGGGAAGTTGTGCTTTAGCCCATTATTGAGCCAACCACCAAGCAGCAATTGTGCCAAAGATCAGTGCCCTAGCCCCCTCCGGTGGCCCGTGGGCTCCCTTTTACGCACTCCATTTTGCTGCCTTCCGCAGTCCCTTGTCTCTTGACTTGCGGGCCCTAGCGGAGGACAATCTCGACATTTAAGAGTTTCCCTCGTTGCTCCAGGCCTTCTCTACAGTCTCTCCAAAGGAGATCTCTCACAGACCTCGTGGGTCTGCACCAGTAGCTGATTTGTTCATCTTGCGTGGGTTGCGGTTGCCAAGGCTTAGTGGATCCAATCTGGACACTAACACCGCAGCGACCCTCATCCAATGTGGGACAGTCGCCCTCCAGAAGCTGGCCTTCCTTGAAGCCTCCCGGAGCCCGTGGCTGCAGATCCAAGCTACACCTCTTTCCACTTGAAGCACCCAACATTGAAGGGCTCTTTCCTTTGAGCTCCCTGGTCACTGTGCCGTGACCCAGACTCTGTCCTCTCTGCTTTCAGGTTCCTCTCTACAAGATCTACAACTTCATTCTTTACGGCATCATCGACGCTTTTGGCTAGCAGCAGTTTTGTACATTTTCCCATTGAAAATCAGCCCGCGACCCGACATCGAAAACGACCTATGCACCCGGCTTCCCTGTGGCAGATAACAGTGGTACCTCGTTACTCTCGTGGTAGTGGGCTCATCAAAGGCTTAACACTAAGCCCTTAACTTTGAACTCCTGCTAGAAGTGTCTTTAATCTGTTTAAATCAAACCGCGACATTCTCCATAGGCTATAATAGAGATCCCGATAGCAGCTATTTCCACTGCACCCGCCTCCCGTGGGTCCCCTTCCTCATAGCCTGGGGTGGATTCTTGAGGGGCCAGCGATCCTAAATGCCCTAGGCATTGTTTGTAGAATTGTCGTGGTTCTTATACCACTTTTTTAATATATGGTTTGGTCCCCCCCTGGGACCCTGTGATGGATGTATGTCGTTACAACGCACACTTTTACAACGCATGCACTTACAACGCATTTTTTACAACGCAACATCCATTACAACGCATTCCATTACATAGCATGACACTACAACGCATTTTTAAAAACTACCTTTACAACGCATTCCATTACATCGCATACTACCTTTACAACGCATACCATTACAACTCATAATATTAAATTGCATTTAAGGTATGTATTAGATAGTATAGGGGTAAAAATTACTTTTCTAGTAGGGTAAGTGTTGGATAGTATAGGGGTAAAAATTACTATTCTAACTCCAGGGGGTGCAACAGTAGGGAAAGTGTTGGATAGTATAGGGGTAAAAATTACTATTCTAACTCCAGGGGGTGCAACAGTAGGGTAAGTGTTGGATAGTATAGGGGTAAAAATTGCTATTCTAACTCCAGGGGGTGCAACAGTAGGGTAAGTGTTGGATAGTATAGGGGTAAAAATTACTATTCTAACTCCAGGGGGTGCAACAGTAGGGAAAGTGTTGGATAGTATAGGGGTAAAAATTACTATTCTAACTCCAGGGGGTGCAACAGTAGGGTAAGTGTTGGATAGTATAGGGGTAAAAATTACTATTCTAACTCCAGGGGTGCAACAGTAGGGTAAGTGTTGGATAGTATAGGGGTAAAAATTACTATTCTAACTCCAAGGGGTGCAACAGTAGGGAAAGTGTTGGATAGTATAGGGGTAAAAATTACTATTCTAACTCCAGGGGGTGCAACAGTAGGGAAAGTGTTGGATAGTATAGGGGTAAAAATTACTATTCTAACTCCAGGGGGTGCAACAGTAGGGTAAGTGTTGGATAGTGTAGTGTAATATTATGCGTTGTAATGGTATGCGTTGTAAAGGTAGTATGCGATGTAATGGAATGCGTTGTAAAGGTAGTTTTTAAAAATGCGTTGTAGTATCATGCTATGTAATGGAATGCGTTGTAATGGATGTTGCGTTGTAAATGTTGTTCCCCCCCTGTGATTCCAGTGCTATTTATTGTATCTATCAATGCTTGTTTGAATTGTAACTTTGCCTCTAGCCTCACAAAGAGACTTGTGGGATTATGTCTAGAATAAATACATATATTTTATATATATACCTGTGTGGGCTACTCTTTCATTTGGTCATTCAAGAGGTTATCTATGGTAAAACAATAAGCTTAACACTCCTTCAAGACTTAGCCTGAAGGCTGCTCTCCACAGCTACCACTAGGATAGCTTTCTTTAAAGGTTGTCTTAAACCTATCATCAATAAGAGTCGAATTGGACTGGTGCAAGGTGTCCCCTATATCTAGGAGACAGCATATGCCAGGCCAACTTCTCACAGAGAGAATTGCTTTTTTCACTCATTTAAATTATAATTTAAAATCCTGTCTCATGACAAAGCAACATTTTAAGTTACAAAGTTGTCATTTTTCTTCCTAAATCCAATGTGCCTTTCTGCCAGTGCCCAGGGTCATATTACTGTGAATAGCTCTCCTGTTGTGAGTTGTTTGTTGTGTTTTCCTTGCAGACATGGAGAGAAATTGGGCCTGAGTGTAAAGGGAGTGGGTCTTCCTAACGAGAATGGTTCAGGTAGTAGCTGTGCCTAGTCATGATAACAGTTTAAAGGACCCTGCCTGCATCAAACGGAAAGGAACATGACACCAGGCATGGCCTTACCTTTGCCATCCGAGAAATGTTGAAGCCAAACCTAGGAAAGGGGTCGAAAGACCAGAACCAGTCCAGAACACAAAGGCTGGCATAAATGAATAAATGTGGCACATTCAAAACCTCTCATCATAATACTCCTGGTTCTGAGGAAGATTCAGAATAAGAACTGGCCTGCTGTCTAAAAAAGGAAGACCGGACTTGCTTGCCTTGAACACAGGACTCCCAGAAATTACTCCAAAAGTGAGTTCCCTGCCCTGTTTGAGTTATAGCAACAAAGCAAGCTTCCAAAGACCCCCCCTGTAATCGCCAAGCTGACCACTACCACTATGACCTGCCTGAGCCCTGCTGCTGGTATCTGCTGGAGTGAGACTTCATCACTAAGAGGTGGCCTCTAGGTCCTGGACCCTTGACTGATATTAGAATGCAATCCTTCTGCCTCAAATCTACAGAAATCTGCACTCTAAGTACAAGTGAGTGCTGTTGGGTAATTTTAACAGGGAGGGGGCAGCCGGGCCACATACACAGACATACATACTCACTTACATCCATGCATTCACACACACACACACACAAACACACACACACACACTGACACACATCCATTCATTCACAACACTCACCCCAAATGTTCATACATAAGTGCGCGCATGCAAATCCTGCTTACATGCTGCATCTCTTGGGATGGAAGCTTCAGAAGTCCCAGGATGGTTGTGGCTGCTGCCTTTTCTGATTGGCTGACCTTAGGTCAACAATTGAGAGGAGGCAGCAGTCCCTACTTTGTCACAGAGTTGGATGGGGTCAGTGACAGTTGCTGACCCCATCCCAATCTGTGACGAGGTTTAGGTGATAGACTTTCGGCTCTAGGCACTTCAGGGCTTAAAATTGAAATGCCCAGGTCCGAGGCTATCAATGACGCTCCCCCTCTAAGTGCTTTGCCAGGCTGATAAGGTCACACCCAGAGGAGCTGTAACATCTTCAGTCCTGCAAAGTTCAGCTCAGGCAGCTAGGAGTCTTTGCAATTAGCATATGTTTAGCTCCTAGCTGCCTGACCTGAACAAAAAGAGTGTCTGTCAGGCTGACCTCTGCTCAGCCTGACAGACACTCTTCTCTTTGAGCAAAAGGTGCTTGGCCACTCTGCCCATTTGGATGAGCCATTGCCGCTCCAGGTAAAAATCCAGAAGTTGAGTGCTCCGATGGCAGCCTGCTTTTCATGCCAAACAGTGATTACCCACCTCAGCTGCCAATGCGAAGCTCCAGTGCTGACATCAACCTCTTTTCAACCCTCGCCATCGTGAAGCTGTAGCCAGGACTCCTTGTGTTGCCTTGAACTTTGAGAAGGTAATCCCTTCTTTTGGCAAACCTTATCCATTTGCTCTACTGCGGTCAGTCTAAACTTGTGACTTTACCTGGTCAGCATGATCAGATAACAACTAGTGGCACTTTGCTCCTCTTGGTCCTGACTTTAGTTTAAAAATGTATAACTTCGATTCTACCTATTTGATTTTCGTTGCTTTAGTTTCATTTTATTTATAACATTTTACTCTTAATCTTCTAAATTGGTTTGGGATTTTTCTTTGTTGTGTTTTCACTTTATTTCTGTTTCAGTGCTGCATAAATACTTTACATATTGCATCCAAGTTAAACTTAACTGCTTTGGTACCAAACTACCAGAGGGTTAAGCACATGTCTATTTACTTTGTGGTTCAACCAGACAAGGATTTTTCTTAATTACTTGAGCGGGGCTCTCACCTTACTCAACTAATACCCCGATTTCTTACATTATCCCATTGTCAGAGAGGGTGCACAGCAATATTTCACGCAGTGTTGCATTGTATGAGTGATAGTAAATCGAGGCAGTGGGCTTCTATTCAATTCTGAATGTCCATGATCGGCATCGTTGTATTGCTGTTGTGGGTTAGATGTTGCAACCAAAGCTGAAACATTCTCTAAACACATATTTCAAGATGCTGCTGTTCAGCTGGACCTGTATGTATTGGAAAATAGAAACCCATTTTAGGATGAAGTATTTCAAAACAATTACTTTCATGGATTTCAGAATTGAATGTTTTTCCTAAACTCAAGTAATGACAGTGTACTCAGCACACTTGAAATTGGAAGCTTAGGTTTGACTGAATTTGCTGTTCTTGATGGTTTGATTGAAATGTATTTAATAGCTCCAGATCTCAAATAACTCGAACTCTACCCATGTAGTGCTCAGTGAGTAGGTCATAAGATCTGAAAATTACATGATGGAACGCAAGGGCGGGAATCAAACTGTTTTCCAAGTTTCAAAGTTGACAGCTCTAGCCTCGAGACCATATCTCTTCTAAAGTCTAGTCACATCTCCTCTAGAATGAAGTCATGTCGGTGGACTGCTTTTTCTTAGATGCAACCTTGGTCCCATCTTCCAGCCATATATCAGCTTTTAGCTGAGGTCTTTGTTTTTCATACAGACAACGTTGATTTGTTATAACAACCATTCATCCATCCACTCAGATAGAACCTTGTAAAGTACCATATCATGTTATCCAAGGCTGACCCCATGCCATGATCCTGTCTAAAACGTAGATTAAACTTGTGAAGCTAATTATAGCTTTCAAAATGAAAATGAAAATGTTTAGTATTCTTTGGTGACAAAGTGGAATGAGGCATCTGGCCATATTCTACTGCAGATTTGATGTAGGGGCGATTATTCTAATTTTGAATAAAGAAAAATACGCTTATTTAGACGAGATGGGCATTTAATTTCAAGCAACAACTTGCTTTTAAATTGAACTGGGACAATGCAGCCAATCTGGGTGTAATTATTTTACTTGGGAGCCAATCTAGCCATTAAAATCTTTAGGAAGTAATCTGCTTTCATCCAAAGTATGGCCACACTCTGTCTGACAACCACAAATGAAAAGAGTACAGCTCTCATGGCTTTATGGGAAAGGTGGGCTCTTCAGTACATTAAAAGTTATTGTTTTCGTATTGGTAGCACATGCCATGGTATTTTGTAAGTGACCGGCTCGGGCCACTTTCATTGAGTCTTTATTAGGGTTGGATGGACTGTCATTCTGCCTGCAGAACTAGTGGAATTTGGCTACTGTTGTAACACAGAGTTCCAGTCAAATGCTGCTGATGGCCGCGTGGCAGAATGTTTTCCCGTGAGGCTCCAGAAATGCTAGTTCGAGCAAGACTTAGCATTTATGATCTTGTGCAGTTGATGTTGTTTTACATTTTTAAAGCGCGCATTGCTTGAAAAAAAGGGTTGGTGGAATGAAAGAGATGGCTTGTTTTGCTTAATTTTAAGAATACCATCATTTCAAATTGAATTGCTGTAGATTAACTGAGTAGAGTAGCTCGTGGGCCGAGAGTCTCACTCCTTTGGGTCCACCAGAGGGGTCTTACAGGAGTACCTCCTCAAGATAAATCCAGGTGCAGGGCCCCAGGATGAATGTAGCTACTGCATTCATTGAAGGATATTGATTCTCGAAAATGTCTGGGATGGCGGAAGTGACATCATGAACAACCTGACAACCAATGACACAATGATTTGACCCTTTCGCTCACCTCTAGCCTCTCAACACATTCCTAATTGCTGGTGGGGTAAAGGAAAGGGTGGTAAGTGGAAACTCCAGAAAGTAAACAGCAAATGTTGACTCTTTCTTCATTGGTGGTCTGTGCTCCATGAGATAGCTGAAGGTTTCAGTCCAATTAAACTCCTGTTTAGGAGGCGTAACACAGCTCCCTACATCCTGGTCAGAGAGGACTAGGATGGTCAGCATCTATCTGCAAACTCCCAGGCCTTCTAATAGCTTTCTGTGTTTATGTCTGATCAGCAAGGGCAATAGAAACGCAGACTATTTCTAACTTGTGACCTCTTTGCGTGGGCCCGGCTTTTTTTTATTCTATATGACGCTACTTTGTTATTCTTATTGGTATTATAATTAGCCATTAATACTTATGCTGTGTGCCTATATTTCATAAATACAAAATATACGTACAGGGTTATGTATTAGTCATATATAGTTCTGCCTTACTTCTTGTAAAGTGTGTACACAAATACATTAGTCAAGTAAGTCTGTTGTCACCACGAATTCTCAGGCTACTGTTCTCACCACGTCACTGCAGCGAAGAAAACCTCATGATCCTATGTGAAAATGACCCAAAAGGCTTGCTATCATACATTCATGAGGAGTAAGAAACACAAGTATCCAAGAAGCAGCACTCACAAGAACATCTGGAATTTTACTCCAACGTAACCTAACTCTGTGCATGGGTTCTGCAGGTCTAAGGCTGTATTCAGCTGGTTCAAGTTTGCAACACTGTATTTCACTTCCCCTGATGCAAGATCTTATCTACTAGCAATGACGACAAGGACACTTAGAAGCTCTATCTACCAATACGTACCATGCTTGTGATCTTCATTCTGTAAAACATTTTCATGTTCCCTTTTGCCAATGTAGAAGTTAAACTTACTACATATTTTCCTTTCTAGGGTAGAGTGCAATAAAGATTACCAGTTTGCCCATCTTGCTAAACCAACAGTTCCTCCACTCTTAATTAGAGTTGGGGGAAGTAGTCCTGGGTTACAGTCAGCAGAGCCTCTACTGACTCTGCCGATGGAAACCCCTATCCCGGTGGTTGGTCCACCACAAGATTGCTGGGTCACAGTGGCGGTCATCCCACCCTAATGAGGGTGAGACTACCATCACTCATAGTACCTGCTCATGTCTGCCTTGCAAAGTATGGGTGATGTCAAGAGGGAAAATGCAGAACACTGGGCCATTTTTTTCTTATTTGGACAAAGCAAATACCGCTCTTGGGAACAAACTTTGCCAGGCGAGCGCTGTAAACCTTCCTGGCGGGAACAGGAGTCGCTCTGGACCTGAGATCCCCAAGATGCAGGTGGGGATACTTAAGTAGGGATGACGGTCCTCTGCCGTGGAGACAGAGGTTATGACATCCACCTCCTGGTTAACTACCAGACCATCGGCTATGATCTAAATACGCTTGTCTTATGTATGTGTGTGAAAAGTAACAGGATGGACCTTCCGGAACTCACAAATTATCCTATCAGATTCCTGGCAAGACCACAGTATGGCCCTTGCTGCAGTACAATGTAGTGGTGGGGAGGATGGGACACCTGTCTGTTTTCTTGACTCTACATAGCTGGTGGATATACCTTGATGATTTGAGGACCAAGAGAAATTTACTGGGTGTGACTAGAAAACTACTTGGCCACATCAGCACAAGTAATGACTAAGGTCCAGCCGTGAATCATATCTTGGAGTACAGAGGTAAGTAGCCCATGTGGTGTGACTGAATGCCACAGTCACCTACCAACATGTGGAACAGGAGCTCCTCTTTCTGCTGCTGGATGAACTGAACAACATGCATGGAGACTGAGACAGCCAATGCTGAAATAAGCCATGTATCTTGGAATATTCTGCTTTCTAAATTTAAAAGGTGGATGATTTCATAGCAAATAACTCTACTAAACCAGCAGAATGACGCACTCCATCCAAGGCTTAAATGACAAACCAGTGCTCAACGACCTGCTACATTAATGTTGCATTAAGGGTTACTCATCCAACAAATCTTTTTAGTAGTCACTATGAACAGGTTTGTGCCAGGTTTAGGAAAAATACAAACTAGCATAAACTTCTTGAGATGTTATGTACTTCCCCATGTTTTGTTTAAAAATGCAGCAAAAACGACTGCAGGAGCTGACTTTATGCAGGAAAACTATAGGAAAGTATGTTTGTGTGGCAATATAAGTCAATTACCGTTTTGCATCTATTGTGCTGAAAACGTTTTGCAGAACGGAAAGTGAAACTTTCCCAACATCAAACTTTGCCAATAGATCAAAATGGGTTACATTCCCATTAATGAACAACCACACATGTACTAGTCAGCATGCCAATAGAACAATTGATTCTCCCGCACCAGCATAGCAGATCGATCAACTCACACGGCGTGACTGTGTGTCACATGCTATCGGCTCTGTTCACATGGTCTCCCTGTGAAGACCATGTGGACAGAGGGAGAGAAACGTGAGCTGGAAACTCATTTAACACTCACCTTCTTTTTCACTCTCTCTCTCTCACTCACTCTTATTCACGCTCACTCATTCTCTCACTGATATCCTCTGCCCCTCACTCTCTTGCTGACTCTGTTGCATTCACTCTATAACTCACATTCACTATCCCACTCACTATCTCACTTTAGCTCACTCGCATTCTGTCACTCTCAATGTCTGTCACTCTTGCACTCGCATTGATTAACATTCATTCTCACTCGTATTCATTGTTTGATTCCATCGCTCTTACTCATTCACTCACTCTCACTCTTGCACACACCCAATTAGACACATAGTGCCTCTCTAGCATGCACACATGCTTACAGCATGTGATCGTTTTTGTTATTTCACGTACCCTCTGCTGTCTGACTCTGTTCTGCTTTGGGAACTCCACAGCCTCTGACTCTCCGTTTATAGATCATGGACACACAGTGGGATAGACAGTGCAAGGCCTGAGTTGGTCCTACCCTGTTAATCGCGCTGTAATAGTGGCCCTGGGACTTGCAGTTGGTTAGAGTGTTGAGAGGCAGCACTCTGATAGAGATGTGTGAGTCCTGCTTCAAGTCCCACCTCTACCCGTGTAGAGTGGTGACTGTCAGCACTCTAAATGCACAAATTGCACATACAGTCTAGAAGTGTTGTATGACAACCACGCATGCCTAAACCACGCGTTCCTTAACAACGTGGTAGAAACAACAAATGCTTCTAAACCACGAATTGCTTGACCACGCAAGTCTTTGCAACAACTTGCCTTAGGGAAAGCGATGGATTTAGGAACAGTATAATTTACTATTCCAAATACAGTTAGCGCAACAGTAGGGAAAGCATTTGACTTTAAAGTCCAGCACTGTTTTACCTAAGGCATGTCGTTGTAACAACATGCATGGTAAATTAATGTGTGGTTAAGACGCATTTGTTGTTCTGACCGTATTGCAAAGGCAACGTGTGGTTCAGCCGTCATAGTAATGACTGTTTCTCGTCTAGAAGAGGTCTTCTAACCCACCAATAAATGCACAGTTTGTTGTATATGATTTTTTTAGGGTCAGTCCAAAACTGCTTGAGGTTGTCACACTGACAGGTGAAAAAGCATGCACATACCGCTTTTGCCTTGGCAGGCAAGGAGAACTTGTTCAGGCTGTCATGCACACTCTGTGTATGCTTTCTACTGTCAGTCTGAGAATCTGAAGAAGTGGTGCACAGCTTCAAACTATCAGACTGCAGGATCTTAAAAAATGAACACTCAAATGTGGGAGTTGCCACTGTCACATATCAAAGTAAAACAGTTGATAACAACAATAACATCAGAAATACAAAATGATCAATAGCACAGAGAAAAAAGGTCACGTAATATTATCAGTATTAGTTTATTGTGAACTCCACGGTGGTGGTGCGTGCCTTGCCGCAACGGTGGTCTAACCACCCTATTACTAGTTTGTCGGTCGGACCGCCAAAGGACTGCTGCAACCACCGGGGTTCGGTGATGCCTCAGCGGTGCTGCAGCAGTGTGAGGCCGCAGTATGCTGGTGGTGCCACTGCAGAACCGCCAAGCATATTACGAGTTTCCTCACATCCGCTCTTTTCATGGCGGTAAGCCCGCCATGGAAAGGGTGGCGGTGAGGAAATAAATGGGGCCCTACAGGGCACCCTTTCGCATCAAGGACAGGGATGCGTGCAGGGGGGCGGGGGGGGGTCACAGCGTATGCCTCCTTGTGTGCATGCACTTCCTGTTCCTGCACGGCATGGACTTCACAGTCCACGACGTGCAAGAATAGGCTTTGCCGCTCCTATTGCAGTGCTTTTCTAATAGGCACCGACAAAAGACCGCCCATCCGACAAGGCAAAAACTCCTGATCTGGTGGGGAGCTGGCAGTCAAATCTGGTGGTGTAGAGCAGGGCGCCGATCGTACATCCCGCTCCTACACCGCCAAACTCATAATCAGGCCCTAAATATACAACATTGGTTTCTTGGCGCTAAAAATCATAAATAGCCTTCACTTGTCAAGATTGTAAACAGTTCTAAGACTTCCTTGACTTAAATCCATGTAAGGTTTCCTAAGTTTAAGGTTCAAAATAATCTTTATTTGGTCAAAAAAGACCATAAAAGTACATGTTAAAAACAATTACAAACAAATCACAGACTTTAAAATCACAAAAGTTAATCACTAAAATGTACATCATCATTGCCCTTCCATGGCATCATAGCTGAATCATGTTGCATTTTGTTTCTTTAGCACCTTGGTTTTCTAAGTTATGTATAGCAACATTGGCATGAACAGTTACTACATGACCAAGGGTGATGAGTAAAAAATTAACATACTCTCCCATAAACTGCATGACAGTGGGAAAGTCAATGTCATGCTTTCAATCGGCTGAAACATTGCCCGGCATATTTAAGCAACACCTTGCGACTGTAACTTCTCAAAAGTATCACATGAGTAGCAGATACATATGAGGAATCCATTAATTGCAGGAATAGGTTATGCAATGTTGATTGATGTGGCTGAAAGTAGGGCGTGTGGAATTTGGCAGTCAAAAAAAGTTAACTGGATACATTCAATTTAATTTGTATCCATTGCAGATTTGAGCATCATACTGTGTGATGGTACTCACTGGTTGTCTTACTGTTCACATTGATGCTAGCGTACTCTTTGCAATCGCTTAGAAAAGGTGGAAATAAAATATGATTTTTCTTTTTTTATTCCACAGAGAATGGAGACCACCTGAACGGCATACGCCAGAGGCTGCAGAATGCAGAAAGAAAGAACCATGATCTTCTCAGAGACTTGAATAATACCGTTGGGAAACTGTCTGCAATTCCCAGTGGTAAGTGCTAACGGGCCATGGCTTTTATCCGTCACGTTTCATAGGTTTGTCTATAGTATATTTCTGCATGTCTTGTTATTTATTAAGAGATGAAGGACTGCCCTTAGACTTTCACCCACAGTTGATCGGGTGATAACTTATTTCAGATGTGAATTTAATATTTTCTGCTTCTCATTCATTTGTGGCAGACAGATGTGCAAGAAATCTTTCACACGTTAGGGAATCCATTTAGTGTCAGGCTTCAGCTATTGACTATATTACACATACAATGACACATATAGATCATACATACCAGTAGTTATTCTTTTCATCGTATTTATCGGGATCTTGTATGCAGAAAAAGTTCAGTTTAGAGTATGTGGCAAACAGGGGGCAAGGAGGGTGTGTCATTTGTGGTTTGTTACAGCTTTACAAAAGTAATCTGAGACAAAATCCTAACTTTATGATTTTTGGTATTCACAAAGGGCATTTAGGAGTAGTAAAGTTAGGATTTTTTCTCAGTCAAACGTAAGTTTTGGTCTTAAGTTTAACTTAAGTAAAACTTAAGTTTAACTGAGACAAAATCATAACTTTACTACTCCTAAATGCCCTTTGTAAATACCATAAATCATAAAGTTAGGATTTTGTCTCAGATTACTTTTGTGAATCTGGCCCATTTTCCCAAGGGTATGGGAGTATGGCGAACAGGTGCATGACACGTTCCTGGTTTCTAGAATTACTTGTGTAATTGTTTTTGCTCGTTTTAATGGAAGATCCCTGATGGCAAAGCTTACAAACAGGGTAGAAAACAGCAGTCTCAATACAGGAAGTATCTGCTCTTCCACACACTTGATATTAACAGTGAACAAACCCTCTACCTTGGTAGAAGATTGCTTGTGGAGAATCAAAACGTCTTCCTTTTAACAAATCTGTGGTCTGTGGACAAACACTGATGAATACATTTCAATTTGTTATGGATTTCTGGTGTGATTTTTGGCACTTATTTGTGAATAGAGGCTAATCCCAAATATTTATATTGGAACTCTAGGGATTATCTCCTAAGAGAGCATGGGTGCTTACGCAGCACTATGCAATTGTGTGCTCAACCGTAGGCATTCTTAGTGGTAAGTAAATTGATACAAAGCTTTGCGTTGTCTTCTGCCAGGTGTGCGTGCATGAAAAACCTTAGTAAATAACCCCTCCTTTTGAAAGTTATCTAGTAGAAGATACCAAGAAGGATAGGACTTTGGGAATTGATTGAGAGGTCCTAGTTAGAAATCCCTAAGCCCAGCTTCCTGGAAAGTAAAGGACAGTAAAGGGACATTAAAAGATTTAGGGCCTGATTTAGAAGTCGTGGAGGGGAACACCCCGTCACAAATGTGACGGCTATCCCGTTCGCCATATTAGGATCACATCCTACACTTTGGGGATCATAATGCAGCGGACAGGTTATCTGTCACATTTGTGACAGCGTATTCCCTATGCCGACTCCTATATCAGGCCCTTAACTCTATTGTATTTTGAAGTAGCTGATTATTGATTGTGTACTGCTGAAGGATCATACATGCAAAGCCATATGAGAATAGGATCATCATTTACTTTGCATATTGTATTTGAGCACATTTACCACACAGGTAAATTTGCTGCATAATGAATATCCATCTGAACTAAATAGGTCATATCATCCCAGCGTGAGAGTTTTTTTCTTTATCGGAACTATGCTTCATATGGGCACACTACTGCAAGGTTTAGAAGTCTGTTTCTAGTATCTTAATGCTATATCTTCTTGCTGTTGACTTAGCATATAGGAAGCCCATACAGGATGTGTAAAGAGTAGTGTATTTTGTACTTATCTCTATGCATACCACACATAGCTTACATCATGAAATTCTTTTTAGTGTTGGCAAAGCAACCAGCGATATTAATTTGTTTGTTTACCCTGGCGAATGCTCTCTGTGGGTGAGTGCATGAGTATTTCTTGGAGCCTTCGGTCATGAAGTTAGCAGTTCCTTTATTAAAGTCTTCTTAAACCGTAATGGCAGGTGATCGAATATCATCTGAATATGATGGCTCCTGACAGAGGACTTATTACTGGTGCACATGCGTAATGCTGCGCTACTGTGGAAGTGGTACAACTTACTTTCTTGTTGCCACTTAAACTTCAGCAGTGGAACTGGTGTACATGTCAGTAACAAGTGCCATCCTTTCATGTTTGTCTGATGCTTTTCATCTCCCCTCAGTTCTGGTACGAAAGCGTGTTCACGTTTATAGTGTACATGTAGCGCTTTATAGTGATTGAGGTCAAATCGAAGTTTTAAAGTGCTGCTTAGCCTGAAATAAACTAATACATTAAATGAAAGTCAGGTGCTTCTACAACTTCAGTGTCGTATGTGGCTAATTAGGGATATTGTGACCTTAAATCACAACAAAATATGTACATTGGTAGTGCCACTTTTCTGGGAGTGAGTGTATGAAAAGTTTCAGTGCTCCGTCCATCATCTCATTGTGTTTGCTATGTTCACACTAAGTTGGCAGGGTATGCCCAGATGTGGGTCACTTGCTCACTTTACCACTGGATTCAAGCTTGCCTGGCTGATGGAGGGTGTTACCCCGAAACCAGTCCCAGGATGCTTGATTCCGGTCCAGGGAGGAGCTGGATTGGCAGTTCGGGCTGGATTGTTCCCATGAGGCACAGGGTCAAGACTGATTTGCATATAGTTGGGTGTGAACTGGGGTGGCGAAGTGAGCTAAAGAAGAGTGAGGGATTCAACCCATATCTGTGACTGGAGGTGAGTGTCTGAAAAGATGCAGCGCTCCGTCCATCATCTCATTGTGTTTGCTATGTTCGCCCTAAGTTGGCAGGGTATGCCCAATTGTGGGTCACTTGCTCACTTTACCACTGGATTCAAGCTTGCCTGGCTGATGAGGGGTGTTACCCTGAAACCGGTCCGAGGATGCTTGTTTCCGGTCCAGGGAGGAGCTGGATTGGCAGTTCCAGCTGGACTGTTCCCATGAGGCACAGGGTCAAGACTGATTTGCATATAGCTGGGTCTGAACTGGGGTGGCGAAATGAGCTAAAGAAGAGTGATGGATTCAACCCATATATGTGACTGGAGGTGAGTGTCTGAAAAGATTTAGCACTCCGTTCATCATCTCCTTGTGTTTACTTTTCTGTAGGTATATCTACTATTTTTGGGCAATAGATGTTACCGGCCATATCAGAAATACAGATTGTCAGAAAGTCCTTGGCGATACAGCGGCTCACAAGTTTACACCAAAATATCCGGGTGAAAACTGCCCACCGATTGAGAGTAACAAGCAGGCATTCCTGCTTTCCAGGTGCCTTGCAAAGGTGTGGTTAAGCCACTGGTGATGAGGGCCTGTGTAACATTAAATGTTTTTTCAGGTGTTAGAGTTTGTGTGCTCACCATTGACTCCTGTCTGTTCCCTAAGGTGAGTTATATCACAGTGTCAGGAGCAACCAGTGCACTGGGTTTGTGGCGACTTATCCCTTTGGTAGATCCTACATTACAATAATTATTCTTTGATTGAGAGTGCCATGTCAATATGTTATAACAAAAAAATGAATATAGTCAAAATTGGAACTATATTATAGCCAATGTCCAGCCGGGCATGGCAACTTTAATAAGTGGAAGTTCTTAACAGTAGACCAGGAAATGTAAGTAGAAATTCGGTGGGACACAAGCCTGTATCCTATGACTTACATACCAAGTAGACAGAAAATGACAAAACACATTCAGGCAATTACAGTGATGTTTCTTTTAGAAATAATGAATAGCGAAACATCTGATATTCAGATTGCCACCTTCACACTATATTACATACAGCAATATTAAGGTGTAGGGTGGGCAACAGAGTCGACGGCGTTTCGATCCTTATGAGAGAGATACAGGATCATCATCAGGACTTAATTAGTTAAATTGCCCTTGTTTAGAATGCCTGAGTGAACATCGGACAATAAGGCAAACGTAAAACCAACATAGATATGGAAAAAATCAATAAAAATAATAAAGGGGAGGGAAGGGAAAAAGGAAAAAGGAAAATAATAATCAATCGATTTGTAATTACATATAAACATAACATGTCGCATCAAAATGGCACTACGTCAGATCAAGGGTTCGTTCCAGTGTGCATTCCTATGCAGAAGTGACATCGCAAGCATTTGTTTTATGGCAACCAATATCTAAACAGAAATGCGGAAACAGGCGATGTTTAAAGGTTACGTTATAAAAAAGTGTAAAAGACATCATGTCATCCCTGGTTTAATAATCACTACCACTAGTTGCGCGGTGCGCTGTGAACCCGTGAGGCGCACGAGGACGCTAAGTGAAGAAGCCAGTGGTATCCGAAGGGTAAAAGGAGGGGTGGCAGGGAACGAAAGTGAAGTGGGGGTGAGTGGATGGGGGATTACCTCATGTTGCCATGGAGGCAACGGAGAAGATGCCGATTCGCGATCTGGCAACGTTGAGTTAAAAATACGAGTTAAGGTAGGACAATGCCTGTGAAGAAATGGATAACATAAGATGGGCGAAGCGTAGTAGTGATTGCGTAGGACGTGCCGTAAATGAAGGGCTTACCTACGGACAATTCTTCCGGGAAGAAGGACACGGATAGGTCTGGTGAAGGAAAGTGAAAGAAATAAATAAGGATCCAAGTGTAAGGAGCGGGACATCCGGATCGCGGGTCCGTGGTGGCAGGGCTTACCTCAATCAACTGGCAGAAATGGGTTCCGTGGCCATGCAGTGTGTACGGACGATGCCGGATCAACTGTGGAGGCAGAGAGGTGAGGCTACGTAATGTAGGTGTTTCAGGTCATGTGGGTGGTCACATGGTAGATCATGTGACCAGGGTGCAACGACGTGCGAGTGTGAAGGCGAATATCGGCGGAACCAAAGCGCCATGTTGGAAGGGTGATTAGATGATGAGAATAGTGGCCAGCGAGTAGAGGGGTGAGTAGAAAAGAAGAGGGATATAGTAAGAAAGTGAATGGTAAACGTAAATCGCATATTACAAAGGATTTTCAATATATACATACATATAAATAAACCATGTAATTTAGGTGGAACAATAACCATCAGACATCCAGTGATGGGAAACGATTAACATTAATCACGGAGCCTGGTGTGGAACCCACGAGGGTGTGACCTAGAGTAGGTATTAGTCATTGTTCAGAAAATTGTAGAGTGAAATGAATCCAAAAAAGTTCATAGCAAAGAGGTCCAGTCCTCAAGGCGATTCAGCCCACTGTGTATGCTTCCTGTTTTGAGAATCCATTTCAGTTCCTCTTTGTTTAACAGTTGGGCGAGATCAGCGCCCCTGGGTGGGATCTTCACTACAGAGATTACTGTCCAGCGTATTTCATTCTCAGAGTGGCCCTTGGCCTCAAAATGTTCGACCAATGGAGCGTTCGGAGTTTTGCATCTTAATCTGCTTCTGTGTTGGCAGATTCGTACCCGGATTTTTTGTGTGGTCTGACCTATGTAAATCATATCGCAGGGACATAAGATAGCATAAATCACATTACAGGTGTTACAATTACTGAATTGTGTGAGTGGTTTACGTATATTTCCATATACAAATTCCTTGCAGTCATTGGTAAAACCACATACAGAACAATTGCCACATTTATTATGACCAGTCAAAGATGGTAACGACCAAAGGTCATGAAGGGTACCGGTGTTTGTGGTGCTAGGGAGAGCTGCTCTGACCAAGTGGTCCTTAATGTTCTTGTTTTTCTTAAAAGCAAAGAGAGGTTTCTCTAGGTTCAGTATTCCAGCATTAACTACACTCCAATGCTTTAGAATGCTTTTCCGTAGTTTGTGTGAGGAGAGGGAAAAAGTTGTAACGCATACTATGCGATTCTCTGATTTTTTGTTTTTGGGTTCCAAGAGAGTGTCCCTGGGACAGTACCAAGCTCTTTTGAGGGAATTTCGGATCAGTCTTTTGGGATAGCCTCTGGAGGTCAATTTGTTGCTTAGTACTTTAGCTTCCCTGAAATAATCTTCCTTAAGAGTGCAATTGCGTCTGATGCGGAGATACTGAGAATAGGGAAGGGAGTCTCTAAGAGCTCTGGGATGATTGCTGCTGTATTTCAACAAGGTATTGCGCTCAGTTGGTTTTCTGAACAGGCTAGTGATCAGAAACCCGTCTCTGTGAATTATATTGAGGTCAAGAAAAGGAATGGAAATTTTGTTGTGTGTGAGTGTAAATTTCAAACCACCGCAGTTGTTATTCAGCCAGTGAAGGAAATTTTCGAGCATTGTCTGGGTGTCATGCCAAATAAGGAAAATATCGTCTATGTATCGTTTCCAGAGTGACAGGGCAGAGAAAAAAGGATTGAGTGGGACCATTATACAGTTCGTCTCCAGAGCATTCATGTAAAGGATCGCCAAATTTGGGGCAAAAACTGCCCCCATCGATGTTCCTTTAGTTTGCTGATAGTAATGCCCGTCAAACAAAAAGAAATTCCTGGTCAGGCAGATCTCAAGAAGTTGCAAAATAAAAATAGTTGGAACTGCGTGTGGTCTGATGCGTGTCTCTAAAGTTTCTTCAATAACGAGCAATGCATCTCGTTGGGGGATGTTAGTGTAAAGAGACTCAACATCGAGAGTGCAGAGTGTATCTGTAGAGGGATCAAAACTGTGGTTTTCTACCAATGTGATCATCTGCATACTGTCTCTGACATAATATGGTGTAGATGGGACGAACTCCTTTATGAAAAAATCTACATACAAGCCTAGTGGCTCTAGAATGGAGCCGCAACCGGAGACGATAGGACGTCCAGGGGGGTGTTCAGTGTCCTTGTGGATTTTGGGTAGGGTATAAATAACTGGTATCCGAGGGGCCTTAGCATTCAAAAACTGGTATTCGAGTTTAGAAAGGAAACCTTCGTCTAGGCCAGATTTGGTGGTTTGCTGGATCATTTGTTTGAGTTCATTAGTGGGGTTAGTGGGGTTAGTGGGTAGTCTACAGTAGTGATCTGTATTCCCTAGCTGTCTTAATATTTCGTTTTTGTAGGTAGTGGTTTCCTGGAGTACTATCCCTCCCCCTTTATCAGCAGGTTTGATGACTATCGTGTTGTTATTCTTAAGAGTCTGAAGTGCTGATTTTTCTGCCAGTGAGATATTGTAAGGGATATAGTGGTGTTCTTTGGCCAGTTGTGACAGGTCATTTAACACCAATTTTTCAAAGGTGGAAATTATAGGATCGATTGACGTAGAAATCTTTGGTGAGATAGGGATAAGTACGTTCAGTAGAATAGCTCTTAATAGAATAGCTCTTAATATCTTTCTTTACTTTGGTAGATTTCTTATTCTGTTCTATTCTATAGAATTCTTCCACTGTTTTTTGAACTTGTTCTAACAGCTGCTTACTGTCAGAAATCGTGTCGTTGCTTGTTATTTGTCGTTCAATATCTGTTATCTCTTCAAGTAGTTTTTTGAGTTCCACACGAAGTGATGCGAGGGAAAAAGGGAGAGAGTTAAGGGTAGATACGTATTACAGGAAACAGTGGTTTGGTCTCACCAAAGATTTCTACGTCAATCGATCCTATAATAACCAACGCAACAACCGCCCCTGGGGACGTTTCAATAGAGGACAAACTCTAGTTGGATTCTCTGACACTTCTGTAGAATCCTCTGATAGCTCAGACCCAGGCGAAGGGACTAGTAGTGCCAATAGAACACCAGTTAATCCACAACCTTCAACCTCTTTTTTAGGACGTGGCCAGCACGAGCCACCAAGGAGAGGGGGTCTGAAACGTGCCCATTGGCAAAACCAACCAGGCGAACGGCAAACCCGACGCAATTACTACCGCTGGTAGACCAATCAGAGCACATGGACACCACCACCTCCCTCACCCAGATACAATCCAATCTCTCACTCCCTATATTCAATCTCACTGAACACCACTTGGATGACTCAGAATTATCGATACTTAGCAAGGGTTTGTCATTCGTACCCATCACAAAAACCAATTTTCTCGACCTACAAACAGAAGTCTTGAGATTTTTTCGCAAACTGAGATTACACAGCTATTTCCTGTTAAATCCTTTTTTACCGAAAGCACCTAATACTCCTTTGAGGCCTCCTTCCACTTTCTCCCCGTCGGCCAATATGGTCCCACCGGAGATTTCCACCTTTGAAAAATTGGTGTTAAATGACCTGTCACAACTGGCCAAAGAACACCACTATATCCCTTACAATATCTCACTGGCAGAAAAATCAGCACTTCAGACTCTTAAGAATAACAACACGATAGTCATCAAACCTGCTGATAAAGGGGGAGGGATAGTACTCCAGGAAACCACTACCTACAAAAACGAAATATTAAGACAGCTAGGGAATACAGATCACTACTGTAGACTACCCACTAACCCCACTAATGAACTCAAACAAATGATCCAGCAAACCACCAAATCTGGCCTAGACGAAGGTTTCCTTTCTAAACTCGAATACCAGTTTTTGAATGCTAAGGCCCCTCGGATACCAGTTATTTATACCCTACCCAAAATCCACAAGGACACTGAACACCCCCCTGGACGTCCTATCGTCTCCGGTTGCGGCTCCATTCTAGAGCCACTAGGCTTGTATGTAGATTTTTTCATAAAGGAGTTCGTCCCATCTACACCATATTATGTCAGAGACAGTATGCAGATGATCACATTGGTAGAAAACCACAGTTTTGATCCCTCTACAGATACACTCTGCACTCTCGATGTTGAGTCTCTTTACACTAACATCCCCCAACGAGATGCATTGCTCGTTATTGAAGAAACTTTAGAGACACGCATCAGACCACACGCAGTTCCAACTATTTTTATTTTGCAACTTCTTGAGATCTGCCTGACCAGGAATTTCTTTTTGTTTGACGGGCATTACTATCAGCAAACTAAAGGAACATCGATGGGGGCAGTTTTTGCCCCAAATTTGGCGATCCTTTACATGAATGCTCTGGAGACGAACTGTATAATGGTCCCACTCAATCCTTTTTTCTCTGCCCTGTCACTCTGGAAACGATACATAGACGATATTTTCCTTATTTGGCATGACACCCAGACAATGCTCGAAAATTTCCTTCACTGGCTGAATAACAACTGCGGTGGTTTGAAATTTACACTCACACACAACAAAATTTCCATTCCTTTTCTTGACCTCAATATAATTCACAGAGACGGGTTTCTGATCACTAGCCTGTTCAGAAAACCAACTGAGCGCAATACCTTGTTGAAATACAGCAGCAATCATCCCAGAGCTCTTAGAGACTCCCTTCCCTATTCTCAGTATCTCCGCATCAGACGCAATTGCACTCTTAAGGAAGATTATTTCAGGGAAGCTAAAGTACTAAGCAACAAATTGACCTCCAGAGGCTATCCCAAAAGACTGATCCGAAATTCCCTCAAAAGAGCTTGGTACTGTCCCAGGGACACTCTCTTGGAACCCAAAAACAAAAAATCAGAGAATCGCATAGTATGCGTTACAACTTTTTCCCTCTCCTCACACAAACTACGGAAAAGCATTCTAAAGCATTGGAGTGTAGTTAATGCTGGAATACTGAACCTAGAGAAACCTCTCTTTGCTTTTAAGAAAAACAAGAACATTAAGGACCACTTGGTCAGAGCAGCTCTCCCTAGCACCACAAACACCGGTACCCTTCATGACCTTTGGTCGTTACCATCTTTGACTGGTCATAATAAATGTGGCAATTGTTCTGTATGTGGTTTTACCAATGACTGCAAGGAATTTGTATATGGAAATATACGTAAACCACTCACACAATTCAGTAATTGTAACACCTGTAATGTGATTTATGCTATCTTATGTCCCTGCGATATGATTTACATAGGTCAGACCACACAAAAAATCCGGGTACGAATCTGCCAACACAGAAGCAGATTAAGATGCAAAACTCCGAACGCTCCATTGGTCGAACATTTTGAGGCCAAGGGCCACTCTGAGAATGAAATACGCTGGACAGTAATCTCTGTAGTGAAGATCCCACCCAGGGGCGCTGATCTCGCCCAACTGTTAAACAAAGAGGAACTGAAATGGATTCTCAAAACAGGAAGCATACACAGTGGGCTGAATCGCCTTGAGGACTGGACCTCTTTGCTATGAACTTTTTTGGATTCATTTCACTCTACAATTTTCTGAACAATGACTAATACCTACTCTAGGTCACACCCTCGTGGGTTCCACACCAGGCTCCGTGATTAATGTTAATCGTTTCCCATCACTGGATGTCTGATGGTTATTGTTCCACCTAAATTACATGGTTTATTTATATGTATGTATATATTGAAAATCCTTTGTAATATGCGATTTACGTTTACCATTCACTTTCTTACTATATCCCTCTTCTTTTCTACTCACCCCTCTACTCGCTGGCCACTATTCTCATCATCTAATCACCCTTCCAACATGGCGCTTTGGTTCCGCCGATATTCGCCTTCACACTCGCACGTCGTTGCACCCTGGTCACATGATCTACCATGTGACCACCCACATGACCTGAAACACCTACATTACGTAGCCTCACCTCTCTGCCTCCACAGTTGATCCGGCATCGTCCGTACACACTGCATGGCCACGGAACCCATTTCTGCCAGTTGATTGAGGTAAGCCCTGCCACCACGGACCCGCGATCCGGATGTCCCGCTCCTTACACTTGGATCCTTATTTATTTCTTTCACTTTCCTTCACCAGACCTATCCGTGTCCTTCTTCCCGGAAGAATTGTCCGTAGGTAAGCCCTTCATTTACGGCACGTCCTACGCAATCACTACTACGCTTCGCCCATCTTATGTTATCCATTTCTTCACAGGCATTGTCCTACCTTAACTCGTATTTTTAACTCAACGTTGCCAGATCGCGAATCGGCATCTTCTCCGTTGCCTCCATGGCAACATGAGGTAATCCCCCATCCACTCACCCCCACTTCACTTTCGTTCCCTGCCACCCCTCCTTTTACCCTTCGGATACCACTGGCTTCTTCACTTAGCGTCCTCGTGCGCCTCACGGGTTCACAGCGCACCGCGCAACTAGTGGTAGTGATTATTAAACCAGGGATGACATGATGTCTTTTACACTTTTTTATAACGTAACCTTTAAACATCGCCTGTTTCCGCATTTCTGTTTAGATATTGGTTGCCATAAAACAAATGCTTGCGATGTCACTTCTGCATAGGAATGCACACTGGAACGAACCCTTGATCTGACGTAGTGCCATTTTGATGCGACATGTTATGTTTATATGTAATTACAAATCGATTGATTATTATTTTCCTTTTTCCCTTCCCTCCCCTTTATTATTTTTATTGATTTTTTCCATATCTATGTTGGTTTTACGTTTGCCTTATTGTCCGATGTTCACTCAGGCATTCTAAACAAGGGCAATTTAACTAATTAAGTCCTGATGATGATCCTGTATCTCTCTCATAAGGATCGAAACGCCGTCGACTCTGTTGCCCACCCTACACCTTAATATTGCTGTATGTAATATAGTGTGAAGGTGGCAATCTGAATATCAGATGTTTCGCTATTCATTATTTCTAAAAGAAACATCACTGTAATTGCCTGAATGTGTTTTGTCATTTTCTGTCTACTTGGTATGTAAGTCATAGGATACAGGCTTGTGTCCCACCGAATTTCTACTTACATTTCCTGGTCTACTGTTAAGAACTTCCACTTATTAAAGTTGCCATGCCCGGCTGGACATTGGCTATAATATAGTTCCAATTTTGACTATATTCATTTTTTTGTTCTATCGTTTGGTTTCAGGGACCACTGTTTCCTGTAATACGTATCTACCCAAGGTCCCTGTCTAATTCCTTTGGGTGCCCTTGTTCCTCCTTTGATATATGTCAATATGTTATAACCATAACCTGGTCCAACATCTGTCAACTAAAAATTGAAGAATGAATTTTCTAAACTGGTGTCCATGGCACTTACAAATGACAGTAGTCCTTTATTATTTAATTAGGATGATTATTATGTGTTCGAAATTTGTAGCACTGTAATATGTTGAAATCTAAATTTTGAAAAAAGTTGCAACACAGGCATGGATGCAGTCAGGTAATCATGTACAGAGGCGTGGATACAGAAAGAAATATGTATCAGAGAGAAAAATATTGGGAGACAGGCACTGGGAGAGACACACTTGGAAATAGGGATACTGTGCATGACGCTCTCATTGTTTTACAAGGATTTGAGGACAATGGAAGGGATGTAAAATAAGAGACAACTCATGACACAACTGCACATAGGTCTTTTAAGGTATAGAAACTGGCTGCGAGAAACAACAAGACCTGGGAGACGTGGATACAGAGACACACAAGCACTGGGAGACATGGGTACTGGATACAATTGACAATGAAAACCACTTTCAGGGCCTTATCACAAGTACAGTGGTCCTCAGAACTGCTGTACTTGGAGTGGCGGTCCGACTACTGTCATCACTGTGGGTTCGCCCACAGTTTTCTGAGTGTGGCCACGAGAATGCCGGCTCAACCGGGATCAAGGATCCCGCTGCACTGACGGGCTGCAGATGGCCTCAATAAACAGGAGGTGCCGATCCCGGCACATCAGATCATATTATGAGTTGCCATTCGACGGCTGATTTCATGGTGGTGAGCCCATCATGAAAAGGGTTTCAGAGAGGCAACTAAGGGGGCCCTATCAAGGCCCCATGTCGATTCAGGGCCTGGGGGTATATGCGGGGGGCACATGTTGTGCTCCTTTGGAATTGCACCCCCAGTCCTGCACGGTGTGCCACACCATGCCGGAACGCACTGCAAGCATTGTCACTGCAGGGGTCTGCTCTTCAGGCTCTCCTAGAGCTTTATACAGCCACCACCATGAGACCAAGGCAGCACTGTCTGCCCGTCCTGGATCATACTCGTTATCCTGTGGGTTGGGACCATGACAGGCTTGGCAGTCCTCCTGTCCATGCGGTGGTGGTGGGCTGACAGGAGGACCACCAAACTTGTAATAAGGCCCATAATCTGGGACATGTACACTAAGAGATATGGAATTTTGGAGCTTCTCACATGTGAAGACAGACACACACAGACACTGCTACACATTAGCTGAAGGCAGTTTACGCCTAAAAATGATCTATCGGCCTTGCACTCCTACCAGTCAAGGTTTCCACTTTGACAACTTCTTTAAGCACTGCTAGCCATTCCCTGAAATGGGGAATTCTTATCCTTCCATTTGTTTGATCTTTTAATATTTTCAATCAGGTGATATGTGGAGCAGGGAAGGTTATCATCTGCATTTACTTCTAGTCTTGAAAGTTCTCTTCTTTTGCGCTAGAAAGTGAGAGTGTAGGACCTCTGCCGTAAAGATGCATAGATGTCTCACTATGGTATGGGTTCAACAATGGCCTTTAGAAAAACATATGAAAACGATTAGCCATCTCCTCCCCACTCCTGTGATAGTTGAATTCTTACTGTGGAAATGAGCTTACTACTATTATGGTGGGAACTAAATATATAAGCTACATTACATGTATCAACTATCTTCTCAGCTAGGTGTTTTTAGGGCAGTAGTGGCAAGCTTATTGAGATTGCTTAAGATAATATATATGTTTTTCAATTGTTATTTTAGACATTTAGTTAAGATTGCTTTCGGCCTTTTCCTAGATCCCCATAAAATAGTCATACCGCTGAGAATCTGTCCTTCCAATAATTTGTGTATGAGGAATGCCATGTTCTAGCTCAATGCTATGTTATGTGACTATTATGTGACTGTAGAGTTTTAAAAAATGAAGTAATCTGTATGTATTTAAAAAAAAGCGATCCAAACACTTGTTTAGGCTTGATTCTTTGTTGAGTCTGAAAAATGACTTCACAGCACTATTCTCCTTGTGAGATCCCCTATACGCAGTGTTGCATCAATAAAGTCTCATGTTATGGGGTCTTTTGCGCTGAGTGTTATTATTTGAGCACAGGTTTGGTATAATGATATTTCCTCCTATTATCATGCTATACCTGGCATATTCTAGGTATAGTCTTTAGCCTAATCGGTTGGAAAAATGTAGGGATGTGCTCATGAGAGCTAGAAGAATCAATTTGATTGGCAATGAGCAACAGGTCTGTGTCTTTGAATCTATTGGGGGTTAATGAAAACTGTATCTCATGTAATTGTGCAGCTCAGAAATTACATGTAACATTTGCACTAACTAACCTACCATGTTGTATCTGCCTATAAAGAATTTTGTTCAAGATTCATGCTTTTTTTACTTCATATCAAAAAATCTATTTCAACTCCAGAAAAAGAATGTCTTTGGAAGTAAACCAGAAAATGCTAAGGGGTAAAGACAAGTTTGGGTGTCAGCCATTTTACATAATTTATCCTTCTTATAAAAAAATGCATCATCCACTAGCAGTGGTTTAGCAATTTGGTGATCTCAGGCCAGGCGACTAACAGATTCCCTTTAAAATCTTACACTGTTTTGCAGGTAATTATTAGTCGAAAGTGATGGTAATGATGTATTCTGCTTCTTTAAGATTTCCATTTTAGAAATATTAATCCTAGTGTTAGGTTTACCCCAGGAGTTCTGACGCCAATCCGCCTTGCACCCCAGTGTTTGTCCCTTTCTGTACCAACAAGGATGCACCAGAACAGCCCAAACACCAGAGAGTTAGGGGAGTGGGAGTGGCAGAGGGAGCGGGAGAGAGAGATTGAGAGACAGATAGTCAAACAGCATGCCCAGCTCTTCTTGTATATGGCTCTCTCTGATGTTACATATCTGGTCACTGTGCAGGTATTCACAGGCATTCTCAGTCGGTAGAATGATCCTCTAATCAATAAATGTATATGCACACTTTTAGTGTTAATCAAAAATAAATGACATTCCCAACAGACATATATTAAGCATGCATACTCACCAGCTTCTGAAAAGCAGGTCACAGTGAACCTAAGCCGGAAGGAAGTGAAGCTGGTAAGTCCCAAACTCAGACAGTGATTCAGGATACTTATGAGCAAGGACAGGGAATGGAGAAACACAGCCAGAAAACAAGGACAAATCAAAGTCCAGAGAGCAAGGTCATCATAACAGGAAAAGAATGTTAGAGAGTTATACAAGCAAATCCACTGTAAACCACCTAAGCCAAAACAGAATCTAGTGAGTAAGATCAGCCTAAGCAGGGAAAGGGTCAAATAGCCATAAAGGAGGAAAGCCACAATAGTATACAATAGTATGCCATAGCCATACAATCCAAAGTCCAAGGTCAGGCTAAACAGGCAAGGACACCAGGTTACAGAGGAGCCATAAACAACAAAGGTAAGAGATGGGAACAGTGGACGAACTAGCTAAAGCGATGAGACAATACAACACAAAGTTGTTAGGCATCTTCCTAGTGTTGGCATGCAAATTAAATATTGCTGCCGCCTGCCATGACCCAGAAATCCCACCCATGACCCAGGCCAGTTAGGTATTCGTGGTGCCCCAGCAGCCAAAGGCCGGTACACCATAGCCTTAAAGCAAAACATCTCACTGCCGTTCTCGTAATTCTTCTAAAACATCGGATCCTGATCTGATTCCTAACAGTAGCCCCCCACTCCTCCTCTGTAACCCTCTTAGCCAGTGTTCCCATTTCCTGCTGTTGGTTTTCCTGGGATTGCTTTTTTATGAAAGGAGGCTACTAATGTAGGCAGGTAAATACAATTTCATGGTTCCTAAGAGCCTACCCAGGTCCATACCCTTTCCACGCTGTCAAGTACTGTAATTGACCTCTTACTATCATTGAAGCCACTATAGAGTCTGCCTGTATCTCCTGAAATTCATATTTGATAACTGGTTTAGAAGGTATAGCTGGTTTGGATTCTGTAAGTTTCAACAAGGATATTTGAAATATTGAGTGAACCCTCCAGTTGCTTGGACTGCTATGGCTATTGACTACTGATCAATCAGTCAAGTGATAGAGAATGGGCCTACAAATGGAAGTATGAACTTAATAGGGAAGCCAGATGAAAACAGAAAGTAGGTAGATAATCAAACCAAATTCCCCACTTTGCATTTGAATAGCCCTTGTCTCTTGTGTGCTGCAAAACATTTTTAATCAGCCTTAGATGGCTTTTAGTGTAGGAAGGTGCTTGCTTGTATGATACAAATTGCTGTTAGAAGACCCGTGGCAGAGATGTGAAAGGTTTGAGGAGACAGATCTGGAAAGAGGTGAGAGAGAAAAACAAAATAACAATAGAATGGTGAGTGCCAAAAACACAAGTGTAATGATATGGTGTATGCTAAATTTGCCAAGGGCAACCAAGTAACCAACTTCTCTTTTTGATTCATTGCGTAGCAATGAAGGTATTGTTCTAAGGATTGACTGATTTTCTCCCTCTGCGCAGGGATTATGAATGGTGGATTTGTAGTTAACCATGCACAAGATCTGATTTATTGTCTTCCAGAATTTAGAAATTAATTGTTTACCTCAATCAGTCAATCTTTTGGATGGTAGTCCATGCAATCTCACAATCCTCTTTAAAAATCATGGGTAATAGTGGCACCTTAGGTTACTGAAGTAGTGGGACAAAATGTGCGGACAAGGTAAATCAGCTTCTACCTGCCTTGACAGTAGCGCACAGTCCAGCGCAGTGCGGTTTGCAGCCGTATTTTAAAACTTCCTGTTAAATATTTGCGTTTATTTTTGTGAGAAGTTGGCCTGGCAAATGCTGTTCCTAGTTATAGGGACACCTTGCACCAGTCCAATTCGACTCCTATTGATGATAGGTTTAAGACAACCTTTAAAGAAAGCTATCCTAGTGGTAGCTGTGGAGAGCAGCCTTCAGGCTAAGTCTTGAAGGAGTGTTAAGCTTATTGTTTTACCATAATAACCTCTTGAGTAACCAAATGAAAGAGTAGCCCACACAGGTATATATATAAAATATATGTATTTATTCTAGACAGAATCCCACAGTCACTTTATGTGGCTATTGGCAAAGTTACACTTCAAACAAGCATTTATAAACACAATAAATAGCATAGAAATCAATGGGCCCCAGGGGGGGACCAAACCATATACTAAAATAGTGGTATAAGAACCACGACAATTCTACAGGCAATGCCTAGGGCATTCAGGATCGCTGGCCCCTTAAGAATCCACCCACAGTTAAGAGGAAGGGGACCCACGGGAGGCGTGTGCAGTGCGAGAAGTTGCTATCGGGATCGCAATGTTAGCCTATGGAGAATGTCGCGGTTGAATAATTAAGGTTTAAGGACACTTCTAACAACAGTACAAAGTTAAGGCTTGAGACTTAAGGCTTTGGAGAGCCCACCACCACGGAAGTACCGAAGTACCACTGTTAACTGCCCCAGGGAAGCCGGGTGCATAGGTCGATTCTGGTGTCGGGTCGCGGGCTGATTTTCTATGGAAAAGGAGTCCAAACTGCTGCTAGCTGGAAGTGTCGATGAAGTCGTGAAGATTAAAGTTGAAGAAAAGACAAAGATGAACCTGAAAGCAGAGGGGACAGAGTCTGGGTCACAGCACAGTGACCAGGGAGCTCACAGGAAGGAACTCGTGGATGTCGGGTGCTTCAGGTGTGGAAGGTACAGCTGGGCTCTGCAGTCACGGGCTCCGGGAGGCTTCAAGGAAGGCCAGCTTCTGGAGGGCAACTGTCCCACGTTGGCTGAGGGTCGCTGCAGTGTTAGTGTCCCGATTGGATCCACTAAGCATTGGCAACCGCAACCCACGCAAGATGAACAAAGCAGCTGCTGGTGCAGACCCACGAGGTCTGAGTGTGCTCTCCTTTGCAGGGAGCGTAGAGCAGGCCTGGAGCAACCAGGGGAACTCTTGGAAAAGAAGATTGTCCTCCGTCAGGGCCCACAAGTCGAGGGACAAGGGACCGCAGAAGGCAGCAAAATGGAGTGCGTAAAAGGGCTTCCACGGGCCACCGGAGCGGGCCAGGGAGCTGAGAGTCGGCACAAATGCTGCTTGATGGTTGGCTCAAGAATGGGCCAAAGCACAACTTCCCCACTGGTCGGGGTCGTGTGCTTGACAAGAGGTGGCCGGTGTCTCGGGGTATGCGGGGATCTCGACACCCACGTGGTCCAGGGTGCTCAGACTTGCTGGGCACACTCACAGGACGCTGGGATGCACTGGAGACCCACCTCGAGGTTGCTGGAAGGCGTCGAAGGTCGTGAGAGCAACGAAGTTCCAACCGGGTATCTTGTAGTCTTTTAGGTGCCCGCCAAGCAGGGGGATAACTCCTTTATCCCAAGGGAGATTTCTTCAGTCAGCTGGGCAGCAGCTCGTCGAAGGTCAGTTCTGTGAAGTCCTGTACGAATCTAAGGCTCTAGGGCAAAGTTATTCCCATATATCCCCAAGATTAGGGGATGGTCCAAAAGAGAGCCTACCAATCAGAGTAGAGGCGGGAAAGGGTGGCTACACCCACTCCCCTTTGTGTGTTTCCCGCCTGGGCGAGGGGCAGGACGCCCCTGAACCGGTTCCAGGCGGTGTATGCAGAATTGGGGCTCTGCAGCTGCCTACGTGCAACTCTGAAAGGACATTTGGTGCACCCTCCCTGTTCCAATCCACATATCCTGTCTGGGGAGGTGCTGGCACCTCCCTGCCACAGGAGCCCTATTGTCCAGATGGCGAGGCTGGGGTTTTCCCCAGCAACAGCCAGCCAGAGTCGTGTAGGTGGCGAACAGTAGCCATTTTGTGGTACATGTGCACTTTTAAATTGGTATCCAAATTCTACCGTTTTTCCCATATCACCCTCCTAGCAAGGGGGAATCGTGCCCCCATGCCCATGGCTGGACTGGGGGTATGATTCCTTCATGTTTGACACCAAACACGATATGGTTCTGTGTAGCCATTCCTAAGTTACAGCGATGACGCAATAACTTATAATGCGGTTAAGAGTATATGGTATGGCTACACTACAAACAACCCAGTAACGATTTTACGAAGGTTGCAGAGAGGTCCTACTCATGTAGGGGTCCCCCCTCACACATACCTCAGCACCCAGCCCTGTAGGATTACCAGGGCCTGCCATAGGGGTGACCTATGAGAGTATATGTGTTGTATGGTATGGGACATAGGGTACCTACATCCCTGTAAGGGGTGCTAGCACCACCTTACCCAGGCTACAGTAGTGGCCTGGTGGTGTCAGTTTGGGTGGCTGTCCCAGGGTGGCACAATAAGTGCTGCAGCCCTGGTAGGCCTACTGGGGGACCCATGCCCTGGGTACCTAGGGTACCATCTACAAGGGACTGGTAGGGCATGCCCAGCATCCAATTGGTTGGTACCTAGGGTACTCACATAGTTTACCAGAGGAAGCAGATAGGCTGGGGTCCTGGATAGCAGGGCCACAGCCTGGCTAAAGTCATAAAAACAGTCAAAACATCAGCAAAAAGTTGGGGGCAACTATGCAGTCGATGCCACTCTCCTACACAACCCCCCCCCAAACGCAGGGACATTAAACTAACCTTGACCAGTTGAGTCTTCATGTTCTAAGTGGAAATATCTGGAGAGGCCATCTGCATTGGCATGGTTGCTCCCAGGTCTATGCTCCACTGTATAGTCCATCCCCTGTAGGGAAATGGACCACCTGAGTAGTTTGGGGTTTTCACCCTTCATCTGTTTTAGCCATAGGAGGGGCTTATGGTCTGTCTGAACAATGAAGTGAGTACCAAACAAGTATGGCCTCAGCTTCTTCAGGGCCCAGACCACTGCAAAGGCCTCCCTCTCTATGGCTGACCAACGTTTCTCTCTGGGGGTCAACCTTCTGCTAATAAAAGCTACTGGTTGATCCTGGCCCTCCTCATTCAGTTGTGATAACACAGCACCTACCCCCACCTCTGAAGCATCAGTTTGAACTATGAATTCTTTGGAGTAGTTGGGGCTTTGGAGCACTGGAGCAGAGCCTGTTTAAGGTCATCAAAAGCTTTCTGACAGCTGACAGTCCACTGAACCTTTTTGGGCATCCTCTTGGAGGTGAGATCATTCAAGGGGGTCACTATGGATCCATATCCTTTCACAAATCTCCTATAATAACCAGTCAGGCCCAAGAAAGCTCGGACCTGAGTCTGGGTGGTTGGAGCAACCCAGTCCATGATGGTCTGGATTTTGCTCTGTAAAGGTTGAACCTGGCCTCCTCCTACAAGGTGTCCCAGGTATACAACCTGACTCTGCCCTATCTGGCACTTAGTAGCCTTGATAGTGAGCCCAGCCTTCTGCAGGGCTTCTAAAACTTCCCTCAGGTGGATCAGGTGATCTTCCCAGGTGGAGCTAAAGACAGCAATATCATCCAGATATGCTGCACTAAAGTCTTCCAGGCCTGAGAGGACTTGGTTCACCAACCTTTGAAAAGTGGCAGGTGCATTTTTCAAACCAAAGGGCATCACAATAAATTGATAATGCCCACTAGGGGTAGAAAATGCAGTTTTGGCTTTTGCAGACTCAGCTAACCTTATCTGCCAGTAGCCAGCTGTCAGATCAAATGTGCTCAGATATTTGGCTGAGGCCAACCTATCTATGAGCTCATCTGCTCTGGGAATTGGATGAGCATCAGTCTTAGTGACTGCATTGAGACCCCTGTAGTCTACACAGAACCTCATCTCTCTCTTACCACCCTGGATGTGAGGTTTTGGTACTAGGACTACTGGGCTAGCCCAAGGGCTATCTGAGGGCTCAATTACTCCCAACTCCAACATCTTTTGGACTTCAGTCCTTATGCAGTCCCTGACATGGTCAGGTTGCCTGTAGATCTTATTCTTGACAGGCAGACTGTCCCCAGTGTCCACTTCGTGAGTGCACCAGGTGGTCTGACTAGGAGTCAGAGAAAACATATGTCTGTAAGCTTGTAGAACCTGTCTACAGTCTGCTTGCTGCTGGTCAGTGAGGCTGCCTGCCAAGGCTACTCCATCAACTGACCCATCGTCAGGGTTCTGAGAGAGCAGGTCTGGGAGAGGGTCACTCTCTTCCTCCTGTCCCTCATCTGTTGCCATGAGCAAGCCCATGTCAGCCCTGTCCACATATGCTTTCAATCTATTCACATGAAGTACCCTGTGGGGACTTCTGGGAGTGCCAAGGTCTACCAGGTAGGTAACCTCTCCCTTTTTCTCCAAAATGGTATGGGGTCCACTCCACTTATCTTGGAGAGCTGCTGGGGCCACTGGCTCCAACACCCATACCTTCTGTCCTGGCTGGTACACCACCAGGACAGCCTTTTGGTCATGCCAGGCTTTCTGTAATTCCTGACTTGCCTCCAGGTTTTTAGTTGCCTTCTTCATATACTCAGCCATCCGGGAGCGGAGACCAAGTACGTAGTCCACTATGTCCTGTTTAGGGGGTTTGAGAGGTTGCTCCCATCCCTCCTTCACTAGACAAAGTGGCCCTCTAACAGGATGGCCAAACAAAAGTTCAAAAGGGCTGTAGCCAACCCCCTTCTGTGGCACCTCTCTGTATGCAAAGAGAAGGCAGGGCAGAAGAACATCCCATTTTCGCCTAAGCTTTTCTGGTAGTCCTTTAATCATACCCTTTAAGGTCTTGTTGAACCTTTCAACAAGACCATTGCATTGAGGATGGTAAGGGGTGGTGAACTTATAGTTGACACCACACTCCTTCCACATTGCCTTCAGGTAACTACTCATAAAGTTTGTACCTCTGTCAGACAATACCTCCTTAGGAAACCCCACCCTGGAGAAAACTCCAAGGAGGGCCCTTGCCACCACAGGAGCTGTGATGGTCCTAAGGGGAATAGCTTCTGGGTATCTAGTGGCATGATCCACTACCACTAAAATGAACCTGTGCCCAGATGCTGTTGGTGGGTCCAAGGGACCAACAATGTCAATCCCCACCCGCTCAAAGGGCACCCCCACCACAGGCAATGGTATCAGGGGGGCCTTTGTGGATTTACCTGCCTTGCCACTTGCCTGGCAGGTAATGCAAGAGCTGCAAAAGCTCTTACAGTCTTCACTCATGTGGGGCCAATGAAAGTGTGGGACAATTCTGTCCCAAGTCTTATTTTGGCCCAGGTGTCCTGCTAAGGGGATATCATGGGCCAGTGTGAGCAGGAAGCTCCTAAACTTCTGAGGTATGACCAACCTCCTGGCTGCACCAGGCTTGGGGTCTCGACCCTCAGAGTAAAGGAGCCCTTCATCCCAATAAATCTTATGGGTCCCACTGGCATCCCCTGCAGCCTCAGCAGCAGCTTGCTGTCTGAGGGGTTCAAGAGTAGGGCAGCTCTGCTGCTCCAGGCTCAAGTCTGCCCTAGAAGGTCCCCCTGCCCCCAAGAACTCAACCTGATCAGGTTCCAGTTCCTCTGGGGCAGTTCCTTCTTCAGGAGCTAGATCCTCTTCTGCTAAAAGAGTCTCTACAGACTGATCCTGGGGGGAAGGCTCGGCCTTACCCCTGCTACTCCTCCTCTTGGGAGGCCCTTGGTCCATTTTTCCAGGATCCAAGGCCTGTTCAGTTCCTGTCAGCTTTGCTTTTGACCTTGTCAGGGCAAATACTTCTGCTGGTATACCCAACATTGCTGCATGGGTACTTAGCTCCACCTCAGCCCATGCTGAGGTCTCCAAATCATTCCCTAGTAAACATTCAACAGGTAGGTCTGCACTCACCACAACTTTCTTGAGGCCAGTTACCCCTCCCCAGGAGAAGTTCACAACAGCTAGAGCATGGTCTGTACTAACGTTGCTAGCATTGGTCACTTGGTATGTCTCTCCAAGTATGATCTGGTTAGGGTCTACAAGGTCCTTGGTCACCATAGTGACACTAGCCCCTGTATCCCTGTAAGCTTGTGACTCCCTTCCATTTATGGTTGGCTGTTGTCTGTATTTGCCCAGACCACTGGGGCTCACAAACAGGGACAAGTCCCCATCACAAACTAGAACAGCCTGAGTAGGAGTTCTGACTAGGCCAGATTCCTCTCCAGATCCCAGGGTCAACCCTACTATGCCCTTGTTCTGTGCACCAACACCTATAACTGTACTAGGGGGAACAGGAGCCTTAGGGGCAGGTGTGGTGTTTTTGGAGTCTTTGGCCTTATTACAGTCTGAAGTCCAATGGGTAGTCTGTTTACAGTACTTACACCATGGCTTCCTTGGTTGTTTGGGTTTGCTATTCTTGGTAGTCTCAGATGCTGCTTTTTGGGGGCCTGTTGAAGACTGCTGGTCTTTTCCCTTTTCCCCACCCTTGTCAGAGTTCTTGGCATCTTCTTTTTTAGTTGCACCTCCCAAGGGCTGGACCTTTTGCTTAATCCTGGTTCTGACCCATTTGTCTGCCTTCTTTCCCAATTCTTGGGGAGAGGTCAGATCAGAGTCAACCAGGTGCTGATGTAAGAGCTGGTTCTGACAATTGTTAAGGATCTGCTCCCTCATTATGAGATTGTATAATCCTGTATAATCATCTACTTTGCTGCCAGTTAACCAACCTTCCAGTGCCTTGGTTGCACAATCCACAAAGTCTACCCAATCCTGATTTTGTGCTTTCTGGGTGTCTCTGAACTTAAGTCTGTATTGATCAGTGGTTAAGCCAAACCCATCTATCAAAGCATCTTTCAAGATATAATAGTCATCAGCATCCTCTTCTCTTACAGAGAGGAGCTTGTCTCTTCCTTTATCTGAAAAGGAGAGCCACAGGATTGCTGCCCACTGCTCTACTGGGACCCTCTGTACTCTACAGGCCCTTTCAAGAGCAGATATCCATTTGTGGATATCATCCCCATTCTGATAGGGGGGCACAATCTTGTGGAGGTTCCTATTGTCAGGGACTTTCTCTCTAACTCTAGGGGTTTCATTACTGCCACCAGGGATCTCTAGACCCCACTTTCTTGAAGCTTTCTGAAGCTCCATGGTTTCCCTGTCCAATGCTAACTGTTCTCTTTTAAGCTCAAGCTTAGCCTGCTCAAATTTGATCAGTCTGCATTTCCTCTCATGGGAGGATTCTCTTCTCTGAGAAGAGGCAGAGGACCCTTTGGATCTCCTAGAATGGTTGGATCCCACTGAGGGGGATCTGTTCCTTCTTGGATCCACCACTCTCCTTTTAAGGGTGGAGGGAGTGCCTCTTGAGCCATCACCTCCATGCTGTGAGTGGTCTGTTTCTTCCAGGTCAGGATTTTCATCCTCTTCCTGTTCCTCATCAGAGTCCACTCTGGGAGTGTCCTCTTCTGAAGGATGCCCACCCACTCTGTCTGTCCCTCTGGGCCCTATGGATTCCATAAAGTCTGCTATGAGCAGGATTTCCCTGAGACGTTGTGTGTTGGCACCTTTGTTTGTCTTCAGTTTTCTAAGGGTGCACATTTCCCTGAGCTCTGCAAAGGAGAAATTATCATACTTATCTACTGGGACCCTCTGGGGTCCTTCCATAGCCTTAGTGGCACCTGCACCTGAAGACATGTTTAGTGTAGTGATGTATCTACCTACACTAAGTGTGGCCTACTGAACCCTCTCTTGAGTTGTAGTCAAGGTGTGCTAAACCCTCTACACACAACTCCAAGTTCAGTAGAACTTATTGTATTCTAGCTTGAATTTATATGTACCTTTGGTACCTTGTGGCTTTCACTTTAGAAATTCAATTTGTTATCTGGTAAAACAATGGCAAGCTTGAATCCAACCGCTGCACACCAATGTGAGAAGTTGGCCTGGCATATGCTGTTCCTAGTTATAGGGACACCTTGCACCAGTCCAATTCGACTCCTATTGATGATAGGTTTAAGACAACCTTTAAAGAAAGCTATCCTAGTGGTAGCTGTGGAGAGCAGCCTTCAGGCTAAGTCTTGAAGGAGTGTTAAGCTTATTGTTTTACCATAATAACCTCTTGAGTAACCAAATGAAAGAGTAGCCCACACAGGTATATATATAAAATATATGTATTTATTCTAGACAGAATCCCACAGTCACTTTATGTGGCTAGTGGCAAAGTTACACTTCAAACAAGCATTTATAAACACAATAAATAGCACAGAAATCAATGGGCCCCAGGGGGGGACCAAACCATATACTAAAATAGTGGTATAAGAACCACGACAATTCTACAGGCAATGCCTAGGGCATTCAGGATCGCTGGCCCCTTAAGAATCCACCCACAGTTAAGAGGAAGGGGGCCCACGGGAGGCGTGTGCAGTGCGAGAAGTTGCTATCGGGATCGCAATGTTAGCCTATGGAGAATGTCGCGGTTGAATAATTAAGGTTTAAGGACACTTCTAACAACAGTACAAAGTTAAGGCTTGAGACTTAAGGCTTTGGAGAGCCCACCACCACGGAAGTACCGAAGTACCACTGTTACCTGCCCCAGGGAAGCCGGGTGCATAGGTCGATTCTGGTGTCGGGTCGCGGGCTGATTTTCTATGGAAAAGGAGTTCAAACTGCTGCTAGCTGGAAGTGTCGATGAAGTCGTGAAGATTAAAGTTGAAGAAAAGACAAAGATGAACCTGAAAGCAGAGGGGACAGAGTCTGGGTCACAGCACAGTGACCAGGGAGCTCACAGGAAGGAACTCGTGGATGTCGGGTGCTTCAGGTGTGGAAGGTACAGCTGGGCTCTGCAGTCACGGGCTCCGGGAGGCTTCAAGGAAGGCCAGCTTCTGGAGGGCGACTGTCCCACGTCGGCTGAGGGTCGCTGCGGTGTTAGTGTCCTGATTGGATCCACTAAGCATTGGCAACCGCAACCCACGCAAGATGAACAAAGCAGCTGCTGGTGCAGACCCACGAGGTCTGAGGGTGCTCTCCTTTGCAGGGAGCGTAGAGCAGGCCTGGAGCAACCAGGGGAACTCTTGGAAAAGAAGATTGTCCTCCGTCAGGGCCCACAAGTCGAGGGACAAGGGACCGCGGAAGGCAGCAAAATGGAGTGCGTAAAAGGGCTCCCACGGGCCACCGGAGCGGGCCAGGGAGCTGAGAGTCGGCACAAATGCTGCTTGATGGTTGGCTCAAAAATGGGCCAAAGCACAACTTCCCCACTGGTCGGGGTCGTGTGCTGGACAAGAGGTGGCCGGTGTCTCGGGGTATGCGGGGATCTCGACACCCACGTGGTCCAGGGTGCTCAGACTTGCTGGGCACACTCACAGGACGCTGGGATGCACTGGAGACCCACCTCGAGGTTGCTGGAAGGCGTCGAAGGTCGTGAGAGCAACGAAGTTCCAACCGGGTATCTTGTAGTCTTTTAGGTGCCTGCCAAGCAGGGGGATAACTCCTTTATCCCAAGGGAGATTTCTTCAGTCAGCTGGGCAGCAGCTCGTCGAAGGTCAGTTCTGTGAAGTCCTGTACGAATCTAAGGCTCTAGGGCAAAGTTATTCCCATATATCCCCAAGATTAGGGGATGGTCCAAAAGAGAGCCTACCAATCAGAGTAGAGGCGGGAAAGGGTGGCTACACCCACTCCCCTTTGTGTGTTTCCCGCCTGGGCGAGGGGCAGGACGCCCCTGAACCGGTTCCAGGCGGTGTATGCAGAATTGGGGCTCTGCAGCTGCCTACGTGCAACTCTGAAAGGACATTTGGTGCACCCACCCTGTTCCAATCCACATATCCTGTCTGGGGAGGTGCTGGCACCTCCCTGCCACAGGAGCCCTATTGTCCAGATGGCGAGGCTGGGGTTTTCCCCAGCAACAGCCAGCCAGAGTCGTGTAGGTGGCGAACAGTAGCCATTTTGTGGTACATGTGCACTTTTAAATTGGTATCCAAATTCTACCGCTTTTCCCATATCACCCTCCTAGCAAGGGGGAATCGTGCCCCCATGCCCATGGCTGGACTGGGGGTATGATTCCTTCATGTTTGACACCAAACACGATATGGTTCTGTGTAGCCATTCCTAAGTTACAGCGATGACGCAATAACTTATAATGCGGTTAAGAGTATATGGTATGGCTACACTACAAACAACCCAGTAACGATTTTACGAAGGTTGCAGAGAGGTCCTACTCACGTAGGGGTCCCCCCTCACACATACCTCAGCACCCAGCCCTGTAGGATTACCAGGGCCTGCCATAGGGGTGACCTATGAGAGTATATGTGTTGTATGGTATGGGACATAGGGTACCTACATCCCTGTAAGGGGTGCTAGCACCACCTTACCCAGGCTACAGTAGTGGCCTGGTGGTGTCAGTTTGGGTGGCTGTCCCAGGGTGGCACAATAAGTGCTGCAGCCCTGGTAGGCCTACTGGGGGACCCATGCCCTGGGTACCTAGGGTACCATCTACAAGGGACTGGTAGGGCATGCCCAGCATCCAATTGGTTGGTACCTAGGGTACTCACATAGTTTACCAGAGGAAGCAGATAGGCTGGGGTCCTGGATAGCAGGGCCACAGCCTGGCTAAAGTCATAAAAACAGTCAAAACATCAGCAAAAGGTTGGGGGCAACTATGCAGTCGATGCCACTCTCCTACAATTTTGATTTAATTTCCCTTGTTTTTAGCTACGCCGTGGCCCTCTTACCTGCATTTTAAAAGTGTTTGAACACCGCTGTTTGGCGGGTCCTGTCCTCGGGGGGAAGCGTCGGGGAGTGTTTGGGCGCCATCTTCGCTTGGGGTGGTGGTGGACCATTGCCGGGTGCCATATTGGGGGAGGAGGCCTGCAGCCTATGCACGGTCGGTGCATTTAAGGCAGGCAGTGGCACGGGTCAGCCGGACAAGGCAAATCAGCTTCTACCTGCCTTGACAGTAGCGCACAGTCCAGCGCAGTGCGGTTTGCAGCCGTATTTTAAAACTTCCTGTTAAATATTTGCGTTTATTTTTATTTAATTTCCCTTGTTTTTAGCTACGCCGTGGCCCTCTTACCTGCATTTTAAAAGTGTTTGACCACCGCTGTTTGGCGGGTCCTGTCCTCGGGGGGAAGCGTCGGGGAGTGTTTGGGCGCCATCTTCGCTTGGGGTGGTGGTGGACCATTGCCGGGTGCCATATTGGGGGAGGAGGCCTGCAGCCTATGCACGGACGGTGCATTCAAGCCAGCCACTTGCACGCGCAGCGGTGACGCGCAGTGGTGGGCGCCTTCTCTGCGCCGGAGTCGCGCCAGAGTCCTGCCCGTCTGCGCTCGTCCGCGTCTCGGAGGCGTTTGGAGGGTAGGTAGTAGTTATTGTATGGTCCGTAGGTTTACTTTTGTTGCTGGCGTTATGCTTTGCTACACGGCGCAAGCACTACGCTCTTTACAGAGGTTGTCCTGCAGCTGCCGCAAGGTTTTTCCTGGGAGGTTTAAGGGAAAAAAAAGATGCCCTGGCTGTGGGTGGTTCCCCATTAAGTCCGCGGCCCATTTGTCTAAGGAGGAAGTGGTTCCTCTAAGACATTTGTTCATGCTTCTTAATACTAGATCTGTGCGTCGCCATGCACAGGACATCTACGATCTTTTAGCCACCGAAAAGCCACTCTGTTTAATGCTGACTGAGACCTGGCTGGGGGAGTTCTCCAACCCTGATATAGCGGCAGCTATTCCCCCTGACTATAATATCTACCGTCAAGATAGATCGGGCGGTAGGGGTGGGGGGGTGGCTCTGGTAGTGAGTAAATGGGTTGCATGTTCCATCATCCCTATTGAGGCCATCACTGGATCGGAATGCCTTGCGTTCTCTTTAGCGCTGGTGCACCATCATTCCGTAAAAGGACTGTTAGTCTATAGACCCCCTGGTCCAGCTGGCTGTTTTTTTGATGAGCTCCAGTCGTTAATTACCGTGCTTGCTCTGAGAGCTCAGCACTGTATTCTGGCTGGGGACTTCAATTTCCATATGGATGACGGTTCTGATCCCGACACGATGAAGCTCTTAGATGTTACGGCTCCTCTTGGTCTCGCTCCGCATCTCACAGGACCTACACACGATAAAGGCCACACCTTGGACCAGGTTTTTTCAATGTCTCCCATTGAAGTTTGTGTACTTCTCCCGGTGATTTGGTCTGACCACAGGTTGGTCAAATTCCATGTATTAGGCTTGAAGAAACCTGTTAGTACTGGTCCCAGATATCAGGCATTTTCATCTAGAGCGTACCATCGGGTGACTCCCGATATGCTGACTCGGGCATTTTACGATCATCCGTGCTCCTTTACGGGTGATTTGGAGAGTGACCTCGAATCTTTGCAGGTCTGGCTAGCCGGGAGCCTGAACGATCTGGCCCCTGAGAGGGCCCCCCGGTGTTCATCCAAACGGGCCTCGGCCCCTTGGTTTTCTGCTGCTCTGTCGGCGTCTCGCCGCTTATGTAAGGTAGCCGAGAGGGCTTGGCGGTCGCAGTACGATCCGGCCGCCAAGCTGACGTACAGGATGACAGTCAAAGCATATCATCGTGCTATCCTTGCGGAAAAAAAGGACTATTTGGCTAAAAGGATTGAGGTCGCCTCTAACTCCTGTAAGGAGATTTTTACTATTGTTAGAGAATTTATGTCCCCGCGACAAACTGTGACGGTGGCTGTTCGTGGGCTTCTGCCCTAGCAGACTTCTTTGTCAATAAGATTAAATCGATTCAGGATACTCTTCCGCGGAGTATCGTTAAGCCTTGTCCCAGTTTCGAGTGTGACATGGATCCGGGGACTTCCTCTGGCCCGGTTTTGGCAGCTTTTCCGCCTCTCTCGACTGCATCGTCTTTGGCTCTTATGGCCAATCTCAAATCTGGCTCGCTGCTAGATCCGTGCCCAGCCAAGCTTTTGGCCAAGGTGGCGGAAGTCGTTAATCCTTTGGCTAATCCTCTTTTGAACCTGTCCCTTAGTCAGGGTCTGGTTCCGCGGGCTTGGAAGCAAGCGCTGGTGATTCCCCTTCTTAAAAAGCCTGGTCTGGATCCAAAGACTTTGGCCAATTATAGGCCTATTTCTCTGCTTCCGGCTCTGGCCAAGATTGTGGAGAAACATGTTCATTCGGTGCTCTCCAATTTCTTGGAATGCCATAGCCTCCTGCACCCGTCGCAATCCGGCTTTCGCCCCAATTTAAGTACAGAGACGGCGCCTCTGGAAGTGTCTGAGGCTATAAAAGAGGTGCTGGATGCAGGTGGCAAGGCTATGCTTGTCATGTTAGATCTGTCGGCAGCCTTTGACACCGTCCCCCACGAGGGTCTCCTCGCTAGACTTCATGACATCGGTCTAAGGGGGACGGTGCTCAGGTGGTTTAGATCTTTTCTGGAAGGCCGCCAGCAAACGGTTTGGGTTCCCCCTAGCTCCGCCGCGATGCCGCCGCTGGGAGTAGGAGTTCCACAAGGATCTGTGTTGAGCCCTACTCTTTTTAACATCTTTATGACCCCTTTGGCGGCCCTGGCGGAGTCTCGGGGAGCTCAGATCGTTTCCTATGCCGACGACACTCCGCTCCTCTTCACGTGCAGGAAAGGTGATGACTTTGATGGGGAGAGCATCCGTGAGTGCCTTGGGGCTGTCTTTGAATGGTTTCAGGGTAACAGTCTCAAGTGCAACTCAGACAAATCTGAGGTGCTCTTCTTTGGTTGCGTGTCGGACCCGAGTTGGCAGGAATGGTGGCCTGTGAGCATGTTTCCTCCAGCGAGCTCTTCCCAGCTTGCTAAGAATCTGGGGATTAAGTTTGACAATGGGTTGTCATTGAAAACCCAGATTCTAGGTCTTACTGGAACCTGTTTCGGCCTCCTGAGAATGTTACGCAAGTTTCTTCCTCTTCTTTCCGAAGAGCACAGAAGGACGACGGTGTTGGCCCTGATTGGCTCAAGGCTGGATTATTCTAATATCTTATATCTGGGCCTACCGGAGTATCTTTTGCAACAGCTCCAGGTAGTCCAGAACTCGGCCGCGAGGACGATCTTCGGCCTGCATAGGCGAGCCAATGCTTCCTGCCTTTTACAGTCAAACATTGGCTTCCGATCCGGAAACGGATTATGTTCAAGGCCCTGACACTCACGCACAAGGCTCTTTATGCCTCAGGTGCGAAATATCTTCATAAGAGGCTCGTTTTCTATCATCCGGCCCGAGCTTTGAGGTCCGAGTCTCTTTTTTTGGCCGTAGTCCCCCGTGTTAGGAAGGCTCGCATTGGAGGGCGTTCTTTTAGGTTTTTGGCGCCACAGCGCTGGAATGCGCTGCCTTTGGCCTTGCGTTGCACCGCCAATCTGTTGGCCTTTAGGAAAGGCCTAAAAACTTGGCTTTTCACTCTTTAGTATGGTAGTCTTCCTCTTATGTTATGTTTCTGCTTTCTGTCTGTCTCACGGTGTCTGCTGTCTTTAGGCGGGTCTTTAATAAAAGCGCCGGGACACTCTGTAGAGTAGCCGTGCGCTATATAAAACCCTTTTTAACATAACATAACATAACATAGAGAAATCCAAAGCAACTAGGAAAACAGTAATTTTTCATGAATTAGAATTCATTGAGATTTTGTTGTAGGTTGATTTGGTATAAAAAGGGGAACCAAGGCACTAGATGCATTTTGATGTGTTTTCTCCATCTAAGCACAAACAGGGCACTGCTGGAGAAATCACTGAACATCTTGTTTCAACAAAGGCGACCCAAAAATGGCACTTTACAAGAGCCAGTATTTTTCTATCACCATAGTGTCCTGCAATGGGAAAACCAAGATACCAGAACAAAGGCTTATTCTGCCATTCCTTCTTTTGAAGGAACACTTTCTCCTGATGGAAGAAGAGGCCATCAAAAGCACTTCAGTCTTGGAGATCTCCCTAAATTAATTCATGTATATGGAATTTCTTGATTTCCCACTTTGTTTTCCGGTTCAATCTATCTAGACAATGCATTAGCTTTGCCTTGTCTGTTTTCTTGGTCGGTAGGTTATTAAGTTAGGTTATGTAATATCGAAGGCTCCTTATCATAAATTGTATAAATCTGTTTGGTAGATGCTAAGGTCTGACAAAATTAACAACCGGATGATCTGCTCCAGCGATGTAATCTCTTTGTGACTGAATAGCTTGTAAATTCAAGGATAAAGCATCTATCTCAACAATGAAAGGCAAAGTTTGATCTGAAAGCAGGCCGATTGCTATTTTCATCCTCCGCAAAAAAGGCGAGCCTTTATTCATTAATCGTACAATGGGAATTACAGTTGTAGAAAAATCTTGTAGAAAGTGACTGTTAAAATTGTCAAAGCCCAAATACCTTTGTATCTCTTTTACAGTGTGTGTAATCGGTCATTCAGCCACCACTTTTTTAGGATCCATACTGATACTTTGGTCTACCAAGATGAATTCTAGGAAGGATACTGATTAGCTTAGAAAAAGGCAGTTTACTGCTCAAAACATTCCTTGCATATTATTTATGTTCCTCTAAGTTCTGCAAGGATATTCTTAAAGTACATTTTAGAAAAGGTATCTAATATGTCACAGAAGATGTCATCGACTGGTTGGAGGTATTAAGTGGGAGCATTGCCTAAACTAAAAGGCATGACTAGAAACTCAAAATGCACTTATCTAGTCTTAAAGCATATTCCCACTTTAATATGGACAGAATTGTGCTCCTCTGAGGTCTAATTTAGTGAAGAGTTTGCTGAACACACTTGATTTGACAAGACTGAAATTAGAGGTAATGGATACCTATTCTTCGTTGTGACAGCATTTAGTTCACTGTGTCAGCATAGAGTCTACGATACATATTTGCCTTGGGGATGAAAAAGATTGGTGCCTCAGTAGGGAATTACGAATGAGGGATAAAACCTTTCCCCAAGTTCTCATCAACAACCTATTTCACAAGTTCGTCCTCCTTCTTAAACAAAGGATAGATATAGCAAAGAGGTGTCTTGGCTTTTGGTATCAAGTCAAGGGCGCAATCATATTCTTTATGAGGTGGCACACATTTTTTTAATGAACACATCTGTAAAATCTGTGCAAGATTCAGGAATGTTGAAGTTTTTCTCTGGGGAAGTTGAGAGTGTGGCTTTCATTGAAGGCTGAGTTGGGGTAATGCTGACTTTAGGAAAAGATTTGATTTTGTTGAGAAGTGAAGTGAACCTGTGATTCCTTCAAGTCCATTTGGGGGTTGTTCTGTCGTAGCCAAGATGTTACCATAAACCATTTCTGCAGATTTTGTTCGTCTTTAGTAACAAGATACACACAGAGGGAGATTTAACCTAATGCCAGTTTTGATTTTCCTTAAGTCATTGGTTTGATTTATTTATTTGACTTAATATTTATTTACTTTTTATCTTTTGACATTATATCATGGATCTGATAGAGACATCTAGCCGCAGATTCCTTGACTTAGAATATCCCCAGGCGTCAGACTGGATCCGGCAAACGTTTTGCAGCAGCACCTCTGCGCGTCGGGGGACGGCGCCACACGACCCCGCCCTGATGTCGTCCACGTACGTGACATCAGCGAGGTCATATAAGTCCCTCCCGGCGCGCTGACATCAGTTTTCCTTCTTTTCCGTGTGCAACACGGATCCGGAGTGAGTGGTTCCTCTGGTCTGTTTTCAAGGCCCTTTTTCGACGCTTCGCGTCTGGAACAGTGTGCGATGCCCTCGGGCTTTAAGTCTTGTACTTCCTGTTCACTGCAAATGTCCGCGACAGACCCGCGTCTTATTTGTATGTGGTGTCTGGGACGAGCACCACGACTCCACGGACTGCGAAGCCTGCCAACACCTTAAGCCGAAGTCCCGGCAGGAGCGCCGGATGAAGCTTCTTTCGGCACAGCCGTCCCGGTCGGAGTCGTCTCATCCCACGGCCTCTTCAACGCAGTTCTGCCGTCGATCTCCCTCTGGGGCCCGGGGCCATTGTTCACCGCTTCTTGGTAAGTTGCGGCGCTTGTCGCAGAGGTCCTCGACCTCACTTTCATCTGTTGTCAGGGGCACTGGTTCCCGGAACATTCTGGACGTGCGCCCCCAACAGTCGTCCCCCCTCTATCTGCCCTATCCAGGTGCGGGGGTGATTTGGGCCCAAATGGAGGCTTGTGCCACGGCTTTGCAGGCTTCTCTTGGGTCCTCTACCATACCTGGGGCATCCTCGGGACCTCCGCTGCCGGTGGGGTCCACGTCAGACTCGCCGGTAGGTTCGCCCCCGGTGTCAAATGAGCCCTTGCCCTCCAGGGATGTCGGAGATGTGGTATCATCAGGGCGTGGCCTGGCTGGGTCCCCCTCTACGATCCATATGGAGTCGTCAGGCTGCAGCCCGGCTGGGTCCCCCTCTACGACCCATTGCACCCCTGCCACACCGCATAGTCCCGTGGGGCTCCCTGTGGCGTCGCAGGTGGTTGCTGGTGCTCAAAGCCTCGGTTTGTGCACACCTTGGCATTCTGGGTAGGCGGCTGCCTGTCTGGAGCCGGGGTCGGTGCAGTTTCGGCGCTGTAGACTCACCTCCCCGGCTCTGCCTCTGCTTCTTTCTCCGGAGCCTGTTGTGGTTGAGGCTGAGGCGGTCCGGTGCGGCGCTGGAGGCCTCCTTCTTCTTTCTTCGGAGCATCCCCGGCTCCGACGCCTTCTCCTTCTTTGGAAGGGGAGCTAATTGTGGATTCGGCGCCGAACGGAGCCGACTCGACGCCGGGTGGAGTCGAGTCGGCGCCGGACGAAGCTTTGTCGTCGCCTACTAAAGCGATTTTGGCACCGCATCGACGCCGGGTTGTTGATTCTTCTCCGAAGCGTCCTGAGAGAGTTCGGCATCACCTTCACGTCCAGCAATGCCAGATGTATTCTTGCCTGTGCCTCCCTTAGAGCTTAGAGTATGTGAATCTGGCAGGGTCCCCACCTCCCCAAGGGCACCCGCACCCGCACCCGGCAGGCTCCTCGCCTCCTCAAGAACCTCATCAGGACCCCTATTCGTCAATGGGGCTCCCCTCAGTTGGGCATTGGTCGCACCCTCACTGCCTTGGGAGGGTTAGCTTACAGCCCTCTCCTACTGATGAACTACTATCCCCTCCTCGGAGGGCTACAGAGGCTGGTGCAGCTTTTCTCAGGGTGATCTCTTTGGCCACTTGGATTTTGAACATGCAACCGCCTTCAGCGTCCTTGTCTGTGGACCCTTTGCTTGATGTTCTTCACCGCGGGTCAAGGAATATGGAGCCGCTTCTGCCCTTTGAAGCTTCTCTTTATGATGCCCTTTTGGGTACCTGTATTTGGCCAGCTTCTGGTGACCCGGTGGCTCGTTCGGTCTTACACCGCCAACTTCCTGCTCCACATGATCCGGTCTGCTTATTTCTGCATCCCGACCTGCAGGGGTTTGTTTTGCAAACTGCCTTCCCTTCCATGCCCCGGCTGCTGCTTGCTCCCTCCCTGGAGTCCAGATGGCTTGAATCATGGGGTCAGAACATCTTTGCCTCCACTAGTGCTGCACTACGATCACTAAATACGGTGTGTGTCGTGTCTCGGGCTACCTCTGCCCTGTGGGACTCTGCAGAGTCTTTGCTCTCCACCAGCATTGAAGGCGCTCGTGTTGATTTACTTCATCTTCTCCGGGATGGCCGAGACCTTGCTGAGTTTTCAATCCGCTCCGCCTTGGATACTGCTGATTCCTTAGGCCGGGCAACGGCTGGTTCAGTCGCCTTGTGGCACCATGCTTGGTTACAGGATAGCATCTTCCCGAGAGAGTCTTGTTGATTTACCCTTTGATGGGGTTTTATTGTTTGATGCACACGCCGAATCGGCTGTTTAGCGCCTCCTTGCGGGCTTTCGCCCCCCCCCCTAAGGTCTGTGTGCCTCAGATGTTCGTTCTGGGGTGGTACACTTTTATTTGGCATCCTTTTTATGCGTTATGTGTTTTAGGCTGATAGTAAGCCTCAGGTCTTCCTTTTGCATGGTCAGAGGTGATTACCCTTTCATTTCTCATCCTTTGGATGCATTATGCGTTTTAAACTGGCGGTTAACCTCCTGTGGCGGTGTTCCACGGATTGTTCCCCTGACTGTGGCTTGCCCTCATAACCGTGTTCCCCGTTGTTGGGGTGTACATACTCCATGTGGGGTACTTGTTTGGTATTATATAGCTCTGTTATGTCACCTGGGCCTATGTGTTTCTTTGGCCTCTAGGCGTCCTCTGGTGCTCTTATCTGCCGTTGTACGGTGCCCAATGTTGTGCCTAGGCATCATCTTCGATTCATCATTGGTCATTTTGCTTATTTGCTTCAATCTCCTCCTTCGGAGGTTTTCAGGGTGTCCGTTACGCTTTAAAGGCAGCTTCCATCTGCCATTACGGCACCAGGTGTGTTCCTCTACAACCAGGTTGCATAGTCGTGGCTAGTTGGCCCCTTTCTGCTATATATATCTGTAATTAGGTATATATACGAGTTCCATGGGTACTCTTCTTCCTAACGCTTCACCTCTTCTCGAGGTTGCAACTGGTCCGAAGTCTCCATGTTTCAGGGACATTTCCAGAGATGCATGAGGCATTACCAATGAGGTCTCTTTTTGCATTCTGCTTACTGGGGTGGTTCCCCGGTTTTACACTTCTCTCTTTTTCGTGTTCAGTGCTGAATGCTTCTCCCTTCTGGACAAAGGTTACTTTCCTTCCAGTCGGAGGGTGTGGTCTGAAATTCTACGATTATTCCTCAGTTTCTACGCCTCAGTACTTTGGTGCCTCTGCTTCACCTTTCTTCGCCTGTGCTATATTGTATCAGCTGGGCATGCAGGGCAGCTCTTCTAATGTCAGTCGTCCTAGAACTCCACTCTGCATATCTGTATTTCCTGTGTTGGGTCTTACCTTGATCTTACCGCTGCCTGGTCCAGCAGCCTTATGCTTATTTAGATACGCCACCTTATGATCTCTGTAGCTGTTTGCTCTACGCTTGTCTCTGTGTTGGTCTGCATTAGCATGCTTCAGATTGTTACTGTTCGCCCCGTTCCCCCTTTTTCGGACTGGGTGTGCACTTGGCGTGCTGCTTTCTAGTCTTGACCTTTGGTTCTTGGCTGTAGCCTCTCCGGCCTTCCTTCCGTGGGCTCGCCTGGTAGGCTCTGGTTGAATCTCCTTAATCGGTGTTCACATAGTACGCCGTTACATTGAGAGTGGTCCCTTTTCCTCTCTCTCTCTCTTTCTTTTATTCTGGTATATGGCTGGTGCCATTTCTACCTCTCATGCTTATGCAGTTATGGTGTAGCACCATTATGGCAATTTTGGGAAGTCTTGCATCCCGTTATCTTTTGCTCTTCCGAACTTTTGGGTTGCTGCATGGCTATTCCGCCACAGCCTTTCCCATTGTCCGTCACTCTATTGCTGGCTTAAATGCTTAGCGCTTTCTGTTGTTCTGTCGCAGACCCACCTCCCCTTTGGGGTATGGCTGTGGTATCTATTCTAAGTTAAGGAATCTGCGGCTAAATGTCTCTATCAGATGTACGAGTTACTTACCTTCGGTAACGATGTATCTGGTAGAGACGTTGTCTAGCCGCAGATTCCTTAACGCCCACCCAGCCTCCCCGGTTGTGCGAGGACAATGCCAAGTGGGGTTCTTCGCTGGCTCCTTTTACAGTTGCCATTGGTTTTTTTCTCATGGGTGCTCACATTGTTGCGTCCCTTTGAGATTTGCCATAATACAGCTGAATCGCTCTCAGGGGTTTCTGTTACCATAATACAGCTGACTCCCTCTCCAGGGTTTCTTACCTGTAAAATGGTGCCTTTTGATTAACCTTCACCAGGAGATTCATCTTCATTTTCTTTTCTTCTCCTGCTGCCTTCCCCCCCCCCCCCGCCTTTATTGGCTCAAGGTTCTGGTCTCCTCTACAGTCGTCTTCTTTGGGGACCTGTTGACTAGGGGCAGTGCCAGTCTTTTCATACCTTCTTGCGGCGGACTGTTGTTCTCTTTGTGCTCCGGTCTTGCTAGACGACACAGTTCTTAATGATAATGAAAGTCTATTTCTGTCTGTTGTTCTACATGCTAATAACAGTCTATTCTGTCTGTTGAGATATTGTTTCGCTTAGCTGGCGGGGTTCTTTCTCTCAGCCTTTTCACTTATATGTAGGCAGTGTCTAATTCTGTCCTTTACGATGGTGTCTTACACCAGCCTCCTTCTTTATTCACAGATTTTTCATCCCTCGCACACTGTTCCCATACTTTCACTGTTTATGTTGGTGCCTCTGCGTTGTACTACGGAAAGGTTTCTCTGAAGAAAACAGATGTCAGCGTGCCGGGAGGGACTTATATGACCTCGCTGACGTCACGTACGTGGACGACGTCAGGGCGGGGTCGTGTGGCGCCGTCCCCCGGCGCGCAGAGGTGCTGCTGCAAAAAGTTTTCCGGGTCCAGTCTGATGCCTGGGGATATTCTAAGTTAAGGAATCTGTGGCTAGACAACGTCTCTACCAGATACCTCGTTACCGAAGGTAAGTAACTCATTCTTCTCATCTTAGCTCATGGGAACCCCTTGCCTTTGACAAACGGAGTCAGAGGGCTCCTGGGTTGCAGGGAGATAAAAAAGGATTGTGAATGGAAGGGAGGCTTTTGAAGTGGATATTAAAGTAGGAGGAAAAGACCAACAAATTAGTCTCATTCATAGGATGCAGGGATACACAAACATGAGAAGGTCATAAGTTGCAGGAAGGTGGAAAAAATTGGGTTACCCGTGTTGAGGTAATAACAAGTTGGCAACATTACAAGCTGGATTGGTATATTAGAACTGTATAGCAAATTGTCTTGAATAATGGGAACGGACTACTCAATTCTAGTCGAAAGAGAATAGTCATGATATTAGATTTGCAAGACTCTAGTGAATAACAGCCTTGCTTTAAGGGACACATATAGTCTACATTCTGTGCTACACTTGCCAAGAAGGGTTTTGTAGAGGTAGACAAAACTTCTATGTAATCTTTGGCAATCCGAGAGGATGACTTTTGTGATCAGAAAATAAAACAATATTATTGGGAACTGAAGGACTGACCGGGGCACAAGGTGGCTGGCCCTGACTATGTAACAGCAACAACTATTTACAATTGCAGCTACCTGGTCTTCCAAAGTAGATAACCTTATTTCAATGCTGAAAGTTGTCATGAAAGTTGTCAAAAACGTCCTCAAATGGACACATCTCCCAAAATGAGGGCCATTCCAAGATTGATAAGTCAAGGTGATCATAGTGGAATTAATGTGAACCTTACATTTTAATGATCCACCAAGAGAGTGAAACCCATCGGACCTTAGTGTCTGCTGTTTTATGAAGGTGGCTTACATTGCTGACTTTATAGACTTTTTGTTAAACGAGAATATATTTTGTGCTCTGCCATACTGATGTATGTTAATATTAAATGTTATGTTAAATGAGTATTTATAAAGCGCAGAGCTACTCGATAGAGTGTCCCAGCGCTGAGAGCGTTGTGACGGCTTTGGCCAGGTACTGTTGAAACCTGGTTGTATATTATTGCTGGAATAACCAGGTTTTCATTGACTTCCTAAAAACAAGGAGGTCCTGCATCTGTCTCAGTTCCAGTGGCAGGTTGTTCCAGATTTGAGCCGCCTGCACCTAAAAGGAGCGTCCCCCTATCCGTGCTCGGTGATATTTAGGAGTGCATGCCAACTATAGCATTGAGGACCTCAGTGTTCGGTGCGGGCGATAGAACTGGACTCTCTTGCTGATGTACACTGCACTTGTGCCATGGAGAGCCTTGAAAGCCAGGACCATTGCTTTGAAATGGATCCTCTTGTGAACTGGCAGCCAATGTAGGGATTTCAGCTATGGAGACATCCGTGATCTCGGGCCAAGCATGAGTATTGCTCTGGCTGCTGCATTTTGGGCCACCTGCAGCCGTGCCAATAGATATTCCGGTAGCCCTAGGTACAGGACATTTACGTAGTCCAGCCTGGAGACTTATCAGTGCTTGGACCACAGTTTTCCTATGTGTATTAGGCAGGAGGAGCAGAAACTGCTTTAGCATTTTCAGCATGCCAAAGCATGATCCGACAACTGCCTGAATCTGGGCCTGCATCGAAAGATTATCAGCCAGCTTCACTCCTAAATTTTTCACGGTCTTTACAGAGGTTGTGGGAGGGGACATGTCCACTGGCCACCAGTTTTGCCACACGCTACTGGGGGGAAGGCCAAAAAAGATGATCTCCGATTTTTCGGAGTTACATTTAAGTTGATTTGATTGGAGCCATGTATCGATCCTAAATGTGAATGTTGTTTTTTGGAAACTAAATGTACATCTGCAACCTGTGCTTGTAAGTGATGTGCCTTAACATTCACCACATTTTCTCCCAACAGACACAGCTGCAAAGATACAAGCAGTAAAAGACAAGGCTAGACAAGCTAACGGCACAGCAAATGATGTTTTGGCTAAAGTTAAAGACTTGAATCTGAATCTTCTGGGCTTGAAAAAGAACTACAGCAAACTGGAAGATGATGTGGCCAAAACAAATGCTGCATTGAAAGACCCTGCTAAGAATAGTAAGTGGAATCTACACCAAAATATTTGCGTTTTCCTTTTGAACTATAATTACTCAGATTGCATTGATTAGGAACTTGAAAGGGCTTGGCTGAGTAATTATGTAAGAACTTATTAGAAATGACTTGAAAGTTCCATAGGAATTTAGTAGGATTATCCAAACCCACATCCCCCCCTAGTTGTGTAGGCTTTGGCATCAGACTATAGATGAGGGTGAGAGAGCCAGAACATGTTTGCTGTATCCCAGATGTTTGCATGCATTGGATACCTGAGTCTTACCTATCCTGTGGTAGTCGGTCTGTAAATTTATACTGCTTTATTGCTTTGGATAGCATTTTCTCTACCCACTTAAGAGTATAAGTTTTAAAGGCTGGCTTTGCGTTCTGTCATTTAGCAATGCCACAAACCACATTGGAAAGCAATGAAAGTTCACTGACAGTATTTGGTGTCGTGTGAACATGGTTCCAGCCTGACAGTATTTATCTGTGTAGTCCACCCTTGATATATATTGTAATTCAGATGAATCAATTGTTATAAATTAGTCACATAGCACAATGTGGTTATGCTGTACCACATTAATTTGATGTCTAACTTGAATATGAAATATATACATTTTGCCCGGCTAACTGGACATTTCTTCACCATTTAATGCCATAATATTAATTTTGGTAAGGGAAAGATGCCTCTAAGAGTCCATTGTGTTTTACTGAGCCAAAGTACAAACCTAAATGTATAACTATCTAACCACAGAGTGAGAATGTATATTTCTCCACTCTGGAGATGCATATGGAGTGATACACTCAAAACTGTGTTGTCTTTTGCAGTGACACCCAGAGGCAAACTGTGAAATAGGAAAATTGACACTACCAGAGTGAGAGATATCTGTAAGACTAATTGTATCCTTGGTCTAGGACATTTGCCACATGCCTTATACTTGCTGGGGCACCTATAGGGCAAATAAAATCTTACTAATCAAGATTTTTATTTACGTATACATGTGCCTACTGAGTGAACATAAGTAACTTCCTCCTGAGGGTCATCATCTTGGTAACAAACATGCAATTTTATTTTTAAGGACCGGCTGTGAAATGGTCAGTTGGAAACATAGGGTAACTCAAAGGGTGGTTGAGTTGGTGAGTACTGATTGATGGTCTAAGACAGGTTTCTGCAATGAGTAGCTTGTGAGCTACTCGCAGCTCTCCAGGTACCTGTAGGTAGTTTTCCTGTGTGCAGCCTAGAACACTAATTTAGAATCTGTTACTTGGTTGTATTATTAGATGTATACCAACATTTAGAGTATATAGTTGAGACAAAAATGAGTTTTTTATTCAGAGCTCATAAGCTGATGGTTGGAGAAAAATGGCTGAGTTTCCAAAATATATTTTGGCTGATATTTTAGAGATAAATAATACGACATTGGGAAAACGTTTTACAAATGTTATCATTACCTTGGGGCCGGAGGGATTGCAGCTACGACTGTTATGTCCACCCATGTAATGTCATTATATATTGACAAAGCTTTTTATACGTTGTGGCTTGCAACCATGCCTGATGGGCTGAGGTGATCGCTGGTCGTAATCTTGCATATGGTGGCCACTATTGTCATCTTGTCAGATGTGGTTACTATTACAATACTAATAATATTAGTAGCTCTCAATGAGTTTCATTGTACATAAGCAGCACTTATTACAGAAAAGGTTAGAGACTCCTGGTCTAAGAAGAATGAAAAATAAAATACAAGGATCTTGAGTGCAGCTTATATTTCAGAATAGGAATTACAAAAAATATTGAAACTCCGAAATGTCATGGCCAATATATTGACGACCAGAATATCAAGAAGGGAAGTTTACATTGCTAAGTATGTATTTACTATTTTTAAATCCACATACATATATCTTGTCTTGAAGACGTGTGTGGGGGGGGGGTGAGGGGAAGTTAAGTACTGCTATGGCAATATTTAAAACTCAAGATTCTGGCACTAGCAGGCGGCTGACCCTGTGGCAGGGGGTCCGCGCCTGTAGCTAAAGGAAGCTGCACTACCTGACTTGTTTCCCAGGAAGAGACGCTGTTTTAACTAGCGCTCCTGCATAAAGCGCAGAGGCGCGCTTTTAATCTTCTCTGCTCATCTCTTCCCCCACGGAAATCCTGACGCTCACCTTCCACTCCTTCTGAGTGCACCGGCACGGCACAGCGCTGAACACAGCGGCGGCTCGCAGCAGCTGGGGCCGACATCTTGGATTGGGCTGCTCGGGTGAGGCGAGGCCACGGTCATCTTGGCCACACCCCCACGAGTACCGCCCCTACTTAGGAGCACTGTTCATTGCAATCCTTTGGCACTAGCAGGCGGCTGACCCTGTGGCAGGGGGTCCGCGCCTGTAGCTAAAGGAAGCTGCACTACCTGACTTGTTTCCCAGGAAGAGACGCTGTTTTAACTAGCGCTCCTGCATAAAGCGCAGAGGCGCGCTTTTAATCTTCTCTGCTCATCTCTTCCCCCACGGAAATCCTGACGCTCACCTTCCACTCCTTCTGAGTGCACCGGCACGGCACAGCGCTGAACACAGCGGCGGCTCGCAGCAGCTGGGGCCGACATCTTGGATTGGGCTGCTCGGGTGAGGCGAGGCCACGGTCATCTTGGCCACACCCCCACGAGTACCGCCCCTACTTAAACGGGCCATCATGTGTCAGCGCAGCGGACGAGCGCAGCGGGCGCGACGGAGGCGCGCCGGAGTTGCGCCTGAGTTAAGCCCGTCTGCGCCCGTCCGCGGCCGACCGGGACCCGAGCCCGCTCCTCCTGGCCATTTCTATAAATACTCATCTCAGGAACTCCTGCTTTTACGCCCTCACAATCCTGATGGTCCCTGTAAGCACTCCCTAGCCCCACGCACATTGACTTGCATTCAAAGCCTAGGGCTTTCCTCTTCCATCAATGCTGTGCCTCATGCTCAGCTTTTAAAACAACCTTTTCCTGAGCCTCAAACTGCACCCTCTGTAAAACACAGCTTGCGCTGCTACTACCTCAATACTCGGTCCCTGGTCAAAAACCAGATAGACATTTTTCTTTTCCTGAAGGAGGCAAAACCTGACATCTTCTTATTAGCCGAAACTTGGCTAACCCCTCACTCCCTCCCCGACGTACTCGTGGCTCTTCCTGCAGAATACTATATTCTGACGGCCAACCGTACACCTGGGAAGGCCGGAGGTGGAGTAGCAGCTATAATCTTGAAATCCCTTCAGGTCAGGCAACTGCCTTCTTTGATCCTTCCGGACACTGAGAACTTGGTGATTAATCTCGACACTGAAAGTGGGTCCCTCATTCTGGTCCTGATTTACCGACCCCCCCAATACATGGCCAAATATCCATCCATTCTGGCAGAGCAGCTGGCTTCATATGTAGTCAGCTACTCTAAAATCATCCTTATTGGGGACCTAAATTACTGGTTTGATAGCATAGGCACAGATATTCAAGCTGCTGAATTGATAGATTTGCTAACAGACCTGAATCTAAATCAGCACATCCACGTACCCACTCACCAGAAAGGTCACAGTTTGGACCAGATATGGACGCATAATCTATCTTTATCCAATCCAGTCATCAGCCCATGTATCTGGTCGGATCATTTCATCATCTATTTCACACTAGAAGTAGGCGGAAATGTCAAACCCAAGCCATGCAAGAGCAAAGAATTCCGCAAATGGAAATCTATGGACCTTCCGGGATTTATTGACATTTTAAACAAAACCGTACCACCATCGTACGATGATCTGGACACTAGCGAGAGAGCGCTGTCTAACTGGTTACTTAACGCAGCTGACCTCTCAGCCCCCTTAGTACGGGTCCCTAATGTTAGAGGAAATGAAGCACACAAATGGTTCTCCCAAGAACTGAAAGATCTTAAACTGGGAGTTCGACAGAAGGAACGGAAATGGAGACAAAGCTACTCCTCTCAAGCCAGGACAGTGTTCTGTACCGCAAGAAAGGAGTTCCAAAAAATCTTGCTCCAACATAAATCTGACTATTTTTCTCAAAAAATTTTAAATTCCTCAAATAAAACTAAAGATATTTTTAACATAGTCAACGAGCTCTGTGACGACGATAGGACAGCCCCATCAATAGCCCCTACCCAGAAGTTGTGTGACTCTCTGAATGATTTTTTCAGAGAGAAAATTGTAAATATAAAACGCAACATTGCTAGCTCTCCTAAATCGTCTACTTTAGATGATATTTTTAATAACCCCACTACATTAGACACCCTTCCTGCTATAGATGCTAAAACTTTTTCAACTCTCCTGGCACGGGTTAAGTCTGGATCACCCGATGACATCTGCCCACCCCACATTTTTACAGAGATTGGGTACTCTATCCCTCACGGGATCCTCTCTCTGCTTAACGACTCACTTAACCAGGGAAAGGTACCGGCAGGATTTAAGCATGCTCTATTGATTCCCCTGATCAAAAAACCCAGTCTTGATCCTCACGATCCATCTAATTACCGCCCGATATCCCTGCTGCCATTCCTATCAAAAATCCTGGAGGCACACGTTGCTAGCTGTCTTTCTAGCTTCGTTGAAACCACTGGATATCTGGAGCATAACCAAGCTGGGTTTCGACCAGGGCATTCAACCGAGATGGTGACACTGGCGGTCCAGAATGTACTAAGAAGCAATGCAGATAGGGACATTCACCAAGCATTGGTACTTCTCGACCTATCGGCCGCATTCGACACGGTCGACCACACCATCTTGGTCGACCGTGTCGAACAGGCTGGCCTGAGAGGCTCGGCACTTAGATGGCTGAAGTCATTTATCTCGGAGCGTACCCAGGCAGTGAGATTGGGAACTTTTACAGCGCCCAAAATCAAAAATGAATGTGGAGTCCCCCAAGGCTCGTCCCTGTCCCCACTTTTGTTTAATTTGTACTTACGACCCTTGTTATTTTCATTAAAAAAGTTTAGCGCCTTAATTTTTAACTATGCAGATGATCTGCAATTGATCTTCTGTCTGGACTCCCCTGGCGCTGCCACCGAATTTCGGGAGGTCATGGTTCACATTCAGAGATGGATGGGCCTAAATCATCTGAAACTCAACCCAGGCAAAACTGAACTGATTTTGCCTGGGAAGAGTGAACTGCATTGGGGACCACACTTCTGGCCTCCAGAAATGGGAGATCCTCCAGCTAAATCCCAAACAGTTAAGAGCTTAGGTATCACTTTTAATGAAGATCTTTCGCTCAAAAGCCAGGTAGGGACTGTGGTATCTGCAAGTTTCTTCCAACTTCGCAAGATTAAGAAGATCGCCCACCTTTTAACCCACCCTGCTCTGATTCAGGTCATCATTGCTCTTGTGCTGTCCCGTTTGGATTATTCCAATAGTTTATATCTGGGCCTACCGGCGGGGCAGCTCAAGAGACTCCAACTGGTTCAGAACCAAGCGGCCAGGTTGATCTGTAAAATTCCTAAGTGGCAGTCTATTAGACCTGGACTGGCCAGTCTCCACTGGCTGCCTGTAGCGCAGAGAGCAGCATTTAAAGCGGGATGCATTATCTTCAGGGCTCTACAAGGTAAGGGCCCGGGATTCATTAGCTGCCTGCTGGTCAGTTACACTCCCTCCCGTGCTCTCCGTTCTGGCCAAAAGAATTTGTTAGTCGTGCCCCGGATCAGGAAACAACGCCAGGGAGGAGGATCTTTCCACTTCCTAGCTTCCTCCCTGTGGAACTCCTTGCCACTGCCACTAAGACTCCACGAAGATCTGTTAGCCTTTAGACAGGCTTTTAAGACTTGGCTCTTTAAGCAAGCTTATCCTTAGTTAAATTTTCTTTCTTTCTGTCACATGTTATGTTTTGCTAGTCTTCCACAGCGCCATGAAGCCTACGGGCGTACGTGCGCTTAATAAATTTAATTTAACATAACATAACATAACATAATAAAGCTCAGAGAAGAAGACAAAATATCATTTTGTTAATCAGATACTTTGCCTCCTATAACTCCAAGGCCATTTTTAGGCCACTAGTTGCAGTCTAGTTCCATCTTGTGGCCTCTTGTGAATGAGTTTTAACACAGCTTAATATAGCAGCAGCCTTAGGATGCAAATCGCTTTGAAGAAAGTGTGATATGGGATTATTACTTGGATGGTCATTGTTAGACCTGCCTTTTCCAACAGGTTGATCCCCAGAATTTTTGCTTTTTGGCCTCCTGTTTTGGACCCTGTTTTTGTTGGTTTTATGACTCTGGGCACTTTACCACTTCTGATCACTGCTTATCAGTGCTAAAGTGCATATGCTGTCCCTGTAAATTGTATTTATGGATTAGTGATTCCATGATTTGCATATTTAATTTACTGGTAAGTCCCTAGTACAGTGCACTGTGTGTGCGCCCAGGGCCTGTAAATCAAATGCTGCCAGTGGGCCGGCAGCACTGACTGTGCCACCCACATGAGCAGCCTGTAAATGTAACTCAGACCTGCCACTGCAGTGTCTGTGTACAGTCTAGTACTGCCATGTCGACCTGGCAAGTGCCCCCCATTGCCTAACCTTCCCTTTTATTACATGTGAGTTACCCCTAGGGTTGACCCAAGGTAGCTTAATGGGCAGGGTGTAGTGTATGTGAAAAGTAGGACATGTACTGAGGTGTGTGACATGTCCTGATAGTGAAATGCAGTGTCTCTCATTTTTCATTATTGAAAGGCTATCTGTCCCATAGGATAGAATGGGAGTTTAAGATAGAAACATGGAATTTAGTATGCTTAAACTCAGAATATGAAAATGCATCTTTTAGGAAAGATGATTTTTATATTGTGTGTTTGAAATGACCACCTTTAGAAGTGGCTGTTTTCTTGCTTAGCCATCCTGTGTTCCTCTGCTGGTTTGTGGATTGACTGTCTGGCTTTGGAGTGACAGGGGCTGGGGATGTGTATTCTGTCAGACAGCCACCGGGGGCGTTGATGTGTGTCCTGCCTTTCCTGAATGAGTCAGAGCTGGGCTGAGTAGACCTGGGCTGTATTTAGAGAAGGGGGAGGAGATTTCCTTTGCACCTGAATGGGCCTAGTCTGCTTCGGACAATGCTGTCTGCACCCCCTGCCGGGAAGCTGCACCAGACAGGACAGAACTGGTTTTTGAATAAGCACAGAGCCTCTCTGCCACCAGAGAACAAAGAGAAAACGACTATAAAAGTTGGGCCCAGACCTCTGAACTTTAGATCACTTTTGGATTTAAAGAGGAACCTCTGCCAAGGATAAGAGCTGGAATAAACTGGAGGAGGGGTACCGCCCCTTTGCTGTGTGCTGTCTGGGGTTGGCCTGCAGTAGCTGTTTCTGCCACGAAGAGGAACTGTGTGTGTATTTCCAAGGGCTTGGAAGTAGAGCTTTCCCCCTGTCTGTTCAAGAGGTCTCAGGAAAAGTAAAGACCACACCATCCTTCTGGGAAAAGTCTCTGGAACTGCTGGTTTCAGTCGCTGCAGAAGAAAGGAGCAGCCGACTATGTCACCAAGTCTGTTGCAGGTTTCTGTTGAAGGCCCCGCCGTGCTTCGCATTGCATCCTACGTCTCACTGACGCCGTCTGGATGATCGTCACCGAGCCGTTGCTTGCACCGCTTCCTGTGGGCACTGCACTCCGCACCACCTCGCATCATCCTGCCTGGACGTCACCGACGCATTGAGCACGGCCTCTTCCTGCACCGTAATTCTTGGCTTCACTGACGTCGTCTGAACGATCGTCACTGAGGCGCACCCTGCACCGATTCCATTTTGCAACGTAAACGCAACGGTTGCCCCGACCGACTCACACCAATGTGTCAGCCGCAATGAGAAATGGACTCTTCACGAGTCTGTCAACATTTTAGCTGGCCCATACCAATGCGGTCGGCTGGAACAGTTAGACTCTGTTGTTTTCAGCATTCCTGTAGCACTGGATGAAGCCACTGACTCGGAAGCATGTGTTTTTCTGCTATTTCTGCAATTTAAAAGTTATCTTGCAAAGTAACTATTTTAACAGTATTTATGTTGGATTTTTGTCGTATTTGGTCTTGTTTTGTTTAGATAAAGAACTGCTTATTTTTCTAAACTGGTGTGGTATCCATTTGTAGTGTTTTCACTGTGTTTACTGTATGCATGCACAAATGCTTTACACACTGCCTCTGAGATGAGCCTGTCTGCTCATACCAAACTATAAAGGGGGTGAGCAGGGGTTATTTTAGAAGTGTATCCCCCTTACCCTGACTAGGAAGAAGGTCCCTACTTGGACAAAGATGCAAACCGTTGCCAACTAGAGACCCCCATTTCTAACAATCAGCTTCTGCTATCCTGCTGACTTATCAATAAAGTGTTTGGTAGCCCAATGCAGATAGTTGAATGGAACTATTTCAGATCATAGGTGAATGATCATTAAGTTAGTAGTAGGATAAGTGGTGTATCTGTGGCTATTTTACTCAAAAAGTACAAAATGTGAACAAATGGGGACAAGCAGAATGAGCAATATTTATGGTCTGGCTCACACAAAACTTGGCCCGTAAAGGTGGGCAAGTTTGCCTCAGTGGAAGAAAGTTATTTGGACCTTCTGGTGCTTGCCAGAGCAGATGTTCTTTCAATGGTGTCTGTGTTGGAAGCATTTAATCAAGTTGCAACCATTCACATCTAAATATTGACCTAAAAGATAGTTCTGGCTTCCAAATTATGTATTTTCTCCTTGTGATCAGGAGAAACTTCCTGCATCACAGATATACTGTCTGGACCTCTCTGGAAAAGTGTGCTTACGTTGTGCAGACTTATGAGACTCCTGCTTTCCAATCATCTGTTGCAATAGGTAAGACGATGAATTTCATATGCAGAGTTGTGGTTGCTCCCAGGAGAGTAACACTTCTCTCATAAACTGGCATCTTTGCAGAAAAAAAGAACACTAGATTGGTGAAAATCCTAAATTCCCAAATTACTAATCAAAAATGCACATTATTCTATTGACCTAAAGATCCCTTGAAAAGAATAGGTGAGGAAAAGTTCTACAGTCAACTAAACTTAATAATATGTTTATTTTAGGGATATACCCCATAAAATACAAGACAGGCGTAAAATACAATTAAGATACAGAAGCACATTATATATGCAAAATAATCTCTAGCAGAGCTCCCGAGGTGGTTGTGTCAATGCATGGTCTCCCTGTTCGCAAGAGGTTTTCAAAAAGCCTCTGGAGTGGGAGGCTCCACGCTGCTGCCGGGGGGAGATTGCTCTTATCAAATTCCGGGCGGTAAATGGCTCCACATCAACCAGAAGACTCTTTGGCAGCGGATCAATTCTAACCAAGCTGCCCAGCCAAGGCCTGCCTGGCAACCTGATACCTCCACCCTAGCCACTGACGAGAGTAAGCATAGTGATGTAATGGACCACATCGTGGCTCCTACTCTCAAGTGGCCACAGAGGGCCTGTTCCTACAATGAGAGTGGCCACGCCTGTGTCTTGGCAGATACGCCCTGCAGCGCTCTGTGGGACTGCCTTGCCCGAGAGAAAGGGCCCTGCTTGCCAAGACAGATGGAACTACAGCCCAAAAAAAGGACTACAGCCTGCACCAAGAGTGTTCTTGGGGCTAAAGAACATCTCAATCGTGCTACAGCACTACCTCACCCCTCACAACTGCACCTTATCGGATCAACCAGAACAGTGTCAGAAGTGCCCTAGAGCACGATATCAATTTATCGGACAAGCATACAATAAATCGCACCAACGTAGTACAATAAGAATCAAAACTTTGACAAAGCATGAGCATGAGAACAAGTCAATGCTGTTAAAGTTCGTTCAAGATTAGCAGTTTGACAAGTTTCTTGAAAGATGCAGTGGAAGGATTGGATCTGATCTCGGGAGGCAGGGCATTCCAGATTCTAAGAGAAAGACCGGTGAAAGCATGATTGTAAGAGCTTTTCTTTTTGAATCTGGGTGGTTTCAAGAGTAGGGTGGACGTACTTCTTATGTTCCAGCCTGAGCCCGAAAGTTCAAGCTTATTTGCCAGGTAGATCGGGGTGTTGTAATGTATGGCTTTATGAGTCAAGCAGGCTATCTTGAAGCGGATCCTGGTTTCTATAGATATACAATTTAGTTGCAGAAGGTCGGGGAGATGTGGTCACGCTTTCTGGAGCCCGTGATGAGTCTGGCCAATACGTTCAGGGTGGCTCTGAACGGGGCCAAGCTAGCTTTGGAAAGTCCAGCAAGGGTCACTAGACCATATTCCAGACTAGAGATCACCAGGGATTGAACCGCTGGCTTGATGTCTTCGGGGGGAGTAAAGGCTTGATTTTCTTAAGGGTGTTAACCCCTACGATGCTCATGACGAACTGGACTCGTCATGGCACACACTGGTCGTGTGCTCATGACGAGTCCAGCTCGTCACGAAACATCGCATGGGAAATCCCTCTGGTGCGGGCACCAGAGGGATTCCCTTTAAGCTAAAATAGCCTCGGGAGCTGGGGAAGAGCTTCCGCAGCCCCTAAGCCCCCCCCATCCCCCGGTTTCCCTGATATGACGATCGGCGCGCACGTCATTTCAGTGAAACCGAAACTGAAATGAGTGATGAGGGCGATCCCCAAGAAGGGATCCACCCACTAGGCACCAGGGAGGGGGGAGCGGCCCCGTGGGCAAGGGCCTTTGCTCCCCCCATAAACATTTTGGCACCATTAGTTTTTCTGCCCCCCTGGGGGGTAGAAAACCCACTAGACACCAGGGATTTTGTAAAAAGTTATTCATTAGGGGTGGGGGCTTCCCAAAACGGGCATGCCAATGCCCCCCCCCCCGGCACAAAATTAGTCTTTCTGCCCCCCCTGGGGGGCAGATGGTGCAGTAGCACCCAATCTGCCCCCCCGGGGGGGCAGAAAGCCCACTAAATGCCAGGGATTTTGTTTTTGCCCCATTCCTTTTTTGGGGATGGGGGCTGCCCGAAACGGGCACGCCAATGCCTCCACCACCATTACAGCCTTTCTGCCCCCCAGGGGGGTAGATGGGGCAGTAGCCCACTACACACCAGGGATTTTCTTATGGGATATTAATTAGGGGTGGGGGCTGCCCAAAATGGGCATTGCGATGCCCCCACACCACCATTACAGCCTTTCTGCCCCCCTGGGGAGCAGATGGGGGCAGTAGCTCCCAATCTGCCCCCCGGGGGGGCAAAAAGCCCACTTGACGCCTGGGATTTTTTTGGCACAATTTTTTTTAGGGTGGGTCTGCCTGAAACTGGCACGCCAATGCCCCCACCACCATTACTGCCTTTCTGCCCCCGGGGGGTAAAAAGCCCACTAGACGCCAGGGTTAGTTTGGGGCAAATTTGAATTAGGATGGGGGCTGCCCAAAATGGGCATGCCCATGCCCCCACCCCCTCCCCGCAAAACTTACAGCCTTCCTGCCCCCCCGGGGGGCAGATGGGGCAGTAGCCCCCAATCTGCCCCCAGGGGGGCAAAAGCCCACTAGACGCCAGGGATTTTTTTGGGCAAATCTTAATTAGGGTGGGGCATTGGCATGGCCATTTTAGGCAACCTCCACCCTAAGTAAAATTTGTTCAAAAAATCCCTGGTGTCTAGTAGGCTTTCTGCCCCCCCCCCCCCCGGGGAGCAGATGGGGGCATTTGCCCCAATCTGCACCCCCACAGGATGCAAGAAGCCCACTAGTCGCCAGGGATTTCTTTTGGGCAAATTTGAATTAGGGTGGGGGCTGCCCAAAACAGGCATGTCCATACCCTCACCCCCTTCCCCACAAAATTTGCAGCCTTCCTGCCCCCCCCCCTGAGGAGCAGATGGGGCAGTAGCCACCAATCTGTGCCCCCGGGGGGGCAAAACCCCCACTAGATGCCAGGGATTTTTTGGGGAAAATTTTTATTAGGGTGGGGGCATTGACATGCCCGTTTTTGGCAACCCCCAAAATTTCCTAAAAAAAAGTCCCTGGTGTCTAATAGGCTTTCTGCCCCCCTGGGAGGCAGATGGGGGCATTAGCCCCCAATCTGCCCTGCTGGAGGGGGGCAAAAAGCCCACTAGATGCCAGGGTTAGTTTGGGGCAATTTGAATTAGGGTGGGGGCTGCCCAAAATGTGCATGCCCATGCCCCCCCTCCCCCGCAAAAATTACAGCCTTCCTGCCCCCCCTGGGGGGCAGATGGGGCAGCAGCCCCCAATCTGTCCCGGGGGGGCAAAAAGCCCACTAGACGCCAGGGATATTTTTGGGCAAATCTTTATTAGGGTGAGGGCATTGGCATGCCCGTTTTTGGCAACCCCCACCCTAATTAAAATTAGCCTAAAAAACTCCCTGGCATCTAGTAGGCTTTCTGCTCCCCCTGGGGGCAGTAGCCCCCAATCTGCACCCCCGGGGGGCAAAAAGCCCTCTAGATGCCAAGGTTTTTTTGGGGGCAAATTTGAATTAGAGTGGGGCAGCCCAAAACGGGTATGCCCATGCCCCCACCCCCTCCCCCACAAAAATTGCAGCCTTCCTGCCCCCCCGGGGGGCCGATGGGGCAGTAGCCCCCAATCTGCCCCCCTGGGGGGCAAAAAGCCCACTAGACACCAGGGATTTTTTTGGGCACATTTTTATTAGGGTGGGGGCATTGGCATGCCCATTTTTGGCAACCCCCACCCTAAGTAAAATTTGCTCAAAAAAATCCCTGGTGTCTAGTAGGCTTTCTGCCCCCCTGGGGGGGAGATGGGGGCATTAGCCCCCAATCTGCCCCGCTGGAGGGGGGGCAAAAAGCCCTCTAGTCACCAGGGATTTTTTGGGGGCAAATTTGAATTAGGGTGGGGGCTGCCCAAAACAGGCATGCCCATGCCCCCACCCCCATCCCCTCCCCTGCAAAAATTACAGCCTTCCTGCCCCCCGTGGGGCAGATGGGGGCATTAGCCGGCAATCTTCCCCCCGGGGGGCAAAAAGCCCAGTAGACGCAAGGATTTTTTTGGCAAATTTTAATTAGGGTGGGGGCATTGGCATGCCTGTTTTGGGAAGCCCCCACCCTAATTAAAATTTGCACAAAAAACTCCCTGACGTCTATTGGACTTTCAGCCCCCCCCCCCCCCCCCGGAGGGGCAGATGGGGGCATTAGCCCCCAATGTGCCCCACCTGGGGGGGGGGAACCACTAGATACCAGGGTTTATTTGGGGCTAATGTGAATTAGAGTGGGGCTGCCCAAAATGTGCATGCCCATGCCCCCACCCCCTAAACAAATAGCCACAGTGTTTCTGCCCCTCTTGGGGGCATATCAGGGCAACCCCACCCCCGATATCCCTCCCAGGGCGGCAGAAAACAGACTATGCACAAATTTGTTTTAAGCAATATGCCTACATGTCGATTTTAGGCTCTAGCGCAGCAGGCACATAGGGAAACCTAGCAAACCTGTACATTCCCCTGGTTGTCTAGTTTTCAGAAATGTATAGGTTTGCTAGGTTTCCCTAGGTGCCGGCAGAGCTAGGGTTCACAAACTACAGCTAGGCAATTTGCCAAAAATGCTCATTTTTCACTGCGAAATTGAGGTGGGACCACGTTGCGTTTTGTGCCGTTTCCTGTCGCGGGCACTAGGCCAACCAACACAAGTGAGGTACCATTTTTCTCGTAAGCCTTTGGGGAACGCAGAGTGGCTAGAAATTTGCGGATCCATGCAGATTCCAGAACTTTACACCACAGAAATGTGGGGAAAATGTGGTTTTTTGGACAATTATTTAGGTTTGCAAGGGATTCTTGGTAGCAGAACCTGGTGGGAGGCAGCTAAGTCACCCCATCGTGGATTCCCCTGCGTGTCTATTTTTCGAAAATGTATAGGTTTGCTAGGTTTCCCTAGGTGCCGTCAATTCTAGGGTTAAAAAACGACAGCTAGGCACTTTGCAAAAAAATGGCAATTTTTCACTGCAAAATTGAGGTGTGACCACGTTGCGTTTTGCGTCGTTTCCTGTCGCGGGCACTAGGCCGACCCACACAAGTGAGGTACCACTTTTCTCGTAAGACTTTGGGGAACGCGGGGTGGGTGGAAATTTGTGGATCCACGCAGATTCCAGAACTTTCCACCACAGAAATTTGGGGAAAATGTGTTTTTTTGGACAATTGTTTAGGTTTGCAAGGGATTCTGGGTATCCGACCCTGGTGGGAGGCAGTCAAGTTACCCCATCCTGGATTCCCCTGGGTGTCTAGTTTTCAAAAATGTATAGGTTTGTTAGGTTTCCCTAGGTGTCGGCAGAGCTAGGATTCACAAACTACAGCTAGGTACTTTGCCAAAAAAAGGGTAATTTTTCACTGCGAAATTGAGGTGTGACCACGTTGCGTTTTGCGCTGTTTCCTGTCGCGGGCAATATGCCGACCCACACAAGTGAGGTACCATTTTTCTCGTAAGACTTTGGGGAACACGTGGTGGGTGGAAATTTGTGGATCCACGCAGATTCCAGAACTTTCCACCACAGAAATGTGGGGAAAATTTGTTTTTTTAAAAAAATTTTTAGGTTTGCAAGGGATTCTGGGTAACAGACCCTGGGGGGAGGCAGTCAAGTCACCCTATCCTGGATTCCCCTGGGTGTCTAGTTTTCAAAAATGTATAGGTTTGCTAGGTTTCCCAAGGTGCCGGCAGAGCTAGGGTTCAAAAACTACAGCTAGGAACTTTGCCAAAAAAGGGTAATTTTTCACTGCGAAATTGAGGTGTGACCACGTTATGTTTTGGGCCGTTTCATGTCACGGGAACTTTGCCCACCCGCACAAGTGAGGTACCATTTTTCTTGTAAGACTTTGGGGAACGTGGGGTGGATTGAAAATTGTGGATCCACACAGATTCCAGAACTTTCCACCACAGAAATGTGGAGGAAATTTCTTTTTTTTGACAATTGTTTAGGTTTGCAAGGGATTCTGGGTAACAGAACCTGGTGGGAGGCAGTCAAGTCACCCCATCCTGGTTTCCCCTTGGTGTCTAGTTTTAAAAAATGTATAGGTTTGCTATGTTTCCCTAGGTGCCGGTAGAGCTAGTGTTAAAAAACTACAGCTAGACACTTCGCAAAAATAGGGTAAATTTTCATTGTGACAATGTGGTGTGTTCACATTGGGTTTTGAGCCATTTCCTGTTGTTGGCATTATGCCTACCCACACAAGTGAGGTACCATTTTTATCGGGAGACTTAGGGTATTTCAGATTTGTAAAGCAACTGTTATTACCTATTGATTTTTTATGCATTTCTGCAGAGGCGTAGCTAGAGCTTGTGACGCCCGGGGCTATCCCTCAGATTGCCGCCCCTGGGGGTGGGGATTGCTGGGGAAAAAGGACAGCAAGCACGTGAAAGAGGACCGAGAGACACATAGTATCGCCGCTAATAGTTACCTCGATCATGCAAGTTACATGCACATACATGACAAGGTCCAAGGCTACACAGTTGAATACAACGGTGACTGGCAGTACAAAATAGAACACACAGACTGCATGATCTATCTGGGGACTCAGAAAAACCGCATGTGACATCCATCAGAGAATTGCGTGAACAATTACCTGGTAATCCCCTCAGCACAATGCAAACATGCACATACATGACACTGTTCAGGGATCCATCATCTACAGCTGACATTAAATGACCATTCATCATGGCCCCCCCATTAAAGCAGTGCACTTTGTGATCTGCATGGTACATGTTCTTTGCAGCTGGCACATTAACCCTCTTTGCTACCTTTCCAGGAGTCAACCCTTCCGCTAGACAAAACTCGGACCTCTCTCTAGGAAGAACATTAATCACCGAAGTTATCATGACATTTTTATTGTTTCTGAAAATTGCTGGAGGCCAGGAAGGAGGCAGCAAGTGTTTTTTTAAACCATAATATACCTGCAAACACTATGCACCCACCCGAAATAGGTACCCAGTGCGGTCACACCATTCGCACCGCCCTAACCTGATCAAGGTTCATGTGACCTCAGTGACAGAGTCACAGTGACTGGATCACTGTTTCTCTAGGGTGTGCTGCTTCGTAGGCCTGCCCGCAAGACTGGAGATGAACTTCAGTATGGATTGTGGTGGACAGGCCTTCAAGGTTAACCCACAATTGAAACCACTAGGGTACACCTGCTTGTGCTAAGGCATCAAGCCTTCTAAGGTCTAGTGGGGCCTTCTAAGGTCTAGCATGGGAATATGCTCCCTCAGTAGAGTGGTCTGGTGGACTGGTCATGAAGGCTGAACCTAGTTCCCCAGTTCCAAATTCGACAGCTCTGGCCATAGTGCCACATCCTCTCCTCCACTGAACACCATACTGCCCCACTGAGAGAAACTCGCACAGCCTTTAGCTACAACCTAATTTTGCCCGCTATAAACATTTGGATGTGGCTCAATTCAAATTATGCACTTGATAAGAGTAATATGCTGCCTAAAAAAAAAAAGTAAAAGCAAACACTCATAGCGAATGCAAGATTAAGTAAAGCATGTGAAATGTAAGCAGAAACAACATGCTTACCTTAACGATCTCTCACTCACTATTAAGAAATCAGCGAGTGGTTTTACCTGAAAAGTTAAGGACGTGACTACAGGGCCCTGAAGGGAACCGTTTCAATGTCCATTGCTTATATCCTTACAAAACGTAAGCAGTATGGTTTAAAAAGACCACATCCTTAAACACAGAGCCATGGTACACATTTTGTTTTCCAAACACCCATCAACCAGGTATTGCAGTACCTCCAGGAATGGTACACTTTCCCACCTGGGGACAACAATGCTGTTCAAAGAAAGACTAGAAAACAAAAGTAGCGCTTCACCGGCAAACTCTGTAAAGTGAGGCTGATGTATTTGGATGTGAATAAAACCAATCTGGCCATTTTGCAACCACTCTGTCTTGCTTTATTTAGTTATGTATTTATTTTTCATATTTAAAACCTTCTATTTCTCTCCATCCCGCTGAACTGTGGAATAGAAAAATGTCAGAAAAAGGGCATTTCCCGCAAGAGTGTTTTTCTTTTTTGGATCCATTTCACAGGGAAGCAACTAAATGAAAGAAGGAAAGTGGTTGTGAACCGTTTCTTCAAGTTACGGCTTTCAGTAAGTGAGGAGCAAGACAGAAAGAAAGGGAATAATAGGAAGAGAGGGGGGGACAGCTGCCAGCACAAAAAGAAGAGGAGATTACCCGAGTCCTATTCCTTCTCTGCCCGTCCCCGAATGTCCAAGAAAGCAAGCCGGCCTCATCTGAATGCCTTTGTCCGCCCCCAAAATAGTGCCGACATTGTGTAAAAAAGAAGTCATTTTGAAAAATGACCAATAATTCTCATGCTAGTATGAGTATTCCCAATTTCGAAAATGTGCAAATATGTACTGTTTCTAAACTCTATAATTTGTTCCCATTTCAGAAATACATAGGTGTCCTTCATACCGATTTTTCTATGTATACATTTTCCCACAGTAATTCCTATGTACCCTGAACATAATAAAAAACCATTGCAAATTGCTGCTCAGTTTTTGACTCTGGGTTCGTCGGGTTCTTGGTGAACCTACAAGTCCTATATGTCCCCACAACCAGGAAGGTCCAGCAAATGTAATGGTATATTGCTTTCAAAGAGCTGTCATAATTAGAAGAAGTTATAGGTGAAAACGTTGACACAAAAGGCTGTTTTTTTCAACTAATTTTCAATTTTTCCTATATTTAACTGTTAGTTTCTATAAATAAACCTTGATGGATCTACACAGATGCCCCTTGCTGAATTCAGAATTTTATCTACTTTTCTAAAATGTATAGCTTTCCAGGATCCATTATTGCTTTCATACCCATTTCTACCATTAACTGGAAGGAGGTTGAAAGCACAAAAAATAGCAAAAATAGGCTATGTCCCAGAAAAATGCCAAAACTGTGTACAAAATGTTGGTTTTCTGACAAAAGACTGTCATTCCCTAAAAGCTGGGAAAGTGGTGATTTCAGCCCCACAAACACTTTTTTGATACCATTTGCAGAGAAAAACCCAGACCCTTTCATTTGCAGCCCGTTTTTCCCCCAAAAAACAACATTTTGCTGTATTTCGGCTAATTTCTGGGACCCCTCCAGGGGAATCCACAAACTCTGGGTACCTTTACAATCCCCATGATGTTGGAAGAAAAGGACTCAAATTTGGCATGGATACCTTATGTGGTCAAAAAGTTACAGGGGCCTAAGCGCGCACTACCCCAAATTGCCAAAAAAGGCTTAGCACAGGGGGGAAAAGGCCTAGCAGCGAAGGGGTTAAGTTGAAAGTTGGCTCCCCTAATAGCTGCACTGATGTGTGCTTGCATGTTTAAGTGTTTGTCCAAGGTGATGCCTAAAGATTTAGAGGAGTCTACCACATGAGGGGTGCAATTAAGAGCAGCGAGTTGTTTAAGCTAGTCCTGTGTAGGTGCTGAGTGATTGGGGTGCAATCAGAAGAAATTCTGTTTTGAGAGTATTTAACAGAAGATGGTTCTGAGCTAACCATTGTTGGGTTTGTGCAAGTGCAGCATTTAGCATGTTTATGTCCTCTTGAGAGGAGATCTTCAAGTACAGTTGCGTGTCATCCTCATACATGTGGTACTGAATGTTAGCAAGGTTCATAATTACAGTAAGTGGTTCCATAAAAAGGTTGAAGAGAGTGGGCGAGAGCACGGATCCTTGAGGCCTTCCGATCATGACAGGGGTACTGGATGTAAGGGAATGGTTAACTTTGATCCTTTGTGTGCGGTTATGTAGGAAAGAGGCAAACCAATTTAACACCGGGCCCGAGAGACCCATCTTGTGCTGTATAAGAGCAATCAGGTTTTCATGTTTGATGGTATCAAAGGCTGAGGGCAGATCCAGAAGGATCAGGAGACAAGAGACATTTTGGTCAAGGGATCTCAAGGCGTCATCTACAATGTGAGTTAGTGCCGTAACAGTACTGTGCCCTGTTCTGAAACCTGACTGATAGGGGTCAAGGAGTTGATATTTCTCTATGTGGTTGTATAGCTGCGAGTGGACGCACTTTTTGAGCAATTTAGCTAATGTCATGATGCTGGTGATAGGTCGGAAGTTATTATGATCCGAAAGATCTACGTTGGGCTTCTTAGGAATGGGAGTGACTTGCCCCACCTTGAGGCAATCAGGTATTTTTCCCTGTAAGAGGGATTCATGAATGATTCTGGACCAAAGAGGGAGAATGTCTGAATTGAGCTCTTTAAAAATTTAGCAGGTGAAGGATCACTGAAATTGTTGTAGGGCTTAAGGGATGCCATGTTGTTTAGAAGCTCTGTGACATCTGGGAGAAAAAAGGAATTTCAAGAGGCGTTATTTTTGAGAAAACAGCCAAAGGGCGAGGATATTGCAGAGGGTTCCGTCAGCTCAGCTGATAATGGGGAGAGGTTCGGAGGCCTCTGAGTTGGGGTGATAGGTAGGAGCTCCAACTCGATTTTTCATGTTTTTTCAGAGAAGTGAGCTGTGAAATTGTCCTCACTAGGGAGCAAGGAGATAGGAGTAGAGATCGGGTTGGAAGAATGGTTAGCTTGTTGCTTGATGATTTCAAAAAGCTTCTTGGGTATAATTTTGGCTCCAACCAGCTGAGCCATGAAGTGGTCAATTTTAGCTATGCGGATGTGTTTGTTGTAAGTCCTATTCACTTTCCTTAGTTGAGTGAGACTTGTGGTGGAGGGCGTGTTTCTCCAGATCCTCTCTGGGAGTCTAAGATTGCGCCGCTCATCATTTAGGGCACCATTAAACCAATGTTTTGATTGATTGACTGGAATCCTTTTGAGTTGATTCGGTGCAATAGTATCAAGAATGTTAGACACAGGAGGAGGCTGAAGTCTATTTTTGGTGCTTGAAGTTAGCAAGTTGATGTTGAGGTCTCTCATATTGCGCGTCAGTTGTTTAGCTTTAAGGGGTTGGCCCGGTCTACACAAGAACTTTTCCAGGATGTGAAAAAGAATTAGATGATGATTCGACCAGTCACAGGGTAGGATGTCGCCTAGTTGTATGCTATTGTCTTTGGCAATGATAAGGTCGAGAGTGGTGCCCTTATTGTGGGTAGGATCCTTACAGAGCTGTGAGAAGTTAAGGTCTGAGAGAAAAGCCTTAAAGGAACAGACTAAAGGATCATTAGAATAATTCCAACTCTAGGTTAAAGTCTCCGAGAAAGATGTGGCAGAGTTGGTCCGAGCACGAGCTAATGACCTCTATGATTTGCTCTATGAAGACCAGATTGTCACCCGGTGAATGATAATTTGAGTGCAGCACACAAACCTTCTTGCCCTTATTGCAGATTTCGGTGACCAGCTGTTCACAGGAGGATAGCACAGAACATAGCAATTGCTTTGCGGTGAGGTTGAAGCAATGAATGCATGCAATACCCACCCCCGGTTTTAACAAGTCGATCGCATCTGATAAAGGCATAGTCAGGGGGGGATTAAGATGTCGACAATAGCGGAGGAGGTATCATTGAGCCAGGTTTCAGTGAGAATCAGTAAGTCCAAGTTTTGTGAAATTATGAGTTCTGAAATATCACCTGCATGTTACACAGCTGACCTACAGTTGAGTAGCATCAATTTGATGTGATGGTTGGAGGTGATCACTTCATGATGAGAGGTGGTTATTTGAAGTAGGTTTCCTTTGTTAACCGATCTGTGATTGACACTCGGTTCCCTGTCAGCGTTCGAGGTGATAGAGGAGATGTTGAGAGTAGGGTAGGAAGAGGAGAAAATCCTCGAGTCAGTGTACAAGATTAGAAGGGTGAGAATGTCCTCCTCAGATAGCTGAGGCAGGAGTCTATGGGGCCTAGAAAGATGGTTAGGTAGAGGCCTAGACCTCCAGCTGGAACTAAGAGGGGAATGGAAAGAGGAATGATCGTTATCCGCGAAGAACATATTTTGTGTATTGTATTTATTGGTCCTCTGGGAGGGGGGAATAATCCAGAGCTTCTCCATATTCTCCTTTTTTTATTTTTTTTTATTTGCCAAATAAGAAAGAAATACAAAGCAGAAATCAAGTCAGTGCCGGCCCCCCCACGCCCCCAAAACCCCAGACGATATGCACAGAGTTAGGCACTTGATATCAAACGCAAAAAGAAACACCAAGAATAAAAATAAAGAAAAAAACAACAGTCCCAGATTACAAAGCAAGTTTCTGCACATAAGATAGATAGAGCTAGGAACAGATTTAGACACACAATAAAAAAGCTTAACTTTCAAAAAGCCCTCCCTCTAGATCTGGTTTAACCATATAGTGAGAGGATCCCATATTAATAGGCCCTTTCTTTTTCCCCGTAAGCCTTTCTTAGCATAGATGGCTTTCTCAAGATGGCAAGTCGAGACCAATCGGGCCAACCAAGAAGAAAATAGTGGAGGATTTAAGTCGATCCAAACAGAGGTTAAACAAATACGAAGAACTGTCATAGCAACAAAAATAAATGCACCACCCCTTTTCCGGTGAACCTTATCCTGAATTCCCAGTAGGATAGTCGTTGGGGTTAAATCAATATCAGTGGAAAGAACATTCCCAAGAAAATCCTGTATTTTGACGAGGAGAGGAATAAGCTTTGGGCAAGTGGCAAACATGTGGATTGAGTCTGCCCCATACACTGAACATCTAGGACACATTGTCCCTTTCCCGGACCCCCATTTTGCAACCCGGCTCGGTGTGATATACAAGAAAAAAGCAGTTTTAAAGAATTGTGCCTGTAGCTTAGTTGATAACAAATCCTCTTGGGCAAATATTAGAGCATGGTAAAAGTTGTTATTGGGGATTCCCAGTTTGGAATGCCACTTGCCGGCTATCTTATGAAGATCATCAGGCATTTGGCTGTTCAATGCTGAATAGATTGCACCTGTATGAGGCAGTACAGGGTCACATAGCTTGTCAAAAAGATCTATCTGTGCGAATCCTATGGTGCCCCCGGCCTTTCGGGTCAAGAAGTCTCTTATAGCGATGTACTTAAAGGTATCTTGGTCCTGTAAGTTGAATTGGGTTTTTAAATAAATAAATAACTTAATTCCATCAATAGTAATCAGATCGCCTACTTTTTAAAGTCCAGCATTGTGCCATTCCTGTAAATAACAGCTTTGAAAAATATATGGCAATTTGGGATTCAAAAAAATGGGAGAATAGTAATTCAGACGACCTAGTCCGTACATCTTATGAATGTTGAAAAACACCTTAAATACACCGCCCAAGATCTTGAACCTAACCCGTTTGTAGTAGCCAAAGGTCACTTGGCTCCATAGGCATCCGCGCACCTCCTCCCCAAGCAACAATAAAATGGGAGACGGAAGCCCTGTATTTGAAATTGAAGAGTGTTCATAAAGTAAGTCCAGACTGTACTGTAAAACTGAGGCCCAATAATATAGTCTGATATTAGGGAGTGCCCATCCACCCCTCTCCCTAGGTAGGGAAAGTGTCTTAAAGGCTTGTCTAGGTTGAGAAAAAGCCCAAATAAATTGCGAGAAAAGTTGTTCAAATCTTATAGGACATATAAATAAATAAAACTATTTACCTTACACTTGCTGCATCCCCAACTCAGCAATGCAGCGAGTGCAAGGTAAATAGTTTTATTTATTTATTTAATCACTCTACTCCTGGCTGTCGTATGTCCAACTCCACTACCCCCCCACCCTGCCCCTCCCCGCCCTGCCCCACCTCCCCGCAACACTCCCTCTGCGAGCCGCCACTGATCAGCACACCTATCTGCATACTGACCACCCTGACTCTAGACTAAACCGCTAGCCGTGGGCGACCCCGAATGGACACATCACCGAACCTCCACACCCATCCAACTGCCCAACCACAGAAAGTTCTTACCGGGCCTTTTATGGGACTTGCTTTTGTTATTTGTCCTTTGCCCTGTACATCCATACACGCACATTACTTCAAGTCCAGCCCACTTGAAGTCCTATGCCAATCGACTCTCATAGCTTGACTTTGTCTTACATCCTGAGAAAGTCCTTCCCTACCCACTGACTGACTTGTGCTGATCATACCCAAACCACATCACTCCCTACAAGAATCAGATAGTGGTGACCTGATACACATCTTAGAATCTCAGTTGGCGCACGGCTTACCACTAATTTACTCTTCTAAACTCCCTTCTTGAAGACCGTGACCTAGGCCCAAACTCCGTACCTCTCCATAGTCTCCTTGAATTGTAATTTCCCCACTAAATATTTCAAGGAGAAGAAAGTTCTTGACTATACCCCATTCCACTGGCCCAACATTGTCCTCATACAGGAAGCACACCTTTTAGAAGGGGTGAGCCAGAAACTGTGGAGGAACAGAGTGGGAAGAGAATATCATGCCAGTAAGCTTCTCCTGGGATGCACAGAGACTCACTCTAACAAACAATATTGCAAGAGTGGGGTTGCTAAACTCCATGCAAAACACCTCCAGATTAAAGTTGGTAAAGTTTGGAGAGATGCGCATGGTCAGTATGTGCTTCAAAGGGCTCTCTCTTTGACCAGACTGTACTGATAGGGTCCATATTTGCTCTGACTCACAAAGTGGGACACTGTAGGGGCATAGTTTGTGTTCCACATCAACAACCAACAACGAAAACACTACTGGTGGATGACTGGAACTTAGTGCAGGATCCCAACATGGACAGGTCAGACCATCCTTTATTTCAGAGTGAAGTGGAAAAGGGGCTACTTAGGGATATGATGTCAGATTTCTCCATGGTGGGCCCCTGTGGATTACTCTACCTCACATCTCAGGATTATATATTAACCTCCGGCGTGAATGGCACCAGCACACGGATTGACTTTCTCCTGCTATCCTCTCCCCTTCAGGCTCACTTACATGACACCACTATCGTACCAACAAGGGTTTCAGACAACAACGACATCCAGGTGTGGATCGATCTAGGGTTACTAAGGCCACTGCTGAATCAATGTAGACTGAATCTGTCTCACTACAAATTGCCGGACAATAAGACACAACTAGTCTCCTATCTCCTGTTTTTTCTGGACCATAATAACAAGTCACTCCCCTAGTACTCTATGGGTTGCTGGAAAGGCAACAGTGAAAGACTCGGAAGGACAGCTGTGCTGCCAGAAGGGCTGCTGCCATGTTGCCCTGCTGCCCTGCTGCATGAGTGAGAAGGACAGGACCTGCATCTTGAACCCAGGACCACAAGAGTGACTTCAAGGGCTGGTTTGCTGGCCTCCTGATCAGAGTCTTAGGGACCGAAAAGGCTTCAACCACCTTGAAGCTAGCACCTGGAATCTCTATGCTGTCAGTCCTACCCCCAAAGTTTTGAACCCCTGGAAGCGGTACTGAAGGTGCTCTGTCAATACAATGGTGGGCCTGGCAGCATAACAGATGCAGCCGATGCAACACCTCATTGCATCGGAACAGCCTCTATGCTACTCATCTCCGACGCCGAACCTTGCATCAGAGCCCGAAGCCTCTTAGGAACCACTGCAGCGCAATGCATCCTCAATGCAGTCCTTTCAATCACAAGCCTCTCGTCTTTTGATCCTCAATGACAGCACAATACTTTGCATCACAGTCCTGCAGCTTCCTCAGAACCACCACTACACGATGCCTCCTCAATATGGGATACACAAAACAACTATTACCTCCGACACCATGAATTAATTTTTCCTTTTACCTCAGATGGCTTTTTTAATTAGCCCTGAACTATAAATATATACATGTTTCATTTCACATTTAATTTAGCAAAAACAGATATTCCTATCACGGAACAAGCTCGAAATAAACCTTCTCGTGTATCTATGTATCAAACTTGTGAAGAATACAGGTGTATACAACATGAACAGGACATATAAATATATACATCAGACAAAAAATTATATTCAACAAATACACAAACATATAATGGTCCTACTGTTTTTTCATATTTAAAAAGGGCAGGGACTTTTATATCGTTTGTCTTCAATGTACAATAGTCTTTTTTGGCCTCAAGGAGGTCAAACCAAGTTATAGAACTCGATAAAAACCAAACTAATTGGACTTTATTTTGTGTCCATATTGTAGGAGTGAACATATATTCGGTTCTATATAGAGCCTCCCCAAAAAATTAGAACCAACGTTTTTCGACCTTCTAAAGGGCACATTTTCATACGAAGGTCTTCATCAGGGTGTGTCTTTTTTCAAGGATAGGACTTGTAATGCCGTATTATCATTTGCATGTAGCAGGGAGATGTAATCTCTTGATGTAGCGAGCAGAGGCCTTGTGTGGGAGTTCTGTGAGCTGGGATGGCTTCTTTCTTTGTATCTTTGTTGGCCGTCGAGCGCTACACTCCCGAAGCGTTTCCGTCTTTCTAGGCGGTTTCTCCCAGTTGCGGTCGATTCAATACCCGCATCGATATTACTTCCAGACACTCGATAGAGTCTCTCCGCTTCTGTCTATTTGAAAATGCCGGGCATGTCCGTGGCATCTGGTTGCACTTCAGCCATTCGGGACTAAGTATATGATTGCACCCTTACGTGCACCGATCCCCTGTGCACCTCAATATGGGATAGCGCAGCGCTCCGCAGACCAGGATTTAAGCTACTTTGTTCAGCAAGGCTCACTGGGTCCCTGTATCTGACCCATGCTCCACAGTGGTTGCCCTGAGTTTGTGGCTTTGTCTCGATCTGGCATGACTGAATAACCACAGTTGGTGCTTTGTGCTTTTAGGCACTATTTTCATTTAAATATTTAAAATTGGATATCTATGGTTTTACTGCTTGGATTTTTTTTTCATTTTAGTCTAAAATAATGTATTACATTTTAATCTATTTTTCTAATCTGGTGAGGGATTGTCCTTGTGTTTTTCATTATTACTGTTTGAAGCACTGCCTAATTACTTTACACATTGCCTCTAAGTTAAGCCTACCTGTGTTTGTATAAAGCTACCAGAGGGTTAAGCACAGGTTAATTTGCGGTTTGCTTGTGTTTCACCATGACAGAGATTGTGGTTGCTGCATGAGTAGACTTTGACTCCCTCACACAATAACCCAATGTACTACATTGGTGGAAGTGGTGGCATTAAAATTTGTGTTTGGCAGGGCTGCACAGTGAGTTTTTGTTACACTTAAATCCCAGAGGAATATTTTTCATACCAATGTGAGGTTTTTTAAAAATTCTCCTTGATTGGCTGTTTTGCTTTTTTCCAAATTCTCTCTCATTCTACCGGACTGTCTGTGGCTATGACTTAAAAAATGGAATTTGAGCTGATCAACCTGGAGAGCTACACTGTAGTTGGGTTCAAGAAGTTCTGTAATGAAAGGGGACTTAGGACAGGGAAAGGCATCAAGATGTTGGAGTTTAAGAAAGCTCTGAGGGCCTGGACGGAGGCTCACCAGTGTCTGACAGCAACAGACAACTATAATGGGAAGGATGATGTAGAGGAGCCGGTACTTAATCCCAGTCTTGAAATGCAGCGTTCCTGGGATGGGGATGACTTGTCTTATGAGATAGAAGTCCCTGTCAGAGCGGAGAGCAATGTATCTTAACAGGGTCTGTCCCTTGAAGAGCTGGTGGACAGGAATGCTGAGATGGAGTTTATGCTGCAAATGGCCCAGCTCATGCTGGAACCAGAAGAAAGGAAAGCCAAGCAAGGCTTTGAAGGAAAGTGACTAGCCAGGAAGAGAGGATTATGCCCCTGAGCTTAGTCTCAGAGAGCTGGCTATCAAAGCGAAACAAGTGAAGTCCAGCAATAATGGTGGCAGCATACCCACAATGCCCTCTGGAAACAAAGAGGGTCCAAATCCCAAAGGATCTGGTACCTAAATTTATTATGGGAGATAACATCTACAAGTGATTTGTAGCCTATGGGGTTGCTCTGGAGATGAATAGGCTCCCCGAAGAGGGGCAGTCTCTGGGGGGGGGGGGGCACGTGAAAAGTAAAGGGAAGGATGCCCTGCTGACCCTAATGAAGAGGGACATGATGAGGTATCCCTCCCATGAAAGATACCTTCGTCAGGAAGTATGGCCTTACCCCTGAAAGGTATAGGTAGAAGTTAAGTGACAGCCAGAAAAGGCCCACAATCCTAGCTGGTTTGTGTGGATTACCATTGCAAGGCCCTGGGTGGGTGGTGAAGGGCAGTGAAGTAAAATATTACCAGGGGCAGTACAATTTAGTAGGAAGAGAGTACATGTTCAGTCTTCAATTTGAAGAGCTGCACCAACATCTGATTGATAGTAAGCTCACTGACCCCAGAAAGCTTTCCAAGTAGGCAGTCCACTGGCTCAGCACAAGGGTTCACAAGAAGGTATAGGGGTGGATCATCACAAGGGTTGGGAGGGTCCCCACCAGAAGAAAGAGGGGAAGATAAAAATAAAAGCAAGGGGTTCTCTGAAGGTCCCCAAAATAGTGCTATGGGGCAGGATTCCCCTTCCCCTATGTGAACAGAAGAAAAGTAAGTTCCTTGGCTATACACCCTCAGGGAAGTTTACCCCTAAGTCCTATACGTGTTATCAGCACTTCAAAGGTGACAAAAGTGTCCCAGCATCCTGAAACAAGCATTTGCAATGCAAAAGGTCTCGCATTTATGCGAGATTAAGATATTGGCATTGTAAATGACAATGCCTGTTATTTATGTTTTAAAAACCAAAACATAAACCAAAGGCATTTACAATGCTAATGGATGAAACTCGCGTAAATGCAAGACCTAATGCATTGTTAATGCTTGTTTCTTATGGGAAGCCTAACTCATGCAACTCACATATTTTTCGGGTTGCTTTTGTTGTTTAACTTTTAAGAAGGTAAAATTACAAAATAAGTTTTGGAAAGGCGCACCATTTTAAGCCCTCTGGAAATGACAGAATCTTTAAAGCTGTATTGTGGGAATTCATTTTATATGCGACATGAACGCGGAAAGAACATTTGAGACAAGGACCTTTTGATGTTTACCTAATACTCGTAATATGGCCACATTGTTTAAAAGTCATTCAACAAACTTCCCCATGTTTGCTTCGGAGCACACTAACGCAGCGGTCATATTACAATATGTGTTTTTAACCATAATGGGTCAGTAGTAATATTGTAATGCAAGCATATTTAGAATATTCAGCTAAACTTCTGCGCGATTCTGCTTCAGATGTTTATTATGTGTATTCTCTGTATAAAATATTCAAAGCACTCCTATACAACAGTGATGTCTATGTTTTTAGTTTGTGAATTGGAAACATTGGCATAAAACATTTTTAAAATTCTTGAAGCGCTTTAATCCTCCTTATATTCGTAAAATGTCCCTTGCCGATGGACGTGCTCTAGAAGTGCGCGTTTTCATGTGGAACCCCAGCATACCATGAGTTGGGCATTTCTTCCCAGGAAGCAAACATCTGTTTCAGCAATAAGGGACTTTCACATGTGACACGGATAAAACTACAGGGAGGGAGGCGAGTTGCCATTACGCATGGGAAAGTATACAGGTGAGTAATTTAATTGCACATTACCTATCTGATATGTAGTTAGACCATAACCTTGTGCAGAGTATTCAGCTGCCTAACAAGTACAAAACAAAATAAATGTGACCTTGGGTAATGTAACTGGTGCTCATACAGCGCTCCTATACCTTCGGCTCGAGTTTGCGCTATATAAATTGCACAAAACTATACGGGGGTGTTACTCTTTAAATGGATTTCCCACTTGAAAATACTTTGAGTCTTTTTTATGTTCAACAGTGCCCCCAAGTGGGTTAAGCTAATAACAGTCTTTCTTCGTTTATGGCACGTTCACTTTACTTGTCTGAATGCCGCGAGCGGCACGCGTTCACATCGCCTGTCCAGGCGCGTATGAGCGGTACGCATTCACATCGCCTGTCCAGGCGCGCACATGTTTTGTCCCGATTCGGCCAAGAAATCGACAACAATAGATCTCGCCAAGGCAGGCAGCGCGCATGCGCTGCGTCGCTAGGCGAGACCTAAACAGTGAACTTGCTTTGTGTCTCTCAGAGGACCATACCTGAAATAAGGAAATGCTGGTATGAACTAAGATCCCATACTAAAGAGATGGATAGTCGAGGCTTGTGGCACAATTGGTGGTCCCTCCAAACATCCTCCTCCAACTCCAATGGAATCACTTATTTATTTACTTAAACCTAAAAGTGTGGTAAGAGTGTCTGACATTGACACCTCCAATCTTGCAGGTTGCAGCCAAGGTAAATCATTTTCTTGTTTAAATGTTCTCACGATATACCAGGGCCGGCTTTAGCGCTGGTGGCGCCCTGTGCGACAATGTTAGTTGGCGCCCCCAATGGCCACCTCCACTGGCCACCTCCACCACGGATTCTCTCACTAGCACCCTTTAACAGTGACCAAGTCTCCATAACCACTCTCTCTCAGATGCATTGAATTCGTTATATAGCGCTACTCATACCAGTAAAGTATGTCAGAGCACTTTGCATCACACACACATTACACAGACAATCAATCATACTTGTGTAAATCAGTGTATAGGAAATGTTACACAAGCCAAAGGACAAATGGCCAGCTGTATCAACATTGCATTTTGTGAGTCCTTAATAGCGAATTTTACCGATTCGCTATTAAGGTTTTGCATTTAAAATAGAGATTCCTACGCATTCCTTATTTGCGACTCGCTAATTGCGAGTCGCAAATAAGGAATGGCTTCCCATTCATTTAATGGGAATTGCATGCACAATTTGCGAGTACCCAATAGGTACTCGCAAATTGCGCAGGCAATTTCAAGGGTTCAAGGGTTCCAAAAATGTGCCTGAAATGTGCATGCGTGCACATGTGGCGCACCTACATGCCTTAAGGGCGTGTATGTGCGCCACATGGCACTTTGAAAAATGCAAATAAGTGCATTTTTGTAGGAAATCGCAAATTACCACCAACTTGAAGTTGGTGGTAATTTGCAATTCCTTAAAGCAATATCACAATTTGCGATGGCTACAAGACTAGCTTTTAGGGAATCGTAAATTGCGATTCCCTAACTGAAGTCACAATTTAGGTAATTGCAAATAACTGCGATTGCCCATATTGTGAATTCTTAAAGCTTGATACATTTCTAAACGCTTTTTGGATATTTCAAACAGGCTGATTCTGCGAATCGGCCCTTTTGCGATCGCAAAATGCGTTGATACATCTGGCCCTAAAAGTGTAGGAGTCACAAGTCATCCATACTGGTAGGCAGTATAGTTTAGGAGTGCTTGGTGTGGAGAAGCACAAACTCAAGGGTCGAAAAAGAAACAGCATTGTTGGGAGTTTTCTTTAATAATAAGAATCCATTTCTTCCCAAATTAACCCTTTTTGCAACATTAATCAATGTTCTATACTTTGCAGTGTATGCACCTCTATGATGAAAGTTAATACCTCACTATTCTATATTAGGACTTTAAGTTATAAATTGCAAGTAACAAAAGGATGGCTCTTTTAAAAGCGGTAACCTGCTGATCTATTTACATTAAATGCACTTTGTAAACTACTTGGTACATGTTCTTTGCAGTAGGCATATTAACCGTCTGTGCTACCTTCACACAAGTCAAAAACCTCACCTACACAAAACTCTGATCTCTGGCCAGGAAGAACATTAATCACGGGAGTTATCTTGACATTTTTGTGAGGCCCCGTAATTGCAGGAGGAAAGGAATGTGGTAGCAGGTGCTTTAAAAGCATAATAAAGTTGCAGATAGGCGCCCCCAGGAAGCCAGCACCCGGTGCGATGGCACCGGTCGCACCGCCCTAAAGCCGGCCCTGCGATATACTGTTTGTTAGTCTTCAAGTACAACATCTTAGCTACCAAAACTCCATTTAGCTGTTTCCTGTAATTTGGCAATGCATTATGAGAGTTGTAGTAGAACTAAGTTATATGGTGTACTGGGTGTCTATTAATAAGCTACACATAGCTATATACCATCTGCATGTCAAAAACATATTTTAACAATATTATGCAAACTTAGTGACCATTTATTTACAACACCTATATATATACATTTCCAGAGATCACACCCAGGAGGTGTCTGAAACCATTGAGGCCAATTAATTAATTGACACAGAAATGGAAATTGAGGACAGCACAATTGCTACTTCCACGCCCATAACTCCTACTACTACTACTAGGAGAGCAAATATGGCACTACTACCAGACTTTGAGGAAGGTAATGAGGTGCAACACAAGGCAGAAACACTTCTTTGCGCAAGATACACAGGCAATGTAGAGTCCAAAAACAAACAGTTAACAATGATAATGTCTCTGATGATATGTCAGACAGTTCTCAATTGTTTGGTGGCATTGAGAAATCAATAGCCACAGTACAGGACATACAAGCCAAACATAACAACAGTGAATAGGCATCTGCAAAGCATCTCACATTCAATGCTGCAATTACAGAAAGGTCAAGAGCATTAGATTGCTGCCATGGAGATGGAGCAACGTATGCAAAGCCACAGGCACAAGCAGCACATGGCATGCCATGACGCTTTTACAAAATCAATCAATTGATTGGCAGTAGTGTGGTAAATAAATTCTTTACCTGACTGAATTTCATACTGGATCTCTAATCAAAATAGCTCAAAATAATAAGAGGCAGAATCCGTGGTATAAGAGGTTTCTGAATGGGCTTTATTCTAAAAATGGCCGACTCGAGTCGCGGCCTTCAGGTTCCGTCACCAAGAAGGTTCAGGAAGTGAAGTACGATACTTTATTGATAGACATGCATTTTTATAGTAAGTACATTACAATGAAACAAATGTAGGAGGCGTAATAATTTGATAAGAAAAGTGACATAGTAAATACGTAATCGAAACTAGGCGTAATAAGGAATAAAAGAAACATAATTGGCTAGGGTTATCATACATAGGTGGATCTATAAGATAATACTTGGCATAGATGCGTGCGCAGCAGCATGACGTGTAATTGACGTGTAACTAGGGGGTGAAGGGGACTTGACATTTAGCTCTACATGTGGAGACGAAAAGTCTGGGGGGTCAAGTCAACCTAATCCCAAATCATATCTAACATCCTATGTTTAAAGAACTATGTTATCCACAAGGAAGGGCTCTCGGACAGAATCTATACTATACTGACTGTGTGCGTGCACAAGCGCCTAAGTGTCTATATGAGATGCGAGAGGCAGAAAACTTTCCATGGCAACTGAGCCATGAATTACTTGCATGGAGACAGGGGGCAAGGCCCTTTTGCTCGAGAGCTAAAGGAAATGTTTACCTAAATCACTAGACAGGAATGCATCGGCTGAAGAGCAAAGTAGATAATTCGAAGGTGAAATACAGCTTCTTGGCAGGCAGGCGAAAACTGGCCGAGGCAGGCACCGTTAGCTGCACAGGAAATAGGACAAAGTTCATGGATACAGATGCGAGCTCAAGCTGACGCTTGTCAGAGACAGAGAGCAGGGAAAGGCTTTGAGGACAGAATCGGGCCTACTTCGCCTGAACTGTAAAAATGGAGTAACTGAGCCATATAAAGTCGGTGGCCTTTCATACTTAGGAAGCGAATATCCAGCCCATTAATGGCGGATCTGACAGAGAACATGTTAATGGTGGACGCACATATGTTTGCGTCTTTGAAACTGGAACTGGAGAGAACATACATGTGTTTGTAACATGCATATAGAACCGTTGGGGTCCAAGATAGGGGACATAACTGGTCAGGAAAATCCACATTTCCACATTCCCTCCTTGTCCCCTACTTGCCCGTCAAGAAACATCAATCTTCATTAATCCATCGATTTGCTCATGGAGCATCATTTCTTCCTCCTTCTTCTTCCGGGATTTTGAACGAAAACCTTGATGTGGAATACACGATGTGGCACACAAACCACAAATCGCTGGTCCACATTGCAGGCATAAGCAGCAACTGAATAGTATAAGAAGGCCAATACCTAGGAAGGATAGAACTCTCCATCCCCAGGCTGATATCAGACTCCAAAACCACCCGGACCAAGTCCAAGTGCCTGGATCCTCGTGTATCTGGCTCACAATCTTATGAAGGCGGGTTATAGCTTTATATACAGATGGCGAATTTTCTGGTATGAATACGCAGCAGCTGGATCCGATGACCCTACAAGCTCCGCCTCTATCGGCCAGGATGACGTCAAGGACAAGCCGATTTTGAAGGACAACAATCCTCATCACTGATTGTTCCTCTGTCAGATTGCCTAGGGCGGCTATAGTCTCATTCACTACGGCTTCAAGAGTCTTTGTTAATCTACGTATCAGTTTACTATTTGAAATTGTACCTATGTATGGAAAAATACCTTTATTGAAATCTACATACTTGTCCCATGCCGTCTCAGTATAATCGACAACTGGGAGATCTCTTCGTTCTCTATTGTGTACTAAATGAGTATTTCGATAATAATCAGGAGGAGCTAGGAAAACAGGTGGCAAAAGGAATGCTATGTAACAGGTACCATCCCAATCTAGAGGTAGACGCATGTATGCCGTCTGACCACATATAAAGTAGGAATGGCGAGAAGCTCTAAATGAAGATTTGCCTTCATCACTATATTCTACAACAGTAACGCATTTGCTATGGCCCATATGTATGGAACCAACTTTCCTTACACATAATTCACCCTTAACTGGAAATACTGACATGGTGGGCAAAATTAGCTCAACTTCAGATTCGACATTCAGAATCATGAGATTAGGTGTAAAGTTACCTAATCTGTATACTTCGTTTTCTAGATCCGTTCCTGTTCTACTGGGATGACCCTCCTTGTCAGGGTGACAGACCTTGTATAACACTATGTTCAGATTTCCCCATATCCAATGGTGTTGATAAACTGCTGTGTCTGAATCTATGGAATTTAATAAACTAAACCATGCTCCACAGGTGCCATTATATGTGAACGGATGTGGAAAGAAAGGCAGAACTCCTCTGTTATTCTGATAGGGAGGGAGTCGACCACACACCCAACAATTTGTGGCGTTACTAGTCTGATGAGAATGATGTAACATACTAATGAAAGTGTTATTACGCAGCGCAAGTCTATAGGACAACTCATGTGGGGGTAGGTCACTAAAAGAATGTTCATCAGTTATATTGAAAGCATGTTTAGAAACAGGATAATACATATGCAACAATATACTTGCAGTAATTATTATAAAACTCAAGAGAAACAAAATTAATAAAGTCACAATACAGTGGCTACGCAGTAATTTACAGTATGCATGTCGTTTCATTATTGTTCTAGACTGTACATGATTCAGACCTAAGGGGAACATGTCGGGACAGATTCAACCGCTTCACCTTGGAGAGGACTTAAACAATCAAATCGTCCGACGGTTTAAGTCTGGACCTGAGTTTTAGTTTATATAGTTCGGTGCTACTGGCCTCAGCCAAAGGTAGCTTTGAGTCAATGGGGAAAGACACACGGGGAGGACTGTTCATGTCAGGAGGAAGTCCATGAAATTTCTTGATATGGCTGGAGTGAACCCAGCCTTTTCTCCCTTCGATCTTCACGGCTGTTCTGGTTGTCAGCAGGACCAGCTTAGGAAGTTTCCACCTGGGCTCCAGTTGGGTCTTCCGATCAAAATTTCTGACGAGGACAAAATCACCGGGAATTACATCATGGGGTTTCACCTCAGTGTTGTCGGGAAAAGCTGCGACTACCTGTGAACGACAAGATTGTAGTGCAGACATCAAGGAAGCCAGGTAATCTGTCAGCATATTACAGTCAACATCAGTTATTTTACGGGGTATAGGCGTCCCCCACATATTCGGTGGTCTACCGAAGATCACCTCATAAGGGGATAGCCCTGTTCGAGAGTGTGCCACCATCCTCATGTAAAATAGTGCAACTGGTAAGGCTACTATCCAGTCCACACCTTTTTCCTGACATATTTTAGACAATCTGATTTTCAAAAGTTGATTATGTCGTTCCACAAGACCTGCTGCCTCGGGGTGTCGGACACAATGGAATCTCCACTGATACCCTAGCAAGAGTGAAACATGTTTCATTAACTCAGATGAGAAAGGCTGACCATTATCTGAATATACAACACGTGGTAAACCGTACCGTGGGAAGAATTCTCGAACTAGCTGCTTGGAAGTAGTCGGGGCAGTGTAATCTGATACGGGGTACGCCTCTGTCCAACGGGAGAGAGCGCAGACAACTACGAGAACATATTTGAATCCTCGACATCGTTCCATCTGAATATAATCCATCTGGAGGACTTCAAAAGGATGGTCAGGAGGCTGAAATCCACCCTGCTCTACGGGAACACTCTTTCCTGGATTAAACTGACAACATATCATACAGGTACGAACTTTTTGTTTAGCTGCTGCTCGTAAATGTTTGTTGAACCAAATGTGCTGAATGCTGTCTAACATAGCTTTCTCTCCTAAATGTGCTGGACTGTGAATTGTAGCTATAACTGCTTGGACCATGGAGTCAGGAAGAAACCACACAGATTTCTCCTTCGTCATCCATCCTTGATCTGTCTGGATCCCTCCTAGTTCAGTCCACTTCTTTATTTCTTCTGCTGTAGCATGTGTCTGTATATCAATTACGTCAAGTGTGGGATCCTTAATTGTCATACACTGTGTTGGTGTCTGAACTATTGGCTTTGTCATGTCGGATGTACGAGTCTGAGCAGTCTGTTTAGCTGTTCTATCAGCTAAATCATTACCTTGAGAAATGATATCAGTAATCTTCGTGTGTGCTTTACATTTCATAATCGATATCGCAGTCGGTAAATGAATTGCGTCTAACAAAGCATGAATGAGGGACCCGTGCTGAATATGGGTTCCATGAGAAGTTAAATAACCCCTCTCTCGCCAAAGCACCCCGAAGTCATGTACGACTCCAAATGCATAACGTGAATCAGTATATATGTTGACTTTCTTGTCTGTGGCTTGAATACAGGCTTGTGTTAGAGCAATAAGCTCTGCTGCTTGGGCTGACAGAGTATCTATGCAGTTTGTTTCAATGATTTCAGTGTCTGTTGTGACTGCATATGCGGCAACTAAATTTCCTGTACTTGTTCTCATACACGAACCATCCACATACAACGTCAGGTCTGGATCTAACAATGGAACGTCTGTTAAGTCTTGTCTGGGTTTAGTCTTTATCTCAATAACTTCAACACAATCATGAGCTAGTGGGTCTGTTCCAATTACGGGTAAAAGTGTAGCAGGATTCAATGTGTTACAACGTCTGATTTCTATATGTGGCTGAAACAATGTCAGTTCATAACCAGTAAGTCTTGCTATGGTCAAGTGTTGTGTTTGCGTTCGATTCACCAGAACCTCTACTGCATGTGGTACTTGTACTGTCAACGGATGTCCTAACACTATGGCATCGCTTTGTCTGATTGCTAAAGCTGTGGCTGCCACTGATTTCAGACACGCGGGCAAAGCCTGAGCTACGGGATCTAATGTACTGGAGAAATAAGCACATGGCTTGCATGATCCTGCTTGTTCCTGAGTGAGTACTGACAAGGCAGTACCTGTACGTTCTGTAACAAAGAGTGTAAAGTGTTTGCTGTAACATGGTGTCGCTAGAACAGGTGCTTGACACAGAGCTTTCTTTAAGCTCTCAAAAGCTAGTGTGTGTTCCTGAGTCCAAGGGAGGACAGTCGACGTGGCTGCCTCCTGTGTTGTCAACTGAATGATTGGTTTCGCTAGAAATGCATATTGGGGAATCCACTGCCTACAGTATGAAGTGAGGCCTATAAACGCCCGCACTTCCTTTTGTGTCTGGGGTATTGGCATGTTTGCAATTAACTGGATGCGGTCAGGTGTAAGCTGCCTTCCCTCCTATTTTACGGGGTATAGGCGTCCCCCACATATTCGGTGGTCTACCGAAGATCACCTCATAAGGGGATAGCCCTGTTCGAGAGTGTGCCACCATCCTCATGTAAAATAGTGCAACTGGTAAGGCTACTATCCAGTCCACACCTTTTTCCTGACATATTTTAGACAATCTGATTTTCAAAAGTTGATTATGTCGTTCCACAAGACCTGCTGCCTCGGGGTGTCGGACACAATGGAATCTCCACTGATACCCTAGCAAGAGTGAAACATGTTTCATTAACTCAGATGAGAAAGGCTGACCGTTATCTGAATATACAACACGTGGTAAACCGTACCGTGGGAAGAATTCTCGAACTAGCTGCTTGGAAGTAGTCGGGGCAGTGTAATCTGATACGGGGTACGCCTCTGTCCAACGGGAGAGAGTGCAGACAACTACGAGAACATATTTGAATCCTCGACATCGTTCCATCTGAATATAATCCATCTGGAGGACTTCAAAAGGATGGTCAGGAGGCTGAAATCCACCCTGCTCTACGGGAACACTCTTTCCTGGATTAAACTGACAACATATCATACAGGTACGAACTTTTTGTTTAGCTGCTGCTCGTAAATGTTTGTTGAACCAAATGTGCTGAATGCTGTCTAACATAGCTTTCTCTCCTAAATGTGCTGGACTGTGAATTGTAGCTATAACTGCTTGGACCATGGAGTCAGGAAGAAACCACACAGATTTCTCCTTCGTCATCCATCCTTGATCTGTCTGGATCCCTCCTAGTTCAGTCCACTTCTTTATTTCTTCTGCTGTAGCATGTGTCTGTATATCAATTACGTCAAGTGTGGGATCCTTAATTGTCATACACTGTGTTGGTGTCTGAACTATTGGCTTTGTCATGTCGGATGTACGAGTCTGAGCAGTCTGTTTAGCTGTTCTATCAGCTAAATCATTACCTTGAGAAATGATATCAGTAATCTTCGTGTGTGCTTTACATTTCATAATCGATATCGCAGTCGGTAAATGAATTGCGTCTAACAAAGCATGAATGAGGGACCCGTGCTGAATATGGGTTCCATGAGAAGTTAAATAACCCCTCTCTCGCCAAAGCACCCCGAAGTCATGTACGACTCCAAATGCATAACGTGAATCAGTATATATGTTGACTTTCTTGTCTGTGGCTTGAATACAGGCTTGTGTTAGAGCAATAAGCTCTGCTGCTTGGGCTGACAGAGTATCTATGCAGTTTGTTTCAATGATTTCAGTGTCTGTTGTGACTGCATATGCGGCAACTAAATTTCCTGTACTTGTTCTCATACACGAACCATCCACATACAACGTCAGGTCTGGATCTAACAATGGAACGTCTGTTAAGTCTTGTCTGGGTTTAGTCTTTATCTCAATAACTTCAACACAATCATGAGCTAGTGGGTCTGTTCCAATTACGGGTAAAAGTGTAGCAGGATTCAATGTGTTACAACGTCTGATTTCTATATGTGGCTGAAACAATGTCAGTTCATAACCAGTAAGTCTTGCTATGGTCAAGTGTTGTGTTTGCGTTCGATTCACCAGAACCTCTACTGCATGTGGTACTTGTACTGTCAACGGATGTCCTAACACTATGGCATCGCTTTGTCTGATTGCTAAAGCTGTGGCTGCCACTGATTTCAGACACGCGGGCAAAGCCTGAGCTACGGGATCTAATGTACTGGAGAAATAAGCACATGGCTTGCATGATCCTGCTTGTTCCTGAGTGAGTACTGACAAGGCAGTACCTGTACGTTCTGTAACAAAGAGTGTAAAGTGTTTGCTGTAACATGGTGTCGCTAGAACAGGTGCTTGACACAGAGCTTTCTTTAAGCTCTCAAAAGCTAGTGTGTGTTCCTGAGTCCAAGGGAGGACAGTCGACGTGGCTGCCTCCTGTGTTGTCAACTGAATGATTGGTTTCGCTAGAAATGCATATTGGGGAATCCACTGCCTACAGTATGAAGTGAGGCCTATAAACGCCCGCACTTCCTTTTGTGTCTGGGGTATTGGCATGTTTGCAATTAACTGGATGCGGTCAGGTGTAAGCTGCCTTCCCTCCTTGGACAGCGAGTGACCAAGATAAATAACTCGCTGAACACAGAATTGCAGCTTAGAAGGAGACACCTTGTGCCCCTTGTCGGCTAGAAAATGTAAAACTGTCAGCGATGCTTTTTCACATTCGGGTTCGCTTCTTGCGGTGATCAGCAGATCATCGACGTATTGAAGCAATGCGGTGTCAACTGGCATGTGTATACTGTCAAGTTCTCGTTTCAGTGCTTGGCTGTAGATGCTGGGACTTTCTGTAAATCCTTGAGGAGCGCGTGTGAATTTAAAACTTCGTCCATTCAAACTAAATCCGAACAAATATTGACTTTCCGGATCTATTGGGACGCTGAAAAAGGCATTCTTGAGATCAATTACAGTAAAGAATGTAGCTTGAGAATCAATAGCTGTCAGTAATGATGAGATATCGGGGACCACAGGAAATTGTGGCACAATGCACTTGTTTAATTCGCGCAAATCAATAACTAATCGATATACTGGCGGGGCCATAGGATCTGTTCGCTTAAGAATCGGAATTATCGGTGAATTACATACATTGGAGTTAGTTTCCACAACCACTCCTTGGGCAACAAGTTCATCAATGATTTTCAGTAAAGCCGCTACAGCATCTTGTGGTAACTTGTATTGTCGCATTCGTGGTAGTACCACTCCTGCCTTTAGTGTGACTCGATATGGAGTAATGTTCATGCAACCAACATCAGTAGGGCCTTGTGCCCATAGATGCGCTGGTAAAGTCTGTAGTCGGGGATCCATGTCTCTGGATACATAATGACCTTTAAAATCACGTAAAAACAATCTTACTCCTTCCGGAGAACAACAGATAATAGCCCCTAGGGCTTTCAGTGTCTTTATACCTAACAAGTTTTCTGGACAAGATTTGGTAAGCAATAAATCAGTAGTTCGTGTCAAAGGACCAATCGTAAGCGGAAGTGGCTGTGATACTTCATTAACAATAGGTTTTCCTGAAAAACCAAGGGAAACATTTTGAGAGCCTGAGAGGGGTACCCCTGGAACTTCACTACGTTTTATGGTTGTTCGACTTGCCCCTGTATCGAGTAAGAATTTTCTGTCTTGACCTAATAATTCACTATGTACATAAGGTCCTTCTTGATCTACAGGAATCTCGATAAGGGGTAAGTCAACTTCCCTCTCTAGGCTGGTTCATGCATAACGTTGGTACTCAGGGTATTCATACTGTGCGGTCTGGTACAATTGTCGTGAAGTTATTTGTGTGGCAGCAGTAGGCAACGGTGGTGCAGCTGGCACAAACTGTATGGGCTGCTGTGAGGCTGGCATAGACTGTGGCTGAACTGGCATGGCCTGTCCATGCTGCATAGCTCCTTGTTCATTCTGATCCTGTCTAACTAATCGTGGTCTCTCCTTTGCAATACCTGTGGCTATATTACGTTTCAGGACTTGACAATCGTGTACATAATGGCCTGGTTGTTTACAGTAATTGCAGGTTCCTTTTACAGGAACTGCAGAATCTCCAGAATGTGTTACACCCTTTTTGTGACCATCCACTGGTACTGTCTGAGAAACTAGCATTTTCATTTTAGTATCCTTCATGCGTCTATGCTCGTGTTCTTGTTCATCCCTAATTCTATTATGATGATACTGTAACATTTGTAACATTTGTGACGGAGTGTTACTTTGCCAGGTACTCTCGAATTTCAATATTCTATTCTTCACTGGAGGCAATGCATTTTCCACCAATTTTGTCACAAATAAATGTGGATATGAGTCACTGCTTGCTTTTATGCCACTGTTTATACCAAAACATTTTTCAAATCGTGCATAATAATCACTTGTGTCTTCATCTTGCTTTTGTTTGCAGGCTGTGATTGCACCCCAATCTTCCTTTTTCGTAGTCAATAAACGTGGCAATACCTGTACTAGTAAACCTGGTAATGCTTTAACTTTATCCCCGAGTCCTGAACCTGCAGTTCGGGCTTTCTCTTCTGTTTCTAATGCTGTCCAATCTATCTTCTGGTCTCCCACTTCCCACTCTTTTTCTTTCAGTTTTTCATAAATGCCAGCAGGCATTAGTACCTTTAATATCGTCATAATATCAGGATAGGTGTATTCTCCCATTAATAACATGTCTTTAATTTCTCGGTGGAAACCCGCTGGGTCTTTGTCATGACTTGGTACTACTTTCTTCATTTCTAACAATTCGATTTTTGTTATGGGTGTGTATACAAATACACGGTGAAAATTATTGTCTTCACCCTTTATTGGGTGCACTTCTCGCAATGGATTCTGTCTATCCGTGTAGTACGGTGTTCCTTCTTTGTTGGGGATCGCGAAAGGATCTGGGCTTACAAAAAGAACGTATTGTTTGCGTGACATTAGTATTTCTTTAATTAACTTGTTACTAGAACCTCTCCATCTATCCGCAAGTAGTTCAGTTAATATGTCAGGTAAGGGACCAGGGTCAGCATGTTCGTTCTTATATAATATAAGAAGTTGCTGAATCATATAGATCCCAGCCAAACGTTGTTCATCTGGACTGAGGTTCAAAAACGTGTGTGCGACTGTCACATCACCATATTTACCGGGACTGTCCATCCAATGAACAGCTGACCTAGCTAATTCTTGTTCGTCCATAGAATCGAGGAGGTGGTAACCCCTTCGTTCCCGGAGTATTTTATCTGCAGCTTGAAACAAACGTTCGGGAGACTTCATATTTATTATAGGTGTCGAATAGGTTCTGCTATTGTTTGGACATACAGAATGTATCGGATCAGAAAAACCTCTGGTATTATTACAGGACCTTCCTCTGCCTACATAGGCTATGGTGTCTGGCTGTCTCCCTGAGTCTCCTGATTCGGACTCTTCATCCTGCTCGAACTCGTCTGTTTCCAATCTCTCTGCATGTATGTGTTCTACTTCTTTCCTAATTTTTCGACACATGGCTACTATACTTCCTTGTCTATCATGTTTTCCATCGGATATATTCTGACTCCATTTAGTAAGAGTTTGCATTATTTCCGGATCTACCCCTGGTCGGTCTTGATTTCTGATCACACAGTTTACAAAAAAACGTAACAGTTCTCCCTGTATTTCTACTTTCTGATACTCCATAGCTCTGTTAATGCATTCAGGGTCTTTTCCTGTTTGGACAAAATGATATATGCTATCTAAATGCATAGCCATTCCTGGTAGCCTCCCTAAAAACGATGCAGCTCGTCTAACACGTAACGATGCTAGGACCATTTCGTCATCTTTACCGGGCACCGGATCATATCTACAATCTATCATAAGGTCCCTAAGCGTGCGGGTATTTATAAGTTTGGGCGTACGTGCATGTACTGGTTCTTGGAAAGAAAATTTACTCCCTCTGGGTGGCGTGAAATGAAGGCTAGTAGCACCTCCAGTAGCTCCCTCTGAGGTGTCGGACGTGAAAGGATTCGTTGAACGGGCTACAGCCACTACAGGTGTAGACACGGCTGTAGAATCAGTTGCGGGGACAGACGCGGAAGCAGATGTGCTTGCCGAAGCTTGTGTCGTTACTTGTGTCGGAGCTTGCTGTGGCACAGTGACAGATACTTGATCTTGACGTTGAACCCCCCCAGCAGACGGTCTATGCGGTGCGGGGTTAGCATATTCGGGAACTGCGTCATCTAGATATGAGGAAAGGAAAATATCTTCTGCGGTTCTAGGATGTCCTTTAGGATGTACCTTTATCGGAAACAATGGGGGTGGCAAGTCTTTTGGTATGGCCGTAGTGGCTTGAGGCAATCCTTCGGCCAGAAGGGGATACATTCCTTTCATAAGGGCATTTCTTTGTCTCTCTGTTTGTTCTGCTTGTACTCGTGTACCTTCTTCAAGCAACTGCTTTTCTCGAACCTTATTTGCACTTTCTTTACTTCTCTCTTCCTGTCTTAGCGCTTTTTCGGTGCGCCTATGTGATTCTTTACGCCATAATTCAATAGCATCTTTCTGTGACTGTCTAGCTTTCCTCTTCCACAACTCTTCTTCTACTTTCATGATACAGTCTGCGTCCCAGGTCCCGGCCACAGGCCATCTCTGATTTTCTGGTAACTCTCTGGTGTAGTCCACCCATAAGTCAAGGAATAATATGGCGTCTAAGCCATGCTTGTGATACATGAAGTGCCCTGGAGTGTCCCTAGGAGGAATAGGAATTGCCTCTTCAAGTACCCCTTTCCTAGTAGTGATCTGTCTTAACTTCGAAAAGAGCGGCATATCGACAACTGACCTGATACTTAATCTTGAACACACTTAATACAAAAAGCACAACAATGAACAATCATTCATACCACAATATGCAGGACATTTTAACACATTAAACATTAAACATTTTAACCTTTAAAAATGACCAACAATGATGATAGTCTGCATAACTAATCACCAAGCAGAATTCTTGACAATAACTAGACACTTCGGAATACTTGATATACGGCTAAACCGTACATATACACTGCTAAACAGTGCAGACCGGATTTGTGTACCCAAATCCATCTTGACCGGCACAACCTATGTGCACGTCAACACGCCTCCCCGGCGATGGTACTCACCGAGTAGCTCACAACGAAAGGCCTCGGAGAATGGACTGGACTCGACTGTGGACATCGGACCCTCAGGACATCGGGACTTCGGAAACCTGGTGGGCCTCTGTATACCTCGGATCTTGCTCTCTCAGCTAGGCTCTGGTCGGGATACTTCGCGCTTCTCACCGCCTCGTCTGGGTTGATCGCAGCCTCAGTCGCCCCCGCTTGACCGGAGGGAACTACAGGAAATCCTGCTGGTACGCGTTATGGTCCGTCCAGCTGTGGCAGGAGACCGGGCTTGCAACGCACCGCCGGCGCGTGAGATGAGAAAGTGTCCCTATTCGGGCGCCATTCATTATGTGGTAAATAAATTCTTTACCTGACTGAATTTCATACTGGATCTCTAATCAAAATAGCTCAAAATAATAAGAGGCAGAATCCGTGGTATAAGAGGTTTCTGAATGGGCTTTATTCTAAAAATGGCCGACTCGAGTCGCGGCCTTCAGGTTCCGTCACCAAGAAGGTTCAGGAAGTGAAGTACGATACTTTATTGATAGACATGCATTTTTATAGTAAGTACATTACAATGAAACAAATGTAGGAGGCGTAATAATTTGATAAGAAAAGTGACATAGTAAATACGTAATCGAAACTAGGCGTAATAAGGAATAAAAGAAACATAATTGGCTAGGGTTATCATACATAGGTGGATCTATAAGATAATACTTGGCATAGATGCGTGCGCAGCAGCATGACGTGTAATTGACGTGTAACTAGGGGGTGAAGGGGACTTGACATTTAGCTCTACATGTGGAGACGAAAAGTCTGGGGGGTCAAGTCAACCTAATCCCAAATCATATCTAACATCCTATGTTTAAAGAACTATGTTATCCACAAGGAAGGGCTCTCGGACAGAATCTATACTATACTGACTGTGTGCGTGCACAAGCGCCTAAGTGTCTATATGAGATGCGAGAGGCAGAAAACTTTCCATGGCAACTGAGCCATGAATTACTTGCATGGAGACAGGGGGCAAGGCCCTTTTGCTCGAGAGCTAAAGGAAATGTTTACCTAAATCACTAGACAGGAATGCATCGGCTGAAGAGCAAAGTAGATAATTCGAAGGTGAAATACAGCTTCTTGGCAGGCAGGCGAAAACTGGCCGAGGCAGGCACCGTTAGCTGCACAGGAAATAGGACAAAGTTCATGGATACAGATGCGAGCTCAAGCTGACGCTTGTCAGAGACAGAGAGCAGGGAAAGGCTTTGAGGACAGAATCGGGCCTACTTCGCCTGAACTGTAAAAATGGAGTAACTGAGCCATATAAAGTCGGTGGCCTTTCATACTTAGGAAGCGAATATCCAGCCCATTAATGGCGGATCTGACAGAGAACATGTTAATGGTGGACGCACATATGTTTGCGTCTTTGAAACTGGAACTGGAGAGAACATACATGTGTTTGTAACATGCATATAGAACCGTTGGGGTCCAAGATAGGGGACATAACTGGTCAGGAAAATCCACATTTCCACAGTAGTCACCAACACACCTGCCAGGAGAACTGTGAACTTCCAAAATTACATGGGGCACTGCTGCCAAGATGTAGCACACTAGCTGCTCCAAGTGACCACAGCTCTGGAGAAAATATAGACACATAAGCTGTCTGTCCCTAACATTTTACCACCACCTGAAAGTGAAGACGGCTCGAGCCTCAGTGGCATATCTGTGCCAGATGGGTGCTATATAAGGCAAATATGTCAACATACACCTGGAACAGATATATCCCAACTCCACAGTCAAGTCCTGCTGGGAAGGCAACCAACACCAGAGGTCATACAAATTTACTTTAGCATACACTCACGTGTATGAAACTAGTTTATGTTTGTGTTGTCAGTGTTTGTTGCTTTGTTTAAATAATGACACCATAAAAGGATACAGTTAATGATAAACAATAACAGTACATTGTTACAACCTGAATGAAAGCTTATCTTTCAGTATTGCAAAAACATTACCATCATGCCTGTTGGCTATTTCTTAGCTGTTGCCATTATTCTTACCTTAAAAATAGTTGTTTGGGATCTCTGTGCATCGTGCTAGACCCTTTGCTTCACGTGTCCCATTCTGCTGATTCTGAAGTGGTCGTAGCTTGTCATCTGGGTCTGATTGTGCCTCTATATTCAATACTCTTCCTCATGGCTATGTTGTGGAGGACTGCACTTGTGGCAATGATATGGCAACAGGTCTCTGGTCTGTAGAGTAGTGTTCCACCAGTCTTGTGGAGGCATCTAAAACGTGATTTGAGTATTCCAAACTTGGGTTAAATTGTTCATCGCGTTTTATGTGCCCTGTTGTACTGCCTTTTAGTTCTGGTTCTTGGGTGTAAATATGGTGTAAGTAACCAAGGGCACAAGGCATATGCACTATCTCCTTAAATAGTAGGAGAAACTATTAGATTATTTGACAAGCATACTTTTGAGCACTGTATGAACTGAGTTTGAAATCCTCTTACCAAAAAAAAAGCCATCACCAAATTCCTCTTGAGACAGCCAGCTATTTATTCCATAGTGGCGGAACATAAAGGAGTCATGTGTGCTGCCTGAAAATCTGTCTACGAGGTCAGTTATGATGCATGAGGCATCACACACTACCTGTACATTGAGTGACTGGGTACTTTTCCTGTTTCTATAAATACATTTATTTGCAGAGGGGGGAAATATAGCAATATGCGTGCCATCAGTACAACGAATTACGGTATGGAACTGTGCTACCTAATAAAGCATTAGTTTTGTGTGTTGTATATCTTGGGTGAGGGGGGGTGAAATAACACATATTGGTTCACTTTGCCAACCATTATGTCTAAAAACCTTGAAAAAAAAACAAGAAAATGTACTGTGTGACACCCCCCCCCCCTTGCCACTGCTATGACTTCCTGGTACCTGCCAGAAGCTAAAAGGTGAAGACAACACAATACATGCACATATGGTGGGATTGCATTGCTTCTCACTGTTGGATTTTGTAGCTGAGGGTGTAGCTTAGCAGTTCAATCAGAAATTACCTAACTACTCAGTCTATACTTCTTATAAATCTCCTTCTCCGTCTGTTCAAACGAGATGACCCTCACCCTAAATATCCTCTCCTGTTTCCTCCTCCTCCTCTCCCTACAAGCCTAAATCTTCATCCTCCTCGCCAAGACATACAGAGCTGCCATTCCAAAACAGCCAGAGGCATTTTGGGTGACATTTTATAGTTTACACCTGGCTACCACCTGATACACATTGACGCTAATTGCATTTCCTAAATGGACATTTTGCAACTAATCACAATTAGGTAATCCTTTGTACATAGTGTAAGCGATTCTCTATTTGATAAAAACCAATTTACGATTTCCAAATTAGAATTGCAAACAAGGTGATCACAAATTGCACCATCGAAAAAGCCTTTCGTACATATCAAAACACCATTTTGCATTTCCTTATAGACTGAACTAACAAATCGCACCGTTAGAAAATGCACAATGACTTAGTACACATAGCTCTAAATTCTGAAGTTTTTACCCTTTTTCCAGGCCTTTTAACCCAATAAATACCAGGACATTTGACCTGCCAAAATCTACCGAAGGAAAACTGTGAGGGAGTGATAATTATCACAGAACTCATAATGCTGGTTCCTTTGGAAACACGTGTTTGCACAGGATTAGTATCCATGAACTTGTAATCAGGACCCTCATGGGAAGTTTCAGCTCCAAAACCTAGGTGATCTTGGTGCCATGTTTATTTCCACTTTCCAGTCGAACCACATGCACCATTTTATAGTTAATGGCCAAACATATTTTGATGAACATTTAGGGCCAAATTTATCAAAGAGTTGCGTTGTCCTTGTGCCATGCAATGGGACGCAAGAGCGACTCCACTTCTAAGTTAGATTTATCAAACCACGCAAGGCCACCTTGTGTGGCCCTCAGTGGCTTGATGAATCTGGACTAACTCAATGCAGCAAAATCACTACTTTGCGTTAATCTGCCCCGAAAGGCATTCCTTGGGTGGAGCGTGGGTGTTCCCACGCATACTCCCATGGATTTGGACACATACCCAGGTTTACCATTACTGGTAGACCTGGAAATATGCTAAAATGCTATGCTGCACCCAGGTGAGGCGTAGCGAGGAGAAATATCTTTATTTCGCCTCGTGTTGTCCTCTTTTTATGTGTACTGCAGAATGCAGCACACATACATACAGTGCTTGAAATGGAAAAATAAAAGTGGCAGTACTCTGCAATTAAAAGTATTGCATTTCTCTTGAGAAGTGCCGGTACTCTCCTCCTCAAAATAAAAAAGTGCCGGTACTCCGTAACTGACAGTACCGGGCCATTTAAAGCACTGCATACATAGAAAGTGGAAAATGACTCCGGGGATTGTTTTTGGTCAGGAAATTGTCCCTCTTCCATCGCAAAAACAATCCTGCTTACAACCAGGCACCTTTGCACCATGGTGCAAGGCTGCCTGCGCTGGTGCTGGGCAGCACACAGTGTGCCAGCGCAGGGAGAAGAGAGGAATGCAACGTATATTGCTAAATACGTCGCATACCTGCCCTCTCCCTACACAGCACAGCCAGGTGGCTTGCTGCACTGCGCTGAGTGATTTTTTTGATAAATATACCACTTAACAGAAAAATCAGCTGCCGCTCTGCTTGTCATACTTTGTTGCATTATAGAAATACCATTGCTGCTGGCATTTGTTGAAAGCGACTGTTGCTTTTGTAGAGCGCCACGTCAATGAACATAATGGACACGAGGTTAGTGCTTCTCTTAAGCACTAGGGGAAGTAATCTCCTGAAGTGGATGCAGAGCTACAGGTCCTTGAACCGCGCCATTAACGCACCCGGAACTAAGAATAACTCATCTCGCGATGCGTTTCGCTTCACACTTAACTTTTCGCCCTTTTTCGGTGCCCATACAAAGGTTGCTGAATTTAGACCAGGTCCGGCCATTAAGCCTTTTCAGTGGGAAATGTGACCCACGCACTTAAGTACTTCAGCGGAGTGATTAAGAGAATGGCTGTTTTCTTCACATTCAGATATGCCACTGAAATACATATATTCTGGAACAACCTGTTTCATTTTAGTCTTACTCGTCTCATTTTCAATTTGTAATTTTTTAGAGCTTTATGTTCATAAATAAAGTATTGAACTGGGAAATGAAAACGTATAAATATTAACCTGTTCCTCATAAAGAATCGTTATCTCTACTGCAGTACAGAGTCAGACCTATCTAAAAAAGAATCACATGAAATGAAGTGATATTTCGATCTATCCAATATAATTATTTCTTTGTTTGTCGGTGCATACCGTTACCCTAGGACATGGGTACTCAAATATTTTCCCAGGGACCAAAAAGTTTGGTCTGTGATGTGACAGAGGGCTGCCCTGATGTCTGCAGGCTGGCAGGCTTTTGGGTTTGGCGGTAAGGTACGGGTGCACGGAAGTGAAGTATTTACATTTAGTGTTGAATTGCACAGTGTGAAATTAGAAAAACTGGGATTACTCTCGGCTTCCCCACTTAAACTAATTGGGTCATCCTATGCCTTTTTTTAATGTCTCTTTCCCCAATTTTCTCAATTTTTACACAAAAGAGAATCTGGAAATACATGAATTCAGGATGTGTGCTGTAGAAACCTTTTTTCTGTATTCCATTTGATAAACTATAATATTGTTCATATAGAATAGGAATCCATTCCCCAAAGAATGGACATAATAACCAGACTTGTCTCATTTCACTATTAGCATTGTTGTCAGAATGGAGGCGAAAAGAAATGTCTATAAACTCATGTTTGAAAACTATCACTTTAAAAAAATCACTTTAAAAAAAATACTTTTCAATACACAGATATTCTGATGTACTAAGGTGAAACTGTTATGCGTGCTAATGACATGCACTTTTTAATTCTGAAGAGACTTTACCATAATTTTGCAGTGTTTCTGCAAGGTGTCTTTAAAAAGGAAAGTGACCCTAAACAAATGCTTGCCTGTTTAACATGTTTTAATAATAGTGCTGAGTTGAGTAAACAGAAGCCCAGGGCTACTTTTGACTAGGGGCCGCATGTGAAGGTCAGGAGGATTACATGCGGACCTCGGACCGTACTTTAAGTGTCACTGCCCTAGGACCTGTCCTCTCATAGCCATTACTACAGCACGAGACTTGTTTTATGTACATCTTTGATAACCCTCAAGTTTAAATAATCCTCGGATGACACCTTTGGCAGTTTGTAGGTACTGCATATATGACAGCCAATCAACTGACATATTTCTGCGTAGCAGTGTGATGTGAATTGAACCCAAGGCTCAAGTACAAGTTTTGGAAAATCTTAAAAAAATGCCAGTATAGAAAAATTAAAGCTGCTAGCACAATTGCTATTTATAATAAATACATTTGACTGTGCATTTCCGGGCAACCACAGTCACAAAAGTAAGATTCTATGAACTTTGGTTAACGTCTGTAAAAATGCACAGTCTTTCATTTTGTCATGGGGTTATAGTTCTTTGGTTAATCTTTTCAGATTTGAGCAATGATTTGTGTTTCATGAAGTGAGGCATTTAATAATTTGATCCTTTTCATCTCAAATTCTATGCTGTGGTTGTTTGAAATAGATTTGTCTGATTAATCTGCTTTAAGATGATTCAACTCTCCTAAATCGTCTGTCCAAAAAACTATTTACAAGAATTGGCTAAGCTAATAGGCCTCGCCTAAGCGAGGAATAGCCTTTGCCCATGATTTAGCTAAGTTGTCTAGCAGTGCGGTTGCTGTACAGCATGGCTGAAAGTAAAAAGCGATGTGACGTGGTCATAGTGCTGGCTGGCAAGCCTAAACAGCCTGTCCATATGACAGTCCACTAGTGATCTCTTTTATAAATCAGCCCTAAGAAACCTGACACTAGACAGCTCATTAGCTAATTTTATTTCAAGCGTTTATTATAATGTGTGACTGTGTGATAAGGATAATAGATGTGCAACCAGAAATATCACTTCACTGTGGTAAGTTTGATGATGTCCCAACAAGTTTGCATTTGCTTGAGATGTAATATTCATATAACTATAATGCATTTTGCACTGGGATTTGTGGACCTGTTGGTGTATGTGCTCACTTGATAAATAAATGCTATTTCAGCACCTCCATAATAATGTGGAAGTCTGAAGTAGCCAACCATAAGGGCCTTATTTATGGGATCAGCCACCAATGTAAAGTGTTTTTAAATTCGAATGACAAATCTTCAAAAAGTGGTGGGATTGTTTTTGTATAATGACAAATTCTATTTTCCTGATAAGCTGGAAATTATCTACCAGGACCTTAGAGACACCTTTGTGTTTTTTCATGGCTTGGATAACCATGCTGCGTGTGAAGGTCCAGGCAGCAAGAAAATGTAATGAATATGGCCTTGGAAGACTTTGGGGCCGATTACGTTGTCAGGCGGAAACTTTCCGCCCGACACCGTCTCGGATTCGGTACCAACCGACTCGCTATCAGCGGTTCCGTCCGACCAATTACGATGCGACTGAACACCGTTCGGTCGGATTACCATTGTTTCCTATGGAAGCCTGTGTTCCGACCGACAACACAGGCTCCTCTGAGGAAATGGGGTGTGTGTGTAAAACTCTGCACCCTGTTGCGGGCACCCCACGGTGCTTGCCACACAGTACAGGGTTTTACACGGGGGTCGCTTAGCTCACCCCCAAGCAGAGGCCACAGGATGAATGGTGCCATGCCAGAGGCCCCAAAGTCACTTACCAACAGCCTTTTTGTGTCGACAGGCTGACTCGGAAAGGCTGTTGGAAATCGGCATCGTAATTGCATGGTCGGAAACACTGTCCATAGAGGTGTACGATGCAGTTCCGACCGACACGTATCCTCCGAGAGCCAGTCAGAACCGATTTGGAATGACCGCACGGTTTTCATTCCGACCACGAACAATTGGACCGGTGGATTGTAAATCGACCCAGTCGATCGGAAGGGTTCCGACAGGGGTTGAGGAGATTCCAACTGTCGGGAGGAGGTATTACGCCCGACATCGTAATCGGCCCCTTAGCCTTAACAGGGCGGGACTTCCAACTTCATGTCTGCCACTGGATGGTGGTATTTAGCGCATCATAAGTTTTGCCCTTATGGTGGACCTTACGGCAGCTCATTCATTGGGTGTACTGTCATACTCAACAGCTATATGAGTCAGGGATGTGAGGGTCGGGCCCACTGCGGGCATCCAGCAACTTTTGATGAATGCACTATTTCACCCATATTTGTATGGACCCCTAAATCATGGACCAAATAATAGTGACTACATCCTAGTTATACATCTGTAAATTTCTTGAATGAAATGCCATGGCTTCAGATGTCACCTGTTCATGATGTATATTCTAGGTATATTTTATGCATGGTATTTGCTTTGTGCACAACTATTGAAATTAAGAAGATTTGAGCTTAAGTCCTTTATTTCCACTCAAAGCTTT